>NC_138781.1:144715070-145315070 GCF_965178545.1 Coloeus monedula
CCTTGCTCAACAATAACAAAAACATCTCTATATTATTAACACTGTGTTCAGCACAAATCCAAAACACAGCCCCATAGCAGCCAGTGTGAAGATAGTTAACTCTACCTCAGCCAAAACCAGCACAGGTTCTAAGGGAGAATACTGTCCTTCAGTTTTAAAACCAGAAAGTGAAGTTATTTCATTTAGAGAAATAGGTTCTGTAGATTCATTTTCACATATACGACCTTAAAAACTCTAAGCATCAGCGGTATTGGGTCATGAAATAAAAGTGTTCCTTGAGATCTGGACTGTAGACTTGCTTTGAGAAAAAACATACTTCATTTTCTCAGCCTGTCATGTCAGTGTTGTATTGAATACAAGTATTCTGAAAAAAAGATCACCAAATTTGCACTTAGAAAAAAGGTAGCAAATGATGAGAACAAAAATAGGGAGTACAATCCAATTGTCCACACAGAATCAAACCCACTTTTTACTCTTCCATATCCTGTTAATTAATTATTCAAAGAATTTAAAGCTTTCTCTCAAAATAATAAATTTTAAAATTTACGTAACTGTTACTTGGGAGTTTCAACTGAAATTCCAAGGACAACAAAATACACTATTTCTATAGGCATTTTTATTAACATAATGTGATGTTTGGTTGGGCTGTTTCTATCTAAAAGAATTCTTCAGATATATTCAAGTCATTACTGTGAACTGTGGTAAGAATGAGAAAGGTCATGCTACCACTGTAGGTCTTCAGAACTCATAACACTTTTGAGCACTTCAGCTGTTAAGAATGTTGTGTGGAAGGTCAGCTGATAGCCTACTTGACTTTCTTTGAAAGCCCAGCTTCATTAAAGTTTAGTACAAGTGACTAGGGTAAAATTTGCATGCTAGATCACATGAAAGCTTTTCCTAAGTGTAAAACAAATGCTTCTGCTTTTGTTTGGTTTTTTGTTTGTGGGTCTGCTGCGCTGATTTTTTTCACTTTAGATAGAAATTATGAAGAAAAATATAGATATCTGTTTAAACCAACTCTTTTATATAGTTGAACAGTCAGACAAACAAAAGTTATTCAGAGTATGCTAAACAGTCATTTCCTGATCTGTTCTTTCAACTATCTGCAATTGTCTTCATTCTTTATTTTGTACGTTCTTCCTAATTTTCACTACTTCAGAATTATAAGGGTCAGCTTGAGAGTTAGAATTCTTTTTCTTGTGTTGTGAAATTTCATTTGGCAAAGCCAAGGGAATCTGCAACAGTATTCTTTGGAATTATTGATGATGAAGGGAAAACTAAAATTTGATTTCCTTACATCTGCTTCTAGTAACTTTTCTAAAAATTGTATTAGTGGATCAATGTTGAGTTTTCATTTCTGTTCAGATAGTAGGATCTGCATGTATACTTTACATCTTTTTCCCTTCTAACCATGGTTTCATTGTCTCTGTTATGCTGATCTCTCTGCTGTGAATTTTTTTTTTTGCAAGAAATTTTTTGCCAAATATTCCATGGTAATCTGTGGTAAACTAATCTTTAGTTGGAACACAGAAAAAACAACATTGTGGAAGTCCTATTTGTACCCAAGTGTTGCTATGATGTGAATTGTTTCAGGATGGAGACCAAGCTGAGTGCTCTTTCCACGTTGCAGATCAAATGGACATGTTTTACAGCAACACAATGAGTCAATTTTTTTGGAGCTGTTTTGAAGTCTCCATTCCATCTCATTCAATTTTCAGCTGCCTCCACTTGTTTAGCCTCTTATCAGCTTACATATATCGCAAGGATAAGACACTCCTTTAGCCAAGTTAATTACACTGTCTTCATCCCATGCAATCATGAGCAGGCCTGGTTATTTTAATCATCTTCACGCCTACTTTCCTATACACACTTTGCTTCCACAGTAGCCATTCTAAAATGTGTGAGCTGGACTCTTGCCTAGAAGTAAGCTGATCCCTGCATTACCCTGAAATGTTCTCACTGAGTTTGCTTCTAATTGGGTAATGTGCAGCACTATTTTCATATGTTTTTTGTTCCTTGCTATCAAACATTCCATGCTTTTTTCACTACATGATTTATAAGACTTCCTTGTCACCTACATTCCTGCCAATTCTCCCAGAGATTCATCTCTAAATTGTTCTGTTTCTTCCAAAGTCTCACCCTCATACTGTTGCTAAATTGAATATTTGCATACCCTGTTCCTTCTGTCTGGAACTCCCAGCCCTTTTAACTCACTGGATGTCCTTTGCCAAACACTTTTAAAAGTCAGGCTGAAACTTTCCCCTTTGAATATTGCTTTTTGTGTTCATATGTAATCCCTTTCAAAGTGTTCGGAGCCCAGAAGTGTTTCCACATTCAAGTGATCAGAAGTGAGAGATAACAGCAGCGTTTCAGGCCAAATCAGATATAGAATGATTTGTGAACCTGTCATTTCCTTGTAGAATTATACAACAGTGACAATCTCATGATGGTTATGTCACATGCACTGACAAAAAATCAGGATGTCCTCCTTGTAAAAACAAATCCAGGAGGTCCTTCATGTTCCTGAGCAGGTACAGGCCTGCTACATTTACATGCAGCAATATGTTGGATAGCTTAAGTTGTTGGAAACTGAAAGTCTGCAGTTTAGCAGCAGATAGAAATTGTGCAGTTACCTAATTTCAAAGCAGTAAGTTCAATAATTAAATAATTTTTTTTCATGTAAATGCTGCATGATTAGCAAGAAGTTAACAGACAATCCTTCTAATAAGTCCAAGGATGCAGCCTGATCTGCTCACATCCCTCTCTTTCATCATGTTTTCAACTACTTCTGTTCCTCTTTAAATCTTGCTGTGTCTTGCCACAGAATTTAGGTCTTGTCAATCTACCAGTGTTGTGCCAATATATAAATGACATTATCAACTTAACATCAGAAGCTGCTATTAACATATCAGTGTAATCTCCAAGATAGAATCAGTTTAAAAAGATGATCAGTATAATACCTGTCTGTCAAATCATGAAAATAAGCCATGGTTGTGGTTTTTACACCATATTAATACTACACCAGCATTCCTGCTAACTTGATTTCCTAGCTTAGTCTTCACTAGAGTTGCAGTGGAAAAATACTGAATTTCTGGGAACTTTAAAGAATAAACAATGTTTGTGCTTACCAAGTAGAAGGATTTAGTAAATAAATGGCATCAAAGTACTGTTATGAATGGGAATTACTTATGCAGGGTTTTTCAGCATTGGAAGAAAGCCTTTGCTGAAATGCAATAGCATATTAAAAGTGTAGCAAGAGATTAGCTGTGCAATAAGGACAAGGATTGGCTTTTAATTATCTAAAGATTTCATTGTTGGTCACAGTCCCTTCACAACCACCACAGAGGGGACAAAAAACTATTGAAGTTACATCCAAGGGTCTAAATTACCTGCCACACTGGCATGTGCCAGAGGTAATGCTTGTAAGTAGCTGGAGTTACATTGACAAATTTCCCTACTGCAAAATTTAATAAATTGAAAGGGATCTTAGATGCTCTTACTCATGCAAATTACTGAAGAGATAACCATGGTTTACTTTACAGTCTTCTCTTTCAGAAGTTTATTTCACCTCCTGAAGCTTCTTCTTTTGATTTCTCATTGCAATTGAGGTGAGGTTTGTGCCTTCCAAAATTTCTTAAGAGGGCCCTGACACCTTTCAGAAGTACAACCACCTGCCAGTCCTTCAGGCAAGTACCAATGCATCAGCAGCTGTATGCATACTCTCTCAAGGAATTAGAGAAAATAAAGTCAGCTTTGTATCTAGATACTGAAGTTAGAGTCAGGAAAAGAGGATATTAATGGTGTAGACATGTAAATATTGAAGTGAATATTTTATTTGAAAAGGCAGATAACAGAGATTGTACATGCACATTTATTACCCTATCTCCTCTGTTGATTGTGTCTCTTTTGTGATTTTGGAAGGGTGAAGTAAGTCTTAGGTTATGAGTTCAGTGCTTAGGACTAGATTTGATAAAATAAATTTTTAAATAAGTTAGTGCAGGTTCAAACTAGCACGGATTATTTTAATGTGTTCAGTTTAGCCTTCCCAGTATGTGACAGGGCACTGTGTGCTCTGCTGTGAGGGATGAGTGGTTGTGACTGCATAGGAGCTCAGGGCCACGGCCACGGTTCAGAAGCAGAACATCTGCTGGGGACTGCCATGTTCAATCTGACTTTACACTGTGCATTTATTCTGGAGCTTTCACTTCAGGCACAGAAAACATTTTCAGGAAGGGAATAACCTACAGCATGTAATGGAATAAAAGGAAGAGAAGTTTCATTTTGCAGCTCTAAAACACAAAAATCTTCACCTTAGTGAGTTCCTGGCTGGGTCACAGCTGGAACAGAAATTGAGTGCCCAATATTGGATAATCTAATCTTAAGGTTCTGAATAAATGCAGAAAGGAATTACAACTGGTCTCTACTCACAAAGAGCTACTGAGCACACACAACACATATTTCTGTTGTAGTTGCTTACATCAGATTTCATTCCGGCCCCATATTTAAGCTTTTACATGGTTTTAAATGCTTGCTGCAAAGTCAGATCTTTGAGAAAGACATATGACTGGCAGAGAATAAATATTTTACATGGAATAATTACTTATTGCCTGAAGCCTTTGGCATGCTAGCCAGCAAGAAAAAAAAAAAAAATTTAATACTTGCCAACCACACCTACAAAAGATAAGTGCCGTCACAAATCATACTCACTTATTCCAAGATTATCATTTGATAACCAGTCCAAATTGCTGTTGAGATAATAGCACATCTTTTGATGTTACTGGCAAAGTGCAGGTAAAAATATTTCTGTGTTTGGCTTTCACCATTAGAGCTAAGGTTTTACAAAACCTAACAACAAAACAAGAGCCAAAGCATAAGAGGAAGAATACTTTCTCATAGTAGTGTAAATTAGATACACTTCAGCATACTTTGGAAAAAAAATGCCATCTACTTGAAATAGGCTATTAAGTGAAAAGTGTATAAACACAATTTATTTTACTGGGCAAATTTTAAAAATATTTGGTGCAATCTGTTTATTTTCAGCCTAGTTTTCTTCGAGGTGTTTGGAAAATACTTGCAGCAAATATAATAGGTTTCCCCAACATGAGAGAAGCTAAGTAACTTCTATAGGAAAAAACACAAACTGACTGTATCACTGTATCTTTGTGGCAGATTTCCTTGACACCTCAAGTCCACATCCATTCAAATGCTGCCTTTCTAACATCCCAGGGAGCTTTAATCAATGTCAGGTTTACACCAGCACAGAGCAGAATCTCTGGTTTATCAGTTTAAAACAATGGGATCCTTTATGCAGGGAGATTGTGACTCACTGCCTTGTTTGTCCTAGCTAATGAGAACTAACAGCACTGTCTGTAATGGATGTGCCATGGATATTACTGTGGGAATGTGCCTTCAGGAAGAGATCCAACTATCTTTAACTGTGTAGTCAAAGATGATTGTTATTAAAATAATTTTGGAAACTCATGTACAAGATGTACTTGAATTGCACAGTGAATAAGTTAACAATTGTTCTAATTTATCATAGCTGTTCTGCACATATGTTCAACATGCAGTTTGTTGGCATTTTGATGCTGTGTATGTGTGTGGGGAGAGGGGTGTGAGCAGACCTATTCTGCTGACGCATCTTGATAGATGGATTGGGTTTTATCACCATTGAATCAGAGAAACATTGAGTGGTTCTCCAAGATGAAATAGCTTGAGGGAAAAGAATAAACATCCTGCATCAGACATTACAGTAAATCAGACCAAGGAAAGGCTCAATTCAAGTGACTGGAAGCTTGCTCAGGATTTCTGCCAAGGTTTGTTACACCATAAATGAAAATCCACAAATTAGGAGATGAAAATCTGTTAAAGACCCTTGATTGCAAACTTGCTGTGTGGGAAAATGTCAGGGACGACTCATCTCCTGGTATTTCTGTTCTCCTGCTAAGGAGGCAGAAATCCAGGGCAGAGCATGTAGACTTGACCATTTCCTGCAGGAGCAGAGTGTGGAATAAATCATCTGGGAAGAGAACAACTTGGTAAGGTTCCTGAACAGTGAAGAGTTATAAATTAAACTATTTACACAAAGCAACAACAGTAACAGATATTTGGATACCATCATCATTGTAATAATTTCTTATATATTTCCTTTTAAGAAGGGCTGTGTTCCTGATTTTGTGTTTACTGTTTGCTGTGATTACTGATTCATCCAGAGCATACAACCACTGAGAGGGTACAGAAGCAGCATGTACTTGTGACCAAGTGAAGACATGCATTTCAGATTATTTTACATGATGAAATTTTGCTGGAAAGGCCAGGACTGTGAAGTACTTAGTAGAAAAAAAAAAAAAAAAGATAAAGCAAAAAAGCTGGAAAATCTGCTTTTTAGTTATTCATAATACTTCTTGTCCCCGTCATGCATGTTGTATGATGTCTATACGTTCTCCTGCATGCACTGTAAATTTTGCATCTATGTAAAAATATTTGTATATGTCCTGTTGGCCTCTGGCTGGTGGGTGACAGACCTGAAGCCTATCCCTCACCTTAGCTAAGTCAACCTTCTGTTGAATCTCAGGTGAGAACTGCTGCATTGAAATGCATCTACCATGAACCATGTCTGGGACTCTTATTGCAGAAATTAGCAGATATAACTGATCAGAAATTCACTGAAGTACTGACAAGCAAGTGCTCTCTATAGTGTTGTAGACTGGTTTGAAAATGCAATTTTCACAAAAAAAAAAAAAATGCAGTAAATATAAAGAAAAATAAGAGTAATTGAAATCACCAATGGAAAATCTCAAATTTTCAACCAGAATATAAATGTTTGCATTCTGAAAAGCAGCTGAAGTAATGGCTGAGGTCTTCACATTTCCATTCTTCTCTTCTGGCTTAACTCTTAAACTAGAGCAAATCTCCTCTTATACAACAATGAATTTGTTTTTCCAACAAAAACATCAATATTTTCCATTAAAAAAAATTGCAGAAACAATGAAGGGTACTTTAATCATAACCCAAAAGCCATAGATTTTCATAATTGAGAACTAAAAGGGCATTAGGTGCTTATTGGGCCTTTCAGGTGAGGTGCAGAATGGGAACATAATGGAGAAATGGGATGTCTGCAGACAAGGGAGATCTTTCCACTGTGTTCGTCCACTACAAGGCTGTATGCAGTTTGGCAGTAACATCTGTGTTGTTAGTTAGACTGCCTTAAAACCCAGATGCTAAGACCATTTTATTTTCTCAATCTACTAGGCATAATAGAGACATAATCAGTCCCCAGTCTGTGCCCAGCTTCATCAAAATTGAGCACTATGTATCTGTGCAATATTTTTGCAAACTACATTTTCTTTTGTGTTATTATAAACTGGAAAGCTGATATCTAAGAATAGAAAATCACAAGTAGCTATAATTAAACGGGATTATGAATATTAAGTAAATTACTAAGACTTTAAAAAAATTTTATGGATAATATGGTTCAGAAAACTGAAAAGAAGAAAGAACTTTTCATGTAGTGTGGGAATGAATTAGAAAAGATTCCCTAAAAATAGTCCACAACCTATATTATATTACCATAAATACATATCTTTCTGATATTACTATTCATTATCTCAAATGTCCCTTATTTGTCCCAGCAGAGAACCAGAAAACCTATCCTCTGAACTGGACTTGGCATGCTGTGCTGGAAGAAACCTGCCTACCTGAAGAAGGACAGCTAAGAAAGTCTTGGGAGCAAGGCTGAGTGAGGTCACCTTGCTGGGGCTGCCTTTGTATTATGGAACACTCATTACACCAGGTAACCCATGGAACAAGAAGAGCATGTTGACACACATGTCTGGGGGCCTGGTACAGGATGAAGATGTAATCAGCCATTAAACATTTATAACTAGTATTAATGAGCCATTAAAAGGATAGGAAACCCTGCATTCCTGTTCTACTCCTTTGCACTTATTATCTTGTGAAATCTCAATGGATTTGTTTTGGGAATATTTGCTTGTTAACTTCACATTTATCACAGGCATGATATAGGTAATCTTAATACCAATGGCAATCTGCTCCACAGAGCCCCCACACTCCATTACTTGTCAGCTGCTTTTTGGGAGCAGTTCTGCCTGTACTCCCACGGCAAACAAGATGAACAGTTGGTTAGTGGGTTGTCCAAAAAGGCAATGGACAGAGTCTATTAAAGTGGGTTTAGCACCACTCTGTCCAGAGTCACACATCACAAACAAAGCTCCTTGTCAGTTGGAAACACAGACAGAATAAACTCATGACTTCCTGGCAGAGACTATGTAGACATTCTGTTTTTCCCACCCTCCCTTTCCCCTTGGTAAACAATGAGACAAAGTCCCCTATACCCATGTGGGTGGAGAAGAGACAAAGTTTTAACATGCTCCTGAAAAGTGTGCTGTTGAGCGTTTGGAGAGTGAATAAGAGCTCCAATATCCTCCTCACTTTTGAAAAGTACTTATTTTCTCTACATATTTAAAAACTCGGTGCTCTAAATCCATAGAGGCGTGTAGTGCTTGCATAGAACAAGAGATGCTTGGCTCTTAGACACGGGAGAGGTCATATAATCAAAATCGTCCTTTGCATCCTTGTAGTCTAATGGAAGTTTGGCATTAAAGGAGTCTAGGAATTAAATGTCCCTATGTAATTTAACCAAGCTTTGGTGTTCTTCTGAGAATTTAATGTTGTAATACATTTGACCCCAGTAAATATTAGATATCGTCCTGAATATCACTTGCTGCGTTCTGACACCAAATCTCCGCAATACCCTTCCTGCGCTGTTTGGTAGCAAGAAGGGACCCAGATGAACTGACAGCCTTAAAGTGTTTGTTGCAACCCTAGAAGCTTCTGGACAGTCATTTATAGTGCCACTACATTAATTTCATAGTGCTAACACAGCTATGAATTCGATATGAAATTGCATTTAAATTAAAGTAATTGTCTTTCAGTTCAGCTCTCATGTAAGAAGTACCTGAGCCTCTTGATTCAATAACCTCACTATGTCAGATTGCCTCGAGCTCATGATCAAACTGCTCTAATTCCCTCTTTTAAAGGTCATGTAAACATGTCTGCTTAGCAAATTAGACGCAAATTCAGTTCCCTATTCACAAATCTTCCTAGTTAAGTTCCTTACCTATCCCTCAATTGCAAGCCCACACCTGACAGCAGAATATTGACTTTTGAACTGTGGTCAAAGACACGATTAAACAAAGAAATAACTGCCCCCTGCAATGTAGAGAATACAGATAGAGAGAAATGAAGCTACATTTTTTCTAAATGGTGCTCATTATGTAGGTCAACTAACTCACTTTTTAGCTGTTCCATGATTTTATTTGGGCTTTTTTATACTGTGTTTTTATAGGGGTGGTAGGTGCTGAAGAGCAATGTATAGATATCAAGGTACCCATGCATGGGTTTTATTAGCGATGTTACTGTAATTAAGGACTGCTTGAGCATCCTTCCTAACAAGGTGTGCTAAAACAAAAAAAAATGGGAATAATGAATGTCAGCTTTAAGTCATGTCCATCAAAGACGCTGAATGAAACACACTGAACAGTTCACCATTTCAATAATAACAACAACAGAGCAAATATTTTTGATTCTGTTATTTCAGTTCACCTATAAATAATAGTTTCAGTGCTGATTTTCATAATTCTACAAATAAAGTTATTACATTTATGATCTTGTTGTTAGAGTTTTCCTTATAAGTAGTGACTAATTATCTGTGTACAGTCATTCTGACTCTTATTACCTTAGTTCACCCCATAGGTCTGTGCAGCACAGTACCTTACCTCTGACTGGGGCTGGTGATGGAAAAAAAAGTCACCAGTGTGTCAGCTTTCCCCAGACATCTACTTGTAGTATCCTGGAAATAGCTGGTCTGAAATAATCCTGAACTCATTGTTTAGAACTTCTCTGCTGTGCCAGACCTGAAATCTGAGGATAGTAAGACCCAGAAAGTCACCAGGTTTGTGTAATGATTAGATTTTGCAGACAATGAAATCTCAACTTCTGTGTTTGTGTCTAGGTTTTCAACCTCTAGGTTGCACATTTTCAAGTTTTCAAAGATTAGGAGAACAAAAACATCTTTCAAGAATGTGAAAATCTCAGATGAAAACACACAAACAAACAAACAAACTACAAAGCAACAATTCACCCACATCTGTTTTCAGGCTTGGTAAACCACGAGATACGAGAAAAGCTGTGGGATTGTCTAGGGCAGACAGTTATTCGGGGCACTTTGATGCTTACCACAGGCTGTACTTTTTCCAGGTGCATCACTCTACAGACAAACCTTGCTGTGGGAAGATTCATAGTTCTTGTTAGTCCTCAAGATTTCTTGAACTGCATGAAGTTACACCACTGTTAGAAAGGAAAAGAGAAGTTTCTTGGTACAATGTGTTTTGCTAAGTGCCATGGCAGGTTGTAACGATGAGGAAAAAGTAGACAGCAAAACATTTCTAGGGGCCTGATAAAGAACCAGCATACATGTAAATTCATCATTCTTATCAAAAAACCACTCCCTGAAGACTGTCCTGTTATGCTTACCAAAGATAAGGCATACAGCTACCTCATGGGCTGAGTGTGAGATGAACCAGCACTCCCACCCTTAGGTCAGAACAAGAGCTGAGTATCAGCCACTTATCTGCCTTCAGGTCCCACTGGGGTCCTGATCCCTACATTTCTTCCTTTCAGAAATAAATGAATGGCAAATTTGGCCAGCAGATTTCTTCAAAAAATAAAATTAAATAATAATTGGAATAAAATATTAAAGGTAATTAAACCTAACAATTAGTGCATCTGAATAGTTAATATCTTCTGCTAAAACAAAATATTTCAAACCTTGTTCTTACCTTAAAAGTTTAAAAGAATTAGTCAAGAAGGTCTCTGAACCACTAGAGTTAATTTTCTTTACCAAGTCTTGGGAAAGAAAGGATATTTCAAGGAATTGCTGACTTGCCAAAGCAATCGTAGCATTTAAAGAGAATGGCCCAGGAAATGGTATATTAGTTATTCTGATACTAATCTTAGGAAAAAAAATTAGAAAGCTGGACAAAGTCAGTACTCTATCAACCGGGAATTATGTGCTAAAAATAAAGCTATATCATTCAATGTAATTTCAGAGAAAGTAGTTCTTGTCAAATTATCTTCTTTGGGTTTTTCTTTTATAAGATTACAGGTCTGGTTGACAAAGGTAGCTGTGTTGTTACAGTGTAATTAAATTTCACTGGCATTTGACATACTACGCATGACATTGTGTTTTAAAATCCTGCATTATATGTAATTAATAGAGCACAGATTACATGATTTAAAAGCTACTTGACTGATAGCACTCAAAATGTATGCATTAATGGAAAGGCATTAATTATCTGGGCCATTAATTACAAGACACTGCAAGACTTTTGGTCCTAAGCCATTTTAACCTTTATTTGAAAATAATCTGAACGCTGGGTGCAGTTTGAAGGGGACACAAAGTTGATGCTGTGAAAAGCAATCAGGAGTCAGCTGTTAGAGTGAGCTGAATCTCCTGGATAGGTGGCCTGAATTTGGCAGAAATTTGAACACACTGAATTGCCACAAACAGGGAGCGAAAGTGTATTGCAGAGCAGAGCTGCCAGCCCATGCACCCAGGGAAAAGCACCTGTGCATCTTTGGAAGCATGAAAAACTCATCCAAACTGGATGCAGAGGAGAAACCTAATCTTTGACATTAGGCAAAGTTTGTATGGGCATCAAGGTGGTATCAGAGTAAGCTCTGGAGAAGTGAGTGAAGAGGAATAGAGTTGAGAGGATTATTTGTATCTTGTAGGGAGATTTGAGGGGCTAAAGCAGCTGTGGGGAGAGGAAGTTAAAGAAGGGGCAGTGAGATGGGGAAGTGGGCTCTCCTGAAATGTGGCTCCTGGTGTTGGCCCACTCCTTTTCATAACCCTCAAGCCTATTTCCCATCCGGCAGGTGGCTGACCATGGCTACTCACATCCAGAACCCTTCCCATGGCCACATTCAGCTCCTCACCCTGCAGCAGCTGTAACAGACTAGAGGGTTGGCAGCCACCAATGGGCCATCAGCTTTCCCCTCTCTAAGGACCTCTTAGGGGAAACAAGTAATACAGGTCCTGTGGCTAAAAATTAAATGGTACTAATGGTCCTTTCTGACTTCAGAATCCATGAATCACCCCTTACTGCCTGGGTGGGCTTTCTGCCTTGGTTAAAAGTCTACCAGGAAAAAATATAGAACTCATTTCTAATCTCTTAGCAAAACTCAAATGGCCTTGTATGTCTGGTAATCTCAGTCTGATTAACATTGTGTTTCTTTGCATGTTCAAATGGCATTTGGTGTTTCCCAGGGAAAAAGGACTGAAATCAGTAAAAGCACATAGGAACATGTTGCAAATGTGCATGTAGCAATTCTATTTTATAGTTATTTGCAATAGCCAGTATCTCCATGCTTAAGCTCTCCACAACATTGAAAGTGAGGATAGTATTGCATATTTCACTTTCTTAGTATATACACTGAAATTGGAACAATATAGAGATTAGCATGGCTCCTGAGCAAGGATGATGTGCAGGTTCATGAAGAGTTACACAATTCTTTTGAGCCAACAACATGCCCAGCAGGTCTAGGAAAGTGATTGTCCCTCCTTATTGGACAGTGGTGAGGCCACACCTTGAGTCCTGTGTCCAATTTTGGGCTCCTCACTACAAGAAGGACATTAAGGTTCTGGACTGTGTCCAGAGAAGGGCAACAGAGCTGGTGAACGGTCTGGAGCACAAGTCTGATGAGGAGCACTTGAGGGAGATGGGAGTGTTTAGCCTGCAGAAAAGAAGGTTCAGGGGAGGGCTTATCACTCCCTACAACTCCCTGAAAGGAGGCTGTAGCCAGGTGGAGGTCAGTCTCTTCTCCCAGGTAACAAGGGACAGGACAAGAGGACATGGCCTCAAGCTGCACCAGGGAAGGTTCAAGTTAGACATTAGGAAGATCAGGAAGATCAGGAAGATCAGGAAGAATGTCTTCACTGAAAGGGCTGCCCAGGGAGGTGGTGGAGTCAACATCCCTGGAAGTGTTCAAGAAAAGACTGGACATGGCACTTTGTGCTGTGGTGTAATTGACAAGGTGCGATTGGTCAAAGATGGGACTTGATGATCTTGGAGGTCTTTTCCAACCTTAACGATTCTATGATTTTATGATCTACTTAGTTTATGACTCCCTGTATCAGGTAGAATTTCAGGTTAGTATTTTCTTTTTAAACATTAAAGTGTTTCTCCAACAGCTAATATTGAAAAAACCCCATCCCAAAAACCTTTACTGGAGTTTCATTTAGGGCATAGACCAATTAGATAATTGTTCCATGCTAAAGCAAATCCACAGCCCTTTTGTTTTCAAAATCTGAACTTCTATGTAATTTTATGAATAACCAATACCTTTATAATGGGCCAAATTAAGCCAAAATCCTTCGTGCAAGGGGGCATAAAGTTTGGATTTAAAAAATCCATGTGAGACTTGAATTTGTTGGTTAAACCCCAATACTAATTAAAATTAGACTAAATCCAACAGACCTTTGATAATTACATCAAAAGTTCACATTCATTTGATGTGGATTGTCTATATTTCATTGTTACTCTCTTAAAAGATTATTTATGTACAAAGAGTTAGGAAAGAATATTAATATTTAAAAAGTGGAACTATGAGGGCAAACACTGATTCAGCATATGATTTAATTCAGCATATGATTTAATTTATAAAATGTTTGCTTTTTTCTGCTCAAAACCATTGTTTGTGACATTATTTTTTGCATAAAGAGTGATCTACAAAGATTCTTAGTAAAATATGTTTCTAGTGGAACAAGAAGTTTAGCTTGTTTACTGGCGACTGGATTCAACAACATTTGCTTAACAAGCTGGGCATTAAGGAACCACATCAGTCATATTTTCATTCCAAATTTGCCACTGGTTTACTGAGCAAAGTTCCTCAGAGGAAAAAATCTGATTTCATAAAAGATCACACACACCAGCCGTAACAATCTGAGATGCTGTACTGAAAGTTTTCTGGAAATTCGGCATATTTTATGCAACTAAGTGCAAAGTACTTTCCTCACAGCTGAGTACACGGAAGGCACAACAGTATTATAAAAGGGAGAGATTACTAAAGATGTCTAGACATGGAGAAAGTATGACCTCAGTTAAAACACTCTGGTATTTACTTTTCCTTTCTAGAGAGAGATATACAATACTTCATGATTTCAGTATGCAAGGCAGCAAGGTTTCTGAACAGTTCGGCAAAAATCCTCAGTTGACTGCAGGCTGGGAAAAATAAAAAAGGAGGGATCCGAATGAAAATCATCTCTGAGAGAAAAATAGGGAGCAGAGTGCAGCTGCTTTTCATTCTGTCATGCAGATGGTGTTTATTGCATTTTAAAGGTATCCATATTAAAAGAAACAACTCAACAAAACCAACCCCCAAACCACACCAACATTATAAATTTCCAGTTATTTAGGAAGCATTTAAATGGCAGTTGGCTTTGTAGCCTCACTTCAGACTCAAGTGTACACAGCAGAGAAACTTTGTCTCAAACATTCTTGTTTCTCTGCTTTGCCCTCGTGACACCCCACCTGGAGTACATCCAGATGTGGGGCCCCTACAAAGGAAGCACACGGACCTGTTGGAGCAAGTCCAGAGCAGGCCACAAAGGCGATCACAGGGTTGGAGCACATCCTATGACTATGGGTTGGGAGATTTGGGGTTGTTCAGCCTGGAGAAGAGAGGGCTCCAGGGAGACCTTGCAGCAGATTTCCAGTATCTAAAAGGGTTGCAGGAGATCTGGAGAGGGGCTTTTGACAAGGACATGTAGTGACAAGGGGGAATAAATGGCTTTAAACTTAAAGAGAGCAAGTTTAGGTTGGACATAAGGAAGAAATCTCTGCGGGGGTGCTGAGACACTGGAACAGGTTGCCCAGAGAAGTTGTGGATGCCCCATCTCTGGAAGAGTTCAAGCCCCAGGATGGGTTCTGAGCAACCTGGCCTAGTGGAATATGTCCCTGCCCATGGTAGGAGGGTTGGAACTAAACAATACCTAAAGTCCCTTCCAACACAAACCATTCTATGATTCTATTATATACAGGTAACAATGGATTTTTTACTTAATCTTGGGTTCAGGGTCCCAGTTTTACTTTCTTGTATGCTTGAATCTCTTAAAATATTAATTTTTTTTTTTTTTAATGGCACTTCTTAAATATTTTCGCACTGATGTGAAGTAGTGTATGATTTTTGCTCTTCTTTGAAGTCCAATGATGGTGTTGAGAGACATCTATTGAAAGACGTACTGATACCTTGTTTTTGCATAAGAAATTATCAGTAAAGATTCTTGGTTTAATTAATATTTAGCTTGCTGGCTGATCATTTAACATTTGTAACAGCTCAGTTCAATGTATGGCTCCCATCAGTTCTGCTTGTGGCTATGTGTGTTGAGCCCATACACCAAAGGAGTATCCCAGACTGTGAGTGAGGTATTAAGAAATGCGAAATTGCTGACTGACCATCCTTGCAATATACGATGTATGCAACCAAGCAACACAGAAAAGCTCTGTGTATTTTCTGCATTGCAAACTCTTGTCCATCCAAGCTAACCCAGCTGCGTGAACCAGTCCGGCTGTAGAAGCTTCAGGTAGCTCTGTGCCTAACTTAAAAGAATTAATTGCCTTGTGCTGCTGCACCTTATTCCTGGTGCCTGAACTACTCACTTATCTCTACAGGATACACTTACCCACAGTAAACATACCCACAGTGTCAAAGACTGCAGTAGAACCTGTCTTGGTTTTACTTGGGCAACCATTGTTTTGTTTTTAATCCCACAGTATTTTTGTTTTGATCACACATCTTGAACTTCTGCAACAAATAGGGGAAGAGGTCTATAAAACATTGTTTACCATACAGCTCCATTCAATATACCATCCTGACTGAGTCCCAAGCTCAGGCCTTGTTATGAGTGAGGGGAAAAAATTATTGAATGTATACAGGTAATTAGAGCCTGCATCATTGCTTACACAAAGGGCTGGTGGAGGCAAGAATGTGGGCTAACGTTCTTTTAATATGTTATCTTCAAATGTAGTGCCTTGGAGGGTTATGTGTGTCTATATAAATAAAGCAAAAACCAGAAATGCCAAGGTATGAATGGACAATACTGCACTCCTTAAGGTGGCAAAAGGCAGGCAGTATGCTTTGTTTTCGTGATGTGTGATTCCCAGGAGCCACAGCAGATTTCAGCAGGGGAAACCTACCAGAGAAGTCCTCTTGGCTGCAGATTACAAGATCTCTAAGGAGCTCTCTAGGAGTAGAGAAGCGTTATTAAAAAGAGATTACTTCCAGGCTGTGACAAACTTCTTGGCACAAGCTAAAGGTGACTTTTCAGAGGTTTACAACTAGTTTGATAAGATTTTCAGAAGGATATCATTAAGCACCTCTTCAGCACTGAGGCTAAGATTTTCTCACCCTGCAGGTTCTTGAGACACTTTGAATGTGCCAAAACTTAACGAAGTAGCTGGTAGTTTACACTTTTATAATCAGCATAACAATATAACCTGTTAATCATAGTCCCAAAGATGGCTGAAGTTTTCCAGGAAAAAAATTTCATGTGCATACCAGACATCTGAAATTAATAACTCTACCCTAAAAGCTACAAAGGTAGATGAAAGCAAGTAGCTCATAATTAGAATGGTTTTGGTTTTATTCTTAAATAATTGTATTGGAAAGTCAGTTCAGTGAAACTGTATTTTTCTTTAGTATAGATCAACAATTGTGATGACAATCTAGTCAGGAAAATGTCTAATCTCAGGATAGTAACTAATCAGTACATATCTGTGAAAGAAAGAGAAAAAAATTAAATCCCTCTTCTTTGAGTGAGCCATAGATATACAAGTCTGACATTTTCTTTTGCTAAGGTTTTGCATAGAGGGGTTTGCAATTATGTTTTTAAATCTAAATTTCACTTCAACATTTAAAGGAGCATTTAAAGAGCAATTTTAAATAATCAGTAAGATCAGTGCCTAGCCTCCTGAACTGGATAGTATTTAAAAACTAATTACTGACAATTCTGCTCATGCAAGTTCATGTATCTTGCTTGTTTATTGCTACAAAAGAGAATTGATGAGAACAACATAGGTTGTTGAAAATACAGTTCTCAGTATAATAGAAATGAGGAAAGGTGTTAATGTCTCCCTCAAATATGTATATTTACCTTTGATATTATTGTGATTTCCATTTGTGCATGATAAAAAGATCAACATTAGAATTCTAAGGGTTAACGTTAACATGGCTTCCCTTTTTACGCTCACAAATAACTGTGGGAACAGTTTCGCAGAGTATGTTATTTGATAACAAACAGACATTTAACTATCAGATTAACAGGTACATTAATGTATGTAGATGTTGACATATCCACATTTGCACCCATAATTACTTGCAGATGTGGACTAGGGGCACAAAAATGGCAATATTTTAGATACTACTCTTCAAGTCTACAGCACATTTTTTTTCTCTAGTGATTTTGGCATGACATTTTTTAAAACACTCAGATTCCAGTTAGGTTTGTGCCCCTAACTCAGGCAGGTGTTTTTTGAAGTTTCACCTTGAAAGCATACTTGGAGTTGTCACTTTTCAAATGCACACAAGAATTTCATCTGCCTTTTCAAATTAACACGTCTCAGCCTTTGACTTTTTTATCTACAGGAAGGTTATTATGAGACGTTTCTTCCTGCACTCAGAGGTTTTTCTCTATTACTTTGCCCCCCTTGGAGCTCTTCAACTCCTCTGTCTAATCACTGAGGGTTCTTCATGGTGCTCTGCTTACATGCAAAGCAAGAACAAGCAAATAAAAGCTGTTTGGGTGCATGATCATATTTCTTATAAATTAGTGCGAAAAAATAGAGAAGTAGCTCATTTATTTCACTACATTAGGAAACTTAGAATTAAGGACAGAAGCAGGAAGGTAAAAATCCTCCAAATTCTGTCCTGTAAATTTGGATCAAAGAGAAGGTCCATGGCAGAGAAGACAATAGAGGTGGCCATACTTACAACTACTGCAGTGCTTTCACAATGGTTACTGAACCATATTAAACACCAGGACAATGGTGATTTTATGGCCTTATAGAATGGCAAAGAGACATTCTACAGTTATAAATAAATCTTATTCATACAATGGTAGTCCATTGTATTTCTAACAGATCTCTGGCTCTTAGAGAGTCAGTACAATAATCTCTGCTTAGGAGCTGAGGTGCCTAAAAGCCTTCATCCTGCCTCTGAAAACAGGCCAGCTTTCACTCTGGTGCTCGCTTTACCAGGAACATAATCAAAAATCTCAGGAGTCTCTTTACAAATCTGACAGTGGCTGCCTGTGGCCATTGGGTAAGGTGAGTTCTGTGTACTGCTGTAAAGCGTCAG
Organism: Coloeus monedula; assembly: GCF_965178545.1. NCBI lineage: Eukaryota > Metazoa > Chordata > Aves > Passeriformes > Corvidae > Coloeus > Coloeus monedula. Next base: position 144,733,506 of record NC_138781.1, read on the forward strand.
ATGCCAGAGGAAAGAAACCAATATTGAATGATAACTCCTAAATGGCTCCTAAATAGACTATCTACCGTAATTTCTGTCCTGCATCCTCTCATCCCTTCTGCCTACCTTATGACAACCTACCCAAATGGATTTGATCTGCACCTAATCAGCCACCAAAAGATAGAACATGACGGAGCCACAGGTTAACACAGAAAGTTGTTTTCCTGAAGGAAATTCCCACAGGAATTCAGTGTAAAGGACGCTGATGTCATTATTGATATCCTTACTTCCTGTCATTACTGCATTGAAATGGCTGAGAGCCTGATCTTTTTTTGTAGTATGCTGTAAAGTAGGGGCAATTTTCACAAAAAATGAGTATATAATCATGATATGAGGAAATCTGAGATAATGCCAATGCTTATTGGGAAAAACACAGCTTCAGATCATATGACTTTCTTTTATTGTGCAGGCTGACAAGGTCCTAGGAGTGCTGCCAAAGAGACACATGAAAGAATTAATCTCTGGGTTTTTTTACATGCCAATCAAAGTTAGGATAACATCCTCAACAGCAGATGAGTTTCCGTGTTGCAACACTTTAATTAGAGTCAGAATCTAAGTAGGAAAACTTTTTTGAAGGACAGGGGTCTAAGACAGTGGTCTAAAACCAAATGGACCCTGGAACTGGCCTCACACAGTTACTGAAATCTTTTCTCCTTTGCACAAGTGACAGATGACATTCTTTACGCCCCATTCAGTACAACAAATAGAAGAGAGGCCTGAGAAAGCTAATAATTAAAACCAAAATACTTTAGCACTGAGAGGAAAAATAACAGCAAGAGAAAACAAAGTGCAAATGTTAGATGTTAGTCATATTGCTTACCGCACCGTTGAAGATGTTGAGATACTATGGTGATAAGTGTAGTAAAAGAATCCATCTAGAACAAGGGTGGACTTGTCCATGGAATTTTGGTGTTTCTACATTCAACCTTGTCAATGTGCAATGCACTTGCAGCTTCCACCATTGCAATTAGTTATTTCATTGGTATATTATGAAACTAACAAATGCTTATACATTATTTTATGTTCCTCAGAGAGGGAGGATTGTGAGCTACACCCATTAGAGATGAAACCAAGTGTTATAGAGATAAAAATACCAAAGAACAGCAATTCCAAATGGAACACAGTTATTCAAGGAGACTCAGTCTTTAAGACAAGAAAAAAGAATGCTGGAGCTCTAAATGCAGTGTGGAAGCTAAAGAAATAAAAGAGTGTAGTAATGCAATAACTTGTTTGGGTCAGGACCATTTTGTGGAAGGATAGCCAAATAAATCTTCTAAAATCAGAAAATAACGTAGAACCAGAACCTAGATGAAATACTTTTTATTAGACTCATTATATGTGTTATGGTTTTGAAAACAGAGAAAGAACCTAAATCAAGCAAATAGAAACTGATTCCATTTAAGATAAAGTGATAAAAAAATAAGATATTCAACTAAACATTTACAATTCAGAAGGACCAGCCTTGATGAACTAATGGAAGTGTTTAATAAAGCCCAGTAAGACTAGAATCCCAAGGGATCTGACCATGGAAGAAACCTGGAATTTCAAAGTCAAAAGTATTGAATCTTACAGAACATTTTACTTTAGAGAAAAATTTGAAAGAACTCTCCAGTAATCTACAAATGAAAGATGAAACTTTAGACTTTCAAAATAGATTCTGTGTTTGGCCTGGGAAGAAGATATTGAACTATATGGTATTTCCTTTTTGAGCCATATAAATTGAGACTAAAATGCACAAGGAAAGAAGTTGGGCAGCTTTGCAGTCAAAGTAAAACAGAGATTAAAGATAATCTAGGTGTGGCCAAAAATGAAACAAATTTTGCCTCAGGTTTCAAAAAGGAAAATTATGTCGATTTGGGAGGAAAAACAGAATGTTTCATGGCAGCTTTCATTTACACACCCTTGTTATCTCAACTGTGGTGGAAACAGAAGTCATGAGTCTTAATGCACTCAAGTCAGGGGGATTAGGTGGTCTCCCTTGCAGGATTTATGAGAACACACCTTTCAAACCAAACACCAAATCCTGTGCGTGCAGTTAAAAAGTAGAAAGGAGAAAGTAATCAGGCATCTGTAAGCCTGTAACTCTGTAAACTGCTTTAAGACATATTTTGAATGAAAAAATATTTAAAGACAATTTAATAGGATCTAATAGGATGTAGATCATCTTAGACAGGGTTTCTAGATAAAGGAAATGGACTGGATTTCATATATCAAGACTTCAGGAAATGGTGCCAACTATTAAGCTTGTTATTTAAAATCAAAGAAAGGAATGAAGAATCTGTGATGCTGAGTATGAAGATGTCAGGCAGAGGAACTGGAGATGAATTAGTGGTAGAGTTCTTCAAGAGTCAGTATTGAAACAGGTGGTGATTAATAGTCTAATGTCTGCTTTTCACTCAGGAAGCAAGAGAGCAAAATACCAATCTGCTTATACCTCTCAACTTGGTACTTCTATCAGTAGAGGATAACCTGGTTATCATATAAAAGAGCTGTACATTCTTGAGGAGTGACAGGACAGAAGCTCATAAAAGAAAGTTCTACTCCAGGGTGAGAGCTCATCAGCTGAAAAAGATGTGAAAGAACCTGTGTTGCAGTGGGGATCCTGCAACATGCATATACCAAACCAGGAGTCCCGTGGAAAGGAAATATATACGGACAGACAGATTCTTGCTAGATGTTTCAGAGATGTTTATTTCCCCAGCCGCATGGCCGGGGCTCTGCCCAGGAACTGTTCCAGGCACGGACCGAGGGTCCTTCTGCCCGCGCAGGGAACACAAACCAACCCATGGGAACGAGGCTGAGCAGGGGCAGGGAAACCCCGTGCCTGTGCCCTCAGGGCCCCTCTGCCAGGGCTGCACGGCAGGGGAGGGACCCCAACAGACCTGAGTGGACTAGCTAATTGCAGAATTATGTAAGTTGCCAGTACAATGAAAACTCCCACGGTCTATGGTTGTATAAGATTTATTTCTAGAAGAGCCTGGGCACTGCATGAGATCTTGCAATACTTTCAAACTTCTCATTATGCATGTTCAAGAATTGTGAATTAAAACTTAAATGCAGAGAACAGATTCTAAAAGATCCTGCTGTGCGGAACAGGTGCTGACTGAAGGAACATGGCCAAGTTAGGAGAAATAAGACTGAAAGGTGATATGCTTTACATCTGTGAATACAGGTAGGTTAAAAATCAGTAAGTACTAGATTCTTAAGGATACTGGTTTTCATGAAAGTTGACACTATGGGAATAAACTAACTAAGAATAAGTTCTGGCTAGAACTTACTGGAATGTTTCTAGTGACGGAGAAAACAAAGCTACTTTGTGTTTTAAGCTAGAACTTCACCATTCTAATGCATTAAATTCTTTAACCAACAGTTTTAATGACTGGACTCCATAATTCTTGCTACTTCTGTATTCCTAAATGAGAATACATATTTTAAGTATTATAATTCACAGGTCTGAAACCCTAGTATCAGTTAGTCCAAACCCAAGAATGACACATTTCTTGTTTACACACCTAGCAATCTTGAGGCTTTTACAGCAAAAATCCTTATTGTGAGAACTATGGGTAGTGCAGTGAAAACACTGTGACTTTATTCCATTTTTCTTCTTCCTGGCTGAGCATCACACAGAGGAACTTCCTATATGGATTTATTAATGCATGTATTCTGAATCCTCAAACCTAAAGTTCACATAATTGTCTAAAGATTACTGGATTTGTGTAGAAACTTCACAGGTTGAAATCCTATAAACTTTTAGGAAGAAGGATGTGGAATTTGCCCAGAATTTCCAGAAAACTAAGCAAAGTAATTACTTATTACGAAAATGGGGAAGGAAGGAAGGGAGGAAGGGGAGGAAGGGGAGGGAGGGAAGGAGGGAGGGAGGGAGGGAGGGAGGGAGGAAGGAAGGAAGGAAGGAATTCGGAAGGAAGGAATTCGGAAGGAAGGAAGGAATTCGGAAGGAAGGAAGGAAGGAAGGAAGGAATTCGGAAGGAATTCGGAAGGAAGGAAGGAAGGAAGGAAGGAAGGAAGGAAGGAAGGAAGGAAGGAAGGAAGGAAGGAAGGAAGGAAGGAAGGAAGGAAGGAATTCGGAAGGAAGGAAGGAATTCGGAAGGAATTCGGAAGGAAGGAAGGAAGGAAGGAAGGAAGGAAGGAAGGAAGGAAGGAAGGAAGAAAGAAAAGAAAAGAAAAGAAAAGAAAAGAAAAGAAAAGAAAAGAAAAGAAAAGAAAAGAAAAGAAAAGAAAAGAAAAGAAAAGAAAAGAAAAGAAAAGAAAAGAAAAGAAAAGAAAAGAAAAAAGAAAAGAAACACATCTGTATCAACTCACTTCAGTAGGCTCACTCACATGTCAGTCTTCTTTTTCCCACCAGTTTCTTAGTCCAGTCTGCCTCTTCCCCAAACCATCTGACACTTTCCCTCATCTTACACCACACTTCCCTCTAGTTTTATTTTTCCGAGAGCCAATTAATAACATCTTCTTGTCACTATCCTGCAGTGTCCATGCACCTCCTCTGCACCCTCGAATTTTGTAGGTGGGTCAGGGAATTTCTAGATTTATTAATTTGTCAGAAAGAAAGATTATGGCTGATATTTAGGTCAAATCTTATATCGTATTAGTATAACTTGCTGACAGAATGCTGCATTATAGTCAGGCTTCTGCATATGACTTTTTGTCAGAGTTGTAACCTGCAATTTTAAAAAGAAATAGCCTGAAAACTATTATGAAATAGAAAAAAAAAATCTTCCTTGAAATTCATGTCAATATACTTTGCCATGTCTAGACTTACATGTCCTGTATGTCATGGCTTAAATGGATCATTTCAAAATTTCAGTATTTTCTCTTCTCACTCTCCTGTCCAGCCTCATTTCTATACTGTACCTGAAATTTTACTTCTGTCATTTTCTACAGTCTTACAAATACAAAGAAATTGTAGAAGTTAGTAAATGTAGTTATCATTAAAAAAAAAAAGTGCTATTTCCTTATAAAACACTCTTAACAGTGAAAACTTTGTATATAAAGCAAGCTCCCTACCCCAAGCTAAAACTAAAACTAAAAAAAAATCCCAAACCAAAGCAACAAAAAAGAGGAGACAGTTTTCACAAATTAAAAATGTTTATTCTTAATTTACTCTGTGTTGAATAATTCTAATTTCTTTATTTTCTCTGTTATGATACTTACAAAAACTTGGAAGTTCCAATGTTCTAACTAGAAATAAAAATTAAGTCAATGATATTATATGTGCATGACCAATTGTCTTCTGTTTTGGAGCTGCAACTTCTTTTTTTAGATGATTTTCATAATTATTTTCCAATTTCTGTCTGGAGAAAGCTGAACACAGAGTATCAGATTGGGAAAAATCACACTGGCCATTGAGAAAGAGAAAATTTCAGTCACAAAATGAAACTGACTGGAGAAGTAAAAACTGAGGTGCGGTGTGGCAGTGAGGTCCATCAGCAACAGAAATTGCAGGAGGCAGGCATGAACAGCTGACCTGGCCACCTCGCTCGGCAGTCCAAGGAAACAGTTATGCTCTGGCCAAAGAGAGAGAACTGCAAGGGGGTGAAGAAATCCCAGTATGAGAAATGAAGTAGAGAAAGTCAGTGAAGTTGAGGGTAAAAGACCCACAGGGTCTGTAATGTCACCTGTCCATTAACAGCTGAAGTTCTCACTGAGTGCAGTGGCAGAGATAACTGACTGGCCCTTCAGAAGTGCAGGCTGCCTTCCTCAGAAGTAGGAAGGAACTGAGAAAGAATTGTTTTCCTTCTTATCACCAATGTTGTCCATTTCCTTTTTGCTCTATGGGCTTTAAATTTTTCCGGATCCTTTTCTGTTTCTTTCTCGTTTAAGTTGCCCCTCTTCTAACTACAAGGAAAAGTGAAAAAGAGTCACTGAAACAAGGAGACTGAGCAAATTGAATGATTTGATAGTCTTTAAATTATTAAAGAAGTTCTTTCTGATATAACTGGAAATACAGCTATAAAATCTGGTGTTGTCAGATGTGATTTTTTGACTTTGAAAAAACATTGCTTACAGTTGCCCTCAAATTTTTGTGCTTAGCAAAACTAACTCCAGTCCCTGAGTAAAAAGAATGATTTATCCATGACCTAACCAGCAATATTCACCCACCTTTGCAAAGCAATCTGGCCTGCACAAAAGCTGTATGGATGTGGAAATGAAAACACCACTGGATATCTATTTGTGGTCTAAATTCAGATGCACTCTTAGGAATTCTGTAGGGGTGCAACTGGTGAGCATGCATGTTTCATCAGCTGCAGAATGGGGATGGAGCATTTTAAAGGATTACTACTTTTTTCGTACTATTTTGAAAGAACAATTATTGTACGTGTGAATCAGTAATCCAGTGGTGTTTTATAGGCAATCAGTTTTGTGATATTTATTCATTTCCTCCGTCTCCTGTCTAAGCAGCTTAGGGAATTTCAGGGGGGAAAAATGAGAAAACTATGAAAAATGCATGCTTAAACATTCAGTCACGAAACACTGAAGTAAAGGTTTAAACAACCTAAATAAAACTAATATGTATTCTTGGCATATGGATCAAGTCCAAACCTGAGAGAACATTTTTCATTTCACCATACAACAGTACAAATCTAGTTTCAAGGAGCAATATCTGTAAGACATAGCTGCTGTTATAATTTCTCAGAGTTATCCTTTCTGTAAAAAAAGAATTTCTATACATAAATATAATGGAGAATGTTGGTTATATGAAGTCTCTCTCAAAACAAAGCATTTAAAACCAAATATCAAGCTAGGAAAATTTTGCATGCATTAAGAAGCTTGCTATGTAGTGACAAAATGCTCATTTCCACTCGATTTCCGAGAAGAGGGAGTCTGGTTTACCAAACTATCTAGGTCTACATCCTTGCCACCAAAAGTATTACAGGAAGCCAAAGATGGCTGTCGTTTCTCTGTCCAGACCTGGGTGGGTATGATGATCGTAGAAGATTCTCAAGAAAGTATTTGCCAATCTGTTGTTGCCCTTACATCAGCCTTCATAGGCAGCCCATACATCAGAGGAAAGGCAGAGGAAATGGTTGCTCTGCCTAGCGTGGGTTGCTGTTGAATAGCTCAGCGAGGTGTCCAAACCAGACCTGTGAACTGAGATGGCCTAATGTGCCCCAAGAGGCCATGGATCATTTCTGCTGCATAAAGGCCTCCACTGCTACACGTCTTTAGCTTTGCAATCTGAGTCTAGGAGTAAACTAAATCACCTGAAAATAATTCAGGCATTGATGTACGCAGCTTGCTCATGGGCTGAGAAGCAACAAGGACACTACCGTGTTCTCTTTAGATTTCTAAATCACCTCAATTCTTAAAAAAAAATAACAACAATCATCTAATATAATTTAAATGGTTTGGATTTTCTGTTGAATAGAATGACTGCACACACAGAGACACATACAAATATATCTATGCAAATTCAGAGAAAAGCTGACACATCCTTTTACCTTTTGTGAGAGTATCATTAAGTTTTATGTGCAGACACCTCTGTTTTAAATCACGAAGCTAGCAGCAGAACTACTTGGCTTTTACAAAATCTTGCCTCAGCCCTCAGCCTCCAAATAAAATACTAATTGCTGATGCTTTTAGTACAGAATCACTTCATTAATCCCAGATACTACCCCCGTGTATGAATACGTTATAACTCAGTTCTGGGATTCATTAATTGACCCAGTTAATTTGATCCCCAAAAGCCCATAATTAGTAATGTGTAAAATAGGTTGAAGAAATTTGTTGCAAGCAGACATTACCTGAATGCTGGGTGTATAAACCTTCAACAAGGTTTGTTCCTGACATTTTTCCTTTTATCTCCCTTTTATACAAAGATATTTTCATTTTAGCATGTGACCCAATCTAATTCAAAACCTACACTGTTTTATGCCAGAAAAGCATGTGTAGCAAAACAGGCTGCAGTCAGGGAGAGAAAAAAAAAAAAAAGGAATTTCCTGGAAATGAACAAAAAAGGCCTGAATTAATCTCTTTTTGAATCCCAAATTGCACTTTAAAGTGTCATGTATGCCAGGTGCAGTACCTCTTAAGGGAGAAAGGTCTTCCACTTTGGAGGAGACAAGCATCTTTAGTGTATGCAGCACCCAGAGGAAAAAGATGTTTGAGAAGGTGAGCTGCTGAATATGTATGTGTTTTAATAAAGCATTTCATTTGGAAGGTTTTTGCAGAATTCACACAGATTGAGTTTTAGGGAGGAAGTGACTCTGCCTGGCCTGCTCTACCGTCAGAGGAAATAAGTGAAACTAAAATGAAGTGATAATATACTGTAGGAAATTTAAGAGAAAGAAAGGCAGAGGAAAAATGGCAATCTGGGACCATACAGCTGATCCCCAAAATAGACACAATGACCAGTGCCAAACTAGCTGCCAAAAACAGTAGGTTGTAAAATTACCTAATACCTATGTCATGTTTACTTTATATTTACATTGGGGAATGGGCTCCCCAACAGACACAATACTCGACAGTATTTTTGTTCACTGTCACTATCATTATCCACCATCTGCTCTGCCAAATTTCCTTTCTGTTCTTTTTTGTGCATTCATCAGCACAGTAGTAAGTAACTACCTTAATGACTGCAGCATATTGCTTCTGGATTAGCAGCAGATATTGTACTACTCCTGACTTATGGACAGAGCTGTAAGTAGGAGACCTGGCAGGGGGTTCCATTTAAAATCCTTTACCCTTTGCAAAAAGAAACAGAGTACCTAGGAAATTTTTTCCCCAACTCACTAGCAGGAATGTGATCTATGGTTTGGCTTTAAAAAAAAATGTACCTCCTTCTGTGAAATTCAGTGAAGTACCCGCCAGCTCCACAGAGATGGCTGAATTCTGACAAGATGTCTTAGTGTGATGGGTAGTCTGAAATACTGGCAGAGAGCTCTGCTTACTTTGCTCAAAACCACAGATAGAAAAAACCACAGCTTTGAGAAAAGGGCAGCTTTTGAAAAGGACACATGTTTGCTGACTGAACTTTGTGGGTTAATATGGTGACCCACAAGCACAAGAAGGCCTTTTTGTCTGTGTAGTCTGTGGGTAGATGTAGCAGCGGGTAATCCAATCCTGGCACATCTTTACTTATTCTTTGCTTTGAGGCCATCTAAAGTGAGTTCTCCAAAACTTATCTCAGTACTCTTTTTATGTGTGCTGAGCAGACTTTTTGTTGTTGAGCTTAGTTAAATACTGAAAAAGTAGGCAGGGGTGGTTTTTTTCCTTCTGAAAAACAAAACAAAACATTTTTTTCAGACATCTTGCACCAAGATAGGTGCACCAGGCAGGGGATGAGAAGGGAAAAAGCTAAAAAAATGTGAAAAAAGAAAAAAAAAATTACAAAGAATAACCAAGGGAAATTTGGACTGGAAAGACTCCTCACAAGGATCATGGTATAAGGAAATAAAGCAGAAAAACATATAGATGTATATAAATTCAAAATATATTATGGAAAGTTTCCTACTAAAAACACATTCAAAAATAATTACTTCTGATTCACAAAGAGAGGAAAAATGAAGTGATCTTAAGCTTCAGGGATCCCAGGATGGAGCGCTGCCAGGCTGCTTGAATGCAGGCAGCTTCAATGCAGCCCAGACAGGCGATGGGCTAAAAGGCTTAGGAACCTCATTCTGTTCCCACTAAATTCAATGGTAAATTTGGGCTTTGAAACAGGCATGGAGTGAGCAATTGTATGTAACAGTCAGGGACAGCAGAAGTTAGAAGTGGTGTGAGAGCTTTGTTAATATGCTGGTTCCTGGACCTGTCAGTGAGATCTGCACTCCTCTTGGCTAACTGTCCCTGAGGCTGATTCCACCAATCTGTGGAAATGAATCTAAAGTAAAAGGAAGACCAGAACCCAGAGCTTGGAACTATCAGTATGCAAATAAACTGGTGCCATAGTGACACTTTCTTAGGGCTTTCACAGCCCAGAGCTGTGACCTGACTACATCAGCACTAGTATGGGAAGATAAACCAGAAGGGACTTAACTCTTCTGCAGTTGTGCTAATATACACTGATGTGGAAAGTACTGCATATTTCTTGATTTTTAGCTGCAGAATAATTCCAAACTCATGCCAATCTACTCAGCAAGTCTATGGCTTGGCTGCAATGGTTTCTCAAGTTCCAAAATGTGTAGTTGTAAACATGTGAGAAGCTCACTGGCACCAGCCTCTAAGTGTTTCAGGGTTTTCCAGACAGTCTCCTTCAGGTATGCCTTTTCTGATTAAATCACATGTTATAAAGTGTAAAAGCAAATATTGCTAGAGGATTATTATCCAAATACTACTCTTCTCTATACGTTAGCTTTTGAGGAGCATTCAAGGCTGGATGTTTTTTTCTCATTGCCAGTGATAGGAAGTTGAGCACTACTACTTTTACTCCCCTGAAAGACTCTCTTTGGTATGTTTGGTGCATATGCTTACCATTTTATTGTCATACAGTATGAAAGGAACTGTGCTGCTACAAACTATAAAATATGGTCATTGGCTAAACTTCCAAAATTAAGTACCCTTTTAATGTGTCTCAGGGTTCGAGATACCCAACCCTGAGATTTCTTCTAGGGGATCTAATTTCATACTGAGGTGCATTATTAACTGGACAACTGCAAATGGAGAAAAGTATTGATCACATGGGATAAGACAGAGAGTCTAGAGAAGTGAAATGCATACTCTGAGCTATCGCAGCAGGAGGTAAAGCTCATACTGATGTTGCAAGTGGGTCTAAGTGGCACAGCTCAGAAGTATATGGTGTCAGCTGGTGGAAATGCACTGGGAGGAGGCTCGAGGAGGAAGTCTTGCAAAAACGGGGTCCCTTGGCATTAAGAGCTTTGAAAACCAGCAGGGACTGCTTAAAATAAATCCTTTACTTTACAGAGAGCCAACATGAAGGGCTCAGGCGAGTGTAATATGAGCATGGCTGCTCAATCCTGTGAGTGAACATGGTGCTGCATTCAGGACTAGATGTAGTTTTGATGTTTTTCTCAGAGCTAATAATGGAAGCAGCAATTCACTTTCTCCAGAGAGGGGAGAGGAAGGCATTTTAGCAGCCTGAATATACTTGTGCACAGGGCCAACAAAAATGGCAGGATAGATTTGGAAACTCCTCATGGAGTTGTTTTTATGCACACAGAGCAGAAGCATTTAGATCCATATTGTAAAGAAAAAAATGAATGGTTTTTTGGACCAGCTGACTGCAGAGAAGAGAGATGGTCGTAGTCTTGTGGGTCCTATATCCTTGTAGATGTACAATGTTGGCTTCAACTATCTTAAACCAAACCCACAAACCCTAAGATAGTCCTTCTTTTTATTGACTTTCTGAACGTCAGCAAGGTCATAAGCTTTTTGACAGCAGGAAATTGTTACCCAGGCATATTTCTGAATTTTCCTAGTATCACCACTTCTGTGTATAGTTGAAGAAGAGATTCCTTTATACCGCTTGAAAAAGGAGAATATACCATTATCACCACCTTTTTTTTTTTTTAGTACAACTGCACAGAGACAGCTTTGCTAAGATACTTAGAAATTTAGATCTTGTAACAGGGTCTGCAGAAACACTCCAGTTAGACAGTCCCTTGTCCCTCATTAATAACTCATGCTTCAAGTTGTTGCAAATGTTACTCTACATCATGAGAACTGGGACTTCAGAGTGAGTAAAATTGTACCCACAGAGTCCCTTCATCTCACGTCCAATCCTCTTCTTAAAATTAAAGCGTACCTAGTTTTAAGATAAAAGTTAAGAAAAGTGGATGCTGTAGGATAATGTCCAAATTCTCACTCAACAGGTGACCCTTCTGAAGATCAAGATGCTCTGTCAGTCCCCTCAGCTGGAAAGGGGAGAGAAAATATAAGAAAAAGCTTGGGGGTCAAGCAGAGAGGGTGGAAAGAGATCACTCAGCAATTACCATCATGAGCAAAACAGGCTCAACACAGGGAAATTAATTTAATTTACTTCAAATCAAATCAGGTTTAATCAGGATAATGGGCAATGATCTCCAAACTTAAAACACCTTCTCCCCCCCTGCAGCTGTGTCCTCCTCAGTGGGAGGACTCCTCACACTCCTTCCCTGCACCAATGGGAGTCCCTCCCATGAGAGACAGTTCTCCATGAACTCCAGTGTGAGTCCTTCCCACAGGTTGCAGTTCTTCATGAGCTGTCCCTTCCACAGGGGGAAACAGACTGTGCCAGCATGGATTCCACAGCTCCTTCAAGCACTTCTGTCTACTCCTGCTTCAGGACCCTCCATGGGCTGCAGGTGGATCTCTGCTCCACTGTGCACCGCCAAGGGCTGCAGGGGCACAGCTGCCTCACCATGGGCTGCACCACGGGCTTCAGGGGAATCTCTGCCTCATCACTTAGAGCACCTCATGCTCTTCCTTCCTCACTGACCTTGGTGTCTGCAGGGCTGTTGCTCTCACATATTCTCACTCCTGTCTCTTTAGTTTTCATTGCCATGGTTTTTTTCCCTTTCTTAAATATGTTATCCCAGGGATGATACCACTGTCACCAATGTGCTTCGTCTTGGCCAGCAGTAGATCCATCTTGGAACTAGATGGCATTGGTTCTGTTGGACATGGGGGAAGCCTCTAGTAACTTCTTACAGAAGACACTACTGTAATGCCCCCACTACCAAAACCTTGTCATACACCCTGTCTTGGGTTGGAAGCTTATAGGATTGGTGTAGTTACTCTAAGACTGGGATATACTGGGATATGCAACCAGGACAGTGAATAGATAGTACAGAACCCTTGAGTATGATTAAGATAACTGTCTAGTTGACTATTCGACTCATAGTACAGATTAATATTTCCCTTCCTACTCAGGCTATCACAGCACATTTCAGGTGGCTGCTTCTTTGGTATCTCAAACAAAGAGACTGTGTGATGTTCAATGCACTGCTTTGCAATGAGAAACTCTTTTTTATTTTGTCTTTTCTTTTTGTGACACTAGGATTTTGCCAGAATCTCTTCCTTTCTCTCCTTTCCATCCCCTTGAGGTACAACTAGAAGAGATGCATTTTTCCATGAGTTCCTAAATGAGAAACAAGAAAAGTGATCTGGAAAGGTTTCACTAAGTGTAGTGAGTTTTTAAATTTCTATTTATTCTGTGTGTGAGCACAGTAGGATGAAATGCTCTTTAGACCTTTAAGTGTGCTTGAATTGTACTCAACCAATTGCCATTCCTTGTTCGCACAGGCTGTTCAAGTATAAGCTGCTCCCATATCCACTGGGTCGAAAGGAATCGTTCAAACATAGAATTACTCTGATTGAATTGTATGTACATGAGGAATTGTTTTCCTGTCAAAAGGTTATCATAAAATAAACAGCAGAATCTGCATGAAGTACACATCTGACTCATGGCTATCCATTCAGAGGGCATGCTCTCTGCACTTAGTTCCTCTCTTTTCTCTGTCATGTGCTTCCACACATGAAAAGAGAAACATATCCTAATAATATATTATCTGTCCAGAAGGAATATATGCAAAATATAGGATGAAAAACCTTTGACATACTCTATAAACAATATATCCAAATATCTCCCAGTGACAGAGAAAAATTAGGAGAATCAGCAAACAAACATTCTAATAATAAGAAGAAAATGTCAAGTATTTTAATATTACTATCCATATCTACAAGTTGCATTAATCATGGCTTTAGAGGCCATCAGGAGAGGATGGGGTTGGAATTTATTTGATGAAAAATAGAGGCATATGTTTGATCTAAACACAAAATCTAAATTTAAAAAGTCTTATTGACTTCAGGCTGCAGAGAAAAGTAGGAGTTCTAGGCACAGTTCTTCTGCCCATTTTGAATATTATTTTCCTGGTGAGAACTGCTGAACTCCTATGCCCAGTTCTTGTTACTGAATATAAGGGGAATCTAGAAAGCCAGCTCAAAAACAGCCTCTAGACTCCAGGCATTAAAGATCATCATGGTCAATCCTATCATGGATGTCTATGAGGTCTCCCAAGGACACAGCACTGATACTTGTTCTCAGCAATTATTCTCTTTGTAGAAGGCTTGAGGAACACTCAGACACATTTGCAACTTATTTTGCCTGTAAAATGTAGAGGACTGTAGAGATAATTGCTATTATGAAGATAATATGGAGAATAACTATTATGATTTTGGGGAAGCTATGCTTGATCATTTACAGAATACAAAAATAGAAAAGTAGAAAAATGTAGACATTTCAACCCATCATTTGGCCACATATTCTTAAGAAAAACTGAATCACCTTACTATATGAGTAACTATCTGGTTTCATTCAAGAGAGGCAAGATATAATTTATATCATAGAACTATTGCCATAAAAGTATGTAATTCAGGCTATATCCTGCTTCATTTTTCACTAAGACAAAAATGAAGAAAAAGTCAGTGTTTCCTACATTATGCTTAACAGCTCTCAACAGCACATAGAAAGGAGTTTGGAGAAAATTACCTGCATCAAGGAGCAAAAGGGTGTGGCTGACCAACACCCACAAACATGGAAACAGTGTTAATTCAAAAGAATCTTACCAATTTTATCAATACTTTTAGTCATTATACGAAAGCATCAAGATGGTAGGCAACACATCCAAGCAAATAAAATTATCTTTAATTTTTTCTGATTTCTTCATCACAAAATCTCACAGCTTAGCTCTGCCAAGAACCTAAAAACCTAATCAATATTCTCACAAAAATTTCAGATACCAGCATAAACTTTGTGTAGGTTTTCTGCAAAATGTGCAGCACTTTAGCATGCAATCAGTGCAAAGAAATATTCATGAGCCAGATCTCTGCATTACTTCCCAGCAACTAATCAAAACAGAAACAAGGAACAAGGCAGTAGGATGCATGTAGAATGTGGAGTTATTGGTTCTTTCTCATCTGTAGTATTTTACAATGGTGTATTAAATCTTTAGGATTTATTAATCATTAACACTACTAGAAATTAATTGTCAAGTACTTTGCTCATTACATTAGATTATCAAATATATGTAGGTTATGGTCCCAGCTGGAGAATTCAGAAATGCCTTGAATGAATTCTCTACATTCTTGGACTTTACTCAATGATGCTCAAAACAATTTTGGTCAGATTCTTTAGAATTATTTTATCACATTTGTATATATTCAAAAATCATGGATCCTGGATTAAGATTAGCATTGAAAGCCATTAAGATTGTGTGTGTTTCTATTCAGAATTCAGCATTGCTTTGGGAATTTTTTTTCTTAAGAGCTGAGTAAATTTATTTTTTTATCAGAAACTTGTGCATATGTAGTTCAGGATCTCATTCCCTTTTTGCAGATTAATGCTTTTCCTTTACTTGTTATACATACCATGAAGATCTCTAGAAAACTAAATTACATTTCAAAATGCCTTTTGCTTTTCTTATTGCTGCTTTTCACACAACCCATTTGTTCTCAGTTGACGCTGTCATGGGTGGAATACACTCTTCATGTGAAAAATATTCTTGCTTAAGTGTAGCAACTCTTGGTCTGTGCTTTACAATTTGGCACTCTTTTTCTCCAGTACAGGACAAGATAGCCAAACTATTTTATCACTGCCTTTATCAACAAGTTGTGGTGTTGTGAAGTTTTTTCTTTTACCCAAGCCATCAAGTTATATTTTATATTAATCCTACCGTAACTTTAAGCACTGCAGTGTTCTCAAGTCCTGTAGAAAGCTATAAAGCATTTAGTTTTAGCTATTTCTTTAGATATAGCTGTATTTCTTTAGCTTTCCTACAAATAATCTATAACGTATATATTTTTTAACTAAGTGCATTAATTTTATGTCAATATGTTTCATAGGGATAAAAAAAAAAAGATGTTCAAATATTGAAGGTCAGAAGGACATTTCAGTCACCAGGTTTCCTGTTCCATCCCTGAATTGTACCTGTATCAACAGCTTTGTGAGACAAGATTTACAGACACCAAAAATACATTTTTCAACAAGACTTTAGTTTGATTTGTGGAGCAGGAGCAGGCCAAGTTGAAAAGTCTATAAAAAGTAGTGCTGAGTCTCTGTTTTGTCCTTGTCAACAGCAAAGATATCTTGTGTGATTATAGCTTTCAGTATTAAAAAAGAACTCAAGGGCCAATATTTGCCAGGTGGCAACATTTCCCAAAAGAACTCAAGAACTAAGGTTCCACTTAATTTCACTTCAGAGTAAACTTAGACTCAGGTACTTGCTACTAATTTTTCACTTCACTACGCGAGTTTAGCAATGTCTTCAGCTTATAAATGGGGACTTATTAAAAGCCCAAATGTGTCAATGAGGGCACAACTAAAAAGTGTGGAGATGTAACAGTTCTTCTGCACCTTTTCACAACTCCAGCCTCATACAAAGACACTCAGACGACTTCTTGAGCAGTGAACAGGGGTGGATTATTCTTGTCTTAATGCATCAGAACAAGGACTATGTGACCTGGACACATTAAACACAGCAACATACAGATGAATGCCACACTTGGACTGACAAAACAGCACAGGTACAGCTTTGCAGTCTGGTCATACATATGCCAAGACCCAAAAACTCATCACCTGAGTTGATGCAGTGACAAAAATCTGGCCTCAAGCTGTTCAGTAGCCAGCAGTGTGTGCAGACCACACAGTGGCTTAATTTTTCAGGCATACCCAGTCTTGTATGCCTCAAAAGCATGACACAGAAGGCTTTTTCATTAGAAATAAGATATCCATAGCTGGCTCTCAGCTGCACATAATTTCTAAGTGTGCTATATTTTGAAGTATGACAGCATTCAGGTGACCACAGGGAAAGCCTTCCCAATAAAATATATTGCTAAGCATAGATAGTCTGGGGGCCAAGTAGAAGAAATAGAACAGCAGTACTGCAGAGGCACTTTACATGGTCTCATATATTGTGCATCTGGTATATAGGGTACTTTAGAAATGTACTGGAACCACCACAGGTGATACGTGCATTTTCCTATTTATCTGTAAAGTGCTTCTTTGTGTCTGGATCCAATGATCTTTCTGAGGTTTCATGACTATGATCATTAAAGGAATGTGTCTTTTCAGCAACTTAGTTATGGCAGATAACAGTATCTGGTAATTTTTATGACTTTATAGACATTTATGTAACTGTACAACTTCATAATGACCCTGGGAGGTAATGTAGAGAAGATGAAGTAGAAAGTATAAGTGAATTGGTGTCACCTTTTCTAATAATTGTAAAACACATTATAATGAAGAATATAGTAACGATAATCTGCTAGTGCTCACCAGTCCACCTTCAAGCCCTTTTTCAAATGAGATAACACTATGACCATAGTTACAAAGCCACCCAACAGCACAGCTGCAAGCTGCAAATCTCAGGCTGCAAATCTCACCCTAAGTGCTTAAAGCCCTCAGTCACTACAGGAGACAACTGAGAAGCCCATTTATTAAATCTCTGTCCTAGGAAACCTACACAGAAAAGATCTAAATCTCATAAAGAAATATTCTTTTACAAGGAAGACATATCTGAGACCTGGTGTACACCTGCTTGGTGGAGATAAACTAAGAGATAGAAAATTTTCACTATGTCTTATAAAGAGATACCAGAACAAAGCCTGTTGGTCTCATTCTGAATCTTTCAGTCCTTATTGGTTACAAGATCAGCCAGGGGAACAGCTATTCCACAGGGAAAATGGTCATATACATTGAGTTTGGATGTGCCTATGAATAAAGAGACTTTCCAGGATACTTGTGAAAAAGTAAATCAATTTCATTCAATAAGAAAATTGTGCTTGTAGTTTCTAAGAGTCAGTGTCCTGTGATCTAAAATACATACAAGGTTGATAGAACTCAATAGTCTAACACAGTCTGATCTTTTTCAGTTGTTTAAACTTATATCATCTCTCCATAGCAGGTATAATCTCCATTAAGTTCCTGTTACTGACAGAAGAAACAGGCCACAATCCAGAAAAGCACTTAAACACAGCTTAGCTTTAAATATGTGAAGCTGTATTGAAACCAATGAGAATACTCTCATGATAAAAGTAAGCACATGCTTAAGTCGTCCACTGGATCAGGGCCATAAAATAATGCAGTTTTGCCAATAAATAACTTGTCCATCAAGGTAATTTCCATTGAGACTCACGGATTTTTTTTTTTTTTTTTTTTTTTTTTTTTTTTTTTTTTTTTGAAAGCTACTTACTGTCAAAAGACAAGGAATTTCTGATTTCTTGTTCTTGGTTCTGATCTCTCGGTTGGGTGCATGTAACGGTGGTAGGAGGGTAGGAGATCAGAATCGGGAGTGAGGCTTTTAACAGGACTATGTTTGGTGTACAGGACTAATTTTATGATCCAAGAGGCATTTGCTTGTATGTGCACTCACACAATCAGGACCTGGAACATTTCCTTAGCTGACATAAGAAAGTTTCCAGAAAACAGACATACAAATTAAAGCTTCTGAAAGGATAGACCTAATTTGCCTCACACACTAGCCTGGGATTTTAACTAGATTTTTTTCCATGTACATATTGTAAACCTTATGTTTCTGTGCAAGGAAGAAAGAGTAGCTTAAGTATGCTTGTCATCTGTATATATCTCTTTTGTCAAGAGCCAGATGAACAGGCTAAAATCTATAGGTTTCTTCCAGCTGTCTTAATTGATTGCCAAATAAACTTACTCTTCTTTATTGCTCTACAAAAAAAGAAAAAAAGTCTGTTTGGTAAAACTTATGTAACGTACTTTTACTTCTTACAAAAACTGAAAAAAAGGGAGCTTTTTTCCAATGGCATGAAAAGCCAATTAGGACTGCCAGGAAAGTGTGTAGGGAAAGCAGGGGTATGCCATTTGGCAGAGTGGTACAGAAAATGGTACCTCACCATCTAGAGCCAAATCTAGTGTGTGATGGAGCTGATCTCTCTGCTAGTATATTATATTTTTGAGTGATGCCTGGAAAATTGTAGCATAAGCTGTAAACTGCCAGAAAGTGACACTGGAATTATAAACCCTTTAAAGAAGCATTTAGACAAAATAAACAGAGACCAGACCATAAGAGGGATAATGGGCTATTCTCCCTTTAGTCAATGCAGTAAGATATTGGAGAGAGTTAACACTGAAGGGGAAACTTCAAGTAAGTCATATTCTGAGTGACAAACACAGACTGGTGAAAAGGGAGCTGTTTGGGAAACAGGTCTGTTCCAAGAGAGCTCCGTGTTTAAAACATGCTACAGGAAAATATTTTGAAGGAGTAAATTTTTTTCAAAATAAACCTTTAAACCTTTTGCTTTCTGCTTTGCAATTACTTTATTAGTAAATATGTTTTGTACTTAAAAAGTCAAGAATATTTCTAATGATATTAAAGAACCAAATAGTTCATAATTACTGCAGCTACCATCCAAGTTTCTGAGGGTACTGTGCGATGTCATAGCAGCTGATGGGCAGTGCTCTCACATGAAGACACATTTTTTCATTAATATATATTGGAAAGGGGATGGAAGAGAGTTGGATTAAAATGAAGAGTGTATTGGGTTTGTGTGGCAAGGCTACGGTAAGGGGGACACTAGAGGGTTGGCTTCTCTGAGAAGCTGCTGGAAGCTTCCCCCATGTCTGACAGAGCCAATGCCAGCTGGCTCCAGGATGGAACCCACTGCTGGCCAAGGCTGAGCCTGGCAGTGACAGTGGTAATGCCTCTGGGATGATGTGTTTAAGAAGGGGGAAAAAAACAGGGCAACTGCAGCTGAAGAGACAGGAGAGAAAACATGAGAGAAACAGCCCTGCAGCCCCCAAGGTCAGTGAGGAAGGAGGGGCAGGAGGTGCTCCAGGTGCTGTAGCAGAGTTTCCTCTGCAGCCCATGGTGCAGCTCATGTTCAGACAGCTGTGCCCCTGCAGCCCATGGAGGTCCATGGTGGAGCAGAGATCCACCTGCAGCCCCTGGAGGATTCCATGCCAGAGAATGAGAGAATGACTTGGTGGGCAACTGGTGTCTAGCCAGGGTCAACCAACCACAAAGAGAAATGCTGTTTGGAGTTGCTGAGGCCAAATGAAATGATGGACATAGGCTCATCTCTGAAGAAGGAGTCGGGATCTATTTCCTTTCACAGTTTAAGATTTCATTAGGAAACATTAAAGTACTGTATTGTCTCTGCTATTTAACATCTAGATGGCAAGTGATCATAATATTCTCAGGAAATATTAATCAACTTTCCTTTAACTAAGTAGATACTGAAATTTTTCAAGTCCAGCAGTGTCAGCAAAGCAGATGCTCAAATGACATGGGTGAGCAGAAAATGGATTGTGGAGTGACTGTTAGAGAAGGATTTCTCTACATTATCAGAATGAGACTTTAGAGAGAGCATGTTGAAGTGTGTGCATGTTGAAGGTGAGTTTTGCCCATTAGGAGCATTTGCAAATATAGTCACAAAATAGAAAATTTGAAGTTTAGCTACCTGCAGAGGTAAAATAGTCAGACAGCTAATGTGCAGCAGTTTCAAAAAGCTTAATTAAGCTTCTCTATTATACTGTGAATACATAATCAACATCTGTGAAACAGGATCTTGCTGGTCTTACAGGTGCCATGTCCTGCGCATTAATCAATTAGGCCACAGTGAAAGGCTTAAAGCAGGAGCTGAGCATGGGCTGGTGCAGAAATGGTTCCAGTACTAGAGAGGTAACATCTCCTACTAAATTTTGTCACAGGGCCAACATCAGAGTTTAGTTGGAGTACAGCTGTGGGGAAAAACAACTAGAGCAGCCCAGTCAGCAAGTCAGAACATTCTCTTCAGGGCTGATGAACTTTTAAATGCTTTTGCTTCATATAACACGTGAAATAGACAAACACCTATGTAAAAAATGACTGGCAGCAAACCCACTCACCTGATGTGTAAAAATGCTGTGAATGGCTTTTGTTCATGCATTTTATTAATGCAGTGACTTCAGTACAGAAAATACTTGAATTTGCATCTTCTAGGCCTTGCCAGTGTCCTAATAATGAGTGATTTTATTTTCATTTTGAACAGAAATCTCTGATGACATTCCTTCTCCTGCTAAGTTCTTAATAAAATGTATGTATTTCTAGTGAAGAAGTCTCTCCTTCAAGCATGAAATGTTTTCAGAAATTTCCTTGAAAAAATCCCTAGAATTGCCTCTTCCTGAGAGGTACCCTATATCTGTATAGAGAAGTACAAGATGCCTGCCAAGGACAGGACTGCAGTCAGGATGCCTCTGTCATGAAAGTCTTGAAGAATATTTTAGAGGAGCTCTGTTTTATACTGCCCACAGGTAGACATATCATTAGAGTAATAAAAGTTCTCCGTGGAACTTGTGCATGTTTGGTATTTTCTGTAAATTCATTTCCTCACAGCCGACTGGACATTGTCATGAGTTCTGCTAAAAATGTACAGGATGGAATAGAATCCAGTTTCTCTCTCTATTATCAGTTTTGCAAAGTTATAGTAAAAAAGAAAGAGTAAAAACTAGTTGCACAAAAAATCGTTATTATTCAATACCAATAGATTTTTAAATGAGAAGGGCCATTTTGAGAAAGTTCCTTTTTAGAATAAAACTAGTTTCAAAAGCTTGTATAAAACCTAACATTGTTGACCCACCCCTATAGAATAGTCAGACTTCACTAGAAAGAGCCTCTTACAGTAAGTTGGTGAGAAAGAAGGGGGGTTTTGCTTAAAAGTCTAGAAGATTTTATAGCCAATACATGATATATTATACATGCTTAGACCAAGCCTGGGATCTCAGGAACACTCCTAAATGTGGGCAGTGTGTCCCATCTATCCCTCTTTTCAAGAAACTGGCTTCTTTTGCTACCTCACCAGGCAGGAGTTGTTTATCTTGAGCTTCATGTAACCTTTTATAACCTAGTGCTGCTCAGGATTATTAGTCCTCCCAAATGAACAATTTCTGTGCCTACTGTGTATCTTTAGGTCTACTGTCAGGACAGGAAGAAGTCTGCCCTGATCTTTCCCTTCAACTATTGAAAGCTCAATTAAATCAAAATGGGTATTAGAAAAAGTATAGACACATTCTTTAATTTAAGCTGGAAAGTTTTCAGAAGCAAAAGAATATTAAGTATGGTTAATTCCTTCTTTTCATTCTCAGCCCCAATTTTGCAGCTGCTGCACACATTGAGTTCCCATTGTGAACCCTGATTGTGAAAAATTGGACAGAAGACGGGGAAAAGCTACATGGAAGAAGTGAGGAGGATTGTAATCATGAATATAACAAGAATGCTTCTTTCAAGTACATCATCAAAATTTAACAAATCAGCACAGGCATTTTCAAAGTTCAGAACCTGTCACTTTTCAAAAAATGGATCGGGTTTTTTTACCTTCCTTAATCCCTGAATCACTTTCAGGTGCATAGCCATTCCCAATAAAAATGTGTCTTCCCTTCCCAAAGCATATTTTCTGATCAAGCTACATGTTTCCAAAAGGAAGGTGAGAGAAGTGCATTAAACTTTTTGAATGAGGAAGGCAGTTCTTGTGGCTCATGAGTGTGCACTCCACTGCCAGGGACTGTCTGGTGGGCCCGCCCTGCTCGTCCTGCCCAGAAGAACTGGACTCTCACTTGTGAACAGCTCCATTGTGTCTCAAGAACAGAGCTGTCTATCTTAGAGTGCTCTTGCTGTACAGCAGCATCTAATTTGTGAAAGGATGAACAATGAAATTATGAACTATTCATTTTATTTCTTCTCAGGACCTTCTACACTCTGTATTTTTTTAATGAAGTTTATAAATTATTTTCCTTATAATTGCTAGTCTACATACACCAGTGCTAGGCTATAGAAATAACTGTTGATTCCTTCTTTCTCACATCATCATCATCACTAATAAAAGTGGAGTTTTCATTACTGCTAGCTTGAAAAACTGGAAGACCTGTAGAAGGGATGTTTACTAAAATGTACTAATCTTAAAATACCTGTATCTTGTTGTGAATACACACTTTTGTCTAAGAAAGCTTTTATTAAATTCAAAATAACATTTTCCCCTCTAGGTATCTTGTTAAACAACCTTTTTTCATGAGGAAAACCTGCATTAACAAATAACTTTAAAATTGTTTGTTCAAAAAAATATAATGGCCTGAGTTTCTTATTTAATTTGGGACAATACAGAAGTGCCTGTGTGGTGTGGTACAAAGGCCATGCTGATACATATTCAGGATGACCAGCATAACTTACTCACTTGCTTTGCCACCCAAAGAATACAGCCATCCCAAACTCATCTGGCTAACAAGTTTTTGCCAAAGCAGTCACACATGCTTTCCTTGCCACACCCCATTCTTAATGAGAAAGGAACTTGGAAAGAGAGTCTCTTGCTGAGTCACATGCTTTGCATACAGGGCACTCAGTCAAATGACTTTGCTAGGACCCCTAGATTATTTAAACACATCCTGGTTTGTATTTCCATTCTGTAATCTGTCTGTGCTACACCTTCTGTAAAATGGCACTAGAAATATTTTGGTAAGTATATATGAACACATCCAGAGAGAGGCTCCTTGTAAACCCTTCCATCTTTGCACACCTGCTTTAGAACTGATATTCAGGAAATGAAACAGTGACACTAATATCACCACTATATAAAGATTAACAAATAGTATTGCAGCAGCCTACATATTGCTGTGGAAAGACAGTTGCAGATGCAGGATTGAATCAATATCCATTGTAGGTTTGAAAAAGTAAGTTGTTGCATTTAGAAACATTGTGGGCAGGTAGATGTTTGAATGCAAAAAGAAAAACATTTCTCTAGCAAGATGATTTGCAATAGATGAAGATGGATCTGGGCTTCTAAATCAAAGGAATAGTGTGTAAAATGTAGGTTCAGTGGTCAGCGTTGGTTAGTATCATAAGATTCATCTGTGGCTCTGCTAACACACCTCAGCATGGTGTGAGTCTGCAAGTCTTATAATTTCAAATTGGTATTTTCATCCAATTGCACTATGCCTATCAGCATCTGTGATTTCCAGTCCTTTTCCGAATTTCCACTTGTTTTGGTGTGATAAAAGTATATAGGCAAATTTGATCAGACCATCAGGGATTGCTGCACACTCTTTTTCAAGGCTATCAGATAAAGAAGAAATATTTCACATCTAATAAATATCCATTTACAAACAATTACTTTTTTACAGGAAAGAGAAAATATGAGAATAGTAATAAATGGGAGACATCCCAAATTTATATGAATGAACAGCAGAAAATGGTCATTGTCTTATTTTCCAAATTTTTAGCACAGTTTAATAGAGGATTTTTATTAGAAAGTGTCACACTGGTGGTTCCTGCCGCTTCAGTGGCATACACGACAGTGAGGGAACATACAGACAGATATTTTTGACTAGGTTTTCACTGCTGGATGTTACTATTTAGAAGGAGGGATGGTTTTATTTTGTCACTGTCTTTCTTCTTTTGTTTAGTGAGAAAGAAAAGAACATATTGCTTCTATGACTCATTCTTCTCATAAAAATCTCTGACTTTGATACTTTAATAGTCATGCTCCCCAGCTTGTGGCATAGTGGGTAATGCATTTGTAATCCTGGCATGGCACCTTCTGTGTGGGTAATTCAGTCCCTCAGCACAAGAATAGTTGAATAGTTGGAAGCAGCGATTTGTAAGAAGTCAGGTCTAGTTCAGGTGGAAGTTCAAGGCAGGGATTGCACACTTTGGAAGCAAAAGGATAAATAAAAAGTGTCTCCCATGCAATAACGAGTAAGTTACTCTAATGACTAACTATCATGATGAAACCTGAAAAATCTTGTTCTGTCAGTGAGGGTTTTACCTTTGTGCTTGGTCTGCTGTGGGGGTTTTGCTGTGCCTCCTTATGAAGTTTTCAGTTTCTTTATTGAATTCTTTCTAAATTTAAAAGACTCATAAAGAGCAGAAAATACAACTCTTTAGATGTAACTAAAAGCTCCCACCTGGCAGCAGCTGCAGCAAGGGTATGCTGTCCTAAACTATTTCTCAAGTGAAGAATTTTTAACGCCATTTGTGGAAAGGACATGGATTCAGGAGGGGGAGGGTGGGCAGGACAGTGTCTCTGCACATGGAGTCTATGAAAATAGCAGTCTTTACATGTTAATCAAATCCCACTTATTTATTAGATGTACCTACTGTTCATTTTACACCACCAAAAACAGTGATGCTCATCTAGTACCAACCTCACAAGTTCCTGTAGTCAGCAGGAGGACAGCAGAGCTGGGTTGAGTGGGAGTGACCAACATTTTTTGCAGACACACATACAAATTCCCCCTTGCATACATGTCTGTGCTCTCAATTTATTGAGAACTTTTTCCCATAGCCTAGGTTACCATCAGAAAGCAGTCATTTCTTGGGATTAAAAGCTAGTGAGACGCTAGCTACACAAAAGTAATTTTGTGAAATCTGACAGTGAGCAGGACCTCGCTATGGCCTGGTACAGACTTTGGGCAACCAGTTTCTTGGCCTGGTGATTTGATTATCTGCCTGCTTTCTTCCTCGAGTTATCCAATTTTCAACCCCCTTCAATTTTCCAAAGCAGTGTCTCTTTTACAGAAATTCCTCTATGTGGAAAGTGTCAATGTAATTTTACATTTGCGTTGATATAGAAAGAAAGCAGGTTTGGATGTTTACATGAACAGAAACATGTGCTTTTCACCTAACTTGAAAAATAATTAGTCTATTAAAAAAAAGCCCCCAAACAACAAATACACCAGAAAATGCAAACAAAATGAGAAGAACCACTTGTGGTAGAGAGCATGCACATGTAGCAGAAGGATGAAGCTAATGTAGCTTTTGGAAGTCACTAGAAGACACTTTGGCATAGGATCAATTTCCCACAATCTCAATAGGAAAGCATGACTATTTCTTCTTTGCCTTTCCCAACTATTGTTTCTCCTACCAGGTAAATTACATGTCCCCTCCCAGACACTGCCATGGCCTTTCACACTATCCCAAATCCCTATGGGCCTCAAGTATCTGTCTCATCATCTGCTCTGCATCTTCTCTCTGCCCTGCCTCTGACATGTCCCATATATTGGGGTTCAAAGGATTGTCTTTAAGAAGCTGTCCTGTCCTGTGGCCTTCTTTTTTATTTTCTTTAATTCCCTTTCTGGGAATGTGTAATTCCTATCTGTCACCTGGCATGCTGTATTTTGTCAACCACAAAAGATAGAATTCATGTTCGATTCTCAATTTCACCGTTGTATGAATCAAGCATTTAGACTGCACTATTTTAGGAATGGCACGTTGATTTGTACAAAGCAAGGTGAAGTTCCCTGCTGGACCTCTCTGATGGGTATTGATGCCTGTAAGGTCAGACTGTTTAATTTGCTCATAAACCAGCTCCTGAAACACTACTGTTTCTACTTTGGGTTATAATAGAAAACTAAAATCAGTGTCTAGCTGGACCCCAGATTTAGACTCATGCAAATGACAGACATTATTGCTTTACTTTGCAAAGCACTGAGGTTTGCCTTTTTTCAGAGATGATAAGAATGTCTTCAGAAGATCTGCAAACAAATCGGTTGCTGTAATGCAGGTAAATATAGTATATATATAGACTAAAGTCAGACCACAAGTAAGTTTTATTTCTATTTAAATGCACTTTTTCTAAATTAGAGAAGAATGAGATATGACATGTGGCCATAACCTCAGAAAAATCTTTTACTGCAACACTTACAGGGCAGCAGGAGACAGCTAATCAGAAATGCAGAACTAAGTGATTCTGATTAAGTGTAAAAATGAGGATGTAGTAAGGCATAGTGATACTTTCTGTACTTCAGTACAAGCATCTAACTGAAATGCTAGTCAGCTGATGGAGAAATGTGTTGCTGTAATAGTTAAACTTGGTATTAATGATGGATGATGGCCATATATGATTTCAGAGCCATTTGAAAAAACTCCATCAAAAAATGAGTCTGAACATGTTCTCATCTTCTCAAATCTCCACCTTACACTTGTTGTTAGGTAAAACATAAAGCAAAACAGCTTCTTCAGATTAGTAAGCAGGGAAACAAGACTGCATCTATCTTAATTGTGCAATAGTTGCTCATCATTAGAGCTGAACAATGCTATGAAAATACAGCATCAAATTGAAGGAACGTTGACTCATGGCTGTGAGGACACTTTGAACAGAGGGCTTCTTGAAACCCTGTAATTCAGCTCTGCTCAGTTTAGGCCCAACCCTCCAGAGCAAGGAAGCATGATGTCATTGAATCCTCATGAAATAAACAATCAATATACAAGACCTAGTGAGTTAGAGGGGACAGAACAGCATAGCCATCTTCAAAACATTTGATAATAGGGCAAAAAAATGGTGGCTTCATCCTGATGACTCACTTAGCAATTAACCACAGCATAAACAGGAATCAGGAGAGAACTTTGTAAACAAATGAAGACCTGTGCAAGGTCTTTCTCAAAGCCTTGCCAGTAATTATTTTCTTGATATAATTTCCTCACCCAGATTCAGTTCTACAAAGGAAACTCAACAGAGAAGGATTTAGAAGTAAGAATATGAGCAGACATTTTATTCTGCTGAATTCCCTGTGATTTCTTTGAAGATCCCAATCTAATTCTAGGCTGGATTAGCTGTAATTTGGCTCCATATTACTTCACTTGATAGAATCTAGGTAGCAGACCCTAATACTTCTCGTCACTGAATGAAGTCCATGTAATGCATAATTCAAAAGGTTAGAATAGCCCTTGCAGAGGCTTTTGGCCATAAACTTTTGTGGTCCCATAAAAATTACATACAAACCATCTAAGACTTCATTTTTCTTCTGATAGATGAGTAAAACCAACCGACGGGAACAGTATCTAAGAAATCAACAGCCAAGCTAACTCCCCAAAGAGCCTCCATATGTTACAATAGCCCTTGACCCAAGTCCTGCATAAATGACACAAACACAGCTACCATAACTATGACTGAATTTGAACACATATAGGAATACCACACGTTTGGCAGTCATCAAGTAAAACACTATAATAGGAAGATCATGCATCAACTTATGCATCAACTGCATGAGTTAATGACATGGATCTATCATTTTATTAATGAATCAAAGCTTCAATCAGCGTCTCCCACAGTAAAACTCAAGAAGATCTCTAGTTAGAAAAGAAGTTAATTTGCTTGGAAGTTAGTTTGCCGAAAGCATGTGTACTAGCCAATGGGCTGGAGCATGCTTTGATGTATTTTAGCTATCATTAGCCAGGTTTGCTATTAATTACATGTCGCTTTACTTTTCAACGCATAATTTCCTCATATTAAACATAAAAATAGACTTTACATTGTGATTATACCAGAGACAGACTGTTTTATAGTAATTGTTCAGACCTGAAAGATGATAAAGGTATCTGAGCTGAATTAGGAACTGAAGGTAATCAAAGCAGGCTACAATAAAGTCTTTATAAATATGAAAAGCAAACATGTTTGGAAAAAAAAATTGGCACGTTCCACTTTCTGCAATTT
Organism: Coloeus monedula; assembly: GCF_965178545.1. Taxonomy (NCBI): domain Eukaryota; kingdom Metazoa; phylum Chordata; class Aves; order Passeriformes; family Corvidae; genus Coloeus; species Coloeus monedula. The sequence goes on from NC_138781.1 coordinate 144,761,928, forward strand.
GGGATACACTTATTTTGATGTGAACACAGCAAACCCAGAGATTTAGGTAAGATTTGGTGGAGATTTTGGTGATATACCATTGGGTATACAGGCATAATTCAAAATTCGAAATTGCATTCTTTTAACGTGAGAGCAACACAGAGGTCATCCCCAGACCTGTAGACTGCTTCAACATCTACAAGAATGCAAACAAATGCAAAGTGCTAGTTTTTTATTGATGCCATGGTTTATACAAAAGTAGTCTATGAACAACCAAAGAAAATGTTGAGATTTTCAATGTTTTCAGAGAAGAAGTTTAACCTGAACCACACTGTTTTAGGAGTGCATAGGCTAGATAATGTGGAAGAAGTGCAGTGGGGAACTGGCGCTGCCCGTTCATTTTGCCAGGGGACAGCAGGAGGACTGGCCATTTCCTACCACTCTTATTGGACAGGGGAATGAAAACCTCACTAGTCTTTTGATCTTAAGCCATCTTCTAGTTTTCATTCTTAGTTTATTCATGTGATTCCCATTTGTTTTGTACTTGTTCTTTAGTCTAAACAGTCCTTTACTAGGTCTGCTCTTACACTTTTGATCTAATTATAACTCTTTCTTCAATATTTGCTTTACTAGGTAAACCAAAACAAAACCTTTTTAGTGTCATCATTGTAAGTAACAGGGAGGACCAGAGGACTGACAACACTCCTCCTGTACCATGTTCAGTTTTGATTTATCTTTTAAATAGATATTCAAAACTGTGAAGATATTTCAGATGAGGTCCTATCCAGACCCTTTAGCATTACTGTTGGATAATTTGTACAAAAAGCAGCCACTTGTTAATGAAAGCCATTTCCAAAATATATATATAAAGATTTAATCTATCAAACACATACCTAAAATCCATTAAAATCTCCATCTTTTCACCTTAAAAAAAAAAAAGAAAGAAGAAAAAAATCCGTTATATTTATTCCCTTTCCTCTTGCCAAGTTCTACATATTTTATTTTGACAAAAGTACTTTGGACTTCAGTGGGACTGTTGTTTGGGCATGGCTTTTAATCCCTAACCGAAAAACTGAAAATGTTTGTGGGTTGATAAGGTATACTGGATAATGAAGTTAACTAAGTAAGCAAGAAACTATGCTCGCTCCTACAGTGTTAAACTAAGCAATAGAGCTTAGAAAAACTACTGTTTCTACATTTCATTAGCTGTTCTAGCTAAGAACCTGTTCATGTCTGTTAAACTTTCTTTTTGTTTTATGTAAAAATATATTAAAAAACATCATACTCCCTCTGTTCAACAGGACAGTAGAAATTAAATCAGTCCATACTATGTTCTGTGTGTGGAGCTTACTTGGAAATTTGGATGTCACCAGGACATCTGATTATGAATGTCCAATTGTCATCTGATGAAATCTCTACACAAAACAGGATACACAGGCAGCCTCAAATGAGAAAATTTGGCAATATGTGAGCGCTAATAACCTTTCACTTATTCTCAGAGTGCAATGAGCTAACTCTCCTTAAAAGACCTTTTTTTCTGTCTGAGATCTGGTTTAAAAGTCCCAGCTACATCTGTGTCCTATGATCTCCCATTCACTTTGAACTAGAGAATAGCAACCAGCTGGGTAACACACTGGCTCCTACAAATCCTGCAGTGACGAGAGAATATGTTGAACATATTCAAATTAATTGCTACTTAATTAAATAGATAGAGTTACACATCCTGGGAACAACCCACTGTGTTATCATGTAGTCAAATGTATTTGCTGTTTTACACTTCGAGATTGGCTAGAAAAGACTATAGAAGAGTGAACAGTCATTATGAGTCAGAAGGCAAGAAGAGACTAGGAAGAGACTAGAAAATGTAAAAAGTGAAAGCTTTTACTCTTTCACCTAAACCAAACTATTTATCAGCTACAAAGCTGCTTAATCTCTGCATAGGAGAGACAGGGGAAAAGCACACTGTAAGTCACAAGATCTATACAAGCATTACCCCTGTGCAATGTTGTAGTGGTGGAGTCCTGCTACAAATCTTGTAGCTGGTAAGGGAGGAAGAACTTCTAAATGGGACAACCCACTCCAGAACTCACACACACACACACACATGCACACACACACACACACATACATAAGTACACTCATATGCATATATATTTGGGTGGGTTGAATTTTTTGCTTGTTTGTTTTGATGTAATTGGTGTTGGCTACTGCTGCTCCTGGCAGCTACCTTTGTATGCCGAGTCCTGTCTCTCTGGTCAGTGTGCTCTGGCTCATACTCTATTAAATATAAGGTATACTTTAATCCTCCTCTGGTCTTGAAATACAATTGTTAATTTTATAGGCTTTTTCATTCCTGTGGGCTTGAAATAATGGCAAAGCTCTGCTGCAGCCATTCGCTTGGCAGTTTTGATGCCTATGACCAATGTTGCAGCACCCAAGTTCAGAAAGACTTTTGGATGTTACACTGTTGGAGTCAGGGGACCTAAACTAAGCATCTCTTGAATACTCCACCTGGAGGAGACCCTGGAGTGAACTGTCTGCTTCTCTGTGAAGGAGACAGTGGTTGCTCTGGGACAGACTAAGAATGAATCAGCACACACACATGGACCTTCTGGTAGCAAAATGGGAAGTGAACCATGCTAAGACAGCACCCTGCACTAAAGCTGGCTATACAGTCTCACCTTTCATCTTGTCAAGAGAAGGGAAGATGGCTAATTTCTTTAGATCAAAGGCTGTGTATTAGATCAAAGTAATTTTAGAGGCAAACGATGTATGGCACAGATAGTGAAGATGCTTATCATCATATGGCCTACTCTCAACATTACTTGGATTCCTTCCTTTCCTTGTTTTATGTGATAAAATTTGAGATGATGGTCCCATTCTTTTTGCTTTGCTAGAAGGAAGTGCTATCTAACACAGCCTTAAAGCATGATAATAGCAAAAAAAGGAATAGGCGATCTTATCTAGTACTTTTCTCACTTTGACGTGTAACACTTACAAACAGTACAAGAGCAATAAAAAGTGTCTGCAAAAGTGTTTATAATTTAAATGTCTGTATTCTGTTTTGGGTGCAATGGTTTGGAACTTGTGGAATTAAACAATTCAGGACTTGTAGAATGTCTTGTTAATTAGCCAACATTAATATATTTCCTCTGATTTTACAGTGAAAAGACACAGCTAAGTAAAAAAACCCCTAGGGGTGGAAAAACCTTCAGTGCTAACACTACATGTTTTCACTAAGATGATATCTTAAAAATCTGAAAAATTAATCAAAAGGACAATAGTACCTTGGAGATAAAATACATTTTAGATCAATCAGTTTGAATTAAAACCACAAAGCAAGATATACTTATTTGTTCTTTAAGGAATTTCTACAAAATGAAATTTATGAATTATGAGTTTTGACTGCCACAGGGTAAAGGGGGAGTTGCCCTTTTGATTGCCCCCATGTGCAAAATGCCAATGCCTTCTGTGCTCAGGGCACACATCCAGTACAGGATTTGAGTAACCTTAATAGTCTATAGGAACATGCAGTTTGTAAGATACATCCTAAATGTGGAAAAATTACTGTCTATCAGCAGACTGACTCTACAACACCGATGCAGAAACTGGATATGTCCAGTAAATATCGCTCTTCCAGTCCCTGAGCTGGTAAATTCAAAATATACGGGATAAAACCGTCTCATTGCACACCCATGTTTGAGTCGATCTGCACACGTGCAGTAGCTACTTGTATAATCTGCCAAATTTCAATAAATTCTCAGTTGACAAAAGGCCTACATCTTCTGTTTATGCTCAGAGTTTCCAGGGAAACCAGACACAAAATAATCTCAAGAAGAAGACACGACTCAGTACTGCTACTGTATGACAAACTGTAGGTGCAGATTCTGAGCAGGACCTCCCCAGACCACTGTAGGGACAGATGGCTACAGTTCTGTCCACTTTTCTTGTGGCTGAGACCATATGGACAATTTTCCAGACCCTTAAATTGAAAAACATCACTTTAAGAAGCAACTAAATAATTCAAAAATAATATTCTTAAGTCACAGACTAAGTTGCTTCAGTCATTCTTGTCTTGGGGTGATTTTATGATAATACTGTATTTCCCTATCATCTGCTGTATGCCCAGAAATGAGTCCCACAGCTTTAAGCTGGATCTAAAAAAAGAGGGGGGGAAGCCGGACAAATTTTTCAGTGTGGTTTGTGTTCAAGGACTCACAGACTCCTCCCTATTGCTCGGCTCTGCTTGCAGTGGGAGAGAGTACCTTCCTGCTTTTAGCTAGCCTGTTAGCTGAGGCAATAAATTTTTCCTATACTGGCCCACCAAAATCCTCCAGTAACTTCTTCCTCTTCTGGAACTGTTCGGCCTAACTGTGATCCAAGAACCAGATCATTGGACCCCGTGGACCGGCAGGGAGGCTGCAGGGATGCTGCGTCCCAGCCTTGGACCTCGGGAGGGGCCGAGACAGCTACAGAGGGAGCTCTAAATGGACCAACTTTTATTCATTTTTCCTGTGCCCTGCCAGCACTTTGTTTGTTAAATAAATAGTTTTTTTCATTTTCATCCAAGAAATTATTTTCACATTGGTGGGGGAGGGAGTGCCAAAAACCTGTCTTTAGGGGAGACGTTCATTCCAGAGCATTTTCCTCCTAAATTTGTCGCAAACCAAGACAACCTTTTAAGTGTGGAACTGAGCTGTCCAGTTGTTGCTCAAACTTCCTACTCGCTTTACTTCTGGATGGAAGGAGAAGATGTTGTTGCAAGTTTCATTCTGCATGAGATTGAAGAAATCCACACACAATGGGTCCCAAGTGATAAAGATTTGATCTGAAACACTCTGAAATATCTTCAAAAGTTTTGGCTCTTGTAGTTACTTTTGTATGTGCCACTAGATGATTATTGAACCCCAATATTCCAAATAAAGAAGCAAGTACTAAACATGCTAAATAAAATATAAAAATTAGAAATGCTACAAAAGAGGTCTACAGAAGTGAACCAACATCTGAGACAGCTGCATTACAGTGAGCAGCTGAAGAAATATTTCTGCTAGTAGAGGGATCTTTTGTTTAGTAAACAAAAGCATAACACTGTCCAAAGACTGGAAGCTGTTGCTGGACAAATTCAAACTAGCAATTGGGTTGTGCAATTAACCATTGGAATAATTTGTGCAGGGATCTGGTGTATTCCTTATCATTGTCAGTTCTTAAATCAGGATTGGCCGTCTTTCTAAAATATACTTAGTTCAAACAGCAACTCCTGGGCTTGATGCAGGAGTTTTATGCAACAAGTTAAACTACAAGTGCATCTTGATCTGGATTTAATTTCTCTGAATATGTCCAACACTGCTACTCAGGCAAAATCCTCTGGCAGAAAAGTAGTAGCATCCTAAAGCACTAGAAGCAGGTGTTCTGGGAGCAAGGGTTGGAGACCTTTAGGATATTTTATGACTTTTTTTTCCCCTTTAAGACATTTTTTGCAATATTTTTGAAGCTTGGTTTTGTTCCAATAGCCAACAGTGTTTCTGGTTTGTTCTCCCAACTCCCAAAAACCCTTGTGTGTGCAGGAATGCCATCTATAAAGCCAGACCTTTCTCTTATGTCATTTGTATAAATTAAAGAAAGATGTGGACTAACTGGAAGGAGTCCAGGTGAGAGTCAGTGAGAGTAATCACACATCTAGAAAACATGGCCTTGTTCAGTCAAGAAACAAGACATCAAACTTTCAAATACATAAAAGGCTGTTGAAAAGACCCTATTTTTCATGGTCAAGATAGGTAAAATAATCATAGGAAGAGGGATTGACTTTGCTGTGAGGGAAAGCTTCCTCCAAGTACAGTAGCAGATTGCCTGGGGAAGTCTTGGAGTCTCCATTTGGAGATACTGAAGATCTTCATCTAACAGGCTAATTTTTTGGGGGAATTAAGGTCTTTTCCAGTGTGAATTTCTAGGGTTCTATGAAATAGGTCTAACTGCATTGTGCATCTGCAATACCCCTGGGGATCTATAAATAAAAAATCCTTCTATAGTAACCATATAGTATTACTGCAGTGATATATGTGATTGGAGAGTCACTATGCATAAATTAGTTCTGCACCATTGAAAATCCAGTAACACAGATATTTTAAAATAGAGGTCTAATTATAAATCAATTCGCTGTCTTCCACTCATACATGTATTCTGTCTAGGGGACGTGAAAATCATACAGTTTATTTTCCTCATCAATAAAGGTACAGGTAGATTACTCAAACAGAAGAATCATCATGCTGATTGTGAGGCTGATGGTTATTTTGGAAGAGTCACAGAACAGTCTAAGTAGGAAAGCAGGTCTGGTGATGGCTTCGTCCAACCCCACACTGTGGACCAGGGTCAGTGGGAGCAGGGAGCTCAGGGACATGTCCAGTCAGGTTTTGAACATCTCCAAGGTTCTTCAAAATATCCTTGACACTCCATGTACTTTTATTCCTGTCCTATCGACCACTCATAGCAAAAAAGTCTCTTATGTTTATGTTTTAATGGAACTTCTTTTATTTCCATTTCTGCCCCCCGACTTCATCTGGTCTGTGGGCACAACTGAGAATGGCCTACTGCCATCTTCTTTAATCTCCTCGCCAGGTACTTACATACGCTGGTGAGATTGATACCATACATATGAGAAAAGTGATCATCTCATCATCTTGAAGACACACAGGATAAGCACTGTTAGCTGTTAGTCATCATTTATGTAAAGAAAGCACAGGGACTGTGAGGTGGGATCAGACCATAAATGCAACTTCTGTGATACCATTTCACTAATATCGTTGGTATCAGATTCTCCAGTGTAGGAGGAAGTGGAAATATAATTTTGTTCTAATAAGCTGTGCAGACAGAAGGGGTCGTCTCTCTGACTTTCTTGATGGCTGGCTGCAGGAGCTCTGTGCCATAGAGATGTGGAAATGCTGCCCAGGTTTGTGAGGTGTCCTGTGATGAGGCATTAGCAAGGACTAATGGGGGAGAGCTACATTCATTTAGACCCCAAACCAGTCCATATTTCTTATTTCTCCAGATAGATCTCTAAATGTTTTAATAGTATCTGCTGCTGGAACAAACATCTGTATGTGAAGTTATGTATATACATATTTTTGCTTATGATTAGAAGCATCTCAGCCTTTGTAAAATAACTGAATTCTTTGTTTCACTCATTCCTGTGACAGGAAGTTTGTCAAGCTCATTTCTCCATATGTCAGGCGTATTTTGAATGTTAATATAGTTATTCAGAAATATCAGCTCTTGGGTTTGGAGCTTTTTTCCCCTTTTTTCTGGTCTTTGAGGAAAAGCTGCTTCTTTTTTGCTCATATGAAATTCTCTTTGGATCAAAACATGACTTGGTTTTGAAACTATATGAGTCTATCTCCCATAGAAATGATCCTCAGATATTTGGAATCCATGATGCAGAAACAATACGCCCATACTTCTCCCTGTGTAAGGTCACAGCATTTTATGCTGGGATGGATGTTCCCTACCAGTGCTTACTAACACTCGAATTATTTACTGACAAATGTGCTGTTCTGGTGGTAAAAGCACAGCACCTCTCTCCTTCCCTTTCTTTCCAAGTCTATGAATAAATAATGGCTGTTTTAAAATACTCTCAAAGGGTTTTTTTCCACCTTTTTCATGAAACTTTATGACTTTTTAATTGAATCTATTCTTGCAATTCTTACGGTATAGCTTGAAACGTGTGGAACAGCTGCTATTTTTATTTACTATAGATTAAACTTCCCACCCTATTATACTGAAGAGCTATATGTAATTTGTTATTTGCACTTGGAAACCCCTCTGTGAAGTTTACTAACTAATATTCTCATTTCATAGCTTGGAAAATATAACCTTATAAAGCCAGGGCAGCTTTCCCGAGATGGCACCAAGGGGCAGTGGCCCCAGAGTCCTGTGAGAACTCCCCTTCATGCCGGGGAGCTGACCCTGTCCTGTGGGACCCAGCAGAACCCAGCTCCCTGCTCACGGTGTGCACGACATGCCACTTTGTACAATTATGTCAGTAAATTTTCCAGACTTTAGGTTACTTTGTTTTACTGGCCTTATTCACATTTGTGTCATAATCACAATAACAGGACAGGTGTGCTGTTTTTCTCAGCAGCGGTCCTGGTCCCCAACGGAGCCAAGTCCTTGGCCTTTGACCTCCAAGTTTATCCGCTCAGGAAACCAGTTTACTGCCTTGCAAAACAGCACACCCCTACGATTAGCACTTAATTACAGTGAAGCCAGTAGCAGCTCTGCTAAAGTTAAGTTGACTTTTTGTATATGGATCATATTTTTGCATGAGTTAAAGTTTCTGGCAATCAGGTTGCGTCATGTTGAGAGCCTACAGACAACTGCATTTTATTGCCTGTTATATGCATCTGTGTATGTAGCTACACAAAAATCAGGGCAGCAATTCAGTCAGTTTTACTTACCTTGTTCTTTCTCCTTCCAGCATTTCAAAAAATATATGAGGCACCCCAATTCATAATCGTATCTAGGCACCACTCAGTGAGGACAGTGTGTGTTTTAATCTGTGAGTCAGTTACCTGGACTTTACAAACCTAATGCAAACTCACACAAATACTACCAATATGGGACCTTAAAATAAATAAAATTTGTGTCAGTCTGAATTTTGAATCAGGTACCCTTTTCTCAGTCCAGGATCTTAGACAAGATGTAAGCATCCCAAAAAAAAACCCAAAAAACCAACCAAACAAACAAACAAAAAAAACCCCAAAAAACTTGCTAGAAATTCTGAAAGTAGGACTCCTAGCAATCTTTTAAAGTGTTTTTGGAAATGTTCAACACAACACATATAGAAAAGTTAAAAAACTACTAGTGAGCATTTCAAATCCATTTTTCCTAAGTATCAACTCTAGTTTCTGTTCTTTTGAAAGAACTTTGCTACATTATAAATTAACATCTGACAAAAATATCTCAGGGGTAGCAATAAAATAATGATACTTTTGCCTCCAGTTTATATTACGTTACCAAAAATAATGAAAAAAAATTGTTGCCCCAGAGAGACTTGGAAGATATTCAGATACAGTAGAGCTGGGTGTGACATGAGAAGATAGATAGATTACACAGATAGGACTGAACCAGTTAAGAAACTTTTGGGTATTCAGCTATCCAGTGTAATATCCACTCTGCTGAGTGAAGGCTCTACAACTCATAATGAGTTCATATCATAAGACTCATTCCACAGCACGATAACTTCTTAAAAGTTATTCCATTCTGTGGTAATTTTTAAGGAGAGATGCTCAGTTGTTTAAGTGTTTCTGAAGTGAACAGATAACATATCTGCATGTTTTGCAGATGCATATCTTTCCCCAGACTGAAAGAATCTTGAATGCAGAGTTACATCCCTTATAATCACTGTTCTTCTGTTGAAGAGCAACAGTATTTTTTAATCGTTGTTCCAGATTTCAGATACAGCCCATTCTGCCATCACTACAAGGTGAGTCAAACTGTCTAATGGTTCTGTTATTTTCATACTACCCCGGCATGTACTGAGAGTCTGGTAGTTCTGTATCAATTCATCTCTTGGCTGAGACATCAAACTAAGATTCTGACCACTTATTGTAATTAAAAATCCCCATAAGCTTTTCACAAAGCATAGGTGCTCACCACAGTGTCCTGACAAAATTCCAGTTTTGCATAATTACATTCTGTTCGTATATAATATAATTATATGAAATAATTATATTCTGCCTGAAATCCTCATGAAGTTTCATCTGGATGTAGGAGCCTTCTTGTTTCCAATCTCAAGCTGTTGTGTAATGCTGCTGTCTGCTCAGAAATGTGAATCACAGACAGTTGATGGAGTTTCTTGTTTGTTTATATTTTATTTCAATACACCAATTTTTGAAATTTTTAAAACATTGCAAAAGGGCTTAGTCAGACTTCTTAAAAAGTTCATATGTTGTTTGCTAAAGACCAAGAAAACCAGCCATGTTCTGAGAAAGCTGCAAAATAATTCTGAAATCTTTGCCTGCAGATTTTTTATGCCTTTCCCCAACTGTGTTGGGTTTGTATGGTAAGGCTTTGCATGGTAAGGGCTACAGAAGGGGCGGCTTCTGTAAGACGCTGCTAGAAGTTTCCCCCACATTCAACAGTCAGCTGGCTCCAAGACAGACCTGACACTGGCCAAGGTCAAACCCTTCAGTGACAGTGCTAGTGCCTCTGGAATAATGCATTTAAAAAGGAGGAAAAACATTGTGCAACCACAGCCAAAGAGAGAAGAGTGAGAACATCTGAGAGAAACAGCCCTGCAGACACCAAGATCAGTGAGGGAGGAGGGGAAGGAGGTGCTTCAGGCACCAGAGCAGAGGTTGCACTGCAGTCCATAGTGAAGACCATGGTGAGGCAACTGTGTCCCTGGAGCACCCACACTGGAGCAGGTGGATGCCCAAAGAAGGCTGGGATCCTGTGGGAAGCCTGCACTGGAGCAGGGTCTGGCAGGACTTACGGGCCCATGAAGAAAAGAGCCCACATTGGAGCAGGTTTGCTAGTAGAACCTGTGACCCTGTTGGGGACCATGTTGGAGAGACCTGCTGTGCCCTGTGGAAGAAGCCCAGCATTGGAGCAGCTTGTGAGGAACTTCAGCCCATGGGCAAGACTCACATTGGAGAAGTTCATGTAGGGCTGACTCCCATGGGAGGGACACCATGCTGGAGTGGGGAGGAGTGTGAGGAGTCCTCCTCCTGAGGAGGAAGGAGCAGTAGAAACAACGTGTGATGAACCGACCACAGCCTACATTTCCTGACCCCCCTCTGTTGCTGGGGGGAAGGATGTAGAGAAAATTGGAGGGAAGTCAAGCCCACGAAGAAAGGAATCAGGGGAAGAGGGAAAGTGTTTTCAAGATTTGGCTCTTATTTCTCATTACCTTACTCTGATTTGATTGGCAATTAATTAAACTAATTTCCCCAAGTCAAATCTGTTTTGCCCATGTTGGTAGCTGGTGAATTATCTCTCACTGCCCTTGTATTGTCCCATGAGCCTTTTGTTATATTTTATCTCCCCTGCCCAGCTAAAGAGAGAAGTGATAGAGCAGCTTTGGACCTGGTGTCCAGACATGGTGAACCCACCACATCAACTTTATCTTTTCTTCAGAGACAAACAGAGTAACTTTATACTTTTATATTTGTTGTTTGTTTATCAGCATGCACAGATTTTTAAGATAGTTTAGGACTGATTCCTCAGGATTTTTATAAATGCTATAGTAATCCACAATTTTACTTTCTGTGCCAATTCAGTGCACGGCAGACAATAAGCTACACTAATTTAATTTTACTTTTCTCCACACTGTAGTTCCATTAGGCATGGTTTCATATCATTAATGCAAATACATGAAGGTCCACTAATAATGAAATATTGCCATGTCATTTCTGGAAATGGCAATACAATTTCAGGAAGAAACAAAGCAATATGTGAGAGTCAAATTGAATTGAAACAAGATCTCTGTGGGGCTTTACAGTGCTGCCACTGTGGTGTCACAAGAGAAACAAAAGCAGAGCAAGTTGAGAAGGGAGAGAGGAAAGAATATAAAGCTAAAAGCAAAACAAAATGGGTCAATGCAAAACCAAATAGATGAGCTCACAAGACAAAAATTCAAGCAAGTATTACTTGAAGTTATGTTAACTTTTAAACTAAAACCTGGTTAAAATATAAACAAAGACTACTTGAGAGATTAACGTTTTTGTTGCCTTTATATATGCTTGCACATTGTTCAATACAGTGCTTACTACCATTCTCTCTTCTCTCATAGTGCTCTCTACTCAGTCATATCCATCATTACTGCAGAACGCTGTCCCCAATGTAAGTTCTTTGCAAAATCCTTGAAAAGATGAAATTTAGATGAGGACAGGGAGCTCATGGCAATGGAAAGTTTACTGGCACAGGCTAGACCAGGAGGCACCAATGCAGGTGTTGTCATGTCCATGTCTATCAACAGGAGAGGTCCCTGGAGCGAGATGTTCCTTCATTCCAACAGAGAGCACAAGTGAGGACACACCTTTCTGCAACACAAGTAACCCAAATGCAAGATTCAAGAATACAAATGTGAGAAAAATGATTTAACATCAAACACATTTTTCTCCCATGTTTCAGGCCCTTGTACAACTTCTAGTCAGTTAGGAAAGTAGGAATGTATATGAACTACCAGCTAGGTAACTTTTACTTTGTTTTATGCCTAGTTGTAGTGACATTCAGACATTGGATCACTTTTTGTAACACCCTAGCCCTTTTAATGTCTGTTTCTTTCTACTTATTTGGTCAAACTCTACAATAATGTCTGAGACAATTGTCTCTTTCAAAAAATCTGTCTCTTCTAGTAACTAGGACATACAATTTCCACTTCATGGTTCATGAAGTCCTGGGAGGAGGAAGAGGGTTTGTGGATTATTTTTAAGAGGTTTTACACATATACTTAAAAAAACCTTAAAACCACAGTACTAAAGGATTCAAGTTTCTTAGGTAGGGTTCTGCACTTTTCATGAAAATTCCTAGGAGTCTGAAGTTCAGACTGAAATCTAGTGGGAGACAGGAGATGAGAAGCCTGTTACAGACACAAACGATCTGAATTCTCGTATCGCAGATCCCAATCGAATGTTCAAACAGTAGAAAATCTATTGCTCTAAGATTAAATCAGACCTGCACAAGCATATGAAATAGGCTGTTATACTCTGCTCTACCCATATTTATTTCCTGAATTTGTGTTTGGGGTTTTTTTCCTATTTTATTTTATTACTCTTGGCCTGATACACTGCCTCATAGAGTTTTGATTTTTATCTTGCTGCTGATGCATTTTCTCTCCTTTATTTAATTCACATAACTCCACTTGTGACTTTCACCCAGCGATGCTAGATTTTTTCTAAAATCTCACCAGCTTTCTCCCTCATGTACTGATATATTTGTGCATTCTATGTCATCTTTAATAGCCCTGCATAATGCTTGGACATCATCTGTCATTACATGTCGAATATACAGCAGCTTAACTAAAACGTAGCATTTTGGTGCTACCAAATGACATTTCCAAAGGAATATAAAGGGAGATAAATATATCCTGCTTAATGCATTTTCATCAATCTTACACAAGTGTCATGATGAACAAAAATGCAAAATAAGATCATGGTTACCGTGCTTTAAACAACATTAAAAGTCATAAAACAACTGCACTTTTTCTGCTTATTTTTCTGTATAGAATGTCTCAGAAAGATTTAGTGCATCTAATTACAGATAAAGCCTCTGTACCTTTTACTAAAAGAAACAGAAATTAGCTTAATCAGCTTTAAATACAAATAAACAACCCTATCATTGAATTATTCCATTTGTTTTATCAGACTCTGGATTCTGAAGATTTCTATAATCATCCATTTTTAATATTTGCTGCATAATTTTTTTATATTGTAATTCATAAATTTAAAAAATGGTATTGTTTATTTCATATAAAAGTGTTCCAATTTTCCAATAAGAAGCCAGTGCTCAAGATGTTTTTTATCAAATATTTAACTTTTCATAGACACAAGATTAAGATTATATTTTGAAATAAAAAGCTGGCAATGATGAGAGAAGAAAGAATTTTTTTTTAAATTGTCATATTATTTGCTAACAGCAGTAATCCTCTTGTTTTTTATTTCTTCTAGCTATGGGGTTAAAGAGCAGACATCCAGCAAATACAGGCTGGCTACCTAAAAATAACCCTTAATCTAGACCCACTTGTGAAAAAATTAAATCCCATTTAGAAGCGAATGTCCTATTTGCAGTATTGGAAGTATGGAAATGAAATATTTACTTTAGGGTTATACACAGTTGCAGCACTTTATAACTGACTACTACTTGTTATGAAAAGCAAATTTTCAACTTTTGCATGTAAGTATTCGCATACAGTAGCTTCAATTTATTCACACAGTCAAGAAGTAGAAAAATGTTTATTGCCTTGGTATCAAAAATACCTGAGCAACAGCACCAAGCTCTCAGTCCTCATGTCAAACTGTTCACACAGTCCTTAAGCAAACCTATTCTCATTAACTTATTCATAGAAGTTATCAAGCAAATGCTTTTGAATAATGAATAAATTCAAGAATATCAAAACCAGCTTCTGGACAACTAACAAACAAAGGAAAGTCTAAATTTGTTCAAATAAATTATTCACTGTGAATTATCTGATCAGGTCTAGCACTAAAATATAAGAAGTATTTCTCAGAGCATATGTGACTGATAACAGAATCCCCTAAAGCAGATGGAAATGTTCTGTATCTTTGCAGAATTTACAAAACAGACTAGATGAGCATAAGAAGGAAGGTCCTTCATTTCCTTAGTACCAACTTCCACATCTACTCTTAGAAGAAATAGGTGTAATGGAAGCAGAGTAAGTAATAGAATCATAGAATGATAGAGTCATTTAGATATGAAAATATTCTTAAGATCATTGAGTCCAACCATTGTCCCAACACTGTGAAATTCACCACTAAACAATGTCCTCAAGCCCCACACCTACATGTCTTTTAAATACCTCCAGGGATGGTGAACCAACTACTTCTGTGGGCAGCCTGTTCCAAAGCTTGACCACCCTTTTTATGAAGTTTTTCCTAACACCCATATCAATAAACTTCAGATAAAGTGATTTGGGTTGTTGTCAAAGACAAATTCCTGTTCTCAAAAGGCCAATCTTTAGAGTGAAGCTTAAGTAAGTGAATTTTATTTGATGAGACAAAGATAAATTTGAGTGAAACCAATTTGACCTAGTTCAGTATGACACATCACAATAGTCAGTATAAATACTCTTTCGAACATGTAACTACCAAGTGATAAATGGTTCAAGAAGGACCACCAATAGCATAAATTTGGCAAGTTAACCTCCCTTTTTAATCCTATATGTGTATTAGTTTTCACTTAATATGGATTTATATTGGTAGAAGAGAGAGTAAAGAACATGCATTGTAGCTGTGATAAATAAAACTTAAAGAAATGTAAGCACTTAGACCCAAAATGGTGTTTCTGAAAACTCTGTTACATATCCCAGGAAGCATCTAAGATCCCTAACTGCTTTACTTTTTGTGTTTCTTAGGCAGTGATACAAAAAGGGCACCCCAAATTCCTTGACTTGAGAGAACAGAAGAGCTCAGTACTTAATTCCTGTTTAAATCAAACTGAAATCCAAAATCAGGCATTTCTCAATTCCCCCCACCCTGCCACAGTTCTCTAGGACTTTGATCTGGAAAATGTTATCAAAGCATACCTAAGACATAGTTGTAGTAGGCTCTGCATAAAAGGCGATTGCTGCTGCTATTCTTTATGTAGGATTCTTTGCTTGGGAAGTGGGAGACCAGAGGGAGAAATATTCTTGCTCTCTACAGATATTTTTAATTAGGTGACCTGGATTCAGCTAAATGAGGGTTCAACATCCATTTCTTCCTTCTTCCTGAAGGTGAGAGTCTAATTTACTCCGAATAATGGGAAGTAAGACACTCTTCCTATAAGTAGCTGCATGTATGTACAATGGTTTAGAAGTCATTGGATGGAAAGAGAGAGTTATCAGTTATGCCACATGCTACAGCATAATGATTGAAGTTCTTCCTACATGAAAGAAAACCTGTTTTTCCTGTGAGTGCCCAGGGTCCTCCCTGGATTTTGTCTTGAGACTCTCCCTTCACTGTCTTTTTTAATTTTAAAAAAGCTGTGCTCACTTTTCTTCATACTCTCTCAACACATCACAAGTCTTGAATTTTAAATTCATTTACTTTTTAAGATTATGGCACAATTCCACAATATTTAGAGGGAATTCTTGTTGAATGAAATCTGCCTGATTCCTTGGTGGGAATGGATGGGGGCATCCTGGATTTGATACAAGTCCTATTCTGCCTGATATATCCACATTGAGCAGAGTAGAACCCAATGGATCATCTGGTTGGATTATTCAGGGAGTGCAATGTTTTCTACATTTCTCAGCTGTCCTTCTTTTCTTCACCCAAAAACTTTATAGGTTGAATGTTTAATTCCTTTCTGTGGAGGTGGGGGATTTCAGTTTTTATGACTTCAGGCTGGGGAAGAACTAACGTGGTTGTCTCCCACTATCTGGACACTTTTACTAACAACCCATGAGAACGAGAATAGAACTATCAATGAGAATAGAACCAGCAGCATTTCACAGGGGAAGTGAAGGACCACAGCTTATGGACTCCTGGTGAACAGCAGCATGTGGGAGGGCCTGATTCCTCATCTTCACTGTTCCATAAGTGGCTATCACCAAACACCTCAGCCTGCTGATTTCAGGTGTTTCCCTATGGATGCTGTATATATCTCTCTGAAGAGCTTACTCTTAACCTAAAGGTCAGTATTCAGAACAAGAAAATTCTTCTTACCTAAGGTAAGGTGCCAGCTTATAAAAATTCAAAATCAAATACATTTCAAGTCTGGTTTTTCCCTCTACAAAATCACAAGCTTTTTGACTTGAAAAAGAATGGTAAACATTATGTCTCTAGGCAAGCCTCACTTCAGAGATGCTCTTGGTTGAAAGTCAGGTTCAGAATTTATCTTTGAGTGGAATATTTACATGTTCTCAGCTCTACCCAATAATATGCCAGTCAGTTTAACCTTTTGTGCCTTGAAAAAATAGTCTATTGTGCAGCACAAAGAATTCACATATAAAACTGTCCATGACATCATCTTGACTGAATATGTTGCATGCAACCCATGCCTGCTTACAGCCTTGACAATTTGGGTAGATAGTACTGGAGTCTTGTCATAATGTGGGCCTTAGGGTATGAAGGCCATTTTTCTTCTATAATCTTTACGTTTAAAGAAGAGTCAAGTTGTTTTTCTGAAAATATATTGAAATTTGTTTTGATTTTGAAGCAGCGACTCCCTACCCTGTGACTTCTTAAGTTTAGTCTCATCTGTCCCTCCCTCCATTTTCTTTATTCTTTAAGAAAGCGGGGAAAAATGTAAGAATATTCCAGGGTTTGTTAACAAATCCAGCTGTAGACCATGGACATGTCACTACACATCTATGGACTTGAGAAAGTAAATATATGCAATCAGATCCCCATTTTCCTGACATCTGCTGAGGTTTTACAGATTTTTAAACTTTATTTCACCTCAAATTATCATTTTAACTAGCAGTGACCAGGCAGGGCTGGTGTGCCAAAAGCCCTTTACAAAAAAAAACCTGTTTCTCCTATTTCCCCCTTTCCTTCTTTGCTTCAGTTTGGGAAAGCAATAATAGTAATGGGCTGGTCAGCTCCTAGCCTCACATAAGAGGTGAGGCAGCAGCACCAGCAGTTCCTCTTCCCAGGTATTGCTGTGGCAAGCTCTTTTTCATTTCAAACAGTGGTGGTCTTCTGGTGGGAAGAGTTTGTTTTTCATAGAGCAGGTCTGCATCTCCTTCAGCAGTTTATCTTGTAGGCCACTTCTAAATTAGAAGATTTATGTTTCCTCTTACCATGTGCAGCCTAGCTCACAAGGCCTCTGTTGCAAGGATAGTCTCTCGTCTCCTTTTAAACAAAAACTGCTTACTAGACCTACTCCTGCAAGACACCTGTACTCTAGGAATTTTTCCTAGGTGCTTATGTATATGCCTTCTTCTTTTCTGTTTTTCTAGCACCATAAATCTCATGTGAATTTCTACATTGAGGAGCAAGAGTCAAAGGAAGCTGCAGAGATTGTTCCTCCCAAGACCAGAGCACTTGATACTCTCTCAAACACCTGAAGTTTTGGATCTGAGCTTCCCCCAGGCAGAAGTAAGCATTGTATCAGATCTTCGCATGAAGTCGTGGGGGAGTGATCTAACCACCAGACCCTAAGCCATGAAAAAGAAATATTTATCTTCTTTAATTTGATGTGGTGGGAAGAAGTGGAAGGCTATATTATATGAACTGCTTTTTTGATTTATTGCAGAAACAGAACACTCAGCTCCAGTATTATTAGTTAGTCTCCACTGGACTATGAAATTGTAGCAATTACATTAATTAATGTGGGATAAAAGGCAACCAGACAAAAGAAGAGAACTGAGAAGGCACTTGGAAATGCTTTCTGTGTGAAAAAAGCAAACAAACACAAAAAGTCCTCACTCACAGCCCCACCGGTTTGCTGGTTCTGTTCCTCAGCTGAGCACAAACACAGGCCCAACAAGAAAGACTAAGTTTAGCAGCTGGTTAAAGTGAGCAATTCCACTGAAGCCACAACTGCAGTAAACCAGGAATGGGTGTTTCTAAACTTAGCAGCTCACAGTGATTATGCCCTGGTGAAATCAGGACAAGATTCAGCACTTTGGGTCCTTTGCAACTTGAGACATTATATTATCCTTTGTGAGAATCTGTAGAATACAGCTACTCATAGGAAGACTTATAGGATCAGTCTTGGATTAGAATTGAACCTCCTGCATATCTCCTCACAGCGCTGTAGTCCTTACTAATACTTCTCTCCATAGCATATGCTGTTCCCTTGTAGTGTGTACTTCCTTATGTGGTTCAGAACAGCTGGTGACCATTTGATGACTGCAGATAATTAGTGTTTAATTGTTGCCAGTTATGTTTTCACCTGTTCTAGTTAGAAAGCCTTCCATTGTGTCAAATCCAATTACTGCATTTGCATCCTTTTCTAAAATGAAACAGATTGGTAAAAACCCCTTTATCAGGAGAAAATCAACCCTTTGTGCAGCAGCTTTCCAGGAACATTTCAACTTGAGTTAAACAATTACTGAAATCTCAACCTGGAGAAAATTCACATACTGCTTTAAAAAACTTTGCATGATAACCAAAGCTTTGATCACCTGTCTTTAAATACAAATGATGACTTTTTTCCACCACTTTTGTACAATTCTGAGAACATATATTAAAGGGGTCATTTCTTTTCTTTTCTTACAGGATTTGCCAGCTAAGTATCCAACATTGCAATGAGCTTGCAGTGATGATGCCTCTCCAGGTAAGTCTATCAGTGAGAAATGATTAGGGCCTGTCCGCTGATCTAAATATGCAATATGTATTCAGTAAGTACAATTATTCCTCAATTATGCAGCTATCAGAACCACATCAGTGATGTTAGCCTTCTGAAAAGATCACAGAAGATTTGCATACTCCAAGCTATAAAAGGACAAACGTTGTGCAATGGAGCAGTGGTAGGGCTAAAATATAGTTCTGGACAAAGTGAGATTTTAGATGAAAATGCTGTAATGCAGTCATAGCTTATTGGATACTGAATATGGAAATTGGTTGGTGTCCTAATTTTGAACAATACAAGAAGTATGAGTTTTCTAATACTTGAACATAGCATTGGTAATTGAAGCAAAATTTAAAAGTAAGTATTAATAAAAGTCAAGTTTTCATTGATTCTGATAAGCTGATAAGCTGAGTAATTCTTAACAACATATTCTAAGGTCTTCTGGGATGCTAGAATTACATCTTTCTTTTTCTACCTTTTTTCCCCCTTGTTCTTGCATTTTGTAGTTGTAGGAGGACACAGTATTCAGACTGTATCATAAGCCAAACTCACAAAAGGAGAGCTGACCTGGGCAGATTTAATATGTGTTTTTTTCTAGAGGGAGGAAATATAACCTTCCTCAGTAGTGAAAACAAGCCCTTAGACAGGGAGCATGGAGATGCTCAAGAAAGGGGTAAACAAATGAGACTTTCAGTTCTTATTTTTGTCAACAGAGACCTGCAGTGTCAGATTCTGTAGAAACACATTAGCTGTAATAATGGTTAGAGATGACTAAGTACACCAAAATATTGACAGCTGATCAGTAGGTAATTATTTCTCATTTCTGTGAATTCTTGGAGCTCGGGAAGGAAGTCTCTCAAAGGTGTTCTAATGTATCTTACACTTTAAAGAACACTTTTTCTCAATCACAATGAATATACAGTGAATGCATAAGTTACCACGCACTGTTCAAGGATCAGAATACCCAAACCTCTATCAAGTAAATCACATTTCTTTTTATGCAGTCATAACACTAAGTGATTTTTCAAAAAATATATTACTTACTGAGAATAGAAGCATCAAAGCTTATAAAAAGTAGGGTGCATCCTCACTGGGCTTCAACAAGAGGCCTGCAATGTAATTTTTTTACTGCTCAAGTAAAAGGACACATCTGGTTTGTGCTGCTGGGACGCGTGTCTGGAAGGCTGCAGAGAATCCAGGAGAAGCAAAGAAGCTGTTGGGAAGTTAATGCTGATTGCCTCCGTGACTGAGAGGCAGCAGTAGCTCTCTGGGGTTTTTAAGCCTACTTCCTTTGTTGTCACATCAGTTCATGCTTCTGTTGAGTCTCAGCTCTCCCATGTGTTGTTTTGCCACTTGGTCAAATCTGACTGAATCCAAATGGCTTCTTGTAAGAGTGTGGGATTAGCTCAAGTATGTGTCCCATGCATATCCCTAGAATGAACTCTTCAGCACAAGTCTTAAACCAGATGTCTCCTATTCCTCTAAAGAGTAGGGATCTGTCCTCACACCTTATTCACTGCTGATTACCTTCAATGTCAACCACAAACTGGGGCTGCTGGAAAGCAGCCCTCTTGTTTTAAGGCAGCTGTCCCTAATGTGCAAAGGTAAAGTCCTGCACAGAGAGACACAACATTGCAGGCTGTGGGGTCTGTCTACCTACAGAGCACCCTGTCAGGAAAGGACCTGATAAGCAAGGAGTTGAATGTGAGCCAAAAATTGTGGCCTTCATCTGTGGATAAAATCCAGTAGTTCACTGGTCTGTACCACAGCACTGTAGCCAACAGGTTGGAGCAAGTGATTATTCCTTTGTTTTTAGCACTTGTGAGACCATGTTTCAAATCTTACTTGCACTTCTGGGCTCCCAGTACAAGACTGACAGACAAATTGAATGAAGTCTGGTGGAGGGTCAGAAAGATATTTAAGGGGACTGAGAATACAGTATATGAGGAACCAGAGACATGCAAGGATGTGGTGTATGAAAAGCTGTGTGAGTTTATCCTGGAAATTAGAACGTTCAGGGGGCATCTAACTGTTGTTTTCCAGCTTCCTAATGGGTATTTGCAGATTGATAATCCCTTGACAGTGCACAGCAAAGGCTGAAAGGCACAAGTTGCACAAGTTGCAGCAAAGAAATTAAAAATGCTTCTCACTGACAGTGATGAAACAATGAAACAGAGGCCCACCAAGGTGGGAAAATCTCCATTTTTGGAGGTACAACTAAGTCAACTGGATACAACAAAGAACAAGCTTCAGTGAGTTTGATGTTTTATCTGCTTTTGAAAAGTGTGGCAACAGTGAACTTCCAGAGATCCCCATTATGTGTTGAACCTCTTCTGCCCCATGTTCAAAAAAGGGCTACCAGGGCTCTCCAGGATACCAGGCAGTCCGTCTGCATCTGGTGTTTATCATCTGCTTTTGGAGTATATGAGATATATGTTTCTGAAGTTAACACCCATGAATAACCTGGAATAGCCTTCCTGCTTTTGGTGATGGACCTTTGTGGGGAGAAATAATCAAGGACGGAGAGAGTCAAATTGTTCCTTGGCTCACTCTGTCCTTACATTACATCTACATAGTGACCTTGGCCCAAAACGTAATAGGGTTGTGGGAAGTAAGGGAGTCAGTGCCATTACCCTGCTGGAGAGCTTTGGGACATCTTACGACACAGAAGGGTGGGTTGAGGTGTGTGCTCTAGAGAGGCATGTCAAAACTGGATGTGGGGATGTCACGTAGGAGAGCTGATCAGCTTGAGCTCAGTCTTGCCAAAGCACACGGCAGACCTAATTCGCACGAATCAGAAAAAATCTAAGGCCTATCGCAGGAAAGCAGCTGGATTAACCCACTGTGCTCAGAAAACACAAGCTTCAGCTGAGCCACTGCCACCAAAAACAAGGCAAACCAGCCAGAGAGTCAATGCTGTGCACAGCACCATTGTTTATCAGCTAATGCATAGAAGTACATGCTTGCAGAGCTTTAGTCCTGGAGGCAATAATCTGCCAACAGCTAAAGTATGGAAAGAGGTGCTTGCAAACTTTTATTGATGGAGATAACAATCTTTGAACAGCAGGCACTGCTGGTATAGCACTGGATTTTGGTACCTGTGTGTTTCAAGAGCAGCAGGTTGGTAGCACTGCCTAATCTTGGATAAAACTTAATCTCAGCTAAACAAATGTTTCTAGGTTCTTATTCCTTGGGGGCTGCACCAGTAACAGTGTCTAGGTACACAGAACTACTGTGCACGGAGGATTTGTGGTTCCTTGGGATTCGCAGTGGTGTCTTGGCATCCTCTTCAGTCAGGCAGGAGGCTTGAGAGACATGGTATGCAAAGCTGCTGGGAAAAGGTGTGTATTTTAGGGACAAGGCATGTACTTGGAGGAATGGGGACAAATAGTTGGAAGGATAGTGTCAAAAGTATGGTTTTGGAAGGCTGATTTGGAAACAAATGAGGAAAGTAATGGAGTGGGACAATAATGCAATAAAATATGAGCAGAAAAAGGGAAAGTAAGGAAATATGGTGTGTATGAGGGTGTGGTCTGAAAAATGTTATTGGTGAGTTTGAATTTTGCATCTCTGCTTAAGGACTAGAGAAAGGTGCTGGCAAGAATGGAAGAATGGTTGCATTGGTGGCTGTATGGATGTAAAAAATGGGTGCAGAAATGCACTACAGGCCTCTGTGTGCCCAAGAGAGCTTTAAAATGAGAGCACAAGACAAATGTAGTGATTACTCCGGCTAGCAAGCAAACTGCTTACACAAGAAAGGTCACAAACTCTACAGCTCTGAAGGATAGTTTTGTAGATCAACACTAGACTAGAACATCAAAGATTTGGTTGGAAAAGTTTTTCAGTTCTTTTGCACCTTAGTTTTCTATCCCCAAATAGTAGAAAAAATATATAATAAAATTACATTGGATTTTTCTTCTTCTTTCCTCTTTTTTTCCCTCTTTGGAGTATAACTTTCTGCACAAAAGCAGTCATACTGCGAGTGCAGGATTCAAGTTTTGGATTAAAAATTATTCAAAGTAGAAGCTGTTCAGCAGCAAGCAAAATGAAGCTTTGATTTTACTTGGGACCTCCAGACATTATCACAATAGCATTGTAAGCCCTTGTCCTGGCTTGCTGGGGGAATCACAGTGATACTTGTGATTCCACAAAGCAGTGGCATATACTGTCGCCTTCCCTCTGAACTGTAGTGAGAAAAATGACTTGTACATTCTATTTTCAGCTCTTCGCTGTTTTGCTGTATGTCTGTTACTGCAAGAGAACACCCTACCACAGAGAACATGAATGAGCTCAAAAACATTACTTAAGGGTAGCTTAGAAAATATCCCAATAAAATTAAAACCCTTCCATAAAGTCTTGTGTAAACCCCCATGGGAAAAGATATGGAAAGAGAAAACTACATTGGAGTGGGTCTCCTGTCTCCTCACTTTATATAAAGTAAATTCTTGAGAATAAATGTTTTATTGTGAATGGAAGGGTCCCCTGGACTTGCTGCTTCGGCAGTGGTTGCAAAGGGTTGCAGTCCTAGATCAGAGGAACAGGCTCCAAAGGAAAGCAATTAATAGCCTCAAACAGCACCATATGAGCACAGCACACAGACTACATTTGTACCATGCCAGGCCGAGCAGACACACAAATTAACTCTCAGTGCATCAGCTCTAGACCCAAAAGCTGTGCACTCCAGTCACTGACTACAGCACTGTGCTGTGGGGCTCAGAGCTGGCCATGCCTTAGCTCTTTGCACTGTGTTATGCCTTGAAGATGTTTCAATAATTACCTCCCATGAAGGTGGTGCTCTTCCTGTTGGTGCCTAGGAAAATACTGAGAGGGGATGTAAAGACAAAAGGAGGTGAAGTGTATTCTACACTACTAAGGCAGGGGAAGGTTAGGTTGACTCTTATAGGGGCTATTTCTAGGCCCAGATTTTCAGAACTTTTGGCTGCATCAGCATTTTGGCTATGCAAGTTGAGGTTTCTTTAGAGCTTTTTCCTGAAGAGCAACCAGTTTGAGAATTCAAACTGGGCATATTCAATTGTGACACTTAAAACTGCTCATCAGCTTGAAAGTTTTGGTCCAGCTGAGCTTTTACAGAGTTGGTTTGGGGGTTTTTTTAATGCTTTGAATTCACGTATTTTAAATAAAGCATTCCTCAAGCATCCATTCAATGACTTGAGTTTGCAACCTACAAACCCTATATTGCAGAAAAAGTATTTCAAGATTTTGGAGCTCACTTATCTTTTTTTTCCCCTCAGCTTCCTCAGACATAAAATGAAGTAATCTCACCTCATAATGTGTGCCATAATCTGCTAGCATTGTACACGACCACACTTGGAGAATTTCTGAGATAAAGATCAGTAGTTCATATTGCTAAAAATATTACATAAAATGATAAAGATAAAACACATAGTATAAAATAGCACTTCTCTGTGGACCTTGAAGCAGTTTCTCTTTCATAATATTCAGTTCAAAATGTATGGGCAGATGGGCAGATAATGCTGTTTCTCAACAGAATCACTGACTATTAAAAGGGTGTTTCCTTGAAATTGTCTTTGGGTCATGCAGTGGTCAGCTTTTACTATACAGGCTAGATTCTTCTTTACTCTTATAATGCTCTTCACACCTATTTCTGAGTGATTCACACACCTTCAACTCTCCCCAGTGCTGAGTTAGCATGAAAGCCATGTTTTGTCTTCATAACTGGTTTGACAGTTTCCTGAAACATGCACTTTTGTGTCTGTGGGGAAAAGGGCTTATTATCATGCATAAAATCAGAACCCTTCAAAGACAGATGTGAATCCTGATATTGTATTCTTGTTTCTGAAGACTAATATGTTAGATCTTGAGTGAGTGGCCAAAGGCAGGTGTATGTATGACAAAATGAGGTATTTTGGCAGGGGAAGGGTAAAGACTAAGAAAGAGCTGGACAGTCTGTACTCTGGATTCTCCTTTGAATTTCACTGAGAATAAAAACCCATACTGCTGAGGCCATGAGATAAGCTAAACTCAAGCATAATTTCTGACCCAGGTACAGAATTTCAGGACCCATGGGCCTCAAAGTTTTCACATGCCTCTAGGGACATGCAGCTTCATGCTGCATGTGCAGCAAGACTACCTGCAGCCAGTGTGCAGCACCTGGGGCTGTCCATAGAGTCTCTGGCTGCCTTCACTGCTCAGCATCAATCGTGTGGTATTTCCACCGAGGCAGACAGAGCATGGGCATGAACATGGGCATGAGCAGAGCTTGTCTCAAACTTGCATCTGAGTGGAGGTGAGTTCAGCCTTGATTATGGCCCACAAGTGCAATAAATCCAGAGAGACCTGTTTGTGAGATCAAGTTAGAGGATCTCTTGTCTCCATCTGTAATTATGACTGTATTGTTCTAGTCCAATACCACTGACAGATACAGTGGTATTTCTCAGAAATACAGATGTACTTAGCAATATCCTAGCTGGGATGGGACTTTATAAAGGGGAGGAAGAAACTTAAGGGATCCAGGGGCAATTATGTCAAAAGACCACAAGGACCACAACCTTCAGCTCTTCTAGTTACTTGTGAAAGGAAAAGTCTTGTGTGGTTAAAAATAAGAACTACAACATGAAATTTCACTTAATGTGGGTGACTTCCAACACCACTCTTTGTCCAGCCTTTCATGAACTCCAAGTTAAACAGATCTTGCCAGAATTCATTCTTCTAAAGGAGGAAAATATGTCAGGTGGGAAAATGTAATTTATGTTTACCAAAAGTGCTTTAGTCTCTACACCTTCAGATTGTATTGTTTCCTAAAAAAGAAAGGGTTAAGGATGTCATCTAACCTAGGGAGGCAAGAGAGCAACCACTAACATTTCAGTGTTAACTAGGAATGAATGGCAAATGTTTGGTGGGAATGGTGACAGCGGTGATGTTGACAGTAGAAGAAGGGCTCCTTCAGACTTAATTGAAAGTAAATTGAGGCAGGGACATGTCTGTGAAGGGGAGTTGAAAAGGGCATGGGCAAGTCATCTGGATAATGATCACGGGTTGGAAATGATATCTGAGGAGTAACTTCTCTCCCTGAAATAGATCCAAATTTGAAGCATGTTAAGCCAAAAGGTAAGGGCCTGCCAAATTTGAAATAAAAATTACCTGATCCTGGAAAAGTTGATTTCACTAGTTATTTTGTTGCTGATGACACATTTATTGTGGCAGTGCAGGCAAAATGCACAGGCATCAAAGGTCCTGCAGTGAAGCCTCAGATGGTGGTTGGGGCACTCTGCAAACCTAGAAAAGCCTTAGGCTTGTTCTGCCCTAGGATCAGGTCAGTGACTGGTGAGTCAGAGGTGACTACAGGAGTCTTAGCCAATAGCTGAATTACAGGCAGCAAGATCCCCAGGGTCTCTCCCATACCTCACTGAGTACCTTATGTTTACTAGGTCTAAGGCTGAACTTTTTAAAGCTTGTATTTGTGCTGGCACAAACACTGCTTAATAGTCACTGATTTATCCTTTGTTGTCTATTACTCCCATTAGGTAAGATTTATAAATAGCTCTTACATTATATTCTTCTTTTCCTGCATCATCCTTGTCCATCAAAGCACCCAACACACCCATATTATTTTTATGTAATTAAGTTTTCCATTTTAATTTCAGTGACCTCCCTCAGACTGGCCCTCTCCCACAGGCAAAGTGATTATAAGGCAGACAGTGCTACCTCAGCACAATGTTATTTAGATGTGGTCACTAATCAAACCCCCAGATACCCACCTCAGCTCAACTTAGCATCCAAATTAAGAGCAATCATGAAATGGCCTGAATGTAGCCATCCAAATCTATTAGTACACAAATCTGAGGTGGCTTTACTAAAAATCTCAACGCGAGTCCATGGAATAAAGAATACTTTATTTTTCACTTTTGAAGTAGTACAGGAACTACTGTGAAACACTTCTGACTCTCTCAACTGTGTGGTTTCCCAGGGTTTTTGCCACCTATGTGAGGTGACCCATGAATTGCAGCTCTTCTCTTGGTGGACAGTCGGTGGACGCTGCTGAAGGACTGGTACTGTCCACATCACACAGCTGGTTTGAAGAATGTTTAAGATCATGGCAGCCTGTTTCCTTCAATTCTCTTTCACCATTCCCATTCTTCCTGTGGACGAGAATATCTAGTCTTGGGTCTCATATCAGATTTCTTCACAGCAGTCCATACCCCAAAGGTAAATGGTTTGTTGGCTGCTGTCAAACACAACCTTTCTTACAGACCCTGATACCATAACCATCTAGAATCAGTATCGCTTCTGGAGTTTTACATTCTGTCTCTTGTTAACAGAGATCAGCATCCTTTTTTATTCTCTCCCCACACCCTCCCAAAGGGTGGCTGCCCTGGAATGAAGTTTTCAACATCTTTTTCCCTAAAAAAATCTTCCCAGATAAATCTTTTCCCCAGCCTGCACGCTGATTCCCAATGGTCCTTTTTTAGCACATTTTCCCCAGAGGAGCACAGCAAACTTTATTAATGTTTTTAAACACAGTTATTTTGCGTTCATATAGTATTTCCATACAGTCAGTACTGCAAAAGATTATTCATTTAGTGTAGAGCGGCAGTGCAGAGGCAGAAGGATGTTGTTCACAGCCTGCATCCCTATAACTGTAGTCAGTTAGACTTATGTTTCTAGGGCTTTCAGCAGCAAACTAGGTCAGTGGGGCCCCCTACATCAAAGCTTCTCCTTAGACACTGTAAATCGCATGCTTTTATACTATTCCTACTGTACACTGTGTTCTTCTGTAATTACAAATGTATGTTTCCCATCACCACAAAGACTTCACATTGCTCAAAGAAAATCTCTCTTCAAAGGCTTTAAACTGTTGAAGGGTAGGCCCCCTTCTGAGAGCTACCATTGCTCTGGGTGATTCCTTCTTTAACTCATCCACAGTAGAACCACCAGTCAATTCAACTGGCCTGCGTCACACCGTGTCTGAACTGGCCTCAGGGTTGCATTTCAACTTTGGAAAACAGCACTGCAGAATTTAAAAATGCAGACTTAAAAAAAGAAAGAAGAAAAAAGAGGGGGGAAAAGGAAGAAAAAGCAATGAATTGCGTTATTCATACTCATCTGGTCCCAAAACCACGAGACTTGTGTTAATTAATGTTCCTCACCAGCTCTAACTTATGATAGGAGAACACATGGCATTTTCATTTGCTAGTTGTACCTTGAAGAAAGTGATAATTAGGATGCATTTGCAGAAAACAACCCCACAATTTAAAAAGGACAGCAAGGACTACATAGAAAAAAAAAGGTTTTTAAAATTCATTTTATGAAAACATGTATATGTGTATATACATATAGAAATACATGTATGATGACCTATATATTTATGTAGCTAAAATAAAAACTCTGAAAACATTCCCTTCTGTGATAGCACTCAATACCACAAGTAATTCCATTGAAGTTAATGTTTTCTTTTGAGCAATAACTTACTCTTGACAGCAAGCGCTAACAAATATTTGCAGGATTGGGTCTTAAAATTAAGGGGCATTTAATGCTAACACTTGAAACTCATACTTGAAAAGCATTCATGAATTAAGATAATTAATCATATGGTAGTAGCCACACACTATATTAGTTTTATAACTAATTATATATGAAAACGAGGAGTTATCTGCCTCACATTCTTTAGAAAACTGGGCCTGTGGATTGCTAAGGTCACACAGGAATGTTATGACACATCAATAAGCCAGTTTTTGTGTTCCTTGTAAGCATCTTAACTCTGAATACCCTACTTCTCCATTATCTTCCCTTTGGCCTACCACTTGGCTCCCCTCAACTAAAGTCCCTCTACCGTACGCTCTCTCTTATTCCTCATTCTAAACACAAAAATATCTTACCCTGTTCCAATTGTTTCTTAGATTTCACTACTGCTGCTGCTGGCATCTTGACAATCCTTGACATAATTCAAATGATGTCCAAAGATGTTTTCCAAACATTGAGGGGTTTTCCATATTAAAATATTTGACATACATGATTAGATGTGGATAAGTATAGTATCATTATCATAGCAGGGCCATTCCTGGGGATGAAATCTGCATTCCAAATAGGATACACAAGGAAGAAAAAGCATCCTTGCTCTGGATAAAGAATATCTTCACCAGGAGTTATATGATACAACAATGGGGTTTAAATTAATTTAAAAGTTCAAGGCAAGCAAGTCTTTGGGACAGACTTTGGATTTACATGAGCTGTAGGGGTGGAAGGATAACTTGTGAGCTCTGTCTGCATAAAGCTGAAAAGATCAATCTAATGGAAAATAGCTGTGTGTCAGCTTATCAGGGTGGCATCCTTAATTTCATAACCTCATAAAAAACCCCACTGAAGCTCAAGCTACCATTAACTGCTGCCTACGGGAACAGAGCTAAGTGGTTGTGTATTGCCAATTGCTTTTCTACAGGAGAACATCACTGACAGACTTTGCTCAGTTAGTCAAAAGGGAAGGCAAAAATACCGGCTTAATTTTTTTTTATTCTTCACTGCAGACAGTTTAATAATTTGACATTCTCTCCCTTTTCTTAACTTGTTTTATTCTGATTGTGCAAGTGCCAAGCTTTCAGCAAGAATTACCTCCTCCACGGCATCTGCATGTGACCAAGGCTTCCAGCCTCAGTGGGAAAGCATCTTTATTATTTGTATTGCAGGAGCAGCCTGGAGTTCATGTCAGAAACCAAGAGTCATAGTGCAAAGTGCTTAACAACTGCAGTCAGAATGTCCACTCCCTGAAGACTTCTGGCCTAAACCCAAAGACTCTCGCTGTACACATATAAGCAGTAGCAACAAAACATTTTCTGCTGATACTAAATTTGGTTCAAAAGATCCAGACACACATTTCTATACTTTCTGTATAGAAATATTTTGAGAAAGGGACTTATCCCTGTTCCCTTGGTTAAATTGCAATGAAATAGGGCAACAGAGGGATATAGTTCCAATTTTCAACACTTCTAAAAATAATCATGGGTATCTTTAAGCCACTATGTCATAAAATGTATTTTAAATCCACAGTCATATACTACAATACAAGTGAAAGTCTCTGTACACCTTCAGTACACCTGTGAATATGATTTACACAATTTCAGACACAGTTTATGTGGAAGACTTGTGAATGTACTCCTGTTAACTCAGAACAAAGTTTAATAAGTGAAAACAGCATGGGAAGCATGAATGGAAACCTCCCCTCTACTTTCTGCTTCAGTTTTACTTTTGATTCAATAAGAGCTGAATAAGACCCTAGTACAGAAACTAAGGACAATTCTTTCAGCCTTGAGACATTAGTTATATCTTTCTGTTTCTCTGCTTTTTACCCTGCTCTTTTTCCAGATGTTATTGAATACAGTTCAGGGGAATGGTCCTGATATTTTCAAGAATGTTTACTTTATTTCAAAAATATCCATAACTGATCATGTCTAGGACCAAAAACATCGTGGATTTGTGGGAAGAAAGATGTTTTGTAGCCTATGATGTTAGGATTAAAAAGTACAAGACTCAATTGTATAGAACCTCCAATTATACTTCTGCTCAGCAGAATCCTTGCAAGAAGATATATGCAAACTAGAAGAGGAATTTCATCTTTAACTCATTAGTTTTCCATGGAGAAACCACATGGCTGGACATTAAAGCACAACTCTATCATTCAGTACAGGCTGTGCTTTCATATTTTTCTGAGCTAGAGCAGACAGCAAACTATTCTATGTGTGTTCTGATTTTAATAACACAAGAAAAAGAACTTAAAATTAATTGAACTCAATAGGAAAAAAAATCAGAGGCCCCAATCAAGTTCCAAATATTGTATTTTGGGTTTTCTAACTTTTCTCACATGCAGTTTTTCTGTACTCTGCCATGAGTACTGCTGCTATACTTTCTTTACCATAATAAAGACTACAAAAAATCAAACCTTATAAGGGCAAGAATGGTGACAAATTATAAACCTTCTAATTACAAGTTCTTTGAACATTTACTGTTCTTTTTTATATCAAAATATTATCACAAAATCTTTTTCCTGTAAAGCCCAACCTTGTGTAACCAGTTAAGCCTCTAGACAGCAAATAAACTGTAAATGTGTGAATATAGGGAAGTGTTTCAAGTTTGATTATCTGACCTTTGTTAAGGTGACCAATATACTTAATGATAACATAAAAGACTGTTATTTCAGAAAATCATGGCCTACATACTGTGGGTTTTGCTCTCACCTAATGTATCATCTAACATTTGAACATGACCTATTGTCCTTTTGTGCAGCAGAACTTGTTTGTTGGGGTTTTTTTAACATCAAAAAACTTTGTTCTCCTCAAGGTGCTCTTACTCAAGATCCCATCTATGGTTGCACTTGAGCTACTCTCATTACTGGGTTGCAATACAGCAGTCCCCTAGAGCATCTCCCGTATGTTTAATAGCACCTGTCTGACATGTAATTTCATGAAATTCTGTGTTAGCTGTATTAGTTATTTCAGCATGCTATCATTCTGATGATAAAGTATGGGACTCAAGCAGTCCTGCTAAACCCTCATCATCAAGGCAAACATCTCAAAAGGCATATCAAAGTTTTCTCACATAGGAAAGTTCACTAGTAGATAAGAAACTTATTCTGAAAGCTTTTAAAGTAGTCTGTTGTTTGTTTTTAAGCACATCTATAATTTTTTACTTCCATATATTCAATGATTCTTTAAAATTAAGGTGCATAAGAAAATTAGTTTAGTGGATAACCTAGAGAAAATACATTTGCCTTGGACTTTAGAGAGGTCTTTTTGACTAATGTCTTTTTCTGTGCTGTTTAAATCTTTGGGCTTGCTGGGGGAAGAGCAGAAAAGACATCCTCCAGCTCCTCATCAGACAGAAGTCCTCTAGACAGAAATCATCTGCCATCTGAGCAATGAAATGCTGCTCACTTGAAACTCCATATTCACTCCCTGATGGGATGAGTAAACCTGGGAGATAGAGGGCAGGACGACTAAGCATGTGTTTGTAAACTGTGAGCCATGCGCAGCTTCTGCTGTGGGAACACTCTCCTGGTGTGTTTGTTTGTTTGCTTTATTCTATTTGTTCTTCTGTTTGCATTTTAAATCAGATTTACTTCCTAAAATGCCAACAAACTCAGCCTAATGCTCATGCCAACAAAATGCATCTGTGCCAAGAACATATGAAAGGGCACTAGAACATATACTTGT
Source organism: Coloeus monedula (assembly GCF_965178545.1). Classification (NCBI taxonomy): domain Eukaryota; kingdom Metazoa; phylum Chordata; class Aves; order Passeriformes; family Corvidae; genus Coloeus; species Coloeus monedula. Next base: position 144,794,042 of record NC_138781.1, read on the forward strand.
ATCCAGTCAACAGATGTACAGAGTGAGCTGAGAATTTAGCTCGCTGAACAGTACATTCATGTACCGAAGTGCTGATTCATTACCCTGCCAGTGAGGCAAGGGTGAGAGAAGCCAGCAGCACGCACACAGGTCCCACTGTTATCACCACCGCTCGCCCACAGACACAAACCGAAGGTGCTGACCTTGGCAGGTTTGTTGCAGTTACTGTTTAAATAAATGCCTTGTGTGCTGTAGCAAAATACAATCCTGCATTGACAAAAAATAAATTTAAATCTTTCTCTATACTGAGCTCTTGACACATATGTAGAGGTAGAACATCACAGGAGTGGTCCCATCACTGCTTTTGCCGGGACTTGTTAGCTCCAGCACAGGACCACAGATCCAACATCCACTAGCCAGCTAGGGAAAACAGGAGAAAACCCTGAATCTGTCTGTATCTCCCACCAGTATACAGCCATCCAGATATAATGGACCCTCTGTGTGTGCACCAGTGAATAAGAAACAACTGAGACTTGGAGGTTAAGGGAACTGTTAGCCTTCAGCACCTTGTGATATTCACAAATCCTTTGGGGATATTATTGACAAATGAGCAATATATCAGTAACATCCTTAAACACGAGAGTTATTGGAACATGGCAGAAAATAACACAATGCCAAAGAAATAGCTTATGCTTTTCAAATTCCAGAGAAGGGGTTAAAATAAAAAAAAAAAAAAAAAAAAGGGAATGGTTTGCATGAACAGGTCTTGAAAACAGCTCTCTTTCCAACCAGATTATTACTAGAGCTTCCTGCCTAGATATTTTCCATTCTTGTATTCCCAGGGTGTTTTGCAAGTCCTCTCCTTTGAGTCAGTGAGCTTGCCCTGGCATACCTCCCCTGGCTGGCCAGGCACCTCTGGGCACTCGGAGTCAAAAAAAAATATCAGGGTGAGGTTTTTTTAACATCTGCATGAAGAGCTGTACCCTATTAAAAGGGAAACTGATGAAACTAATGCATCCTAATTACATTTTGGAGCCTTCTTTAGCCTTCTGAACCAGTCAAAGCCTCAGTAATATCCATCTCATTAGATAAAGCCCAAGTATCAGTTGTTCTTTTGGAGGATTATTCTTTTCTGTGGGAACGAATTCAAAATATCTTGTCTGCTGAACACAGTTAAAACCAATATATCAGCCTCATAAAATGTGTTTTATTGATTTGCCTTTGTGTGAAACATGAATTATTGACAAACACAGACCTTCATCAGATTCACAAATGCCTTTTTTTTCCATTTAAAGCACATTTGTGAATCACATTTTGTCGACTACGAAACAAATGAGGCTGAGTATGTATACACATCTATATATGCTTGTGTGACTCTGTTAGAGATGTCTGTCCTATTACCTGTCAGATTAAATTTCTTTGAATTCTCCAACTCTTTATCCACCTTCTGTTTACTGCCAAAATGGAAGTATGACATCCCAGTCCTCTCACCTCTGCCTGTTCACCTACAATATTAAGGATACAAGATCAAGTATTAAAAAAATTAGGAAATTCCAACAGTATTAACTCAGCCCCATCTATATCCTGTGTATTTTTTGGCACATGTGAATAACAAAGGGTAATACAGTGGGGCCATTAAACTGGACATTCCCCACCTGCAGTAGTAAAATTTACCAGACTATTTGAGGTATTTCCCATTCTAAGTAAAAGGTGCACTACAGACAGAGTCATAAAGGTAATTACACTGGAGCAGAATGTCAATAGCTTAATGATGCCAACTGCAAGATTTACTTTTAATGAGGAAAAAAATTGAAATTATGACTATGTGTTGTGCTTCATTCATTTTACTCTAAAATGCAACAAAAGCAATTAAAAAAAAGAAAACGCGAAAATTGTGGTTCTGAGATTATATGTTTTGAAAGTTCTGCATTGTATATTACAGTTCATCCTCCACATTAGAAACAAATGGCTTTTATTGATACACACAGATAAAACGCTCTATTCAACTGTACCTGGACACAATGAAACCTAAGGGGATACTTAATAGACTGGTCCTGCACACATTCTTCACCGATGTGTTCCTTAATTTTGTTTTCCAGGCCAAAGAGCTACTATCATTTTGGATCTCTTCCAGTATCTGGTGGTTACTATAATATTGTTTTTATTCTGGCTCCATCCAGGAGGCAGAAATGTTTCCTTGCAGCAGCCAAAAGCAGTAGACCACAATTCTGCTGAGTGTAGGCAGAGAGTTTGGAAAGGTCGTAGCTTTAAGAAGGCATATGTGTGTGTATCAGGAAAGGAGTTGGGTTTAAGTCCATTTTAACAACCTACAGGGAATTTCTGTACCTCACTAGGAACTGAGTAGGTCCATAAATGGCTGAGCATTTAAGAGTGAATCTGAGTATCACAGCCATCAAGCTTTAAGTTTCTAGCCTCTGGACACAGTCAGTTGCAGGAATACTGAAAGTATTAACATTTAAAAATATAGATGAGAACACAGCTTGATTTTGTTGATGTGGTCATTCATCTGCTGTATTCTGCCTTAGCCAATAGGCCTATCATTAACCTAGTACTCATTTTAGTTTGGGTTTGCTTTTAGCTTCAGTCTTTTCTCTGGTTCATCTTCCTTATTAGTTACATAATATGCTAATTTCCTGAAGAAACACAAAGTTCACATAAATTGAAGTATATTGGATCAGAGGGATAATTTTGATGAACAAAATAGGATAACTGGAGAATAAATTAGTCATTTCTGCAATTTTTTTTACCTAAAGCATTTCTATTTGTCAGAGCTAGTTTCCCCAGAATATGAACACACATGTAGAAAATATTAGAGTACTTTGCTGTGGTTGTGTGTTAAAATACAGTTTACTGCTAAGTGTAGTAAGTAGCAAGAATGGCCAAGATGCCCAGAACACAGGAGCCATCTGGGGTCACACTAACCAGTGTTGCCACTACAGACACTAAGTGAAAACTGTGATTCAGCATCTCTTGTGAAAGCAGTTCTTAAGCCTTACATCATCAGTTTTCTGCTGTTCAATATGGCTCTGGGGCTGGGGAAGGCTCTGTTCTGACTCTGCCCAGCAAGGCTGTGTCTGCAGGTTCCCACAATGAGAGCAAACTCACTGCAACTCCCCATCCACGTCCTCACTAGGGTCGCCTGAGCAGTCCCCACTGCCACATCACTGAAGCAGCTCTGTCACCTCTACAAAGAGCACTTGAGCTCCCCCAAACACTCCCTGTCAGTTGGCATTCAAAGCCTGACCTCTGTGCACTGTAATCATCTCATGACTCCACCTTGGTGACCTACCTTTCACTGCCCTTCAGCATCCACACTGGTCCTACTGCATTTGGTTAATTAGACAAGTTTGTACTCATGAAGCTGGCTGAGAGAGTTGCAGGAAGCTCAGCAGAGGTCACACAAAGAGTGTGACAAGCTGAGGTGACAGCCACAGCCTAGAGTCATGTTAGACAGCACCCCAGTAGACTCAAGTTCACCCCTTTTCTAAATCGCAGGGGCTCTCAGAATCCCATGGTGGTTATCAATACCTGGTATGGCTCAGACATTTTCCCATATGTGGGGAACATGGTCAAGCTGCTAATGGCGGCCACTTTTTTTCCCCTCTTTCCATCACTAGTCTTCCATCCCTGTCGTGCAATCACAAAACTCTTTTTTGTCCAAATAAGGGATGACCAACAGTGGGCTATGTGTTTCAGTATATGCTTAATCACCTTCATGTTCTGTGTGACAAGCCAGCACTAGCTCAGAAAAGGAGTATTCTTGTTTCTATATTCTCCCACCTTACTCTCTGTGTCATGCTTCAAACGATGGTCAACATCTCATAAATGTTTATTCCATATTCATGGTACAGAGGTTCAGTGTTGAGTATGGAGCCACGTGTGGCCATACCCTTATTTTGGAGCTGAGCTCCATGCTAGTTGCCATTGTTGTTCTGATAATTGCCCTGCTAAAGTAGAGCCAGCAGGTAAGCTGAGGCTGTGCCTGTCCCAGAGCTTGTGCAAGGCCCTCTAGTAACTGGACTATCCGATGTGTTTGTTGCTGGTGGTTCCCCGGACACGCTGACACCATTCAGAAGCAATGGTTTGCCCAGCCAAGCCCACTGGTGGAATACAAATTTTAACTCACTGATATTTCAGTCCAGATCCCTACAGTATCTCACCAATGTGTCACTTGGGAATGACCTGTCTTTTAAAAAGAGGCATATCCCAAGATCAGTAGGTGGTTTCCCGCACCAGGGATAGAACATAGGAGGGGACATTTGCAATCTGTTGAGAAATTAGTATGGCCTTTTTCAGACAATGCTGAGTAGGTGGACCAGACCCTCACTCTTGAAACAGAAGTTAATTTGCTCTTAGTCAAAACCAATCATTACTGAGATAAACAGTACAAACAAAATTAATTTTCCTCAAAGAAGAGGGCCAGTTGGCATAAAATAAGCTAGAAAGCCACTCCACGTCTAATAGGACTCAAGGGACTGTCTGCCACATTTGAAGATTAAAAGAACAGCAAGAAATAATCCGAATGAAAATTTACATGCAAACTGTCCCTCCTTCAAGGACAAATTGTGTTAGTCAGATCCCAAAGTTAGGAGTTATTTTCATAAAGGTCACTCTTGACTCACTGAATAGCCTTTTAACACCACACATGACAACTGTATGAACTGTAATAAGCTGATTAAGACATTAGCATTTTACAGACATCTCCATGTTTACCAAACCATTTTTTTTTTAATGTCCCTGCTGTTCTCTTCTGAATTCTTCAATTATGTGTCTACTGTCCATTGCACTTATTTCCTGGATCAGTAAAATTTGCTGTTGGTGATTGTCTCGACCAAGAAAAAAAATTAGAATATAAATTTGTTGGTTGTATGGACATGTTACTGTGAGTTGAGGGCTCCACCAGAGGCAGCAGTTTGACAGCCCACTGTGGCACACATCCTCTGGAGCAGCTGAGCTTGCAGGACTAGAGACCAGTATAGAAACGTTGCAGTGGGTCTTAAACCTTATAAATTAATTAAAATTTCACCATGTTTCTCTTTTAGGCTTAGTATTACATTTCCAAAACAGAAAGATACACGAAACTGTCAATAGGAATAATGTTTCTTAGTCACTTTTGAGAATCCCTCTCAGGGAGATTTGCCATCTTAGAGTACAGTAGGTAACAATTCATGCTCTACACACTATATTGTTCTGGCTTTTCTTTAAAACAAACTCAAGATCTCTAATTCTGTTTCACTTTGTGGACTGTCAAAGTTTTCATTTGCTTTGTCCTTTACATTTCTTTTTTTGATGTCTCAAGGGGAGCTGTTTGCCATGTGCTGCACTATTCAACAAAACTCTCGCAAATAAGGGCATTTTTCTTCTTTCTTCCAAGCAGAGATCATCAGTTCCAGGACCCATCAGCCTTCCCCAGACCTGTACTGCATTACACTTTACTCACTGATTCACCCTCTTCCACTTCCTTCCACTCAAAAACAGTTGAGGCAAGGAATATCTCTATGTTCAGTGTCAGCCTTATACACTGCTAGTACCAGCTCCTGCCTTTGTAAAGAGGAAAACCAAAAATATAAACAACACAGGACAGATTTTTAATTTTTTTTTTAAATATTGCTCATGTACATCATTCTCCTATGATCGGTTAAGTGGCTGTGTGACAACATTTATCTCTGTTCTGCCGTGGATAATGGAGTGCCCTAGTTTGCACAAGGCTTTCCACAAAGCATCCCCCTTCCAGCTTCCACTGGACATTTGTTCCTCTAATACTCACTCCTACTTCATGTGGAAACGATTATCTCCAACAGCAATTCAACATACTCTTCTCCTTCACTGTCTTTATCTCTGTCTCTCTTCAGAGAACTGATGACTGAATCATCCTTTACACTGGGGATAAAAATAATTATGGAAGGGCTAGGAAGCTCCATGAGTTTCAACTTGCAGAGTTTCTGTTGGGTTTGCCCATCGAGGGGCGGGGGAGGGAGGACAGGGTGTGGTTTTATCCCTAAGCTAAAAATACAAAAGGCAAACAGTGGTTCCAATAAGTGTAAACTACTCATTGTACCCAGTGTTATTATTCTGTATTGGTTTACAACCTACCTTTCATGAGGATATGATAGTGATGACTTCACTTCACCCATCACTAATACCGTGGGAATGGGTAACCATTTTACTGATGGCAAAGATAATTTGTGTCCAAGCAGAAATGAGAAATGACTTATCCAGCCAAAAAGAATGGGGTTCCTACTACTTCAGGACAAGATTAAAGCCTGGAATTGGAATCAAATCTTTGTGGTCAGGGAGAATCTGGACACAGCCATGACTGAAAGGCAAAGAAGCAGACAGCGTGGCCCAGCAGGTGCCAACCAGCCTGCTGGCTTAGGCTGGGCTGCAGACTTGGCAGGAACTTCAAGGGCTCAGGAGTAGAAGGAAGACAAAAGTCCAGACCTGGGGTGGGGGCTTTCAAAAGAAGCCTGAGAATCTCTCTGAGTGGGAGAGGAAGCTAAGGTGGAGAGATTGTTTTGGGGTGGAGGCTGCAACTGTGGGAGATGTGGCCATTCAGGGAATGTAGTATTCTGTAGTTTCCAGGAATTATTTTGAACTAGGACAATTAGTCCTTGGGAATGTTTGTTTCCATTGCTTGGTTTTTTCAGATAGGGAAAAGAAATACTTACCGCAATTTGTTTTTAATACTGTTTTGTAAGCCTTTGATGACTACAAAACCTGATAATATAGGAAAGAGAAAATATTAGATTGGGTTGATCAAAAATTTTAAAAAAACCAGCTCTACATTTTTAGAACTCTGCTATGTTGCATAATTTTTAGAGATCACCAATATCAAGTTCTAGTCCTGTACTTCCCCTGTACATAGTTTTTCTGAAATATCATAGTATATGGATTTTAAAAAGTAGCAGGGAAGATAAAAAAAAATGTATCGCTTTATTTTATATATTGCTTTTAGGTTCCTTCTGGAAGAAACCTTATAATTAAATTGAACAAATAGTCCTATTGTGAGAGACCGAAGCAATTTTTTAGAGTATTAATTTCTGCCTCTTCAATTAGTCCAGACTGCTGTCATCAAGATGATCTTTCCTACTTGGTCCTCTGACTATGTCATCTCCCTTTTATAGTCTCTGAGTCACTTAACTCAATCTCTTATTAGTTTCACCTCACATTCATTTTTTCTTGTGATTGTTTTTAAGGTTACAAGCCACACAGTCTCTGCGTATGCTCTGTACTAATTCCTTTTCACACTTACTCATTACAAGCTTCCCTGCTCTGCTGATGGCTCCAGCTTTTATCTCCAAATCCCCTTCCCTTCTCATAAGTACTTCCATCATTTCTTCCACTCAACACCTAGGCTGAAAGGACTCTCACAACATAACTTAGCCAGCCTTCTCCCTTTTTCTTGTTTAAATTGCTACAGAATTCCAACTTCTACATAATCACATGGAAATAGTAATGTTTTCACAATTAATAAACAGTAAGTCTTTTGTCACTTGGGCATATAAAGCAGCGACCACATAATTATGTGCAGCATGAACTTGTAAGTTGTCCTACCTCTTTCTATCTTATAGTGCAGCCATATTCAAGTCCTGTGTACAGACTGTACTATCTTCAGTGCAAATACTAATCAATGATTTTTCCAGGATGCTTTTAGATTAATATAGGACAAGCAATAGTAGTAGTGCATTATATGCAGATATTTCATGCAAACTGGTAATTTTAAACCTAACAATAATTTGTTGTCAATGATGCTGAAGGCAAAATCAGTAGATAAATCAGAGCCCTGCCCTCCAATGTCCTCTGTTTTTTGAAAGTCTGTTGTTTTGGGTCTTTTTAAATAACAAATGCAAGTTAAAATTAAAACATGAATTGATTTGAAATAGTTCTGTTTATAATCATCTGCCCATTCAGACCTATTAAGTAGGTCAAGTGTGTCCTTTTTACATAGATTTTGAAAGCCTCATGCTGTTAGAGGACAAAACAAATGACTAATATGCAACTCCCAAGTCCTTTCTAGCACTATGTGAAAATGTCAGCCCTCTGCAAAAAGATGAAAAAGATCACTAAGTAAATAAGAAATCAATTAAAAAAAAACTTTTGAAAAGAAGCTTTAGAGAGACTTAGCAGACTGATAGACTAACAAAAAAGAAAAAAAAATTAAATACGATAGGGTGGTTGGCTCTGAAGGCTCCTGGAGGTAGCATAGCAAATGGTACAACATTTCAAACACCCCAATTCTGACATGTTGTGTGCACAGCCAAATAGCTGGGATAACCACCTGAGGAAGAATGTGAAAAATCAGTGGTTTTTCTTTGTATAATTTTTAAATACATTCTGTAGCAGGATTTTTAAAGCTCTGAAAAAAATATTTTACTAAAAATATGAGCAAAATCCAGGCTCCATGAAAGTCAGTGCTTTCAAGTTCAGACAATAGTTCTAATTCTTATCCAATTGGATAGCAGTCTATTAATGTTGGGAATTGGGCTTTATTTCTGTTTCCTGAATGTTGTACACACAGGGCTTTTGAAACAGAAGATATAATTTGAGTGCTGATTCAAGCATATATACTCCCTTTATATTCAGAACCATGGAAAAGGTTCTTGCACGTATTATGCCAGTATTTTTGCAAATTGTTGAAAGATAAAAGGTATGTAGGATATGTTGGCTGATGGCTGCAGTTTGGGTAAAATGCTTTATAAAAGTGTCTTTTTTTCCAAATAAAATATGTTTCAGGCTTTAGCTACAGAAAAATAATAGATATGATAAATGGCACCTGGTTTTAGCTTGAGCTTCCATTTATTCCAAAACAGTTTTCATAACAAGATATATAGCTTTAATTCATTTTTTTCTTCTGTGCTGTTGGAAATGGATACAATAAGAATTCTATCTAATTTCATATGTTACTTGTGAAGCAGTCTTTCTTAATGAGTTTCTTAAGCTGCCCTTTGAAAAAGAGTTAATGGGAAAAATAACTTCATCTTTGGAAAAACAGGGAAATAGTTTGTATCACTATAAAAAGGGTCAGAACGCCAATCTTGTGACTGAGCCTTTCCAAAACAAAACAAAACAAAATAAACCAAACCAAAATAAAATAAAATTATATTAAATTAAGTTTAAAGAGAACTTACATACTGGAGGAAGAAAAATGTAGCAATAACCTGATATCACTAAAAATAATTATGCAGTCTCTGTTTCTTTTTTATTAAGCTTTTGCCTACATATATAGTTGACAAATGCAGTAAGTAACCTTATTATTCTCACTGAACAGCATAAAGCAAAAAGGGTTAATCTAAAATCTTGGACTGAGGTCTGAACTGACCCGTCTAGGCTAATGTTTTAATCAGAAATGCAAGGCTGTGCTGCAGATCCCGCCAAAGAAAGGATTTCCCATAAAAGAACCAGACATAATAAAAGAAAATTACTTTAAATTACCCTGATCTTCACTCTGACTCATTCTGGGATGCTTTCTAACAAGCCAGGACAAATCTGAAAGAAAACCCAAATAAATATTTGTTGTCAGATTTAATATCTAGTAGATATTATTTCTAAAGAAACCAAGTTATTTGAGCAACATAGATTCCTATGTAATTCTCTGAAGAAAACAGGTTTAAGACAAGTGGATATAAAGGTAATGGTGTGAAATAAAATTAAGCAAGAGCAAATTAATAAGAAGAATTTCAGGGTTACATTTAGAACTGGACCATCCAAATACCTTGGTGATTGCTAAGAATGGTAACCACATTTGCTAGAAAAAGAATTAATCTTGTCAAATTTAATGATGTCTGTTAAAAAGTAATGTCTTCCTGGCTGATGAACACTAAAGCTTTTGAGCTAAAAGTTGCCCTTTAGACTTGCAGACAAGTGTTTTTAGATAAGGTATTAATAGCAGTATGTACCACCAAAATATCTCACTGAATTTGTGTTAACTATACCCAGAGAATCAAAATTAAAAACCTAAGCTAGACACAGAGGCCATAGAATATGAAAATCTAACCCTGTGGACACAAGATAGTGCTCCTTTGATGTAAATATTCTGCTTTTATACTGAGTTAATTTATGGTACTAAAAGAAAATACCCAGTTCTTGGTTTTGTTTAGCTTTTTTGATATATTTTGCAAAGAGACATTCAGGCAATCCCTTTTGTCTTACTGTTGAACTAAAACATAGAAACCAGATGATCAAGTTAAACAACCTTATTTTTTGATACAAGCATGCAAAATTTGGTAAAACATCCCAAAACACTTGGCTTTTTTCCTTAAATATTTCAAGAGCAAATATCTCTGAATGTTAGCTCTAATGAAATTAGTTAAACAGCTGAGACTAGCATAGTGCCCTGTCATTAGATTCTGTTTCTACCTGAGACAGCAAGAGAGACATGGGAACACATCTTCAGGAAAAAAATTTGATTCAGGAATGAGACACAGAACACAGCTGAAAGATGCTGTTAAGATCTCCATTTATAATTCTCAGCCTTTCAAAGAGCCTTCAAGGGAAACTTATTGTATGTACAGTTTAATTGTCTAAGGAGAGAGTTGGGCTACTGGGCCAGTACAGACTCACTATGATAAACAGTGTTTAAAGAGGTCAGCTCGCCCAGTGATGTCTTGAGAGGAAATACTGACTCTGCATTTTTAAGAAACCATTCATTTGTAGGGAAACTGATTAAACCAACCAGGCATTGTATGTCCTCTGCCTCTGGGAAGGATGGTAATAGATTTTTAATAAATGCGTAATATTTACTGAGCTGTATGAATATTCAGAAGCTAAGGTGTTTAAATTCTGATTATCTTTTGTAACTGCTTACCAGCCCTGGAGTCTTAGGGTTTGTCAGCATTCCTCATTCACTGGTAGAGAGAACACTACACTAAATCTAAAGAAAATCTTTCAACTGTTATTAGTTTATAATGTTTTTTTAAACTATCAAGTATTGGTGGATGAGTAGCTGCACAGAGAATTCACATCTATAGAGATTTATACACTGTTTGATATGTTTATTAATGATTAGTGTACAACCCAGCACCAAATTCCTTTGTAATTCACCAATTTACCCTAAAATATGGAGAGCAGGCTGCAATCTGCACTGGGATGGCAGCATCAGTGCTGTAGGAAGAGAGCCTACCTGTTACAGTGTGTGGTTCTCTCAAGGGAAAATAAATGCAGTTGTATCTTTCTCCTGTGTTCCTGATGGAGTTCATTTTTACCTCGACATTGTGGTCCCTCTAAGCCTCTGATTTTGTCTATATTCTTAAAATTATTCTTTTGGCCTTGAGACTGCAGGTTGAAATTCGTTTCCCAGTGGTGTCCAGGAGGCCCAGCATGTCCAGAGAAAGCTAGCAAAGCTGACTCTTGAGCTGCACTCCTGAGAACAGACAGGTTGGATGAAAACTTTTGCCCTCCTGTGTGTGGAGGATGGAAAGTGTGCAGCATCTACAGCACCCATTGACCACACACTGGGAGAGGAGGGCTCTGAGCCCCTGCAGAGCCAGCTGCTCATGCTTCAGGTGTGGGGTGACCCAGGAGTGCTGCCTGCCTGGTGGGCATGGGAAGGTGACCCTGGTGCTGCTTGGGCTTGGACAGCCAGGGACTTCTAGGCAAGGCATGGCACCATTCATATAAGCACTAGGAGAGAGTAACTGATGAAAACATGGCAGTGAGTCTATTTAGGCACTGCAGGATTAAGGAACGACTGGCAAAGAATTTGGAGGTTCTGCCATTTGGAGGTAGGCATGACAGTGAGGGGTCGAAACCATTTTGTGGTTCTAGCCCTTGGGGCCTGTCTAGAGTAACTGTTCTATTAATTATGCAGTTTTTTACAGGTATACAGAAGATGAGAGAGTTTGGCATTTTCTAGCCTGCCCTGCCAGCATTTATTCTTTGACAAGACCAGCCTTGTGTAAACAGTCTGAACCCAATGGTATTTGCTTAACATTTTAATTGGGAAATATTTTAAAGGGAGGGAGCTTGAGGTGTCCTTTGTTTTCTGCTTGGTGGTTTCCCATGTTTCTCATGAAATGGAACAGACTCAGCTCTTTTGTCTATTCTGTTTTCTTCTTGTGCTAGCATATTAATAAGACATCATAACGCACTTGGCTATTTGTAACAGTCCAACATATAGCCATCTTTGTGGTAAGGGCAGGCCTGCTGCCTCTTGCTCTAATCATGCTGTAACTGTGAAAGGCATTGCTAAAGCAGACAGCTATACTGCCTACAAATCTGTCATTTTCTTAACAGGAAGGAATAACCGTGTACATTTATCTTTCCATTTTGGGGAAAATTATGAGAAACTTGTCCTGTCACAACAAAATTGAGCACAATTTCAGCTTTTTTTTAAATACATAATTTCACCTTATATTTGGTGTTTAAACACTTCCAAGGGACATCTTCAGGTGGAATTGTTATTATTGTGGATTACAGTTGTTGCTAAGTTAGACAGGTATGATGCTTGTAGAGAGCACTGTTTCAACTGGGTGCTTGGCCTCTGCCTGTCCAGGAGGTTGTTGACAACTTCAAAGCAGGGATCCCAACTTCCCAACAAGCCATGAGCAGCTCCACTTCTGCTGGCTGGGCCACGGGAGAGGCTCCTTTCAGCACACCTTGTTTGAGCTGGTGGATAGAGCCAGCAGAGGCTGGGGCTGGAATCTCAGCTGTGCGAGTGCAGTGTCCCCAGCACCCTCAGTGGGACAGGTCCAGGGCTGTGTGTGGCTGCCAGCTGGCAGGCACAGCACCTCCCTGTGTCACTGGGACACCTGTAAGGGTAGTTCCCCCAGTGCCGAGCAGGTGTTTGGTAGAAGGCTCTCCTTAAGAGCTCAGGTGATGCATGCTTGGAGTAAGATCCATTGAGATTGTTGCTTGGGTCTGCAGAAGGGGAGTTGTTTTCACTTTTTCATGCTCAGCCTCCTTTGAAGGTACTGCAAAATCTGCAGTCAAATTCTGCCTCATCCCTGGACAATTTGACCTGGTGTGCAAGACTAGCAAAGACACAGCCTCCTGCTAATCATACAATTACAAGTGAATCTTTGTTTCATCTTAAGCAGAACAATTATATTCTATGGATATCTTTATTGCCTCTGATAAGAAAGATTATGTTTTCATGTACGGTGTGTTGCAAATGGTTTATGATAAAAACATAAAAAGTTTTACAAAGCACTCAGAAATAAAACCTGTGGGGAATAAAAGTCCTCTGTAGATGTAAATCAATGCAGTTGCTGCAAAACCAGCTGGGAATCTATAGCTCTATATCTTTATAGCTCAATCTCTCAGAATCTTTATAGCTCACTGGACCTGCATGAGGGGCAAACAGTGAAATAAATATGTATCTTTGACTTCCAAAAGATAATTAGTAATTGTCAGAAGAAGTGCTGTACAAGCTAAGAATTGAACTGAAGCTAGATAAGCATTTTAAAGCAAAAACTGAGGAATTTCTGACAATTTCTTGTTACTGAAAAATTGTTCTGCTGTTACTTTACTGCAGGAACTTTTATTTAACAGCTTGGATAAGAACTGCCTGGAACATTTTTCAAGTTCAGAAACAGTTTGGAATATATGTTTTTCTAAACTTCTTGTGTTTTGATTTTTTGCGGGGGGGGAAACATAGAACTAGCTCATTAACAGGTCTGTTGCTCTTTGGAGGGCATTGGAAGTGTGTTTTATTCATTAGCTAGTATGCTAAGGAGTTGAGGTCTAGCTAGAAACCTATGATGCATCTTATATGAGTATTTTTAATGAAATAATCTTACCAATTTACATCCAAAGCCCTTTGTCCCAGTAAACTTTACAGTTCCAAATCCTGATCCTCCAGTGTCTAGCATTTTGAATCCTATATTTAAATTTTAGCTAAGTCTATGTAAAAATGGTGTACAAGTTACTCATGCTAGTGTAAACAGAGGACTGTATTTTACATCATCATGTATTTGACTTCTACAAATGCTAATGAATGGTTGTGAAGAAGATGTGAAGCAACAAACAATCAGAACTCTTACTTCGGATACTCAGCTTTCTCCAGCATGATGCAACACTAAGTTTTGAAATTTCTCATGCAGGCAAAAGAAAACCAACTTCATAACTCAGCAACAGAAACTACATGGAGGCCCTTTCAAAAGTCAAAGGGCTTTACCTCAGCATGTACTTAAATGTTATGTTTAAAGCTAAATACATTCTTGAAGACATCATATTCATAAAATAATGAGACACAATTATTAAAATGGAAACCTCTCTCTATTTTAAATAATTTTGTCTCATCATTTCAATGATGCACTTGAAAAGCAGTGAACTTTTGAGAAGTGTCTGCTGGAAAGGTAGATGGAAACTCCCAAAAATTTTTTTCTCACATGTTTAAATAGTAATTGCCTTTCCATTTAGTATCCAAATGTTTCATTCTGCTACGCACTAAATACACAAAATATATGCATGGTCTTCTTGGATGGTCTTCTTTTCTATTTTATCCTCATACCAGTTCGGCATTCCACAGACATGCTTTTTTAACTAAACTCAACATTGAATGCCTTCACTTCTTCCCTTATTTGCTGATTCAAAAGCAAAGGTCATATTAAACTGACTCTCACATATCACTTTCTGGGAAAGGTAGTTTGAGCAAAGCATGAGTTTATCTTCGGAGTGGAAAGATCCTCCCCACAGAGCACTCAATTGTGGTATCCCATGTGCTTTGACATGTAAATGGAACACCACAGGCATTAAATAATTGGGTCAGATATCTTCAAGATCTTTATTCTACTGTCAAACACAATTTAGATCAGATAATTTTCAAAGTTAAAAGAACTTGCTCCTGCTCCCATTAAAGTCAGGAAAAAAATTCCCCATTGGTAGCAAGCAGACTGGGCAGACCAAAACCTGAAGACATTATTTCATATTCCATTATTTGGTCTTCTCTCACACTTTTTTGACTGAGTAAAATTTTATTTCCACAATATTTTTAAATTCCCTGATCAATTTTTGAAATTGCTACTATCTGATTTCTTTAATCTCCTACTTTCCTTTGGTGGCACATTTCGTTGCAGATCCCACATACTCCTAACAAGAGCAATTGATCCTCTTAGTCCTGTGGCATATTGTTGGAAATTAGCAAGGCCTTTGGAGCAATCAAATGCAAGATCACAGTGTCCTACATGCTCATAGAGATCACTGCCCTGCAAACACATGATAATGACTTCATGCATAGAGCAATTTCATTGAGTTCAGGGCTTTGATGCTACAATTTACTTCATGTACTTGGAGCCACTTTGAATACATTGGGTTTCCTCACAAGTCCATGAATAATAAGGATTGGGGCATAAGATGACTTCTTAAGGAGTAATAAATCAGTGGCATTAAGTATGAGAAGTTTGCTCTTTGTAAAGCTCCTTTGAAGTGTAAATGTTAGGGCATCATTTTGTTACAAGCCTGTTTTGTTCTCTCAGGCTCAGCTGCTGAGATAACACTGAGTTTTAGTAGAATGGCTAAAAGTGGAGAAAAGCTCAGCAGATATTTCTACAAGCCGAAAGTGATTTTCATGTCATTATGAATACTGATGATCATGTTGTTGGTTTTTTTCCTTTTTTTTTTTTTAACAAACATGCCAAAACTAGGAAATTCAAAGAACTTCTGAAATATATTAACCTAAGCAATCAAAAGTTGTATTGTAGCAGTGTGGCAGTCACATTGCTCTTCAAGAAGTCTGAGGAAATATTCTCAACTCTATCTCAGAGTAATTGGCAGTCACTTTCTACTTACCATTCATATTAGGGATTCACAGAAAGACCTCTTTGGGAAAAAAATCAGATTCAAAAGAAGACCCTGGCATGGGTAAAATTTAACACCATCTGTAGCCGGGGTTAGGCCATTTTCTCACTACTATTTTATTAATACTTCTTTGCTATCACTTTTATTAGTAGAGTAAGTTTCAATGGGCTGAATTAAATCTGTGATAATATAATGAAATTTTATTTAATTTCAGAAGAACTCAATTAGAAAAACTACACAAATAATTTCTTATCCAAAGTATTATGATAGACTACTTTTATTTTTAAACTGTTATTTTAATAATTTTATTACTTTCATCAATAATTTGATTTCTTCAGAAAAATTACTTGGATAGAAAAATAGTAGGTTGAAAATTGTGCCAAAATTATATCAGATGAATCTCTGCTTGTGATTAACTCAGTTGAAGAATCAGCTCTGAATTTTGCACGAATATATGTCCATGAAATGTGCCCCAGCATTATTCCCCTTTGAAATTCAAGCACGTTTTAGCTTCTAATTTTTACAGCATTCACAGCACTGCTGAATACTTGTGCAGATTTTATATTCTGTTGAGGAAAAGTGTCAATTTTGTGTAAACTAAATTATGCATGTTAAGTTTTGGAACCATTTATTTTTTCTTTGAATGATACAATGCTCACATTAAATATAGATTGACCCTGGGAGGAAGTAGTATGAGCCAGTGACTTTTCTGTGTTGTGGGAACTAGAAGACCTGGGTCTGTTTCCAATTCTGCCACTTAATCATTATATCACCTTGAGCAAAGTCCCTCTAACAAAGTCAAATTTAAGTGTTTCAAGTTATACATCCAGCTTCATATTCAAGAACCTAAATATGCATATATTTATGAATGAGGGAGTTACATCAAGCAGAAAGACAGACTATTTATTTTTATTTCTTAATAGGAATTTTGGTACAGAGTGTCAGGCTTATCAAATTTTTAAAACTTTAACTGAAATTTTTTATGCCATCTGCAAAGGGAATAACTTAGGTCCTTACCAAATGGGAAGGGGTTGTTGTAAAACAGGGGACAATGAAAGGTGTTCATGATGTGTTTTCAAATCTTTAGAGAACATCTGTGACATATAGGAAAAATTCACTTTTATGATTACTACATATTAGCACTGCAATGGTGCACTCTTTGTGAAGCATTTCTTACCACAGCAGGATGAAGCAGCTCCCAGTAAACTAGAAACCGTGAAGTTATCAGGGGAGAAGATCCTGCATGAGACTTTGCTTTGGAAGATGGCTCAGAAATAAGAGACTATATGGCTGGAGCTGTTGTGGGTAGGGGCTGGAGGAAAGCAAGTATCAGGACAGAAGAAAGGCTCAGTAAAAGATCTACATATATCTAATAACTATAAAAGCATTTAACCCCTATGTTAAAAACCCCCACAAGCACAACAAATTGTCTTTTTTCTCTTTTCTGTTACAACAAAGTAACGAGCATAACCACTCTGTTAAGCCACATCTTGCAAGAGAGAAATTTCTGGACTGAATTGAAAAATCCAAATCCCTCATGACCGAGGAAAATGGAATCTGTGGAAGTATCTCCCAACAGCCAGGGCAACCTGGTGTTCTCCTGCCTCTAACCCAAACGATACTGTTTATCACAGAGAGGATACAGCCCTGAAGCATCTTGATACAGAGAAACATGGAGTTACGGATTACAGGCAACTATTGGAATATGGTTCTAATTTGAAAAATCCCTTTCATTTGACTAGGCTGCACCAGGATAACAAAACCATGTGGTTGTGCTACTATATCAGGATGAGAACAGATTGAACCTGTTAAGCATATGATCGGTCCTTCTGTGAACAGAAAGTGTTGTTCTCCCAACCCCCAGTTTGATTTCTACACTTGCTATGTCCTGTTCTGCCCTAAACACGTCAGCCCATGCTTGAGTGCTCGTTTCAACACCGGTATTGTGTGAGCAGCTGTGCTCACATCTGTTGACAATGAAGGGATTTGGGTTGTCGAGGTGCCATACTCGTTTGCTTTCAGTCTGCCTATAATGAGGATCACAGCCAAGATGAATTCTCTTCTAGATCACTTTGTTTGGGAACTAAACACTGCAGCACTTATGTTACTGCTGTGCTATGTCATTTGTCTGTGCCTCTGTGATTGCTTGCTTCCACTCCCATGAGGACATAGCCTTGAATTTACAATCCTACACTGAATACAGTGCACTCTTCTATCATAAATCTTGAAAATCCAGATACCAACAAGAGCAGAGCTCTATTTTCCATGATACCTGGTTAGCTGCTGTGTACCCAGCTTTTGTCTTCCTTTTTGTTTACTTCATGTTGCCTGTTCTACATGCATCTGTTTCCTTCCTCTGCTGTCACTGCCCTGAAGGCCAGACAAGTAGTCCAGATCTGGATACGAATTCAGAAGGGCTTCTGTTTGCAATCAGCAAAAGAGAAATTCATTGTTTCAGGGCCAGGAGGATTTAAATCATTGCAGTTATAGATTTCACACTTTATATAGTATCCGTACAGCTCCTGTCTTATTCTTCTGCAGCCAAGGGGCCTTAATTCTAGTTGTGGGAAGCTGTCCCTCCATCTGAATCAAGCTCTACATTCGTGAGTCATGTCAAATGCAGGCAAAACAGTAAAGGAATTTGAAACTTAACCACCTTGAAACAAAACTATTGCTTCAGTGTATCTAAGCTTATTTGTCTTTCACAAAGATAAAGATTGGGTTTACACACCATCTTCTTCAATTGAACTGAATTTCAAATCTGTTAAACCATGTTCATCTTCAGAATGGATATCAAGGAGATGACGCAAGGACGAAATATATTGACAGTTTCTTGCATGACAATATACAACACATTTAATCCAACTCTATAAAACTTCACAGTGGGCATCTGTTTGAATGTACAACTCACTATCAAGCATAGGAAATTCAATTTCTTAAAAGATATTCAAATGCCATCCAAGACAAAATGCAAATTGTCAGAGCTACCATTATTTTGTGGATTTAGAATGAACCTTGTATTCGTTCCCCTCTCTGCCATCACCTCTACTGTAAACACAAACACACACCTGTTTCCTACCCTGGATATCATTCAAGAATATAAGAGTAGGAATAATAACTCATATTCTCCCTGTAACAGAGATAAACTGAATAATTTATAGATTGCATATTGAGCTGCTTTATTCCTAAGTGGGTGTGGTGTGACTTACAGAAGGAGGTGCTCAGCTAATGCTAAGTCAAGGTGAATCACAGATATGATTTCAAAAGTGATGGGATTGTGGTCATTTCTGTCTCCTGATGCAATTCATTTCCTAGGTTGGGACACACTGTGTTGTAAAGTGTCAGGAAGCTGAGCTGGATAATATGTTTGTCAAGAAGCAAGACCTGTTTTCCTAAGCAGGTTGGTCACTTGCATTTGCACCAATTTGTGGGTATTAGATAAATAATTATTTCTACGCATATTTATCTCTCCCTCATAAGATGCTTACCTCTTATATCTGTGCATATTGTCTGAATCTAAGCCACAAACTGATAACAGCCTTAAGTTCACTGTACTTTAAATGCAGTTCTCTAGTGTGCTTGACTTCTTTCTTCCAGCAATGAGATCCTCATGTATGACTGTGTTCTCACAGACAGTAAAACTAATTAATGAAATATTATCTGGTAGGCACATTGTTTTATCATTTTTTTATCATTTTAAAGCATCATGATGCACCGTTTCAAGGTGTTGGGGCCTGGGACCATTTCCACGGTCTGTTTCAGCACACCACATTGTGTTATGGGGTCTGACTTTTCTCAGGTGGTATCATAACACAAAAGAACAGGTGATGATAAAATAGCAGAATTGAAAAGTTCCGACCGCCAGTGATCAGAGCTGAAATTATCTCCAAAGCTCACTGACAAAGAAAAGCCTGGAGTTACAACGTATAAGTGAATAGGAAAGAATCAAGCTCTTAATTTGGAATGCATGAACAATGAAAATTTGATAAAATGAAAGCTCTTGCTACTAGGTTTCAGCTTTAAAATAATTGCTACAGAGGGTTAGGGCACACAGGGTAGCTCATAATTAGTGTATTAGAAAAATAATGCAAATAAATAAACAACTTTTTCAAAGGCAAAATCCCAGTGTTACATAATTGAGACTAAGGAATGACTGCTGGCTGGAAAGGTCTTTGAAAAATTCCATATTCATTATCCTTGAGGCAAAGAGAATTAAAATAAAGCAGAAAGTAGAGCCTCAAGAAGACTTCAGTGCAGACAGCACAGACTCAATTTCCATCTAAAGTAATGGTGTGAGCAATCTCACACCATTACTCCCAGCTCCAATAAGTTCATTGTGCTCATATTACTGCCTAAGAGCCACACATACAAAAGGAGAAACCAAAGTTTCTCTCCGTGCTTCATCTCATTTAGATAATGGAGTTCAGTATGATGGGAATTTTTGTGTCATGGATGAGCACTCTTAAGTGATAGAGAAATGAAAGTTGTCAGCAGCCAAAGGCATATGTTGGACTGACACAGAATTACCAGAGACACTTACAGGAAGTAACATCCTACTTCTAGGACATCTAGTCCTGTAGGTGTAGGCTGATAGGAAAAAAAACATTATTTCATTTGTGCATTTGCTCCTATAAGTCATCTACGGAGGCTAGAGGAACACCTATTTAAGGAAGATTTAAAGGGAAAAGAAAACCCAGACTGTCAACACACTGTCTCATGTGAGTTTTAGCTGGTTCTTCTCTGCTTAAACCAAATCATGACCTATATAAACAGAGTGAAGTATATAAACATGGTATATGTAGTACATTCAGTTGAATAAACAGTTTGCATACTAATGTAAACGGCTTAGGTGTTTTAATGTGCTGGTGCTATAGCAGGTTTTTAGACACAGATTTTATAACTTAAAAGGAAATGTGCATATTCAGGTTTTTCAATCAAAAATAAATATACTCAGGGACTGAGACTATTTTCTCCCTTGATCTTGCAAATTCTTTTCTCAGTGCCATCACTCAAGTCCATGAAATTATGCTTGATTGGTAACAGCTTTTACCATTTTTTCATCAAGAGGTGTCTGTAAATAGGGGTAGTGTGGGTTTTCCCCCCACATTTCCCCTCCTCCCTTTCAATTCATGAATTGAAGCACCAATACTTAAGGTTTATGACAGAGGCAATGTCACTGCCTGACTTGTAGGAAAACTAAACAAAATAAAGAAAAAAATCTCATGAGATATTTGCAATTTGCCTAAAAAGGAAGAAAATTGAATCTGGTAATTGACTGTATGGAGTTGCATATCAGCTGAGTCTGTGTTGACAGAATTTCATCACTGACTGCCTTTAAACTCTGATGTTTAAACCTTGCTCTCTGGCTGGCTACATTAAACGCATTCTCTTCTTTATGCGCAATAAGAAGGGACTCCTAGAAGAGGCCTTCCCAAGTCTGTCATCAGCTAAATTAGGAAATTAAAATTGATTCCTAGGAGTCATGTTACAAAAGTTATGGGTTCTTTTAAGATTCAGCATTCTAAATACAGCTGAGCCCATAAGCACAGCCAACAGGATTTTTAAAAAAAGCCGGGGGCAGGGGTAAACCATGATGCTGCAGCATTTATTTCTCTCTTAATTACAGGTGTTGATGTCTGTGCCATCTGGCCTGTCTCATGACAAAATCTCACCAGCCTAAGAGTACAGAAATAAATAGACAATTAGTTAAAATGCATTGACTGCATGCACTGCTGACTAAGCAATTGTTGTCATCTAAAGCTGAGTTTCCTCAGCACAGATCCGGGTGCAGTTTCTCCAATTGCTCTGTTAACATGTAGGACTAGGTTTTTCATTCTGTAAAAGAGGGAACCAAATGGGGCATTCAAGAGGGCATCATCAAGAAAAGTTCAAGCCCAGATTAACAGAAAGATTGTCACTCTTTCAAGTGCTCAGGTAAGATTTACAACTGCTTTCAGTAGTTAATGTACAGTTCATTTATTTTCTATTCAGGTATCCATACACAGCAGTACATTTGCAGTTTTATCACTGCTTTGTAGGTCATGCTGGGGTGGAAAACTAGTGTGGTAAACATTCTTTTCTAGATTCACATTGCCAAGTTCTAGGGTCCAAACTGTGATGCCTCTATTCATAATTTAGATTCCTTCTCTCTCCCCAGAGCAGGTGAAGATGGCCAGGTGCCTTGAGAGGAGGATTCAGCTCAAATATAAAGTAAATTGCCTCTAGAAGTAACTGCCTGTGAACACTGACCACCAAATCCCCGTTGGATGCCCAAAGATTGTAGGGTGGATCCAGACAACCTGTTTGTGCAGCTGATGCTGTCTGCACCCACAGGTAGCTCACTGAAATATGGGAAGGAACACAGAGGTATGGCTCATGAATCCTAGAATCACTGAGGTTGGAAAAGAACTCTAAGATTGAGTCCAAGCATTAACCCAGAACCACTGTGATTACCACTAAGCCATAGCGCCAAGAGCCACATCCACATGCCTTTTGAACACTTCCAGGGATGATGATTCTACCACTTCCCTGTCCAGACTGTTCCAGTGCCTGACCCCCCCCCTTTCAGTAAAGAAATCTTCCCTAATAGCTAATCCAAACTCCCCTGAAACAACAACAGAGTCCATTTCTGCTGGTCCTCCAGGTAGAATTGGTTGGCATCAGTTTATGAAATATGTGCTGACAAAAGCCCCAGTCTGTATCCCTATTGCACCAATGAGCAAAGCTGGGTCATCTGGAAGCCAGGATAACCAGAATATTTTAGATGTGATTCTTTTCCCCTCCAAGATGTACACTGAAACTATAGAAAAGCTGGGATTTTTTTAGAAATCTCTTCTGACAGCTAAGTAAAAGAATAACGCTGGCAACTCAGGGGTGCCTGAAGTGGGACTGACAGTACTCAGGTCACTCTTATGAGCTCCAGTTTCTGGTTTCATCAGGACTTTGCTGGTTCATGTTTTCCCTTGCTGTGATAAAGTACATCATCTGTTTTCAGATATGTTCATGAAACTTCCATTGACATCACTGGGAGTTTTACATGAATAGCTGACACCAGGATTTGGGCCTTAAAAGTTTATGGTGCCCTGAGGAGTTGTTTTTATGTATTTTGCTTGGTTTCGTCTGTGAATACCCTGGGATACAGCTGCTCAACCAAACAACAAACATGCTTCAGGAACTCAAACTGTTCATGAAACACTATCTAGTACAAATAAAGGTGTCCTCAGGGCATGAAGTAAATATATGGAATTTATGCAATATTCATGCATTTGCTTTGCATTACTAATGTTTTTCTCACGTATTCAGTGAACTACTCCATCATGGAATTTGTTCATGAAAATATTACAGCAGAAATAAAGCATGGAATGAGGGGAGAGGAAAATATCAGGAAATATATAAGAATATTGATAAACTCTATAACAAACATTTCTAAAACTCATCTCAAGGGTTCAGAAAAACTTCTACATATCTCCTTATATTTTGACTGAAGAAAGATTGATTAAACCTATAATATGCCAGCGAATATCATGAACAGGATACCATTTTCCTTTTAAGAGGAGCAATCTGTGTTATGGTAAATGATTGCAAAAAATGCATTAGATAGCTATTTAGTCCTCTTTAGCCATTAAATAATAGATTAAAAGCTGTATTAATAAAAGCACTATAACTCCAGTGTAGAGTTGTATTGCAGTGGCAGTCACAGATGAGAAATGTGACACTTGAAGCCCCTTTCTGGGGTCACTGCTCCCTCAGCTGCTGCAGAGCTGGGAGCCAGCAAGCCATTTTCTTCCTTTCTTCTCTGGGATTATTAGGAATGTTAAGTCCCACTCAGTCTTGTATTCACCTACAAAGAAGACTGTCATTACATCTCCACTTGGTGCAGGGAAACAAGGAAAGGGAAACATCAAAAGTTGACATTCTTGAATAGATTAATAACTCTTACTGCCCAAATCTATCTCCAAAGGAATTACATACAGTTTCTGCATAAAGTTCTGGTCCCAGAAGTTAGAAATTTGAGTGGATCCCAAATCTTATTATTTCTTGGATGGTTTGTAGGAGAATAAAAATTTTCTATTGTCAGCTATCACAAGATTCAAAAGCAAAATGCATATTTCAGATGCTTTTTGAGCCTGCCATAAGCCACATCATGGTGTACACTGTCATGATATAGAAAAGATTTTAGATTAGAGACTAATATATTTGTAGACATTAGAATAGGAATAAAACTATTAAGAAACTATGGCTGGATGGTAAAACCAGGAGGTAGAAGAGACTCTTACTACAAGAAAAACACATACTTTTAATTGATTAGTCACTGAAATGAGCTAATGAGGGAGGACATCTGCATGTCTGAATTCTTACAGTCAGAGCCTTTGATCCATGTTAGTGTCTTCCAGCTGATGCTTTCTGGAACATATACTTTAATTAAATGCAAGATACTGGCTATA
Organism: Coloeus monedula; assembly: GCF_965178545.1. NCBI lineage: Eukaryota > Metazoa > Chordata > Aves > Passeriformes > Corvidae > Coloeus > Coloeus monedula. Next base: position 144,818,221 of record NC_138781.1, read on the forward strand.
TGGAGGTGTGACAGGGGAGAAATCTAACATTTTGAGATGTATTAAAGCTCTTAATTGATTAAATAGCCCAAAGATTTTGTAGGACTTTTGTTTTTGTGCTGTTGGTTTTGTTTTCTTGTCTGTTTGTTCAGGGTTTGTTCTAAGGAAAAGAAGGTAGATCCTTGTAAAAAGTTATTGGGTAGAGTGTTTTGAGTGGATTTTCTTTTTTTGGTGTGCATATGTAGGTCATGAAGTATCATATCCTGAAGTGTAGATAAGCTATCTCTGGGTTATCTGTAATGTCATGATTTTGACTCTATAGACAAGGTTATAAAAATCAGCAGAAATTATTATATTAATAGCTTTGCTTTTTCTGTTCATACTGTATTGTTTGGAATAGCTATATCTGCTGAAAAATATTTCCTATATGTGAGTTTTTTCCTAGTAACACTGATCATAGCCTGCAGACAAATGTAGGGCAAAAGAATGGGCTACAATAAAAATGGGGAGTTGTTAAACTCCCATCATCAGTTTCTTCCTGGTGATGAATTGATAGCTGTAGCTAAAACGACCACTGTGGACATCCACGCTGCCTTCTCAACAATACAGGCCCTTGCTCTAAACATTTGTGCAACAAAGTAATTTCTCTTAGAGATAGAGTATCTTTTTGAACTGTGCTGGGGTTTTTTTAATGAAGGATCTGATGTGACAAAAAAAATCGACACAACTTCAGGCACGTTCTCTCCAAACTTAGTTACCCTACCATTAAGAAACAAAATAAAGAAGCTTTTATTTATTTTATTTTTTCAAAATTTATCTGCCTTCAGATTGTATTTCACTATACTTTTTCTGGGCCACAGAAGCTCCTGCTATCATTGTAGGTAATGGTCAAAACATCGTTTGTCATTCAGGTTATATCCCTGGTAAAAGCTATCTCCAGTGTCTCCTTGTGGAGTAATGTTTTTGTAGGCACCAACATGGGGGAACTGGAGCCTCACTGGAGCCACTGACCACTGAGATCTGCAGTGCCCAGGGGTGGCACAAGAGGAGGCAGAGGAGGGAGAAGAGCATGATGAGCTCAGAGACACAGGTGAAACTGAAGAAGGTGGAGACATCCCAGGAAAGTGACAAAGCTGCATGAATAGTAAAAGAAAAAGCAAGAGAGGCTAGTGCTCAAATAATTGTACATGTTATGACTCATATACAAATGTCTGGAAAAGTTACTCTGAAATGGGTGATGCCAGCATTGCAATGAAATCAGAAATGGAATGAAATACATTGACAAGTATATAAGTAAAATACTACATACTATCAATACCTTTCCTTGACTCTGCATTGCTGAAAGACCTGTTGCCATTATAGCACTCAGACATATATATACACCTCCCTCTGGATCTGCTTTTGAAATTACTTGATTCTCAGTTCCCATATTCCTTACACGCTCACACCCTGGAGGAATCAGTAGATTGCACAGGGTGTAAAAGTCATCCCAGACTCCTGCCTTCAACCTCTTTAATATTTGATGAAGAGTGTGGATACACCCTGATGCTTATCACAGTATCACCCAGTGTGGTTTAAGACCTGGTTGATTCTGTTATGTTAAGAGGGAAGGGATAAAAGAGATTGTAACCATAAGTGCTTGAATATAATGCATATGTTCATGTTAGAGTCAGACAAAGTTATTATACAGCTTATATGTTTCAGTAAATAAGGTTATTAACATTTCTTTGTTTTTCATACACAGGTCAATTAAAGTATACTCCTCCTACAGAGAATGATATAATACAATTTCAGTGTTAATTCGTTCTCATCCTCCCTCATCATAAACCTTTCTTGCACAACCAAATTCACTCCAGGCTGTTCAGCCCTGCATGCATATCTTGAATTTCATTACAATCTTCAGTACAGAGCTCATCCGAGCTGTGAAAGAAGATATTTAATAAGTTCAGTACATTCATGGTTCCAAGAGTTCCATCATAAAATTATATCATTATATCAGGCCATTCTGAGAGAACATTTGTTTAATTTTCATATGAAACACTTATCAAACTCAAAGGAAGAGAAAAGAGAAAAAAGAGAAAAGAGAAAAGAGAAAAGAGAAAAGAGAAAAGAGAAAAGAGAAAAGAGAAAAGAGAAAAGAGAAAAGAGAAAAGAGAAAAGAGAAAAGAGAAAAGAGAAAAGAGAAAAGAGAAAAGAGAAAAGAGAAAAGAGAAAAGAGAAGAGAAGAGAAGAGAAGAGAAGAGAAGAGAAGAGAAGAGAAGAGAAGAGAAGAGAAGAGAAGAGAAGAGAAGAGAAAACTGTGTCTCAGTTGTGGCTGGCTAATAAGATCAAAAATATTTTATTTTAGAAGGGTTTTGCATACATGAATAGAACTTTCCATTCTTGACAGTGCCAGGTGGAAAGCTCATCTTTTCATGTTGCACTATTATTCTCACTTCCCTTAAGTATGATGTACAACCTGAACAGATGTAAGAAGCCTAAATCAACCCAAAACAAATCAATGGTTTCAGTGAAAGTGGTGGCTGTTTAACATTTCCCCAGAGATGATCAGCAGCACTTAAAACTGACTGCTATGTTACTAAACATCCCACAGTGTAACAGAGGAAACTTGCCCTTCATGATTTAATACTTACAAGATTCAATGAGCTTACTCTAAAATTCCTGCTTCACACTGAGAAAAAAAAATTAATTTAAAATATTTAATATTTTAATGGATAACAGCTGGTTTTATTTTAAGTAGATGGCTATATATACAGCACAATACTCTTTTTATCATCGAAATGCAACGAAGAATAAAAGAAGCAGTGATGTAGCAAATGATTATAAAAAATATTTCCAGGGAGTATTAATTCCCAGAGCGCTGGGCCTGAAGTGCAATGCTTGGTGCAATATAAAAGGGTAAACTAGAGGGCAGACTGCTCTGTTTTTCACCATTACATTACTTTTCATGCCCAGAGCCCATTCTGTTGTACTGGCTGGAAAAAAAAAAGGAAAACAAATCCAGGAGCTGTCCGGTCTCCAGAGCCACCATGACTTCCAAAAAAGGGTTGTACTGAGCTGGAGGCACAACCCTCTGGAGATAGTTACTTTATCACTTCATAAACATGCACTTTGATTACAATATCTATTCACTGCTTCAATCAGTACAATGATACATTTATTGTTCCAGGGCTAAATATACTTTTGGCTGGAGGAAATAAAAGTGATTATGTTTCATTCAGAAGACCATTTGGACCACTTTCCTAGTCCATGTTACATTTTGGTCGTGGAAAAGACATAATCAAAATAGCTGGAAATAAACAGCAAAACAGTGCATTGGATTTTTAGTTGTGTCCACTCATCAAATCTTTGTCTTTCTGCACTACTACCACCAAAAATGCTTCTGCACTAGCCATGTCAGCAGTTTGGATTTATGCTGTCTCTAAGGTCTCATTTGGACTTTGCCTACTGTCAGCAGCCCTTGCTGTCCCCGGGTTACTGCCTGCCCTTCTCCTGCAGAAAGTCTCTAGGTCAGTGGTGGTGTCTCCCTGTGGTGGGGGTAAAAGTGGTGGTCCTTTGTCAGAGAAGTTCACAGCCTGTCTCGCCATAATATTTCAAATTTCTTTAGGGGGATTTTTGTTGGGAGGCCATCCCAAACAGCCCTAGGCAGCTCAAGGATAGGAGTTTTAGACCTCCAAAGTTTGACAAGTATCAGAACTTCAGTGACCTCTGCAGCTGATGTCCAGGGATGGAAAACAGGAGTTTCTGTGTTCATCTCTTTCTCTTATAAAGCCGGAGGAATGTGGATTACCCAAGGCAAGTCAGGTGTCTGGGTGGTTGAGTCACCCAGTGACTCAGGGCATCCAGGTCCTGCAGGTCTTGCAGGCACTTGAAATACCTGGTTTGCCCAAGTTAGCAGGATCCTTTCTCTCTTTGAGGATCCCTGGCCACCCTAGTTGTCCGAGGGACGCCACCACCCGCAGCAACCCTGCCATGGCAGTCATCTCAATTACTCACCTCAGCCTGCTGCAGTTTGTAGGAAAGTGCAGAATAAATGCAATGGCACTGATAGAACCTGCTCTGAAAAGGTTGTGTACAAAGACACTCTTCAGAGCCCATATGTTTTGAATTATCTCTGTATTTCTAAAAATATGATCCTTCTGTATATATATATATATATATATATATATATATATATATGTAACTGGAGAAGTTATTCACAATTTTTTTAACTAAACCTAAAAATTATCAAAATTGCTTTCCTAGTAAAAAATTAAATCCAATAAATTCAATTGACCATTTAATTACCAGGTCAGCAAGTACTTGCCATTAGAACACAGTTTTATTCCAAATAGTTATGCCTATCAAAGCTTTCCATTTGAAGTTAAAGTAGGAAGCAGTGTGTGACTGACCATACTTGTAGGCAGTATTGCTATTGCTTTGTGAAATGTTAATTTCTTTAAAAGAAACTGATTCCCAAAAGTAGACAGCATGATAACTGGTTAAAAAGCTGGAAATACAGATTTTGTTTACAGACAATCTAGAAGAGCAGTATAATCAATAAATAGCACTGACAATAATTTTAATAGGAATAATAAAAACCTCTATGGCAACTAGTTCTAGAGTCAATATGTTCAAAAAAGCAACAACTTCTTTAGGCGTCTCAGTTCATTATTACTTTTTATGAATAATGAATGTTCTGTTTCTGAGCTGCTCTTTCACACACCTTTTGTTTTTCCTGCTGTTCTGTACACTCCTCCCTAAGCTAGCATAGTGAAATACAATTTGTTGGATAACATTTGGAATATCTTTAATACGGGAGTAATATGTCTCTTGAATTTACAAATAATATAGAGACTGCACTAAAATACCTATGACCTTTCAATTCTCTGCACAGGCATCCAGTATAGTACTGTGAAATACCCCATAGCTTGAAAAGAGTGTTGCTTCAGAAAATTAAATGTAGTATTTGCAGGTAGAGAAGACTAATTACCTGTAGACTGTGAATTCTTCAACATCTCCAACCATTAACAAGAAAACTGCTGCTGGGATACTATATCTATTGTTGACAAGTCATTTTACCTCCAAGTTATGGGAAATAAGAAAAAAAGAACTTCAGCCAACTAAAATAATTTTGATAATCGCATTCCAAATAGAAATTCCAGTCCTATGCTATTGAAGTAAATGGGATTTTTGCCATCAAATCTGAAGGAGACTGGGCCTTATATTTTTCAGTGAGTCAGAGTACTGACATATGTCCCATACACTGTTATTGACGATTCCTTAGACTTCCTAATGTTGCTCCCATGTAGATTTGTTTTCTGGCTTTGGTGGCTACAACTGCTTTTAAAACCATGGCAACTCTCTTGGCAGTCTTCACACCTTTCATGATTCCCCTTTTTAACTCTAATGCTATTTCACAAAGAAGACAAATGGAGAGAAAGACAAAAGGAGGTCTGAGTCCCCTGTTTCTGTGTATTCAAAAGTACCTCATGTTAACTCTCTTCTGGAATACTATTTCATTCTTTCAGCCTAATAGTCAAAAGGAAAACTGTCGAACCACAAAATAACATCCTGTCCTTTCTCTAGACCTTTGTAAACAGTTTGAGAAAATACCAAATTATGCATCTTAGTTTGTTTATTGCTTGGATCACAAGCTATCAAAATAGTCCATGTTTCAAAAATTTATTGAGCTGTGGAGAGTGTGAAACTGCTACCAGTCCCATTCTGAATTTTTCTTATAAAACCAGATAATATCAACAACAACAGATGATTAAGCAAAACTGAGAATTTTACCCAGGGCAAAATTTCTCCACAAGTTCCCGAAAGAACAAAGATTTTTGTCATGGGCAACAACTCAGTCATTTTACCAGACAATGCAATTATTCTGTGGCAAAATCTGATAGGGCATTGCTCTGGAATGGAGAAAAGCTGGTTTTCTTTGGTGCTTAAAAAAATAAGTATGTAAATTAAATAACCATAGGATTTTTTTTTCTATGTGTGGCATTATCAGGCTGTGTAGCAACAAGTGCTTTGACACAAATCCCTTTTATCAGAAATACAGTAGTAGATCATCATTAATTCCTACCATGATAGCAAAAATATGACCAGATTTTTCTGGTCTCTGAATATTGAATAAATTAAGTAATGCAAATAGTGCTATTAATGAAATAGCACCATGGTAAAGTTAGGTATAAATAGATCACTTCACAATGCTATTTAGTTGTCATTTAAAAAAAAAAAAAAAAAGTCTTGTTTTCATAGCACATAAAATAATCCTTTCACCAAATATTTGCAGGACAAATTACGTAGAGGCAAAGAAGAGTTGGAAGGCCCTGACTGGGAAAATCAGGAAAGCTTCAGATATTTTTCTCTCTGCTGAAATAAAGAGTCTGTGTCAGAGCAGGGAAAGAATGTCCACAGCCTTTATTTAGTGCACTCAAGACTAGACAGTTCTAGTTGATGTAAATTGACAGTAAGATTTCCTCAAAAACACCAGTGTGCATTGCAGTGTGCCTTACTCCACAAAAGAATAAACATTAGAAATGAATGGTACATAGAAGAATAATGGCTGCAACTGTTTCTAACCTTTCCTCCAATACAGAAACCCTGAAATGCCTCTGACAGTTCATGTGTTTTGTGGAATTCTGCACATCACAGTGCTGCAGCAGATGAAGCTCAGCATAGAATCTACTCAGAGAGAGTCCTTAAATTTCCATCATTATGGATCAAGTTAAAGACCTTGCTACGTCTGAGAAGAAAGAAGTTAGCTTCTTCCAAGGCACTCTATTGAAAAGAGAAAGGAATATGAGAAAGTGTGCAGTCTTACATGACATTGTCAGAGGAACCTTCCCACACAGAAATCTTATTATTCAACTACTATTTATATTGGAGGAACTCCACTGAGGTCAATAGACTAGCCCAGATACAATACCAATAAAATTCTTGTGTTAATAATAGAGCAATTCTCTGAACTTGATGAGATTCCTTGACAGAGAACTGACAGAAGTGAAGGTGTCATTGTGTCCTCTAGTCCTTCCTATACCTGGATGATATTTGATGAAATCAGGGTTTGTGACCTTGGGCTGAGTGTTGAAGCCATAAACAAGTGGTTCCTATTTGCTTGCTTACAATATAAGCAATTGTACCATACACTTGTTTATGGCCTTCACAAAACATTTATACATACATATTAGAAGTATTTATTCATGCAAAAACATACTATTATATACATATATGCATGTACATATATCACCAACAGATAGCTCACCATAGCTCTCATTAAGTCCATTGGAAATGGCATCAGACCTTGTGAAAAGAATAGCTACCTACATTTTCTTTGCAGTGACTACATGTACACTATGATCTTCAGCTTTCAGAGATTTTAATGATGATCAACACTTAAATTAATGTCTTTGAAAAGCCACTCTACCTGTTTGATAAAACACACTGTACAAACAAGTCTGGTTAATTGTTGCTGTGAATTCAACTTTATGCTTGCTCTAGTAAAAATCTGTCTTGTTTAAGCACAACAGTTGTGGATTTAATTAAATATGTTGCTTAGTGAAGCATCTGTTTAAAACATTAATGAATGACAGTTCCTCTGAGACCTCCATATGTAAAGGTTTTTTCACTTCATAACCCAACCTTAAAATGTGCTTTAGAAGTTATAAACCATTAGTTCATTCTTTGTTTTGGGCAGATTTTTCATAATTAAAAGGTACTTCTTCTCTAAGCCTGTGTTAATTGATTTTAAAAAATCTTGTTTTTCTAAAATAAAATTTTAAAAATCAGGGATTCAAGTTTTAATCTCACTAATCAATAGTAATGCAGAGATACTCCGAAAAGTCAGAGGAGTGTATTCCTTTTTTACTGCATTTGCCAAAGTGCAAATGAATATTCCTCTCTTACTGTGCTTATAGACTCCCAAGTATATACCCTGTAGGGGACACCTCACTTCCAGGCCACATCCTAGCAGATTTAAACTGGGAGTGCACCAATAGAAAGTTACAGAAAGAAAGAGGTGAATCACACTCCCAGCACCTTCATACCATGGCACAAAGGCAGCAGTATTATGAATGAACTTCAGGAGGTTTGCATCAAGATATGAAGTCATTTCAAGCCCAGAGCAGTGTCCAAATGCTGCATTGTTACTATGCTCTTGATCAGTAAAGGGAATTTGGCGGGGTGGGGGGGTGGGAAGTAAGAACCATATCCAACCACAACACGTAAGATTGTCTAAAGATGACTTGGCTGCAGACTAACCCAAAGAGATTCTTGACACAATTGTCACTAACCTGATTTTATTTAGGAAGACACTGAAAATAAATGGGGATAAACCATATTCTGACACACAAGGAGTGTCTCAGCCCTAATTAGAGGTAAGAAACACTGGTATTCCAGGTCTTTGAAGCTCATTCAAGGAGTGACGTTGTAGTTATCCAGAGCTGTTCATGTGCCCCTGGTTATGATCCAAATGGGTCCCTAAAATATAATAGTGAGAACTATCTGGGTAAAAAAGGGAAAATTCTTGAGCCACCCAGGCTAAATTTAGTAGCATATTTTGGTAAAAACATTCATGCTTAGCTTTGGCCAACACAGCACCCTTTCAACACTCAAGTCCTTCCAATCATCTGTATTTCCTAGAATGTCTAGCCTTCCAAAGTGTTTACTTGTAAAGCTCTTCAGGAGAAAGACTGTCTTTATTTGTGCTTAGTATAGCATTTATGGCTGTCTTTCAAAAATAGGAAAGGGAAAAAGATATAAGAGGTGTTCAAACTCTGCTGACTCAAAAGCCAAAAGAGTCAAAGTGATAAATGAACCTGCTTTTGCTAAGCTCAGAAAAAAAATTGGATGGGTATCTCATACTATAGGTGGAAAGAAACCTTCTTTTTTACAACTTAAATAGCAAGTGACCAATCTCTTTTATGAGATTTTTTTCTGAGTACCCAAATTCACCATGAAAACATCTTTCCACTAAATGTTATAATCAAAGTGGACATCAGCCCTCTCATTTCTTACAGAAAAGCTACAAATATATTTAGGTTTGGTGTCAGAAATATCAAGAGACAGCAAAATTGCCTTCATTTGAACACTAGCCAATCTAGACGAGGCTCTGCGAAATGATTTTTCCACATTTTCTCTGCTGTGGAAAAAATGATAATAATGTAATTGTTCAAAACAGGTAATAAGTACAGTTATTTACTCTGAAAAGTATAAAATTATGAGACTCTCTGGATATATTTTTTGTTGTGTGGGTTTTTTATATTCATAAAATATAACATACAGGATGAATTTCAGGTTCCTCTTAGTTATTGAATTGATAACATTCTATTTGAGCATAAGATAGGGCTTTGAAAAAAGAAAATTCTAAATGTTCTGTGCTCTGGGATTTTTTTCCTTGCATGTTTTATCGAACTAGAATAACATCAAAACAAATGCCAAAAAACACCTTGAAAAATTAATGTTTTCCATTCACTTAGTAATACACACGGTTTTGACTGGTATGAATCAAATGGCTTTACCAAGGAATGGAATATAATAAACTTTATTTTACAAACAGGAAAACTGAGGAATAAGAATATTAAAATAGTTTACCAGCAGTCTTCAGGAAAATGTGAAGGAGCCTTTTGAGGTCCAGCTCAGTGTTATTCATCATCGGTCTATTAAATGCTGCTGCTATTTTGTGCAAATCAGCTATTACAACATACTCAGCTGTGGAAATAACACAAATCTTTTATTTTCAACATCAGACAAAACCAAAGACATATCTATTATATTAGAATTAGAATCTTAACTCACTTTCCATTGCTAAAATAGTCTTTCAGAAGGTCACAGAATTCACCCTGATAAGATCTGATTTCTAATTAAAAGACTTTTATAAAACAAAACATACTTTCCTCTGAGAAAGCAAAACCAAAAACTCCAGAAAGCATCTTTAAGATGTTTTACAATTCTGACCTCAACAGACAAAGAACAGAAACTCCATTAGTGGTGAAAATCTTTGATTCCATTTCGGCATTTATGTAATGGGAAGAAGGGAAATATATACACTTCAAATCTTTTGTACATATAAACTTCCTACTCTAATTTGTGACTAGAGTATCAGCTTGGATTTTGATTTTCACTGGATATGTCTAGGCTAATCTAGGCTTAAAATTAAATTCTCAAGGGAATTTCAGGTTGTAATGCAACCATCTATGCACCACGTTTGCATAGATGGTTGCATAGAAGGCCTTCTCTGCTACCCATAGCTATGACCACAGGGAATGTGTGAGCAGCTTCCAGTGACAGAAGAATGTGCCATTAAAGCCATCCCCTGGCAGAGTGGAAGAAGGCCAGTAGGCTTTATAAGCAGTTTGTTGTGTACCTCAGGCCCTCTGCTGCCACCAAGAAAAAGCTGACTGAAAATATGAGATTGTTCTGTTGGAAAACTGAGTGGGAGAAAACCTTCCTCATTTGGAAGATATGTTAGCTCTGTGGCCAAGCAGATGATACAGCTTTTCTTGTGAGAACATGACATGGTACAGGCAAAGGAGTGTCTCAGATTGATAAAGAAAGGCAGCTTAAACCCTTGTCCTTGAACAGCAATGAAAACTGCCCACTCAGTACTCCTAAGTGCCACTATTATGTCTGGCATTTGGATTTGTGATCTATGAGATTTAGATCTTAGATCTATGAGAATTATTGAACAGGGCCTCCCTGGGCCCTTGGTACTGAAGATCAACATTTCCCATTCCTAACCTGCGCAACAAATCATCTGGTCCCTACATAGATCTGAAGGGCTGAACACACTGCTTGGACCTGTGAAACCTTTTCCTTCCAATAGTGACAGGACAAAAGGGAGTCATTTTAAACTGAAAGAGAGGAGGTTCAAATTAGATATTAGGAAAAAATGCTTTACTGCGGGGATGATGAGGAACAGGTTGCCCAGAGAAGTTGTGGATGCCCCATCCCTGAAAGTGTTCAAGGCCAGGTTGGATGGAGCTCTGAGCAACCTGGTCGAATGAAAACTGTTCCTACTCATTATCTTTAAGGTCCCTTCCAACCCAAACCATTCTATGATTCTATGTGGGAAACATGACTAATTTCTTTTTTTTTTGCCTGATTCAAAAGCCTCTATAGGCAGTGGAAATATGAACATTCGGATCCCTAAGGCTTGTTTGTTTGCTTTTTGATGATTTTTTAGAAGACCATTAAAGATCTACGGTGTAATTATAGACTACTTCTGATTTTAATTGAAGAAACACAATGTTAAGTCCTTCCTAAATTAATCTTTTTTTTTTTCCTATGTGAAAAAAATGGAAAAGTCTGTTATTTAAACCATAATTAAACATATACTTTTTCCTCACATATAATTACATTCAATGCATGGAATACTGCTTTCACTTATCCATAAAGTTTTAGAAAAAGTAAAGTGCACGAAATCTGCTAAAAATACTCTAGAAGAAATAATTTTTAAATCTTCTTAAATAAACCTCAAAAGGAATTCTGTAGAAACCATTTATCTCTTTTGTATGTAACTTTAGATTTGACTGTTAAATTAAATAAAGAAAATATTCTTTTTTATTTGCCATAGAGCAAAAAGGTGCACAGAACTGATTGGAACCTGCATTTTGGTTCAAGCCCATGTTTTATTGAAAATTCTCTGCATTACTTTCAGTGGAAATAAGAAGAGTTACTCTGTCACAGGAATTACATTTGTAAGGAAAACTGCCAGGACTGATCTAATACTGATAAAAACAAATATTGGTGTGAATTTATGGACTAAATTCACAGCACAATCTCACAGCATTTTACCCAAGACGTAGTTTTATAATTCAGAGGAGACCAAACCCAGTGACTAAATAAATATAAAATGCACTTTACTTTACAGGTCACAAGTAAAGTATGTTGGCGGATATGGTCAGTGATGCACCAACCAACTTTGTCTAAGCACTCATACATGACCTGGGAATTAAACAGAAAGCAGCTTACTTTTCAGCTAAAAAACTCCAGGAGACCCTGTCACAGTCATTCATCCACACCTCAGTAGAAAACTATGTCTGCTGAATTCCGTGCTTTCCTGACAGTTGTTTCTTTTACAAGTGCCAGTGGATTATCGGCTTCATTTGAAGTTTTAGTAATACAGTTAATCTTTTTAGAGATTCTAGTCCACTTTCTGATCTTTTCAGAAGTACTAGCAGTGAGGCATAATTTGGAAAACAAAATGAATTCTCTACTAGACTGGCGTCATGCCCTACCTTCATTAGAGCAGTGGGACCATTTTGCTTCCTAGAGCTGAATTTTGAGAACTGTGAGTATCTCATTACCTCGTTACCGTCTGGAACACCCTGTGTGCAGCAAAGGTTAGAGGCAATGAGTTATGGTTGGAGGTGGAACACAGACCAAAGCAAGGGAGGCGAAATTCAGCTTTAAGACAGAATATCCCTTTCTCTGCCACATAATTTGATGTATTATTTCTTTAATCCACATGCAGCCTCTGTCATTCAGGAGGTAGAATAATGAACCATTGGTGGAAGGGATGTAGTCCTTTGGGAAAAACTACTTGAGAAAGCCAAATAATTCTCAACCAATCAGCAGGAGTAGGCTAAAAGAAGAGCAAAAACTGTAAAAAAGAAAAATTGTCTTAGGCATGGATACAAAGAAGAGGACTTGCATAGAATTGTGTTCCTAGTGATTAGGACTGAAAGAGATAGCTGGACTATCTACTGTAACTTCTTGCAGAAGAATGGCCATAGAAATACATCCAGTCGTGAAATTAAGTGACTGTTTTTCTTCACTGTGTGAAGTAAAATCAGTGGTGTTTCATGTTTATTTTTATTCAAGAACATTAACTCTGTAGAAGTTATCTACAGTAAATATTGCGTCCACACAGACTTGATCACTGGATTCCACGTGTTCTATATAGAATGGAATCAATTAGTTAGGACTGTAATAATTGTCGTCATTTACTCCTGCTCAGCTCCTTCCCCACACAGATTTACAGGTGCACAGACTCCTTTCACTGGCAATGCAGCTTTGATCATGTGGACAAATGTCCCCAAACATAGTGAAAGAACAGAATGAAAGAGGGAAAAGATTGGGTTTTTTTGCTGTGCTCTTTACTTCTTTAAGTGACTATGTATGTGATATTGTAATTGGCAATTATTCCTTCAGCAGGACAAAACTGAATAATCACCTTGAAACCCCTCTGCAAGAGGATACCACCAATGCCCCAACAGTTCTGGAAAAGAGTATCAAAGAGGAGGTCACTGTGGCAGGGGGTTCCATGCATTTGCTCTGTGTGGCTCCTGCCATGAGAAAGAAAAAAGACCTATAGGCCAGACAGGAAACATCACACCAAAGACTTGGTAAGTCAGACAGACATATTTTTGCATTGTTTGGGACTATCAAAATATTATTCACATCACAGATGAAATGCAGGAGATGTGATACTGAAAATTTTTAACATTTATATTGAATCATGGTAGTGAGCTTACCCCAGCCAAGCCCCCAGGAGCTAAGGCCCCAGCCAATTGCTTGCTCCCCCAGCAGGGTGGGGGAGAAAATCATTAGGGCAAAAGTGAGAAAAACTTGCAGTTTAAGATAAAGACACTTTAAGAAGGGAAGAAAAAAGAAAAAAAAAAAAAAAAGGTGACGTAAAGACAATCACTTTCCACCTCCCATCAGCTGAAAAAGGCCCAGAGAGTCTCAGAGCAACATAGGTAGTATTAGAGCACTTCTATATTCATGACAGAAGTGGAGAAGTGAGGCACAAGTTAGAGTCAGAATCACAAAAAGATCTGTTTCTTTCCTACACTTATAAGTTCCTATCACTATTCTTATAGTGACCAGTGCCTCTGTCAGCAGACAAGCCCAGCAGAGCAAGAGAACTGGCTGACAGAACTATTTCTAGGAAACCTATATGACATCTAGGAGTGTCAAAACCTGAAAACTCTTTTCTGTCTAGAATTATGTTGATGCCAGGGCTTTTGCTGGGAAAGCTCTGACATTTAGAGAACACACCAGGCACCTAAAATCATGGTTTGCTGAGTAAGCACAAAATGTAACTCATCAAACTTCCTTTTCAGATGTACCTAAAGTGACTAAGGATTTCATTTAGGATACCTAAGGCCAAGTTTCCTCATCATCCATCCCTGCACTGGGACCACTTTCCTGAAGACTATAAGATCTCCTAAGATGGGAACCCAGGGATAATGTGAAGGAGAGAGTTGCCAAATATGGCAATTGCCTCCAAAGTAAGAATTCCCAAAATCTTGTTGCTATTAGGAAAACTACTGTCATGGCAGAAGGACCCATCATCTGACAGGGAAGGGATGGCAGAGAACATACCCTTGAGAAATTATTAAATATTTGTCATGTTCACGTTAAGTTCCAACCTCTGCCAATAGCAGCAGAGCAGCTTAAGAATGACCTTAACTGCCCTAAAATCTGTACCTGAATGAGGTCATGACCAAGTAGCAATGATGTTCCTCCTTGTGAGTGAGCAGCTCTAGCATTTGTTCTATCCCAGCTGCCAAACTTGGCAGTTGTGCTGAACTGCAAGTTCCTGTTCAGATCCTATCGTCTCTGTTACTCCACACACCTTCCCTTGCAGTTGTGTCCTGAACTAGTCCAGGATCTTTCTGTGCGACCTCTTGTAAGAACATCCAAGGAATAGGAGGAAAGTTCTGGTGAGCTCCTTTCTTAACCCCTTCATCTGAGTAGATGGAGCACAGGTTTTGTGCAGGATGTCAAAACTGGTTGCAAATCGGAAAACAGAGACAGAGCCCATTCCTGGGATCAAGCTCATCTTGAAGCTGCACCCTGACACCTTCATCCCTTGCTGACCTATTCCTTGGATTACATAGCCCCAGACACAAGTTTAGAGTGGGACAGCTTTTCTTTGGCTTATTGCAGAACATATGGAAAGGAAGAGCTGGGATCCAGAACATCTACGCCACCTTCCTACCAAAAAATTCCACTCCCTCTGAAGCAACCATCCTTGTTGCTAATGAGCACACAATTTTAAGAGGTCATCTTCTGGGGGAGGAGGGCATGGCTGGACCTATCTGTCTGGAAGGTGCTGTGTTCTTCTTAGGAGATGCCAGAGACTGCTGGTGACACAGGGGTCACAAGACCTGTGGTTACAAATCTGAAGGGTGTGAACTCGCTCATTTCTCTTCTGTCTTTCCTTTTTGTGGCCAGGCAGCCTCTCTCAGCACACAGACCTCCTCCTGGTTTGATGGAGGCTGGCATCCATGGCACTGAGATATGCACACAGACATCTGGACCAGAAGCACAAGAGAAAACAAGCTTAGTGGGAAACCACTTCAGGCTGAATCATGAACTTGAGTGGAACAGCTGAGGAGGGGAAGGAATTGTTTGACAATGGCCACCCCTGGGAGTGAAAGCCATGGGAAGGTAAAGCCTCTGTGAGAAAGACAGTGGGATTTCTTTCTCATTTATTACTGTTGAACTGTTTTATTTATGGGGCAGAATGACCTCTGCTGTTCTTCATACTGCACTCAGGCAGAAGAAGGGAACCTAGGCTCCCATGAGAATTTCCTAAGCAAACACTGTAATTACTTGGGGGAATAAAGATGAGGGCTGGTTACAAAAAAAAATGAGTGGGAGATTAAATTGTTAAGTGGCAGATGAAATCCAGTGTAGGTAAATGAAAAATGTTACATTCAGTGAGAAACAATCCTACTTTTACATTCATTAAGCAGTGGTCAGAGAGAATTTGAAGTTGTTATAGAGAGAGCTGTGAAAAAACAGCAACTCAGTGCTCAGGATCAAGGCCTGCTATCGATGTTCCTGTGATGTGCATGTTCTGTCCTCTGCCCATGAACTCTGCATTTGATGGCTACAATCATCTCACTATTAATACTTGATAATGGAATTTATAATGAGGTATCAGTAGTCCAAGCCCCAAAGACCAAGTTTATTCCAATTTAAATGAAAATTTTCCTACCTCAGCTACTAAAAATATTTGCATGCAGCAGTTTTCAGAAGCCTCCATTTAAAATGTAAAGCTCAGGTGAAATCTCTATGCCAACGACACCTTCGATATGATCAATAAAGAAACAGAGTTTGAAGTTGTTCAAATATTTAAATTGTACCTTTATTGTGATTTACCTGGCAGTATCTAAAGTTTTTGATAAGCATAGTAATTCAGTTCTGATACTCTTAAAATTATATTAAATTCTCCCAAAGCAGAAGAAGTAATATATTAATACACTTTGATTTGAACACTTCAGTTCTTTTCTTAGTAATGTAATACAATAACAGACCTTGTTGCTAATCTTAGAGTGTTTATGTAAGCAGGTACAAAAATAATAATTAAAATATCTTCTCAAAGTTCTAAATTATTGTTGGGTTTAATCTTTGAAAGAGACATTTTAATAAAAGAACTGAATGTCTAGTCTTTGCAGACTAAATCTTATAGTGTCTGGCCAGTCTTCTTGCTTATTTTTCACCTTCTTCAACACCCCGTTAGTTGCTAATGGCTCACATGTTTGCCTTCTGCAAAGTTTTGGTTGAGTGTAGCCCTAACACTTTTTAGGGCCAATGCTATTTTTAGTTATCAATTAATTATGTTTTCATTTTTCACGCCCACAAACTCCTCAAAACTTCTTCAAAAGTCCAGCACTGTCAGGGAATTTTGTAAAACAGAATTTTCCTTACTATTCTTTAAGCCTTGCTACGAAAATTATGGAGCGCTTACAAATACAAATGCAAAATTCCCTTCAAAGTCATAAATTCAGCCATTTCAATGCCAAGTATTTTGAAAATGAAAGATAGGAGAGGCACAGCAAACAAAAGGAGTGAAGAGACAATTGACAATACTATAATGCCTTTACTGTTTTTTTAAATCTGCATCAGGCTACATTATTCAGGTTCAACATAAGGGGAACAGTAGAGAGATTTCAGATATGATATATTTTTGTTGCCATGTTTTACTTTATTGTGCCATTTTTTGGGCAATAAACAGCAAGCACTCTGGCTTAAGCATTTAAGACATGGAATATTCACATCTATCTATCATTAGTGCACAGACGTTTGAGGTAGAGAAATCTGAGTTTAGGAACAAGAACAATATAATAAGTAATTTTCTAATGGCCATACAGGAAGCCAGTGGCAGAGACTCTCCAGCAGGTATTCTCCTAAATACCTGCTTACTCAATCTTCCACTGTTGCCATACAGTTTTATTTCTCGTGTCTTCCCCAAAGAAGACAAAATGGGAAAAAAACTTAGTTATACATTTAAAATACTGGTTTTCAACAGTACTCAATTCTCTTTTCTTAGCTTTTTTTTTCATATATATGTAACAAAATTATTTAAATATATCCACAAATGTAAAGAATTATCGGTTTCAAATTTTTTACTTCTTTTCAAGTTATCTTTGATGTCTGTGACCAGAACCCCAGTGCTGCTGCAGCCACGGCTTGAAGTACTTTCCCCAAGACTTGTGCCATTTCAAACATTCCCTTAATATTAAAATAAATGAAAATCAGGAGGTATCTAATTTTCCTGGTTTTGATTTTGTTAATAAAAAGTGAAAGGTTAAAATGGAGCAAACCATTCCTTATAGCCATAGCAGTACCAAAGCTTCAAAGATGACTTGGAAATGAAAGGCTAAAAAACAAGTTACAAATAAAGCACAATATTTAAAATAATTTCAGGAGCTCCGTTTCCACTGAACTTAAAGGGAGTTTGGTGATGACTTAGCTCCTCATAAAATCAGGCCCAGTCTGAATAAAAGCATATGAGGATTCTGCAGCAAGGCCAATAAAAAGTATGTGTTTTGCTGCAATATGCATTTTGTAAAGGGATGATACTTGGAAAACAGCACTTGTGCCTATTTTTAATGCAGCCACCCAGTCCAACAGATTTAAATTCACTGAGGACAATATGAATGTTTATTTACCTCAAATTATGTTCCTTGCTCATCTTGTGGGGGCAAGAATCAGTCAGTACTCTCTGTAACACCACAGTCCCCATCCTTTCCCATTTCCACTCCCAGTCACAAACAGTCTGCAGGACTGTTTGACTGCTTCTGTTACTGCTCAGGGAAGCATCTGGTTCACTGAGGCAAGCTTTCTTGAAAGGGAAATCTATTGTCACACATAAAAAGAGCTTGTTCATTAAAAACAAGAAAGATTAGTTTCTTCTTTACAGGAATTAAAAGGAAAACAAGAATACTGCCTAGCCTTTCCCTGGCCCAGTTGTCAGATTCTTTCCAATACTTGAGAGTATGCAACTTAATCCTGTTCACAAGAACCAAATTGAAACCTACGGAAAAGAACCAAAATGTCAAGTTGTCACTACAGATGCAGTTTGTATTTCAGTTGGTTCTGATGGCATTTCTCTCTTTAAAAGGATCAGTCAGAAAACAGGCACTCAGTTCTGCAAAGTCCTGATGATATTAGAAATGTGAGGGAGATTTGCATGGGCACAATCTGAAGTTTTGGCTCTGTAGTGTAGTCTGGGCTTTTATACTTAAGCTGTGCTCTTAGTTTGGAACCCTTAGTTCAGTGAAATGGATGAAGATTATTGAGATGAGGCCAGCTGGGACCCCTGATATCTAGAGCCATCTGTACATTAAAACAAGTGTTTCAGATACTCAAGTATGGTGTATTCTAAGGTACCAGATATGTTACTAGTAGTGGGAAACTTTTTTTGTTCCCAGTCAGCTATGGAACAGCTTACACGGACTAGCTTTTTGAGAATGAGAAAATAAATACTTACAGAAAAAAAAAGTTCTGCTCAGGTGCTGTAGGCACTGACAGTGTGCTTGACTCATCATAAAGAGAAAAGCCTCCTTTAGGATATAGGCAGCCATTTATTACAATGGGGTGATTAAGTGGCTGAGGTAGCTCTGAGACAGGGAATGGTTTAGGTATTGTGCTCTTTTTTAATCCCACAGCACACTGCCTTGTAAGTGAAGTGGTAATTTCTTACCAGGCAATCTGAGTCAACAGGTGCTTTTAAACCCCTGTAGACAAATGCTCTCTGCAGTGTTATTTTTATTTACTGACACTTAGATGTTCAAATAGATTTTTTAAAACATACCGTTTCACATTAGTAGGAAAATCTGTTGCTTCTACTGGTATCTATCTTTAACTTTTTACATGGCTTTTTGTTGGCGTCTGAGCATCCCTGTCTGCCTTTACAGTAAAATACTTGGCATCATCTCTGAAAAGCCAGCGTGCTGGCAGCATCAATCATTTTCTACATGTAAAATTTTTCAGCTTGTAATCAAGGTTGAGGTTTAGAAAGAGCAGTGACTGCAGAAGGACAACCAGGTCTTCCCTATTAAACAAAGACCCTGACTCAAAGCTTAATGGAAGAAATTATAATATTTGAGTTCCAACAGAGGAGATGCATTAGAGGAACGGCAAGCAGAGGTATAATCTACTTGCCTCTTATCATGGAAGAAATACTATAAAGTTTAGTGCAATGCTGCTTTAATTAGTCCATGTCGGAAACTCTAGAGCATAATTTTAAATACCTGCTATACACAATAAGAACAGCTAGAAAAATCTGTAGGAACAAGCCAGGTCTGTATATCATGTAAGATCTTTTACTGGTATATCAATAGAAATTGATTTAGTTGTTTACACTGCTCATTGTTATTATAATTTTCTATTAAACTAGCCTCTCTTTCTGTCACATCACTTTGTGATCTGCACCAGCATCAATAATTGGTTATAGCTGGGATACATACAGTTATTATGGAAAACAAATATTTCAAAGCTGTTTTACCTGTTTAGACCTTTTCTTTCCACTGGTGCAACCGTTAGATTACAGAGAGGAGAGGAGTTCATCTCATCTAAGCTTTTCCTTGCTTGTTTGACAGTAAAAGCCCTGTTACGGTTTTTGGTTTGTTCAGAGCTCTTAAAAACCTCTGTCAGAACTCTATGAATTCTAAGGTGGAGTCTCATCCTGGTTTTGTTTTCCCTTTTAATAAAGTAGAGCATACAACTTCATGTAAGAAGGAGTTTTATGTATGAAAGTGGTCTTCTTTGATAAAAGAAAACACTCAGGATTTACAAGAGTTCCTTTTTGAGAGATCCAGACAGACAGCATTAGAACCCACATTCAGTCTATATATGATGAAGTCAACAGGAATTTCTCCACAGCGCGCTAATGTTCTGTTTCATTGTCACTTGGAGGGAGGTATCTTTTTGGCAGAGCAACACTCCACTTTGAAGTGATAGATAGAAAGACAAATGCTGAAACTGCTCACAGGAGTTCCAATTAATGCCAGTGTTGATGGGTTTCATTGCCTGTGTGAGCTTCAGCTGAACAACTAAGGCCCTAAACGGCATGCAGAATTGCAAGTAATTAAACATTCTGTTGCATACTGCAAATAGCTCCTTCTGTCTTCTCCTCACCATAAATGCACTGGGAAAATATAAAGAGATATGGAAGATTTTGTACTTCTCCTTACTGAGGATACAGACCAAAGACCTTACAGGTGAAAGACTCCATATTCTACCATCAATCTCAGGAGTCTTCTGTGAAGAAGCACACAGGATGACGAATTTAAAACCAAATATTTACCTGTCAAAACATCAGGCAAATACGTCACAAGCACCAAGGCAACTTAAGCATATTGTCAGCTGTTTGTTGTAAACAAGAATGCTTGGGGAGGTCCTGAGGGACACACGGTTTAAGTTTTGTGTTGTATTTAATGCCACAGCATGCTTCCTTGTAAATGATATCCTTGCCCTTGCAGGAGACATTTAGAATATTTGTTAAATATCACAAAGTCTGCATGGATTTCATGCACTGTAGCTTAAAGGTGAATAATTTGGAATTCGGTAAAAATATTGGATTTCCTTGATATTGCTAACAAATTTCTCATAATTTCATTATGTCTAAACACTTACAGGGATATCTTATGTGATTAAACTAATTGATAAGTCCAGCTCATTCAATTAAAGAAATTAATTGAGGTCCTTTTCTAAAGCCAGTTAAGTCAGGCCAAATACTAATAATAAAAGTTGACTAAGGTTCCTGGCTATAATTGGTTGTTTCAGACAGTGCTTGAGTTAGATAATTTTTCACAGAAAGCATTGTTTTTTTCTTCTTCATTAGTATGGTCCATGCATTTTATATCCATTTGCCTGGCACAATACCTCAGAAGACCATGAAGTAACACCTGGCAGTTCTCAGGACAGAAACCTACACTTGCTACAGAATTGAATTCCCTACTTGAAAAGCAACTAGTTTTCAATTCCTTGCTCTACCTTTGTCTTCAGGAACAATGTGCTCTATTTATCTGAGAGGAGAAAGAGAAGACTGTCATCCCCACCCAACAGTTATATGTGCACATGGCTCAGTCTTGTGTAGAGAGGTGGAGTAAATTCCTCCACCTCAGGCACACATCTCTCATACTTAATCCACTCTCTCGTCTGGGCAAAGATGTACTTCCACCTCTGTCCTTCCATAGCTGCCTGTGACAGGCATATGTAAAAGAGAAGATTTATGAAGCAGATGGCTTGTAAAAGCTGTGGTCCCTGATGCCCAACCCCATTCAGCCATCCCTTCCCCCAGGTGAAGAGTCAAAGGAGGGGCTGAAGGAAGTTAATTGGAGAAGCTCATGTTGGATAGACAGACACAACCATATGTCCCTAGTGTTTAACCTGCAAATTATTTCAGATTCTGAACCAGGTTTCTGTCCAACCCCATAGCATGACAAGTCTGGGGTATGTACCATTCTCCCTGTCCTGCTGACATGGGAAGGAAGTTCAGGTATGGAGTCTGAATGGAGCTGTGGTCTGCTGTGGGACAGGACTCCTACTGGTGTACTGCTGGGAGCACCAAGCCTCAGAGCAAGAAGCTTGTGGACAAGTAAGAGCTTGAAGTCTGCAGCATGCCAAGTGCCTATGGTGGGAAGCTGAGCTCATTGACATTTCAATGGATAAAACTCATTTCTCCCTGCCTTCCTCAGAAATAATTTGGCATCTTGTTTTGTTGGAGTAGGCCAACGACACTTTGCTACCTCAAAGGGTGTTATGTGGGTGTACTAATGTACAGTAATGTAATTGAGGTGAGGCAAAATTTTTAATGAATACCAAATTTGCAAAAAAAAATTCTCAGAAACCAAAACTATGTAAAAAAATTTAGTGAAATTAAAAAAATATATATACCTGGGAATATTTTGAAATGCCAAGAACTTTGCTTTGACATTTTTGATTAAAACATTTGTGTTTTGTGTCAGACATTTTAATTAAAAACAATACAAATAATTTAAATCACAGAATGAAAAATACAGAATTTAAATAATTTTGAAATATGTAACAGAACAAAACTTATGGGCTGAAGAACGCCCATGTTTTGAATTCCTAAAATCGTAACAGGGAAGAAGTTGCTTCTCTTCTTTCCCCAAAGAGAACTTCTTTCATCATCACTGATTTTCTTCCCTTATATTTTGGCAGATATATGAGCCGCCGGACTGGAAGTATTTTTCAGACCCCATTATTTGCTCACCTATGTACGTAAGGCACTTTGAAACAACCAGAGTATAACTGCCAAATTTCATTTATATGTTCTTAATCACTTTGTTCATTCTGTTTACAGGTGAAATTATCAAATGTGAATTGCTATTATTCTCTATGGAAACAATTTCCTTTACAAATAGCTTTTATTAGACACTCAAATACAGGGGATAAAATGTACTAGATATTAGTAATCAAATGGTAAACTAAGATATTTGGTATTGATTTCAGTGCAAGTGCAAATATTCTTTTACACTGTCTTATTAATATAAAATAGGAAAAAGTATGAAGAAAGATGCTGCAAAAAGAGCAGATCTTTGAGTACAAATATTACATCATTACTATGTCAGAGGCCTCTTCACACAGCTTTATGGCCCACAATAAGTCTATTGTTTTCTATAAAGACTCAGCTGTGGACAGAAATGTCCAGCTGAATGGTCGTAAATGATTAAAGTTTATGGTCTGTGAGGTTTATTTTATGAATATAGTTCATAGTGCTTAGTCCTAACAGTGATCCATAGAAGGGAATGGATGAAAAAGTCATGTAAAGTTCTTGGTGGCTCACATTTGCAATGGAAAAAACTCATTGAATTGAAGATGGAGCAGGTAGGTGACTGCTGGAGCAGAATGAGAGCAGCTGCAGTACAGGGTGGAGGCACTGCCCATCTGGTCTGCTATATGTCAGAGGGACAAATTTGGAAATCCAGAGGGATACTTGTAAAACTGTCGAGGCAGTGTGTGTATACCTTGGATTGGGGAATTTTGTCTTCTAGTTGGATCAACCACTGGCACGTGCAGATAGGTAAAAAGCTGTGATATATTTCCATCTGTTCAGATGTATTTGTATCATTCAGATACAAAGTATATCAAAGTACCTATATCTTAGTACCACTTAGTTTACCTAGACACGTCATGACTTCTCATGTTTTGGTACAGTTCAGTCATAAATTCACAACTGAATTTATGTTTCTTACAGAAAAATGCTCCCCAAGCCTCGTTTCTCCAAAGCTTCACTTCTGCTAGGATAGAGTTATCTGCTATGTTGCTCACTCTTCTCTTGGTGGAAGCAATCACCTTCAGCAGAATGAAGTTCCCTTTATCAATATTATTTTTTGATGCTGAAGACAATCTCCTCAGAAGCAGAAAGCAAAGGATGGAAACTTGCTTCACTCTGGAGTGAAATGACCCAAGTATTCACAGTTTGTGAATGCAATAACCACTGGAGTCTTGCACGAAAGATTTTTGTTTTCCTGAATTGTTTTTAAAACATCTCCTAGAAAAAAATCCTGGACAGTTTTTGAATGTTTGTTTCTTGGGGTTTTTTAAATTTGTTTGGGTTTTTTCTTGTTCCCCCCCTCAAAAAAAAACCCTGCTTGTATGTCTTTGTGGGACTTGACTTGAAGATTTAAAAATAGTATAAAATGTCTTTAAAAAATGCACTTTACCTGAAACACAATGCAAAATATTGTCTGATGTTCTTTCATCTGGTTTACATCAGAGGTCAAAGCAATTAGTGATGTAACTGGTGTTCAGATGTAAAAATTGAATGACACAGACCAGAAGAATATAATAAAAAAAAAAAATTTAATACTCTCAATAAAAAAAAAAATATTTAATACTCTCTTCATATATTCCCAAGAGCAATAAAATAATTTTGATAATTAACATCTAGTGTGATTCTGGCACGCTTGGGCAGATCAAGATTTTGTGCTGGAAATACATTCCCTTTTTTTAAAACAAAACAAAACCAAAAAAAAATCTCTTTATCGGAAGGATGAATGAGCTCCTTCAATACATTGTAAATGTTACCCTGGCTGTGATCCAAGGGTTGTGATGTGGAAGGAATAAGTTGCTTAATTTCTGCATTTGAAGCCTTTGTTAAAAAGATGTTTTAATCTTTTCTTGACTCCACTATAGTCTAAAGTCTGGTTTAACATTCCAGCCAGGCCACAACAAAAAGCATCATTGTTTGACATGCTTTTCCTACAGAGCCTGTCAGATGTGCTGCATTATCTAAACAATGTTGGCAGCAAGTACACAAGTAGCAAGTGTGAATCAAATCAAAGATGTCCTCAAATCCAGACTCCAAGCCTGAACGTTCCCAGACTCCAAGGGTATAGCAGGAGTGTCTGGTTATCAATAAGCATAACCAAAAATAATCTAATCATTTAGAATTCAAATCCAAAAGTTGATGGTTTCCTACTGGTGGTGAATAACCCCCACTCTGTGTTTCCATCCCGCATTAGAACCACCAAATTAGCAACTATTCAACTTTGTTCTGTATCTCACACACAAAAAAAGGGGTTGTTCATAGGAGAAGATTATCTGACCCTTGCTGAGACACATGAGTAAGTCCCAGTGCACAGAACAAGCAGTGAATGATCATGTCTGCTGATCGTCTTGCACTACCTTCAGCCTCACCTTCCAACCTACTCGTCCTGCTTGGCACTCTCACAGTGCAGTGACCACCTTGCTAAAATCTGCCTATTCAGGTCATTAGGCAAGTTTTTCTTCACCTACTTCCATCTAAATGAATTAAGCCAGCAAAAATGTCCTATTTAAACTGTGAAACTGGTCTGACTCACAATGAGTAAGGCGTGTTTGGGACTGATTGTATGAACAGGTCAGTCTGAAGGTCTGAGGAAAGCAGCACAGAGAAGCCAACTACATTAGCTCTGTGATGCTATGAACAAAGATATCTTCTGAGTAAAGAAAAGTACTTGTGAAAGAACTCAGAATGTCAGTAACTTCTTTTATTGCTGCATCATTCCTACTTACAGTGTATGATAGTTTGAAAGAAATTTTTATTTTTCACAAATATAATTTTGAAAGTACACCTTGATACAAGATACAGTACTTTTAAAATAATTTTTAAAGAGCATTTGTTTCAGGGAAAGTTTCACTAAAAACCAAGATCAAGTGGTGAAAACAAGATTAAATATATTCAGTGCAATCAGCTAGCACTAGTAAATATGAATTGTAGATCCGTATGTTTGACATGCAATAACAATTAGTTTGAGGTTCTGTGAGAATATTAGAACTCTTTCTGTGGGAGGTGCCACCATATAATACAGAGATTAAGGGGCCAGGATGTGGTAGATGTTAACTGAAGATTCCGGTCTTTGCAATATGGTAAAATTAGGTTCAGCTGTGTGGCCTTACAAGGGATAGAACCTGCACTTGATTTCAGCACACCAGCACAGGCCAAGCTGTGCCTCAACAGCCTCTGTGAGAGAAGGGGATCTTCCCTTTACCAGCTCATTACTCCATGTTGTCAAATATTTTACTTTCTGCACTCACAAAAGGAAACCCTAATTAATTGACTGCCATATAGCATTTTGCTACTGTGACTATATTTAGGCATAAGTATAAAAAGGCCTCATTTTGTACTGCCTATTAGTATTATTCTCAAAAGCCATCTCTCACTTTTACATTTTTATTTTCTTTTTAACAAATAAATACAGTTTATATTGTGGATTTAAATACACATTAATAAATTTAGCAGGATTCTATAACTTGATAGGTATTCCCAGAAATCAGAAACACAAAAAATTCCATTATTCTTCAATGTCAGGTCTGCAGTCTTGTAAGGAGCTAAAAATAAATTATAGAATACTTAATTACTACACAATTTCATTAAAGGTTATACATCTATTTTGGTCATGTACATTTTAAACAGCACACAAAAATTATATTATTTCATTGAAGTTTGAGCAAATGAGGAAAAAATATTTTCTTACTCTTGTATGAAATTTGATTTTGTGCATAAAAACAAAGAAAAAAGTAAATAGAAAGGAGTAGAGA
The DNA here is from genome assembly GCF_965178545.1 of Coloeus monedula. Taxonomy (NCBI): domain Eukaryota; kingdom Metazoa; phylum Chordata; class Aves; order Passeriformes; family Corvidae; genus Coloeus; species Coloeus monedula. The sequence goes on from NC_138781.1 coordinate 144,844,477, forward strand.
TATGAAGGACAATTTTTTGTCTTTTTTGAGGAATTGAAGGACTAAACTTCAAAATGTTGTCTGTTTCTTAGGGGAAAAAGGCTGTCTCAGGTAGCTAGGAGGAAAAGAAAATATTCTTATTAGCAGTAAGAATAAGTTTGCTCATTTAACAACATGGATTTTCTAACTCCTATTTCTCTTCTCCTCCAATTTTAATTATATTTTGTCATAACAAATAAATGTAACAATAAAAAAAAAGATCATAATGAAAATGGAGAAAGACACGAGATTCTCCAGTGGGATAAAATAAAAAAAGATGACAGTGTGCCAACAACTGTGTATGTATCATTTCATCTACTTTATGAGCCAGACTGCAAGGTTTGTCTTTGTAAGAATTATTGGTTCTAAATTAAAACACTATGGTAAAACTAGATTCACTTATGACTGAACCTTCTTATTTATTTTAATACTGTAATGATTACTTTCAATCTTCTAAAAGATTTTAATTCTGGTTTTAAGGAACTTTGCCTTTCAAATTACTTTTAAAATGCCAAATTTTATAGGACAGAAATATTCCCTATAAGAGCAAACATGAATGAAGCAGGACAAGAGGACACTCAAATGAAAAACAAATTGCTTGAAGAATAGAAATGAGAAATATTTGTTAATGTTGTCAACCTGAATAGTTTTCTTCTGCCTGAGGGAAAATTATAGTTGACCACTGAATATAGAAGAAAAAAAATGTTTATATCCAAGTTCTTATCCTACCTTCGTGTCAACTCATAAAGAGAATAAAGACTTGTAACTTTGCTTTCCCTAGCTTTGAAACATTAAAAAGGTTGCCTTTCCAATAATTTTCATAAAAATGGAAGTATGATTTTCCTTGTCTCCAAATGTGCTTTCCCTCTCTGTTGTTTTTGCTAGAACTTTTCCTTAGCCTGGAGTCATACAAGAAAACCAAAACTAACCAGAATCCTTACAGTCAATGACTGAACATATGGGCTTCATGTGATGGTTCTGGAAGAACAATATGTCACAGAATCACAGAATTAGCTGACTTGGAAGGGACCCACCAGCATCATCAAGTCCACCTCCTGGCCCTGCACAGTGCCATCCCCAAGAGTCACACCATTTGCCTGAGAGCATTGGCCAAACTCTTCTTGAGCTCTGTCAGGCTGGTGCTGTGACCACTTCCCTGGGGAGCCTGTTCCAGTGCCCAACCACCCTCTGGGTGAAGAACTTTTTTCTTATATCCAACCGAAACCTCCCCTGACACAACTTCAGGCCATTCCCTCAGGTCCTTTCATTGGTCACGAGACAGAGAACAGATCAGTGTCTGCCCCTCCTCTTCTCCTCACAAGGAAGTTGTGAACTGCAGTGAGGTCTCCCCTCACTCTCCTCCAGGCTGAACAGATCAAGTGTCCTCAGCTGCTCCTCATATGGCTTCCCCTCAAGGCCTTTCACCATCTTTTCTGCCCTCCTTTGGACACTCTCATAGCTTAATGATTTTCTTATATTGCTCTGACTGAAACTGCACACAGGACTCAAGGTCCTTTTAGACCAGATCCAGAGATACTTTTCTAGGTCTAGAAACAATGTTTTCCTATCATGAGCTATATGTCATCCGAGTAAGAGCACATGCAGTATACAAGGACTGCAAATGCCGGTATTAAATCTGTGGTACTTCATTGTCAGAGTTATGAAATTTTCATTTCAGGCTTCCTTTACTCATCTGAAAAGGACTAAATAGATGAATAATGTAGCACGATCAGTGCTTTAGGCATACCTTGCCAACTGTGCCATCTGCAAGACACCAGTCATGAACAGAAAGTGGTCAGTACTCTTCCATCCCTTCTGATTCTGGAAGAAAGGCAGCCAAATCTTGAACCACACAAATTCCTCTTCCTCCACATCAGTACACCTGTATTGAGCATGCAGGTTCCTAGTACTCAATTTCTCTTTCTCTCTGTCAGCCTGGGCAGAAGAGGAAAACAGCCTACAAAGTCTGCTTTCTTCTGAGGCAAAAGTCAGCAGGGGGGCTGCTGGCCAAATATCTGGAGTATTCATGTCCAGCAGCCATTAGAAGAATCTCCTGTTAATTACTTGGGGCCGCTATTGATTGGCCGTGTGATTGCCAATCAATATTCCAGCTTCAAATGATATTAGTTAATTGTGACCAAAAGTTATTACATTTTTACATGACTATAAAATACAGATAATACATTTGTCCTCTTAGATGGCATCTCCAACAATTGTCATTGAGCCATAATCCCTTATTGAAAAGTCTGTTAGGAATTTAATGAAACCTGTGTAAAATTTTAAACTGTAATTATTTTAATCTTGCTTCCATGGCAGATTAATGAGGAGAATTTAATATCTTTTCTCACTGATCCATTTTAATTTATTCCTACAATATTTATTCTCATTTTGTTTTAAGACTGGTCAGAAATTAGATTAACTCAGCAGATACAGAAGAAATCAGGTAACTGCCTCGATTCTTTTGATGTTGTGTTAAATTGCCTAATCACCGGCAGTGACCCGATGATGCTTTGTTTTTCAAGTACTGTCAAACTGGCAACATCTATATGTCTTGCACAACTGAGTCATTTTTGTTTGAGTAACAATCCACTTACACAGCATAATCTTACTGGCAGAAGGTGGCACAGGCCTCCCCAGCCTCAGAGGAATTTTCAGACTAGAGCCTCAATCTCTGTCAGGCAAAAAACTTTCTTCTTCACTGAAATCCATTTTTTCCCTGCAGTTTGGAGGAGGCTAAAATTTCCAGAATAGGTGATTAGAAGCCATAAGCAAGGCTGCAATTTTAGAAGTGAAAAATGCAGCAAGAAATGTCACAAAAGAAACTCCTAGGCAGTAATGGCTTGAAAAAAATTATCTTAGTCATAAGAGAGTTAAATTGCTCACTATAAAGCTAATCTTCTGTGATTTTAGTGGGAATTAACATATTTCAGGCTTTCCATGAGAACCTAGCACAGCAGAGAGGAGACATTCAGAGTCTCCCTGTACAGGGAAATGTTATGGAAAGGATGTGCAAAAAGCACACTTGTATGTGTTTCATAAGCGTAGCTTGTGCCAGAAGTGAAGAACTCATCTACCTGTTGTGGAAGCTCATTGAAGCCCATCTGGTCTTCTGGGAATTTCTTCTACAAGGGCCAGTGATGGTCTGGCACCAAAGAGGCAGGCAACCCAGATTAATCTGATTCGTCTTGGATAACATTACATTATCTACATATATATGTGTCTTTTAGTGCCCCTGCTTGTGAGGCTTACTGTCTATCTGACTGTATCCCTAACTTTTGAACCTACTGGCCAACCTCAGTCATTGAGAAAAGGGTGTCAGAGATAAAATTCCACAAGTTTAGCAAAAAGACATTGTTGCTCAGAAGAAAAAGCACTTCTTAACATGCTCCATTTAGGAACAGGCTTCAGCTGAGCTCACACCATGGGAGATGGATGGCCTAAATACCTGCAATGCAAGAAAAACTTTTAAATGGGGCTTACACTTTACTAGACACCAGAGAATCCAACTGTGAGGCACAAATCCATAGAAAACCAGGCTTCATTTATTCTGTTCACTGCACAGGGAGCTCCTTGTTTGTACTAAAAGCAAGGATGACTTTCAGCGTAGTTTCACTTTTGGCCAATATTATTTATTTATACCATGCTGCAAATGTGAGTGGCATTTTGCCTTTCCTCCAATGTTTCTGTCTTGAGGAACTTGGCCTACAGGCCAAAATGTCCTCAAATTCACTTGCTCTAGCAATGGTTCACTGTTAACTTGATACAGGAGACAAGTCTTTCTATTGAAGTCAGTCAGAGTATCTGCCTTTCCCTGCCATGGTGTGATGAGAATTCATGATGGGCATGCGTGGGAGGAGATGTCTGATCCTCCAGATTCTGAGCTTTGCACGGAGGGCTCTAAAACAGGTCAGAAAGATGACTATTTTGAAATCATAAGCAATTCGTTTTTAGAGACATTTGGTTTCCTTGTTGCACAAAGCCCATTTTAAATACATATTTGCAGACTTTTAGATGTATTACCATCTATTTTACTGAAGGAAAAAACCTTCCCAAAAGAAAGCAACATATCCAGTCCTACATTTATGGTTTCAAAATATCAAAGGAAGCGTAACACAGCTCCACATGCTGACCTTGAGTTCTTCCTTTCTGTGCAGGGCTCAATCCTGCCAGGTGCTCAGTGCCCCTGATTCACTCAAGCTGAAGACACTTGTGATCTTGTCTGATGCTCAGCACCTTCACCAGCACAGGGTTTCTGCACAGTTTTTGTCAAAGGTAAACAGACTTATTGACTAGGCATTATGTATTTTCTCACTTAAGTAATAAAAAGGCTTGGTTATTTAGCAGAAGATTTGAAAGTAGAGCAGCTGATGTAACAGCACTTCTGTGTTGTAATAAAAATGAGGGGGATTATTATAAATACAACAGCATATTAATGAGTGCTTTTATGGTATTCATTTCAATTGCTCCATCTTTAAAGATGTATTTCCACTGCTATTTTGATACAAAGTAAATTTTCTAGGTATCCCGCACTTTCAACTTCACACTGTTCTGTTATTTTAAACCATTTTGGGCTCTTTTGTTTGGAAAAGAGGATATACAGCATTAAAAAGTATGCCAGCCATAATGTTTAAGTACTGGGAGCTCTTGAATGGAGTTGAATATTTAAATACATTCTAAATATGCTGCTAGTAGGCTCCAATTAAGGCATGTGAGAAGCATAATGTAGGTAGATCAGAATATTCCTAATGTGTCTTAAACTTACCAAGATGAGTTTCTCTCAGTGTTTACTCATTAGCCTAGCTAGCAGAAAAGGCAAACTCCACTCCATACTTAGACATACCACATATAATAGTATGCCCAAGCTAGGGGAAAAATGTGTGCTCTGACCACATACCAGGTTAAAAAAGATAGAGAATCCTAGTGAAAGTACAGTTTTCACATGTTTAAACAAACTGAGAAGAACACTAAGCAGGAGTTTAGGTGTTACCTTGATTTATCAGAATTTAGTTAAATGATACCTTCAGTCTTCACTACATGTTAATGATCATAATCTTGGTTAATGTAAGACCAAAATGTAGTTTTTATGCCTAGTGGAGGCAGGGACTCAGAACAGTATAATAAGGTTGCTTAAGTAGCACAGCTGTATCACCATATACATAAGACCAATATTTTTGGATGTGCTGTCAGCTTAGCATCTCAAGCCAACTTTTGCTTATCACTCAGGTGTTAAAGGAATTCTTAATAAATTAGGCACCTATAACTTGTGGACTGATCTTTCCGTTTTAGAAAACTACTCAATTTCACTAAGGAGAGGTTATGTCATTTATGAAGATGGGATATATGTACACAGATATATGTCTTTATGGCTATAAATAACTGTAAGAAAAAGGTGAAGACAGAAGAAAAAGTAATACCCTTCACTTCAGGAATTTCCTCTTCTGAAGCAACCACCATGGAAATCTCTGAGTTCCACTAGCTCTTCTCACCTCTCCCCTTTTTTTTCAGAGTGGGAAAAGGCAAGGCTGGTATTACTTCTTTTGTACTTATGGTCAACATTGTAACAAAGCAGTTTTCTATTAAAGTTCATCTCCTGGCTTCCTTTAACTACAGACCTTATCTGGCTATCTAGACTCCTTTTAAGAGATACTTTCTCCATAAAGCACTTCTTCCCAACTGTATGGACTCTTTGGGGTTCCTCAGCTTTCTTCAGTGTCTGCAGAGGAAGTCTGAGCAACAAACATTGACTAAATCTTTGAAAAATCAGAATTAAATCAGATTAATTACTTCCCCAGAACCTGAGGAGCAGCGGTGAAGGTCCATTGACATAATAGCTTACAGAGGTGTTCTCTGGGAAGTGCAAGGAATGTTTTCCAGTAAAAGAAGATCTAGCATCTTCTTTTCACTCAATGAACATGTAAATAATGTTTCAGACATGTCTTGAGGAGTTAATTTTTAGTATTTTTAAAAGGCTTATTTTGGTATTAGTCCAAGAATATTGTCTCAGTAATATCACATCATTCTTGTTTGATTTTGACCTTTTAAATATTTAATTAAGCTTTTATATATATTTAAAGAAAACAAATTCTGTTACAAAAAAAAAAAAACTCTTTTGAAATGCATAGCTGAAGAACTTCTGGTCATTTCTTATCCCCTCAAAATGCTTAGTCCATTTTTTTTTTTTTTTTAACAGATTGTTGTAAAGAGTCAACATTTGTAAATGTTTTGCCTTGAACCAAATAGTCATTTTCCTTCAGGGAATGGTTTTCATTATAACTTAAAAGACATACATGTCAATTGGACATTGGGAGTAGAGGGAAAAAGTGCAGGTTTTCCTGTGGCACTTGCTTGGCTTTTACTACAAAACAATGCAAGGGATATTACACCAAAAATGAAAGATGTCCTACTTCTTACAAAAAGCAGGTAATAAGGGAGGCTCATCTCTGTCCTTACAGGATCCAGTCATGTGCTGCTACTTGGGGAAAAAAGGGTGCAGAAAATCAGTAAAAAAAGCCTTTTTAAACCAAACTGCAAAAGAGTGCCACAAGGAAGCCCCCGACAAACACACAGCTGGTGGCATCTGACATCTCTGGAAGGCTCAGTGAGTTACAAAGAGATGATGCTTCAGTGCAAGCACTGCCTCAGACTCTAATTCACAAATCCAGCAAGAAATGAGGGACTGGGGCCAGAGGGCTGGAAGGATCCAACCAAAATGTAACAATAACTTGTCCAAGCACAGATCAGCACTAAAAATTAAGAAAGCTAAAGGTTTACATAATTAAAGGTGTGGCTGCTCCAGAAAAGTACATGAGCCCACGGGGATTAAGACTGGCCTAGACCAAAAAGGGTTACTTGGTGATAAATAACCCTTAGAAATGGTAATTATGTTATGCCCTAATGTTATTTACTGCCTAATATTGTTCACTGTGACTCCTTTAATTAATCTACCTGACATCCTCACTAACTCTTTCCTTTCATCCTTTGCTAAGATTAAAGGTCCTTTTTATCTTATTGCTTTTATGTTCATTCTTGGGTGAATCCAGTATTAAATTGGATGCCGGCATGAATTTTGAGCACCCATGGCACTCACTTTTGGGGTTCACAGCAACCTTATTGCACCTTCTAAATTTACCCAACACAGAAGTTCCCAAAATATAACATTTCCCAGTTATCAAAATCCTTTTAAGTGACAGCATCTTTTTTTTAGACTCACAGAAAGCCTCTGTGCTTTTTTCAAATCAAGATTTGTCACTAGGCTCTAAGTCACTCTGAGAAGATATCTAGCTAAATTACCAAGTAATTTTCCTTTGCTAGTTTGCCCAAAAAACTCGTGAACACTCCACAATATTATTTCCCAAGACTGTTTTTTCTCTCTTGGGATATCTTTGAACTGCTTTTAATTACTCTGACTGGTCAAGTTCTTTACTGAATATGCTCCAGTTCCCTGAAGCAGATCTTCCTGATGACTTCGGCAAGAAATAAATATTATTATTTCACCTTGTCATAAATTGCCCATGATCAGCTCTACGCTGCAAAGCATAATCTCATGGCCCTTTATAATTGTGGTGGCTAGTTCACAGAAACGTTTTATCCTGCAACACATATACTCCAAGGCAGATTAAACAAATTACTTGTTTACAAACAGTTTAATGAGGAGTAGCTATGACACACACAAGTTTCCTTTCCCCCCGAAAGAAGCACACTGCCTATTTCCTTTATACAGATGGCACCAGCAGACTCCTCTGTGAAGGCCTTTCAGTGTGATCGTGCAACCACAGGACCCACATCCCTGTTCTGCACCTGCCAGTGACTCCTCAGTGAGGGTGGGACCCTGGCCAGCACTGCCCCCCTCACCTGGGAGTGTCCCTCTGACTTCAGCCTCTTCCCTGCAGCTGAGTGTGAGCTCCCTGCACACAGCAACTCCAGCTCCCAGGACTGTGCTCAGGGGAGCGTTTCCCTGCAGCACCGCTCCAAGCTCACAGCCAAAATCCATGAGCATCCAGGCTTGTGTCTCTGCTTTCCTCTCTTGCAATCCCTCTTTCTGCAGCCCTTGAAAACATGCTTGATTCCACCATCATTCAGAAAATAACCTTCCTTTTCTCACATAATTTAGTTGTCATTTCCCCCCTCTTCACCTGTAATGGTATTTTATGCTTGTGTGGTATTTTAAACATTTTAAACCAAAAATAATAATTTTTCAATGGTTTCTTCATAAAATGTGGTGGTGAGCCAGACAGTTGCTCATTCTTTTATGTGTCTTGCCTACCAAAGTGGTCTTGTGCTTTGATTTCTAAGCTTTTGGCTGGGATACTTTTTTAGCTCTGAGTTAATACAGCACTGGGCACAAAGGGAGAACTTGCCCAGGGGTAGAATGGTTAGACATATGTTCTCTGGAAATACTACTAACAGTAATAATAATTATAATAATAGCAAAATTTCTTCAAGGATACCACACATGAGGAGTGAGATTGCAGTCAAAGGATAAGTGTTATTAAATTTTTGATGAAATAGTGAGATTCTGTGGTGGAAAAAAAAACATTTAAAGGAAATATTTTTGCTCAATTTCTGTTTTATCAAACATAATGAAAATTCAAATTCATTTAAATTTATGTTTTGTGATTACTTTTGCCATTCCTCTGAGAGTTGTCTGCAATAACTTTTCAACTGAGCTGAATTCTGTAACTTACTTAAATGATAGTATTTCTGCTATGTATTATCAAACTGTTGAACTAAAACATACGGAGACATCAAGAATTTTGATGTAAAACTGCAGCTGTTTGAAAATGAGCAGTGAATGTCATCTTTAGAGCAAATTTTGTCATCACCCTGCTGGGCACTTAGGTATCTTCTGTTTTCCGTATTACATATATTTAAAATATATAAAGCAGAATGAAATTCAGAAAAGATAGGTATCAAACTACTTGCATGACATTACAACCCTACATTACTACTGCCATAATAATATCAAATACCCAAGGCTATGAGTAGTGATAATGATACTAAGCCTAGCACAGATTCTCACTAAGATGATGATCTCTGTTCTGATGCCTATTGATATTAAATACCAATAAAATTCAGGCCCTTGTTGGGAGATACTAATCAAACATATGTTCTGCCATACAGATCTGTCTCTACTATTATCATGTAATAATGGTGCTCTGCAAGGCGCAGAGAGCAGTACACAGCTTGATTCATTTCCTATTATCAGGTAATACGCAAACTGAGCTGACTGTAGTTTGAAATTTCTGTGCAAGAAAAGGGAAAGTAAGAAATACACTAGTGTTAAAAAAGAGAAAGAACAAATGGGGAAAACGTATGCCTGTCAGGGTGAGAACTGTAGGCTTACAATCATTAGCTTAGCAAAGACTGAGAAGCCATAGTTATATTTTATTGCTTGTATTAACTACCACTATGTAAGATGACTGGTGACAAGGTGAAGATGATGAATAGAAAAGGCAGTAGCATAGCAGAGCTGTATTCCATTGATGTTTACTTATGTTTCCCTAAAAACATAGAATAATGCCTGAACAATTTGCATCCAATTCAGAAATCAGAATGGTAAGGCTAATCTAGAAGGATACTTGGAATTGCTCTCTCTTGATTCCTGCTTCATTTTCCCCATCATTCTTTTATGCTACAGGTACTTGAGTGTCCTGGCTGCAGGCAGGAGTGGCTACAGACATAGAAGCTGCATGATTAATATGGTGTAAAGATCAGTTTTATTGAATGCTGCTAGTTGCTATTAGTTTGCTAAAGAGATGGTTGTCTTACATACATAAGGGGAAAAACATGACAGATACCTCTATGCAAAAGATCAGAACAAAGAAAAGTATTTTTTTTAATAACTTTCAATTCTGCTTGTTAGGCACTTTGTTCAGTACCATCAACAAATTAATGTTACACAAGTAAGTGTTCTGATAGGCTATATGATGTTTATGATTTTCTGTTTTGCTCCCTTGGAAAGTAAAAAGAGCTCTTACTCTTATTTTTAGGTTTTTTGACCCAGTGTTATTCTACATGACTTGGAGACTTTGTCCATTTTTGCAGTACTAGTCACAATCTTTACTAACCAATACATTTTAGATGTTAACATAGCTAGAAATTGTAAACAGTTATAGCCTTGAAATGCTGAATTAAAAATTGCCCAAGTTCATGGGTACAGCTCCTCCTGGGGCCATAGATGCTTGTCTTAGTTTTGGCACTTTTCATGGAAGAAGAGACTGAAGACGCTAAGCCAGGCAGAAAAGAGCAGTTGCAACAAGCCCAGACAAAAAGGACAACGGGACATAACAAGCCTCAGCAAACCCTCAGCACCACTGCCCTAAGGCATCACTACGGGCACCAGTTCAGCAAGCCTGGGCAGACACTTGGAGAAAGGGCAGCCTCTGTGTGGATCCTGTAGGGTCTAATGACAGCCATGGAAAGCATCTGCATTTGGTATCCACATTGCAGCTACGGCTGGTGGAAGAGAAAAGGCCCTTGCAGGATGTGATTCACTGCTTTTGATGACCTACGTACCAAGCAGGCACTCCCACAGCACTGTTCATATATTTTTTCCCTGTTTTTCTCCTTTGAGACCATCATTTAAATTTAAATAATGTATAGGTCCATATGCAGAAATTCCTATTTTTTCTGGTTGCACAGTTTTGAGGGAGACCATGTGTTCTTGACACAGAGATGTTTCAGAGGTGTTTCATATTCTGAAGCTAACAGCTCGGTAATGTTAGAGTCACTATTATGTCTACTTGCAATAAGCATTGCGGTGCCAAATACCTGATCCAGGCATCTGGACTTAGTCTTAAGGTACCCTCATGAACTTCCATGGAAGGAAACTAGGAGCACCCACATTCTGCAAGGTACTCTCTGTAGCAGTTTTGTGCAAAGAAGGGGCAAATTCAGCATCAACTTGTTGTTCACTAGTGCTCACTTATCGAAAAATAAACTTTACAAGGGAGGGAGGGAAGGAGGGAGGGAGGGAGGGAAGGAAGAAAAGAGAGAAAGGAAAAGGAAAAGAGAGAAAGGAAAAGAGAGAGGAAAAGAGAGAAAGGAAAAGAGAGAAAGGAAAAAAAGAAGTTTAAAAAACCATGAAAGATCAAACATTTGTTAAAATAACTATATTAATGTTATTTGAACTCATATATTCACACACAGGATGCCTCTCATTTTAAATGTAAATACTTATCTGTTCCTCCACAAGAATTTTTCAAAGAAATTGGATTCTCTTTCTTAAAAATTTGATCCTGGAAAGCATTTGTTGTTAATACTGAAACCCCCATTTTGAAAAATACAATCAATATTTGAAAACTGACTATTTTCCTGTTTTCATTTATGGGAAATGTCAGCATAAAAATGAAATTAAAAACAACCTTTTTTTTTTTTCTCCTTTCTCAACTTTCCCATGAAAAACAAATGGTATTTTCCTTCAACTCTACTGGCAACAGAAATGTCAATATAGAAAGCCTTCAGGCATCAGACTGGGTTTCTCTTCAAAAGCACAAGGTTAATGAGCATATTGAGAATTGTCAGGAACTTACAAGTCTGAAGGAACCTCAGATCCATCTGCTGGCCTATTTGCTCCATGACTCACGGGAGAGTGAAAGGTTGAATTAGCAGCCCTTCCCTTTAAGAGGATAGATAACACTTGCTAGGCTTCTGATGATCGATCCCTCCTAGAACCAGATCCTGCAGATGGCTTCCAAGATGTTAGCAATTCCCTGGAGGATGAGTACGTAATCTGAATGTTAGAAGGCTTCACTTATCTACTGGGCAGAATTTTTTTTTTTTGTTGTTTTTTTTTTTTGGTAGTAAATAAAACAAGATATCATAATTGAGAGGCTTTGAAAACGTGTCATCACAACCCTTATGTTGAAATATAATCCTAAGAAATACTGCCAGTTTAAAACAGAGGCAATAACTTCACCACCACCACCCTTTATTCAGAACAATTATTTGCTTTTCAAAACACTATCTAAAAAACTCAAAAAAAACAAAGTAAAAAAACAACTGCAATACATATAATTCCATGTGCTAATGGATAAAGATAGACTTACGGGTGGGAAATGGTAAAACCCTATAACGTTTTTCATAACCTTATTCACACTAAAGAGAAATATATGTTCTCAGGGGTACCACATTTGAACAACTGCAAAAGACGTAGCTGTAAATGTAGAAAAAGATACCATCCATTCTGCATGAGAGTGTCACTGCCTGACTCAGTGACACAATGCAGCAAATGTTAGAGCCTGGATCAAAACAAAATTCAGGAGTTTTTTTTAAACTCTGCTATATACTTGCATTAATAGATTTTAAACTTCTTTGAAAAACATGGAATGTTTAACAAATACATTTTGACGTTAAAATAATTTTTTTTACTCATGTTGTGCGAGTGGCTACAATGTTCCATAGAATGTAAATGCATAGAAATATGCGATCTAGTACAGTTAAAACAAAGTTATATATGAATCACTGTTTGGCATTTCTCTTTTCTTTCACAGCTGTATTTTTAAACAAAAACCTTTCTTTGTCTTGAATCACGATGTGAAGCTGCTGTGCTAATCAATTAATAACATTTGTGATCATCAGGTAAATTGTTTTTGTTACACTGATTTTTATCATGATCACTGTTCTGTATGTGTACCTGATTATTATCAGCCTGCAGGACGTGTCTGTGCAGAGAGCAGGGTAATGCACAGTAGATCCTTGCAGACTGCAGTAACTGAATTGAAAGCTCCAGGCACTGCCAGAGCACCATGCACAGAATAGAAACTAGCTAAAACATCATGCTAAAATTCCTTCATGTAGTCTTAAATTCTCCAGAAACTTACCGTATGTATCTGCACAAACAGACACATTGAAAATCTCACCAAATAGTAATTTCCTGGATTTACTGCATCAGGTGGTAAGTTAAATAATGCAAGGCACAGAAATTGAGTAAAAATCTTCCTGTGAGCCTGCTCATCACAGACATGTGAGCAGCTGGTTCCCACTGCAATTCCTATTTTCTTCTAAGCCTCCCCAGCTGGGATAAGTGAAAGCTTTATCATGGTCACTGACAATCTGACAGACATCTGAGATAGGCTGTGAGTCAGTCCCCCATGCATCAGGAGGAACAGAAACTTCCTCATGAAGTATTGGCACCTGCAGCAGCTTTCCTGCTTTGATTGCCCATTTCAGGGCACTGCACCTGCTCAGAGAGTGCTGCACCTCAGCACGGACAGCAGGGAAGGCTACACCAACATCTCTCACACACTTAGTAAAGGTTAACGTGGAAGGTCTGAGTCTGTGATCCTGCTCAGAGTATAGCAGCTTTTCACATGAAAGGCAAAGGGATGCTCCTAAAAGATGAGGGATCAAACAGTTCAAGACTCACACTGTCTCTGTGAAGGCTGGTGTGGCACTCCCATATGCCATACCATCTGTAAGGATGGAATATAGAGGAGATGGTCATGGGTTTGGGCACATCAGTGGCCTGATACACCAGTGCTCGGCACCTTCTTTGTTTGTGGCCGGGTGTGTGAGCTGAATCAGCCTGCAGTGAGAGGCTCATAGTGGCCAGCAGGCATGTGGGGATGCCACCCCACCCTGAAAAGTGCTTGATTCTTGGTGCTAGATCCTTCCAAATGTAAAATGCTTATCACATGCAAGAATGGATTGAAAAACATTTTTCTGGTAGATTAAATAATTCCAAGAGTAGACAGAGGAATGGCTTACTGTGGAGAAAAGAAATATATCTGTGCAAGTACAATTAATTATTCTACAATTATTTATATATTAATTCCAAGAAAATGGGAGGGGGAGTGGAACAAACAAAAACAAAGCAAAGAGAAGATTCCCAGTAACTGGAACAGTTTCAGTATGACAGTCAGGCAGAGATACCTACTTATTTTACAGGTTGATGAGACATTTAAATGAGATGTTAAAAATTCCATGCAAAGACCAGTGTGGCAACCCCACTGTGTAAAGATGCTCAGTGACGAGCCTGGCAGGTTATCGATGGAGATTTGCTAAGGCCTGTGCTCAGCACGTACTTAATGCCTCTGTAATCACAGCTCGAATTAAGCTCACCTCCAAACCTTGCTGTATTTTTTCAGAATCTGACAGGATCCCTACCTACATAAGAAATATAAAGACACCAGGGTACATCTGATAAGAAGCCGACCTTCTTTTAATTCATGTTGGTTGCAGAAATACATGGGTGTTCAAGAAATACAGGATTGGATCCAAAGAATGATTTCCTAAATTATACCAAAAATATTCTGTGTGGCTGAACTAAATAGTCCAGAGATTCTCCCATGAAAACACATAACTTGCCGACTTTTGTGGCATGAAAGATATATGTGCCCACATGTGCATGTGGGGGTGTGTGCGATCCTCCTCAGAGCACACGTGTGTGCGTGTGCTTGCGTGCACAGGAGAATGTCAGAATTGGTTATATCAGTACATATTTAAGCAGGAAACATAAGACAGGTATTACAACTAATAAACTAGTGAGTTTAGATCTGTGAACTTGAAACAGAACATGTTTCTTTAAAAACTATAAGCTAATACAGAGTTTTGTCAAAAACACGGAGTAAAGTACTAGAATTCTTTTTCCCTGGTAATATCAGTATAATTTATGTCTTCATAAAAAAAAAAGTTGGAAGTCTTTTCATCAAGCAGATTGTGTCTGGGTGAGATTTTATGCTAATAAGTTAGAATTCTAAGTTTGATTTACTTGATGGATAATATAAAGAGAGTAACAGTGAAAAAGAAATACATTTTTAATATACTGCTCTGCAGTCTCTGTAGTAAACCAGCAGATGAACTATGAAATTTATTTTTTAGATTTCATTAGGATTGTATTAAGGTGTATGAAAGATTATTATCTACATAGGTAAAATAAAAAGAAGATCTGTCTATTGTGACAATTACAATTTTTTAAAAAATCCTTTGAGGTTGGAGTTTCCTGACATGTTAGACAAGCTGGCTCGACAGTCTCAAACTACAGTAGGTGCAATAATTCATAGCATCTGAATGGCAAAACAGTATTCCAGTATTTAAATTAGCCTTTAATAGACAGCATGAATCATTTTCGTACTCATGCTTTTGCACCTAGGACGGCACTGCCAGAAATGCAATGTTCTTGGTGACATTGTTTAAGGGTCTAGTCTCATATTGCTGCTTCAGTAAGATTCCAAGGGTTGCAGAAAATGGTACACTGAACAAAGTTATTACAAATAAAGCACTCCTCAGCTGTTTAGATAACTCTTCCAGAAGACAATTTTGAGCTACATTTCTATACAGCAGCAGTATACCAAAAAATATTTTTAATGAAAAGTAAAAGCAGATGACAAATTGTATCCAAACTCAAGCTAGTGAGTTCTTGCAAAACAGTAAGTTTGAGCCATGACTATTTGTAATGTGATAAAGTTAATGTAAATTTAATGGCTTTCAAGACACAAGCTATTAAATACCATACAAACCTGGTAAATCTATTTGAAAAGTCAGTCACTAGGCTTCTAGATCTTGCTACAGTTTCAGAAATTGCAAGTTTAATTTCCAGCACCCCCAGCTGAGATTCAGGACTACAGCAAAAACAATGACTTTCTTTAAGGTTTTACATACCAGTCAGGAGAGTGAGTCACTATTCCAGGCGATTGCCAATATATACAGAGACAGATACAGGGAAGGAGGGGAAGCCCCCTGGAGGGAGGGACGAAGGGCTGCCTCACCGCTGTTACCCTACTGCACCCCACTGCAGCCCAGCTGCCATCCCGGGGCTCTCAGATAACTTTGCCTGAAGTCATTCCCCAGCCATTGGCTCGACCGGCACTGAACTGAATGAGGGTAAAAATATACTGTGTAGGAAAAGTATTAAACCTTTCTTCACTGGGAGCAATGAAAAATACCCAGTAGACAATGGCACCAATAGACCAAGTAATCCATAAATATGTTTCTACTGCACAAAAAAAAAAGGGGGGGGAATTAACTGCAGAACATTTTATCATGCTGAGCAAAATGCACACTTCTGCAGGTTGTAATAAAGCAGTCACAGCATACCCATCTCACTGGCTTTGCTCCCACTGAGCTATCTCCCAGTTCTCATGGGCTAATTTCCCTAAGCATCAGCAAAAAAATGTTTTTCTGCACATTCAGCTGAAATTTTTGTGAATTTTTAAGATTTTGGGCTTAACATATTCATGATGAAAATTCTTGAACTACTGTTAAAATACATGAAGGAGTCAATGACCGTTCCATGAAAAGCCACAAAGGTTTCACAAATCTGAAAAGGGTACATCCCTTGGTATGCAGTTTCTCTCATGCAGATATTGGATGAGCAGAGTAGGGTCATCCCCTCCTCTCCTATCAAAGGTGCTCCGTTGCCTCCTTCATAAAAAAGCAGAAACAGCAGCAAATACAGACTGGCATACTCCTGTAGTTGCTACTGTATGCTGCAATCATGCCTTTAGACTTCCTACCCATTTCCTGAAATTTATGACACAGGGTGCCTGACCCTATCTCACTCTGATGTTCTGGCCCTGGACCCTTTCTGAAAACAGTGTATCTCTGAAATTATGCTTCAAATCTGCAAAGAAAAGATCTCCTAGAGAGGTTACATATTTCTGTCCTGTGATATCACCAAAGAGAAGGGTTGTGAAACTACAATTTAAGATGGATGCTGAATAAAAATTTAATATATATATAATATATGCATATATACTATAATTTAATAGTTTAAAATACTCTGCTTGGTAAGTGACAACAAAGCCTTGGAGTTTAAAGGTAGCTTCAGAATAAGATATCTAAGCTTTGTTTGTTGAATCTAATCCACATGCAGATTATTTGGGCGAGTGTGCCTGACTAACAGACACTACTTTGACTTGACTACCATTCTTTATCCAGAGATGAGTAAGAATGTCCAAGAATTTCAAGACTGATGTCATATGCCTTTTTTCTTCTTAACAGTATTCTATATAACCATGACAATGTAAATCAAGATTGTCAAGCTACAACAAGAAAAAATCCCTGTGAGAGTAATTTCTTCTAACATAGAAACAACATTTTTATTGTCAAATAAAGCCAGTACCATTTTCACTCCAAAGCTCCTGTGCTTTGCTTTCCCTACGGCATTCTGCCTGAGATCCTTCCCAACTTCTTGTCTCTTAAAGAAATGCATTGTAACAAGAATCCAACCTGTAAAAATTATTAACTCCTGCATTGGCTGTAATAGCCCAGGAAGAGTAATGACCAGCTATTCTACAAAGGTCCCCATTCTGTTTTCCTACTATATTTTGGATGTGGGGTGCACAGTCATTTCAGAAAAGAGGAGAAACAGGAGTATTTCCTTACTTGAGATGAAGACTCATGCCAGTACATCGTTGTTTCTGAATTTGTGTCTCTTACAGTAAGAAGACATACACCTCCGTAAGAGCAAAGAAAGATTTAGCATATTTTTAATATCTGCCATTATCAATAAAATAAATAATTAAGAATGAAATTAATTGTACCAGAGGGACAAAAGTTAGGATTAAAGTCTTTCCACCTGAGTCCTACATTTAAGGTATTAATTCAATAGAATAGTATGATCATTTGCACATACCTTAAGTAATCAGCAAATGTATACAGCAAATTTGAAATTCACATTTCTGCCGAATCATATTGAAGGAATTATAGTTTTAAGTAAAGTTAAGGCTTCAGTTTAGAAACATCTATTCTCTGTTTCCTGCAGTAATCCCATTGAAATTAACTTTTGAGGTATTTTCGAATTTGCCAAGTAATGCTCTTTCTGACTTCAGCAGGAAAAGAAAAAAACCTTAGACCATATTGCTGTATTGGGGATCTATTATGAAATTGAAACTATTAAAATGCCAGCTGACCATGACTAGAATAAATTTTTTCTTGAAGTTTTCCAAGTCCAGAAAAGGAAGCAGACGCTCTTTAGAAGTGCCTACCCAGATCTCCCTTGCAGAACTGCAAAGGGTTGCCAATTGTTACAAATACCTCCTCAAGCCAAGTGTGCATAGAAGAGCAGGCAGTGAGACCAATTGATTTAAGTGGGGAAAAGCAAATAGGTTTTGGGACACCAAGATATTTTTTGAATACGGAGAATTTACATCCATTATTTACAACTGCTGTGTGACTATTAAAGAATCTTTATTTACTTAGAGATAGCATCCAACACTGAAAAAAAATTAAGACTTTTTCACACAGCACTGTTGAAAAGGGGGAACAAGATGACTTTTTTTTATGTAACACCTTACACATGTAGGTGTGTTTTCTGAGACTCAGAAAACCCTTAAGAAAAAAGCCAGGACTGACTTGTAAAGGAAATATTTAATTCCCTGTCCTCTCTGTGTATTGGGGATACCACAGTAGAGTGTATTTTTTGTTGTATTTACAACTCAGTAAGAATGAAAAAAATACTGGAAGCCTCCCACCAAAGAAAGTCAAAAAATACAGGAAAGCATTAAAGTTTGTTCTGCACAAACAAAGTAACTCTGTCTTCTGTCCCTCTATCTAGAAACATTAATAACTCAAACAAGTGCCCAGTTGACTTTGAGATGAGGTGGCTCCTGGACTGCAGTGAAAATTCATTTGCCAAGCCCTCAATGGATTGAGGCAGAACTGATGTATTTTACTATATTTTTAATTCCTAAAATTGACTTACTTACTGCAAATAGCCTGGCAGAGGAGGTATAATTTTGTTGTCAGTGCTAGGCAGAGTTTTGCTGGAACTAGATGTCTCTTACTCAGTGCCTTTTTTTGAGGGAGAGTGTATCTTTGCAGCTCCTCATGGACAAGCTCTATGGCTCTGAATACTTAAAATTTCCTCTGACAGAAGAAAGCTTTTCCAAAACCAGATAAACATGAAATGCTCAACAATACAATTCTACAGGGTCGCTTTTTGAAACAGCTTTTCTTTTAGAGGAAAACATGGTTAACCATCTTCCACCAGTGCTCTGCAAAGACCTTCTACCTTGTATGATCTTAAGCCACAGTTTTAGTAACTCCAGTTTTTCTTTAAGAGGTAATAAATCACCTTATGTCTTTCTTCCTTCCTCTTTCCCCTGTCAATTGGTACAGAAACTACTAAACTGCTGAAGAGGAAAAAGTTTTCATGAAAGTTCTTTTTGTTGGTTTGTTTGCTTTCTGGAGGAGCAGTAATACACATTTTGAATCTGAAATAAACACTGTTACAGAGTCACCAGTCCAGAGTTTTGTTTCTCTATGGGATGCAGTAAAGATCCACTGATAATCTTGATTCAAGACATTCCTTAGGTAGAACTGATTTTTCACTGAACCTTCACACAAATGAAATGCTCCAGGTAGTTGTTCCTACCTCAAAATCCTTTTCAGAGCCCACTCCAGACTCATGGCCTATGAGATACTGGAGACCAGCCATGCAAATCTTGTTTTTTAAGAACAACACTTCTCATATTTTTCATATCCTCCTGTGTACCTGTCTCACTGTTGCATCCTGAAATCAAATCTCAATCTGTTTCAGGCGAGGTTGCAGTAGCACTTGCATGTACGGTGCCCCTAATCCAGGCAGAACTTCTGGACAGTGCAGTACAGTTGATAACAACTGATTCTAATAATAAGATGTTAAAATATTATTATAATAAAAATACATTATATTATGTTTATTATATTATATATATTATATTATGCTGTTATATTATAATATAAAGAATATTTCTTGAACTAAAATCTGGGAAATCATGCTGTCATGTAAAAGAAAACCCTTAGAAACTTTCAAAGAAATCATTTAAAATACAGCATTTATGCCTTTTTAAGAGAGGTGGACATTCCTAATTTGAAAATCTTGATGAGTAAGTCCTATTTTTTGGCTCAATGTAACTTATTACACCAAGCACACACCTAACTATAAGATCTTAGTGCCACATAGGACAGTTCTTAATAAAATACTCACTTAATGACTCTGAAGCAGAGTGCTGCAACACGCACAATGTCGAGCTGTACAACCAAGCTAATACAAGTATGATTAAGCATTGGGCTCCCTTTTCTCCCTATGGCATTCAGAATGGCTCAGAGCTAAACACAAAGAACAGAGGCTTTTTGTTCTCCTTAGCACATTAATTACTACATTTTCAGGACAAAAAATAATATTTATGAACTCTGACTTGCTGCTGGGATTAGTAATGGTGTATCTGTATGCTTGCCTCATGACTGTACAACTTTATACAATTCTCTTCCCCACTTCCAGGCCACCAGTATGAAGCCAATGATTGCTGTCAGGCAATTTGAATTTTGTCAGGGCTGTGACTGAAAGGTCTGCATGTATCTTTGTCATAATAACCACCACCCAGTTTCTACCCACAGACGACTGTTCTGGTGGGGGTGGGACTGCCTTACTTCTCTCCCTTCCTGCCATGTGCCTTCTGGGTTCTCCTGTAGCTGCTCAGTTTGGGGATAGGAGGGGCCCAATAGGCAGAAGCCAGTGCCAATACTACAGGCAAGCTTTCAAAAATATTTGTTGGATATGAGACCACCAGCTGCTGTGGAGAACCTCAGCTAGGTGAGAAGCCAGAGCAAAATCACCTAAAAACAGTCTCAGTCCCTGGCCAAACCCCCTGGAGAAAACAAATTACCAAAGAAGCACAAGCTAGCTCAGCCTTTTATGGCAATGACATATTTCTTTTCCTTCTCTCAACATTGAAAGGGACAGCTTGGCCTGAGTCACAACATAAATGCAGCACAGCAAGACAAACTTGACTGATGAGCATAAGAATACAGCAGTGGTTCATTTAATCAAAAGCTTTTATAAGCAACTAATGTAAATTAAAATGCTGAAAGGAAAAATCAAAGTTACCCAGGCGGCTTGAACCTGCTTTAAAAGCATACCAACACCCATATCCACACCCTTTTTTTACTTCTTTAGTTCCTTCTGGAACTATAATATATAGTTTTTTATAATTAAATAAAAACCACAAACCAGAACTTTCAAACAGGATTGTACTTTACATTAACAAAATGCTCCCTCACAAGTGAGTCAGTCTGCGATGCCCATTAATGGCTAACAGCTCCGTTAAAAAGGGTGAGCAAAAAAGCCTTAGAATGTTTTATTGTTTAACGTGAAAGCACTCAGAACAATGGATGGGCATTTTTTTCTATGAATCAAAATAATCACATTTAATTAATTAAATGCACATAGCATCTGATTTTGTAGCTGTTCTGTGCATGGAAGTCAAGTGGGTTTAATAACAGGCAACACAATAGAGTCAATTAGTACATTTGTCTCTAACCTACAAAATGAGGGCAGTTGGTTTGCTTGCATATAACCTTACTCCTGAACAAGTATCTGAGGTCTCTAGTGACAGCTACTCCAGATTGGTTTGGTTTTTTTCAGAAGTGGCTACCAGCTATGGCTTTAAAGGCCAGACCAGAAACAAATCAGGAAATTG
Organism: Coloeus monedula; assembly: GCF_965178545.1. NCBI lineage: Eukaryota > Metazoa > Chordata > Aves > Passeriformes > Corvidae > Coloeus > Coloeus monedula. Next base: position 144,865,896 of record NC_138781.1, read on the forward strand.
CTCCAAAAGCAGTTGAATTCAGCAGTATCAGGAAGTCATTTTTATCTTTGAAAAACAAGACACTGTCAAAAACCAAACACCTGCAAACAGAAAAACCTATTTTTGAAATACCTCTCTTTAGGCTATGTCATGCTCCTTCTGCATTCAGTCAGGAATTTTCAAGAAATTTGAGTGTTTATGCTGAGTAGAAATATGAGCAGAACAGTATAGAGTATGAAGCCAGATGAAAGTCAGAGGAAAACAAGTAGTCTAGGAACTTATTTATTCATCTAGACAATATGATTTCCTCCCTACTGAAAAGAAATCAGAGCATTATAGTACCAGTATCCTGGCTATGCAGTAGACTTACTGGGAGATCTATTAATTGTGTGTAAGTCTCTTGGATATACCTGTCTGCAGTACAGGGGCGGGGATTGATTTTAGTGTCCTGTTTAAAAAGAAAATAATCAGATCATTCAAGGACAAGAATACATTGGCAACACTCTCCCATTCCTCCCCAAATAAATCCAAGCTGTGGCTCTTATTTTATCTTGAAAGAGAGGGTGATTTAACTCAAAAGATAAAGTAGGTAGGTAGGTAGGCAATAAATACCTTTCAGAATATCTGCTGCCATTTGGAGTTAGGGCATGGCAATCAAATCATTACAAGGGAAATAAATGTACTCTGGGACCAAGCTTTTGCAAATGACCACTTCTTGAGACAATCTAACCTCTCTTCCTTTAGTACTAAAATGGTGACTAAAAAGGCAAAAAGACAATCCATCCTGGCAGCAGTTTAGGCTTTGAGAAAACTCAGCTGAGCAAGGAAGTTTGGAGCAGATTATAGACATTGTTCCTCCAAGTCATTTCCATAAGAAGTCAAGTTTATATAGTACCCAGACCTGCTAAAAGGAAGACAGATCATGGCAAGAGGTGTTAGAGAAGAATCAAGTGCTGAGTTGCCTTTCAGGAACAAAGCAGTCATGAACTATTGATTATATGTGAGTATATGTGCATGTACAAGTGGCAAACAGGGGAAGTAACTGGCCCAGTATTTTTTCCATCCTCATCCTGCAAAACCACAGTCTTATCAAATGCCACCGTAACAAGACCCAGTAAACTGACCTCACAGCAGTGAGCAGAAGGCTGTTGGTTCATCTTGCTTTGCAAGCAGCACATCAGTTTGTCTCGTGTTAGTTTTACATTTCTTGTTAAGAGACAGAAAGGTCAATGAAGGAAGTATCAACCTTATCAACCAAGTAAGTTGGCCATATGCTGAGTTGGCCAGTCTCCAGAGTACCCTCCCAAGCTAGATAAATCATTGATTCTCTCACCTAAAAATTTGGTCAGTACTGGTAAGTACTGTATTATGTCAGTCATTTCCAAAGGAATTGTATTAAAATATATACAGTATTCCATTCTGTCATTGATTCACAAGGTACATTATACATTTTCAAGTATCTACCACAATGTCTACTTGCACATTGTTTTTCTTCCTGAAAAATTGTATTTACAGTACGTCTCTGCATGAATATCCAGATGTTTTGATTTCCATAACTTTACTTTCACAAATGCTAAATGGCCACAGTTGTCATTGGACCTTTGAAGGCTGATGTAGGATCCCATAGACCATTATAGATTAACCTTCCTTTGTCTAAAACACGTTATTAGGTGTAGGGGTTTTGAACATAAGACCCTCCTGGGCTGAAAGACATATCAACCTTCTGCAGCACAAAAAATTTTATTGACACAAGTGTCTTGGGGTGACAGCAGTGAGCAGAAGGCTGTTCTGAAGTAATGAAAGAACAGAAAAGAAAGAAAAGAAAGAAAAGAAAGAAAGAAGTGAAAGTTGGGAACTGAAATCCTTTCATGACAATTCCAGTTTTACACACAGACACCAGTCCCAGTTTGAGATGCTGTTTTGGGTTGGCATGATTAAGCAACAAGATTTCATAAATAAAGAGAGAAGAGGTAACTGTCTGATTCACATTTAGAAAAGTGAAAACAGTTTGGTAAACGTAAATGTTTGCAAAGTCTAAGGGAACTATATGAGTGGGCTGAGGACAGCTGAAGTGAAGAGCATATTATTCTTAGCATAAAATTTTAAAAATTATCAGATATGATAATTTTTAATATATGATAAACATATCACATTTCCTCCTTCTTTGTACCTCTGACTGAATTTCATCCCTGTAGACATTAATGAAGTATGTGGCCCATTTCCTGGAGACCTGGTTTTGGTTCTGCTTTGATCATGAAGTTAAACTACACAGATCCTTCTATAATCCATGGTCCCATGATTTTAACAGAGCATGGCCACTCTATTGTGAAAGCTTTTGCCTATCTCTGTACATTTTATGGTCATCTCACTCACCTGCTAACTCTCATTTTCTCAATAGCACTGTAGCTTGAGAGTGGCCCAGGAGCCACACCACGCTAAATTTTCTTGGGTTCAATAAACCTAATGACCGTGGCTGATATTTTTATTCCTCACTACTCTTCAGTTCATCTTATTGCAGTATGCATTGCTGATGGCACAAAATGGCTCTTAGAGCATATAGGGAAGTTTATGTGGGTGTTTCCAAATTACAGTGCAACAACAGCTACTGGACAGTTTCCTTAGTAAGTGCCCAGCATGCATGAGCTAAGCCTAGGGTTAGGCAAGAGTGTGCTACATGAGTTTGTACTCAGTTATCTGGAAATTGAAGTGATATGTCAACATCATTAAACAGGCACTTAAAAGGAGGCTAAGAGAGACAAGTTGTTGGCCTGAGATAGGAGCATAAATGTTATGTTTTGATAACACAGGTAATTTTCTTCTCTGTTTGTAGAGCACAGACCTCTAGTCTGACCGCAGAGTAAATTTTTTTTCCTGTTTATATATTTTATCTGCCAGAAATTCCCTTCTCACAAACGATTGTGAGTCTCCTGAATTAGCCACTATTTTTTTTTATTTCAAAAGACCTGTTTATTTAAAAACGTAAATAATTTGTTTTGCTATGTCCAAACTCATCTTCTTTATTGCTCATTTTTGGCTTTTCATTAAGAAATTAATCTTCTCCTTTAACTGAGGAAAATAAGGGGTTGCAAATGACAAGTTTTGCTTGAACCAAAGCAAATTGTTTTTCATTTCAGTAAAAGAACAAAAAAAAATTTGGGTCTGTGTAAGACAACCTTTTCTTTTTCTACTTCAGCAGTTAACTGTAAAAACAATTATTCATGCAGCTCTATTTAACCTTTTCTGATTTCATAGACACTTTGGCTTTGTTGAGACTCCTGAACACAAAGTTCACAAATTGTCTTTCAAAACAATTTGAGGAAGCCAAGAATCAGTGCTATGAGGGAGATCTGCAATCTAGATGCCCTGTTTGAGTAATCAATGGTACACATAGAAAAATGAGAGTATTTTGAATAGGAGTTATTATCCAGCTTGTTTGTGTCTGCTTTGAATACTCCGAGAGAAAGCACATTTTTGGCACACACAAGCACCAAAGTGTTACTAGTTCATGACCTTATTCATTCATTATTGAAAAACATCACCCCAAACACCTGGTAAAAATAACTTAGCCTCATGTCCTGAAGTTAATTTAACTATTAAGGTATCAAAGAATTTGGCACTGAGTTAATAAATCATTCTAGTAAGCATTGTTATGAAGTAGGGTGCAGAAAGAAGCAAATAACCCCATGGAAATCAATCTGTCAAGGGCTGAAAATAAATTACTGTAAAATGGAGTGTGTTTTAACCACTTCTCAGCTGTTTGACTGTTGAGCCATGAAAATACAGACCTTTTCTGTGCACTGCAGAGCAGATAGTGTCAATATGTCTAACTTCAGGGCCAAGTATTTAGAACAAAAGCAGTACTAAAAGATATGCTTATGGGACGGACAAGCAAATTGAAAAACTGATGAAGTTCCTTAACACTATTGTAAGAAAAGTGTGTTAGAATGTTAAAGATAAAAGTTAGTTCTACCTGGGTTAGAATTAGTTGGCATTGCTAGAGCAAGGCATGTAATACTTTCATCATAGCCTTTCTAATGGAAGGCATAACATCAGCAAACTCTGAATACAAATGTGGAAAGCCGGGAAGGTTAATCATCAAATTAAACATAGGGGAGATTCAAACCACACTCCCTACACATGTGCTCATAATGGATGAGGGCCCTATTTCCCCATACAGAGTGAGCAAAAAGCTTGTGCAAGGACTGACTTCATTATATAGACTTAATACTAATACTTGAAGGAGCTATCATCAAGGGTCATTGACCTCCTGTCTGCTCTGACTGCAGAGGCATCCTTCTGTTGAATTATGCATAGCTATATTTATGTTCTAATTTAAATATCATTTAATATTTAGCTTGTTGCTGTACATTTGCATAGTTAAATACATGGTCATCTGCTGTTTACCAAGCCTGCAGGTTTCAGGGCCACAGAACAGAGCCTGGATTCCCTTTCCTATGAATTGCCTACCTCTACTTGCAGGATCTTACTTTTCCAAACTTGAAAAAAAGATTAAATTATCTTCATACCTGGGGAAAAAAAAGAGTCTAATGTTCTGTCTGCCAAGGACCCAAAGGCACTCTTTTTCTTTGGAAGCGTAAATTAAAGAAATGAATTTAGTTTTCTTAGGTTATTTAAAACTTCAATCATTTGGATGTTTATTAGATGCAGGAAAGACATTGTGAAGATTTATATTTTATGCCTAGCATTTTGTTATGCAAGACATTGAATCAACCACTTGAGCAGGAAAGAACAGAAAAATTCACAAAAAATTGATAGTCCACAGTATGTCTTGTTCTAGTACAAATCTGTGGGGAAGGAAGAGAAGCTTGGAGGCCTCCTCTTCCTAGTACATCCTTCCTATAGATGATGCAGAGGAGAAAATATATTTCCTCTGGAAAATAAAATGTCTATGCCTACCGTGCTCAGTGGAGAGCCAGTTTAAGACAGGCTGAGCGCCCAGACAGACAGGCAGGCTGCACACAGCATGCTGTTTGACTGTAGTTGAGGCTCCAATATCAGCCCCTGGCAAGGACTCTGAACCTCAGGAAATCATGACTTGTAGCAGAACTGGCCCTACTCGTGGCCGCTGCCTCCAGCCTGAGCAGGGGGCTGTGTCTACGCTGAAGGAAGCCTATGAATGAGCTGTGGCTATTTCATGCAACGTGGATTATGGGCAAGTCCTGTCATGAGAGCAGATTTGCTCTCTCCTGGCTTCCCAAGTTACCCCAGAGGAGTGAAAAAGAGCCAGACCATTAATCCACTTACCCTTGCACCAGCCTGCAGAACTGGCTGGATGCACCAGCAGAATGGAGCACTCTATGTGCCCAAACCTGTGTGCTGGAGATCTGCATCCGGGATTTTGCCTCAGGGGTCGCAGTCCCTCCTCAGCTCCTGCAGAGCCTGTCTGGCTCCACACGACTCCCCAAAGGCCCTGGGCTCATCTGCCCACAACAATTGCATGAACCCCCACCAAAACTTCTAGGATTCTTCAGGCCAAGATCAGCGACCTCCTACCCCGTGTGTACCCTCCAGCCAGGAACCAAGGAAACCTGGGATGGGGGTGAGGCATGGGATACAACACAGGGTAATGCACTTAGACTAAGTCTCAGCATTCCTGCTGCAAAACTCTTGGCCAGGCTGAAGCTATCTGAATACAGTTCAACACATCCTTAGTATCATCAACTTTAGAACTGCAGCAGGGATAGCACAAATTAAGTGTGTGTTTTCGAAAAGATCTGGACCCTAACCTAAAATTACTGACAGAAGCAAATAAATAATTAATCTAGCTGAAAATGTCTCCAAAAAGAACTATTTCTTGACTTTGACAAATAAGCTGTTTATGTTACAAGATGAGAAATACAATAGTGTATACCCTCCCCCTAATGGACCTTCTTACTTTCAAAATTAACTACTCCAACAAGACTGTGAATTGTGAAAACAGCATGTTTTGTCTTTTTTTGTCATACCTGAAAAAATGACTATATTTGTAGGGAGTTTTTAGTTAAAAAATTAAACCACTCTCACTTATCTTTGTACTTTAATTAGATGTTATACAAATAGAAAGAGGTTTGTTATGTCACTTCTGAAAACAAAATAGGGTTATCAAACTAGGGCTGTGTAATGACTTTCCTCCAAAACCTAATGAATATGGTTTTCTGAAGTGGGTGCTGATATTTTTCATCTCATTTGCCAAGCTGCAGATCCTAAGGTTCTGGTTTCTCTGTTTGAGTTTTTTGCTATATTTTGTTTTAAGCTGCTCAAGTTCAGGTATTTATCCATGGAGGTGTATTTACAATTCAAGTGAGCAGTCTACAGAGGTAGATAAGCTGTATCTGAACAAGCTGTACTGTATCACACTTCAAAGGGCCATGCAGGCTCATGCTTCCAAAGCAGTGGCTGAGCAGGCTGGTAGTCAGATCCACTTTTCATCCGAGTTCCCCAGCTGGGACATTAATCTTTGCAGAAATGAGCTTTGATACATTCTGCGCAGAGGTCAGTATATTGTGTTTAACGCACTTGAATTGAGCAAATGAGGCCACCTAGGAATTTTTTTACTATCACTGCTACTTTTTTTAAGACCAGGACTGGAAAAAGGGGCTATCAGAAAAGGTTGAGGAGTGAACCCACCATAGGAAATACCATTATGTCATAAAGAGAAGATAAGCCCATTAGGAGGGCCAGGGAGTGAAGGAATCCTATAGTCAGTTGTGTTAATAGCTGTATCAGTAAGATTCAAACAGGACAGATCCCAGCCTTAGGGTGAGTCTTGTTTTAACATCAGACATTGCATAGCACAGATATTTTCAGTATTCATTTAAATATAAACTGTTTTTAAACCTGATATGGTGACTTGGAAACTTCTGAAGTGCCAAGCAAATAGAATTTAGCTATCATTTTATGGGAAGAAATGTACCATTTGCTCAGGAGTAAGTAAAGATAAACTCATGGGAAATTATAACAGTGAAGGGGGAGAGAAACATGCTTCCTTTTTCTAACTTACAGAATGGAAATTTCAGCACCTTCATGTACTGAGTCCCCTAAATACAATACCCAACCATATAAAATGCATGGGATCAAGTCTAGATTTTAAAAAAATGTCAGGATAGGAAATCTATCAAAATGCAGAATTTGGTATGTAAGCTTCTTACCTGATTGTCTACACCAGACTTTTCACCAAGACAACTAAGAAAGTGTGATTTCTCTTGTAAAAGTCCCCATTTCAGACCAGAACACCCCTGGTTCCTGCTTGGGTTTTGATTCAGCCCTGTGCTTGAGCCCAGCTGACTGTTTCTGTCACTGTCAATGTTTATTTATCTTGCTTTTTCAAGCATTTGCAGATTATAACTAGCAAAGAATTTGCTAAGATTACACTGAGCAGTGATTATCTACATCCTGAAAATATTTAGATCCCATTGTCAAGCTGACTTGACTCCTGCTGGTATTCATGGGAATTAATTCTGGGAACTAATTATGAAGCCATACACACTGTGAGCAGCATGTGCAAACAGTTTGGCACAGCCCAAAGAGAGAAATCCAGGTCAGTCCTGTTACCCACCTTCCCCACCCCTGAACTGCACCTACCAGCTGCCTGTCTAGATCATCCCAGCCAATTAACAGACCCTCTGTAAATCAGCTCATTAACCTAATCAAAACCCAACTTTGCTGTGATGTCCCACCCTTAAGTGTAAGAGAGCACTCAAGATTCATAGAGGCTTGTGGGTGAAAACAATGACAAAATCAGAGGCTCCAGTCTTCTTACAAAGCTTTATTAGTAAATTGCACATATAGAATGGAAAGAAAAAGAGAGAGATAGAGAGAGATAGAGAGAGAGAGAGAGAGAAAGAAATTTTTCCTCACCCTGGATGTAACTTTCTCACTTTCTATGCAAAATAGTTATTATATACAGTCTGTTCTTCCAGGGTTGGAGGGCTTCAGCAGTCTTGGGTGGTTTTGATCTCCCTTTGCAATCCATGCCCACTTCTTGATCTCATTCCTGTGCTTGCACTGTATTGTTTTGTGCCTATGTCTAGGAACTAGAACAAGGATGTTTGTCCTGGAAAAGTGCTGCCCTACCTCCACATCACCTCCTTCTCCTGCCACAACTTCTTTACCACAGTGCGTTATTATCAACAGCCCTTGGTTATTGCCAACAATTCTTGGCTGGCTCCACAAGCGTCTGGCTATGGGTGTCTAAGAAATACATATTAGCCCCTTACCTTCTGGATTCCACACTTGTAGAAAACTAAACCACCTAAAGAAAGTCATCAGAAAAAACAATAGTTAAACGATTTGTGAATTTGCCTGGTGAAAAAAACTGCCTTTTCAAAGATGGGAAGATTGTTAGGGTCAAAGTAAAGTAAGTGACTCCAGATCAGTGCAGGAAACAGGGTTGATTGGAAAAGAAGGGAAGAGCAAGTGGGATTCCTCCTTTATTTAGCAGTGGGTTGTTATGAATATTCACCCTCAATACAAAATATTATCCTCAGTTTATAAAGGATGTGATGGTTTTTGCAAGATCCTGGCTTAAGACCCACTTTTACTCTGTGTAAAAATAACTGAAATCAATCAAAATACCAATTTAATAAAAAGAAGAAAACCTAAAATGGTGTTCAGGCAGAGTTATCATGAACTATTATTAAGCTAATGGAATTTAAATAATTAATTCTGGGATGTACAGAACATCATTTATCAATGACAAGGTGTAACTTCTTTGGAAGAAAGAGGAAGCAGCTTCAAAAAGCAGGTCAATGGAAATCTCTCTATCTCCTCACTCTTCTTAAATGACAATTTGCCAATAGATGCAAAGTTATCTCTATTAATTGATCTGTATTACTGTCAGTACACTATGAGGTTATGCGACTTCACCAAAACCACAGCAGTCGGTAGTTGGAGATGGCAAAAACCTGAGAGCTGTGCCTAGCTCACCGCAGAGAGCAGGGTGGACTGGTGTGGTGGATCCTGCTCTGAACCTACTACATTCACCCCCCACAGCCTCAGCAGTCAGTTACAGGAACCACTAGAAAAGCAAGAACATTCTCTTTTGCTTCTACATTATCCACAGACCTGCAGGTTTGGTTGAGTTCAAGCCATTAATGCAGATATTATTTGACATTTCATTTCTCATTTCTGCTCCAGCCCAAGCAGGTCATGGAGTAGGTCAAACTGTAGCTCTGCAGTGGAAGCACATTCCTCTAATAACCATGCAGGAAGGAAAGGGCTGTGTGCCAATTAAATATGCAATAATACTTAGGGATATGCCTATCAATGATACTCTGTACTCCTGGTGACCATTTGTTTTTTCCTACCTGTTGCTATTCAGCCACAGTTAGCTGTCGAGTGCCGGAGAAGGGCTGGCAAGAGAAGCACACAAAATTATCTGATGAAGTGGTTTGTAGGAGCAATTGCGTCAATGCCTCTCGATGTGGGGGACCCCTGCGTCAGCTGCCATCTGTGGAGCAATGGATTTGCGCCGATCCTTCCACCACAGCCTGTCAGCAATAGGTGAAGCACAGAAAACACAATGAACCAGAACACCTCCTTGGACTGTCAAAATAATGTGTAACACCACAGAACATGAATCAGCCAACTCCTTGACTTTTCCCTCAGTGGATGTGCTGCCAAACACCTGGCCATAAAGTAAGGACATTTGTTTATGGAAAGAAATTTCAAATCAGACCAAATCTCCCTCAAATTATATGATTTCTTAATAATCTGATTTTAAAGATGACCATCAAAGCACTAAAACAACTTAATCATCCTTATAACCTTAATTTCTTCTCTTTTTTCCCCCCTTCTTTTATGCTCTTACCTATCATCACAAAAAACTAATGACTCATTCTGGTTGGTTAGATCCTACTTTGAATGCCTGGCTCATGGAGTTTCTCTCAATTGCACAAAGACCAATCCCTACTTTGGTGGCACATCTCCAAGCACTTGTTTAATTTCACTCCAGTGATTTGACCCCCAGAGCTAAAGGACTCCACTCTTAAACCATACAATAAAATAAGCCTGCCCACAGCAAAACCAGCGTAACTCCTAAAAATTAGGTGGACATTACACTGCCTCCAAATTTTGGCATAGGTGCACTTCTGTGGGTAGGTGAGAATTTTAAAACCTCATTTTATATTCTTGAAAGACAGGATGCAACTACAGAAGCCAGAGAAGCTCCAGGAGTTGGTCTATGCAATTTCTATGCTGTAAACACAACAGTATCTATAAAGACTGGCTGGGAGTGTCATTGATAAGGCCTAGATGATGGCATGTTCTCAGCAGGGAGCCAAACGCTCCTGAGGAGTAAGCATTATGTATAAGGAATGAATTAAATTAAAAGCATTATTTCTTTTGCTTGTTTCAGACTTACTTTTGACTCAGCAAGCAGAGACCAACACGCAGCCATCTGTGCTGATTGTTCTTTCTCTGATTCTACTTCAAAATTTCTATTTTCTGCTCCTCCACTCCTTATTTTCCCATATTTCCTGACATTCAAACCTCAAGTCACACCCAAACCAAAAATAATCATATTTTGAATGACATCAAACCTCATGATCTCATTTCGAATGTGACTAAATGAGTCCAACAGTTCCCCAGTGCTTGTGAACTGTCCCCATTTCCCAGTGGCTTGGATGAAAGGCTGAATGGCAGTGAACTCACATGCTCAAAGGAGACTATTTATCAATGTCTAAATCTTTGGCAAACGTCTCACTGTGCTTTTCAAAATATTTCTGGAGTTACAGGAGATCTCCAGACTATTGGATCATTTTTATGTATTTGGAAACATCTGTATTTAAGAAGCTCTCATCACCTCCATCAATATCTGTTCGACAAGCCACTGGTTAATACGTAATCAAAGCCTGGAAAGTTTGTTATACCTTCTCCCGAGCAAAGTCACTAGAAAGTCCATAGTATATCAGATATTAATATTTGAGCAGATTACTTGGCAAACAAAATTTGAACAGTGCCAAACACATTTTAGTAAGACACAACATAATATCCTAACTGGGTTTTATAATTTAAATTATTTCATAATCAATATCTATATTTAATACGCAAGCTTAACAGTAAGGAAACCATCAATTTTCTTTTCATTCACAATTTACAACTCAGAGCTGAGGAAAAGATATGCTGCTTTCTTCTGTGCATGCTGTACAATGTGTTTCACTACTTGTTGCTAATAAAATGATGCAATGTCCACTCTAGGTTGGAGTTTTCTGATGCACTTCAGGTTGTGTAGAGGAGAGTTCAATATCTATCAAGAAACTCTTTTACATACAGTTTAAGGTGCATCTCCCTCCTTTTGATAAAAGCTTATCAAAAAAATACAGTAAGTTTGAAGACAGACTTTTTGATGAGGTTTTATCTAAAAAGAATGACAAATTTGACAAGAAAATTGTCCTCAAAACATTTTGTATTATTGTGAGTTGAAGGTTCTTGCCATTTTTGGAAACAAATTGTGAAGATATTTCAGATTTTAGCAATGATGTCTGATCACCCACCTGTTTCTCAGGCAACTATTTTTTTATATGCCAAAAAAAGTGCATTTTAATTGATATTTAAAAGTCATGTGTCACATACATTATCCTGTCTGTGTACTCATTGCCAAAGAAATCAATTGTCATCTGAAAAGCTTTCCTGAAGGAAAGAGGACAGACTTGTACCTGTGCCAGGAGCATCTTTGTTTGAAGTCAAAGCAACTCCTATGCTCCACTGGTGAACATTTAGAAAGGCGAGTTCTAACCTGGGGGCATTTGTCACCCTTCATTCAGGCTGAAGCTTTCCTGCTGAAGCTAAAGATGATCACTATCCTCATTTCATAGTACAGAGGTTGGATAATCTGTCTTTAAGATTTAAAGTATTTTTACTCTATTTGACAAAGATGGGTCTATATTTTTATCTAAGAATAATTTTTGTCTGTCTGTCCCTAAATCAGAGATATTTATTTTTTTCCGAATATCATTCTCTTTCTTTTATTATTTAAGCTTTTGTCAGGTTTGTGTTCTATTTTTATGCAATACCTCCTATGGGTGCAGGCTTGCAGATACATTTTTCTTTATGCCCCTTTTGGCACTTGATAGGATCTGAAGTAACACTAATGCAGAAGAAGAAATGAAGGATAATATAATTCAAGAGGGATCCTTTTAACACTTATCTCTTATAAAGACTGATTAAGGTATAGCAAAACACTTTAGGGATTGTTTTCTGATCTCAAACCACTGCTCATTTTGCCTCATCATTTTTAATGGAATGTTTCCTGCTTTGCACACATATAAGTGAAAACACAGTCAGACCCAATTTATTTCCTCTTATACGGAAAATACCTCCTGGACTGAGTGGGAGCACAGGTCACCACAGTTTACTAACAGCAATTAGTATGTGTGCTGAGCTTTTCTTTTACTATCAGATTAATTTGTGTGTTGTATTATTACTACTCCGTATTTGATAAATAACCTTTCATATCCTCGTAACATTAATTTTCTACATTCATCTGCTGTATTTAATAAATCATATTAGACAAGTATTAGAAACAAACATTTTTTACTTTCAGATTGATGTCTGATTCTGTGTCAGTACTCAGAGGACTTGTATGCAGTGCAGCTCTAGCGCCTGCTGTAAAATGCACACCTTAGTGAGCTGATGCCAGCTGAAGGACTCCCACCACCAAAAGACTGGTACCTACGTCTACTCAACATAAAACATACTCAATTTTAATTCTCTCTGCACAGATATTTGGCCTATGAGACACTGAAATTCTATGGGTAATTTAGTGCAATACTGAAATACCTGCACAGACCTAGAATTACACAATTGGCCACTATTCACAAAAATCCAACCTGCAAGGGATCAACCTGCAAGGTCTGCAGCCAAGATATTCCCAAAGGATACATACTATTTAGACATGACAAAAAATAATGTCCAGGGTTTAGGGTTAAGTTATAGAGTTATAGAGTCGGTTAGTGGCAATGATTCTTCTTAACATGAGAAAGATGTGAGTTCAGTGACTTCACTTGCCCAGAAAAACTTCTAACTAGATTTCCTACCTTCTTAGTGAATTCTTAGTGAATGTGCAAGTGACCAAGATATAAAATAGTCTGTCATATCCTCAGCCCTCTTCTGCTCAAAGTCTTTAAACTTGCATGGAATAATTAAATATTCACTGGTACAGAAAAGAGAATTATTAATGTGATTATGGCTCTATTAGACCAGTCTGTGCTTGAGGAAACTCACCTGACAAGGTAGAGATCTGTATTTCAGCCCTTGTTTCAATTTATATTCAAGTATTCTAAATTAAGATTTGGATTACTGGCTAATACTCATGCATCTTAAACAATAGGGTGCAGTTTGGTGCTCAGACTCTTGTCAATAAATATTTGGTCCTTACAGGTTCAAGAAGAGGGATGGAAGGAGCTGTTCGAAAGGCACTCTGTTGCTGTCTGCTTTGAGCAGGTGTATAAAATGTGAAACTGGCAGGTTCTGACAAAAGAAGGAATTTAATCTTGCCCTCCTACACCTCAGGTTGATGCTCTGATGAGCAAGTCAGAAAGAAAGGAAAGGGAAAGGGAAAGGGAAAGGGAAAGGGAAAGGGAAAGGGAAAGGGAAAGGGAAAGGGAAAGGGAAAGGGAAAGGGAAAGGAAAGGAAGTGACTTCACTCCAAGACAGGTTCTCAGGTTATCGTTTCCAATTGAAGACAGACTCTCCAGGCCACAAGTGCCTCCATCTGTCAAGGGTCTCAACAGAGCTGGAAGAACTGCACTAACTCTTGGCCACTGGTAACTTGGTGCAGACACAGCACAGTGCTGGTGTATCCACATCATTTGTGTGTTCAGGTCACACTGCTGTGCTCTCGGCCTGGTGTGTCTGTACAGGGAGAACCACTCTTTCTGTTTCAAGGTCCAGCATATGCGAGGCGAGCTTAGAGATTTTGGGACCCATGTGTCAGACTTAGTTCTAGGTGTCTGTTTCTCCTAAAGCAGTTTTTAGGCAAAAAAAAAGTTAGATCTCATGCTTTCCTTGGATGATTGGGTCCACAAAGCATTCAAAGTGTTCCTGCACTTCTTTGTAATTGTCATCCACAATTTTTGTCTGACTCAATGCCTCAGTATATTTTTGAGGTCTGATTTTCAGAGCTTCAGGGTTTGCATGGGACCTACCCACAGCCAACACAGACCTGAAAATCAGACCAGCTTGTTAGGAAAAGCTGAAGTTAATTGAACTTATACATAATATTTTGGCTTCATTTACAGTTAAGCACTCCATAAAAACTTTTAATGTTAGGAAGGAAGAAAGCCATATCATCAAATCTTCTTATCATTCTTAAGTCTAACATAATGAGTAAATTATTTCTAGCACAGACATATTACATAAATTTTTTAATCAATTATTTATTTCACTAGAATTTGTTAAAATGGTCAAGTATTTAGTTGCATTCAGCTAATAATAATGTTTTATTCTAAGATGATTTTTTACAATGCTACCAATTAGTTGCATTGTTTTAATTTGTTGTCTACATGCCCTCAGTATTCTTGCTCAGTTGGTCTCAACTCTATGGTTCAATTACTGGTTTTTTTCTTGTTGTGAAGATAATCTGAATGATGTGGTTAGTTGTCTGATGGCCTTTGATTGCATCTCAGAAATACTGTGGATAGCTGCTGAGCCTGCTGATGTCTTGCAGAGTAAAAATAAAATAAATGTATAACCAGTTACTATGGAACCTATGAATTTAGACTGGTTCCCTCAAATCATTCTCTGCTGGTACTTCCTGACGAGTAACTCTCTAAAAATATAACTTGACACTCTCTCGTGGTGTATCTCCAGATACATCCTTTTTATGGATACCTTATCCTTGAAATTGGACATAATGAGGTCCTGTTATATTTGTCTAACCATTAAGGAATTATATTTCAGTATAAAACAAAGGGGGGAAAATAAGAAGAAATATATGTTGCAATGAAATCACAAACACTGGGGAGTTGCAGACATATATGTGGCTGTTGTGCTTAAATAAGGACATACGTTTCATTAAACTTCTTGGTAGTCACTACAGTAAACTAAAATGGTCTGCAACACCCACAAAATAAAACTGTCTCTCTGTTGACTACAGGAAGACTAGGGAAATGAGACATAACCTGGATGCAAATATTTTTAGTTATGTTAATTACTGCCAATGGAATCTATAAAGATAAAGACATTCATCTGAGAATAGACCAAACCTGTTTTACCCACTTTGGTAGAAGTAATTTACTCTAGTTCTGAATAAAGAACTGAAGCTGTAGTATGAGCAAAGACAGATAATTTTGCATTTTCAGCACGTTCAGCCCCCTTTTAAAATAGGATTTACAAAATACCTGCATTTTTACAAAAAAATACATGAATTTTACTTATTCAAGGCACATAGACAGATTTTTTCAATTATTTTCAATACCCTGGGTGAAGAATTCTTAGTCTGGCACAAAGCAAAGCAAACAGATAGAGAACTTAATGACACTAGGACAAACAGTACCACAAACCAGAATGGTTTTGTCTATTTGTGTGTGAATATATATGGCAAACTGATTTTTCAAAACTCAGAATATGCTAACCTGTTACAGTCTTTGAAAAGTCACAGTGGAGGATTGAATGTCATTTGTTATGTCATATGCAGACTCAAAGCTTCTTTTTCAAAAGTATTGTCTTCTTTCAGAATGCCAGGATCCTGCCTGGTTATAAAAGTTTGCCTTCTGTCCAAGGAATGTCTGCTCAGCTTAATCATGCTTGAGTCTCTTGGAAAACAAACCAGAAAAAACTGCACATTAACATCTAAACTTTTTGTTCTGCTGTTTCTTCTCCTTCTTCTCTTATTTCCCACAAAGTACTTTCTCTGGTTTTGATGAAGGCGGCAGCACACACCAGAAATATTCAACCAGAATTGTTAGTACTCTCACTTTGTTTTTTTCCTAGCAAGTAAGTATCATGTTCCTAACAGTCAATAATTCTGTTCATCTGTGGCACTTCTAAGATGATTTGTGAAATTGCTGTTTTGGAAGAGTTTTTAAAAGAAATTTGGAAATCTTCAGACAAAAGACAGTGCTACCTCTGGTCTCTGGATCCTGTCCTAACAGAGAAGGAATGACAGCCTAAAATTCTAGTGATAGTTCCCAGTCTTATATTTTATTAGGTCATGTATCTTCCTGTTGTTTGACCATCAAATGGGGAAGTGGTGTCCATCATAGCAGCACCTTTGTACTGTGTGCTCTTTAATTCAAAATTACTCTATATTTCTGTTGCTTCACATTGGGATCCTATAGTAAACCAGCCATTTTCCTCCTAAATTCTGTTCAATACATGCAAGCAAGTAATCAATTCTACATTTCACACAGTGTAGCAATTCCATACCAAATCAGCATGGTCTTGAGCTACATCCAAAGATGGAAAAGAGGTAAAGAATCACACACTCTGAGTGCGGCAATATCAGGTTGCCAAAACTAGTACAAATACTAGGAATTAACCTGCCAGGAGGGAAAATGTGTCTTAAAGACACTTTGACATCTGTAATGAATGTATACATATAAATGATCTAAAGGTGACTTAGGACACCTTAGGTGACTGGCAAGAGGTTGAAAAATCAAGTCATTGGATATGTAGGAAATTAAATACAACCCATTTCCAGAGTCCAAATCAGCTAACCTAATTAACAGGTTATCTGTTCTTTTTGATTTTTATCACAGTTTTGAGAGCTATTAAGCAAGATTGAACTTTTGACTGTGTGAATTTCTGCATGAAAATGAGTTTACCAGGTCCCTTACACCAACTTGGATAGGAGCAAGTCTCTGGCCTTAGTTATATCATCAAAATTTACATTTCTCATACCAATGCATGCTCTTCAGACTGCAAAGTAAAGAGTTCCAAAATCTGGGTGGGCCACCATGCTCACTAGAACATCCCCATTGTGTTTGAGACTGGATTTCATTTAAGTTCTGTCTCTTCTGTCTTGCAAAGGGTAATACATGTGGACATCTTATGTGAGACCAAAAAAAAGAGCTTCTTGTGAATTCGCTGGGACAAAACAGTTTGAGAACAGAGCCAGGCTAATCCTATTCAGGAATGCTCTCCTCATTTCTAGAACATTCTCAAACTCTGCCCATAAGGAAAGGAAATTTTGGTCCTATGCTAAATTTGTGCTACCCCCGTAATCAGATCTGCAAGGCTATGCTGGAGGTCCCTTGATCTGATTTGGTAAATCTCCATTCCATAAGCTCTCTGCCACTGGTGCTTCCTTCCTTGAAAGACATTCATCTAAGCTCATCTCAGTGGTGTCTCCACCTTCCACCAGCATAGTCAACAGACTCTAAAAGTCCCTATTTTTACCTTATTCTGGAAAGACAACCCTTACTAGGTCCTAGTCCATATCCCTATACTTCTTCAAACATAAGGACCTGTGGATATTCCTTTCATAGCATGGTCCAGTGTGACAGCAGAAACTCCAAATCAGTATTTGCACAGCTGCAGTGTGGACATAGACAAACATTTTGCAGCAGATGAAGGGCTGTGAACACAAGCATCATTTCAGACTCACATCAAAGACTGCTTTCAGCTATGAGATGACAACTGGCTGAAAGCAGACAGGCTTCCAAACTTATGAAGGAAGCAGAATAACATACGACTGCCAATATCACTTCACAATGTGATGCCTGCTACAGACATGGGTGGTAGCTTGACTATGGTGCTTTAATAAATATCACAGAGCTTGGGTTTGGCAGTCTGAAGCAACCACAGGTCTCTTACAATTTTACTTTATGATATCTATAGCTTCATTACACCAGCCAGGACTACCCAGATTTTGGTGGGGACCTGTCCAGAACCTTTCGAAACATAAAATACTGTGTAACCCCTCTTCTGAGTGGTACCTCCAGCCATTTCAAACCACCAGAATATACATGAAAAAGCCATGTGACAGACCACAGCGGCCAAAATCAGCTACAATAGCGTCAAAAATACTGTCTTGGGTAAAAGTAAAGCCACAGGAAAACAAACGGAGAAGATACCAGGGATCATCCTTAAATATGGTAAGTGCCCATATCAGGTGTAGTTTCTTTTAAATTTTCTTCTTAATATCCATTGGAAGGCTGGCTGTTTTGCTTAAACTTGAGTGCAGCTGCATCATGATAAAGCAGGACACTGCAGTGATTCAACTCACAGTCAGGAAATGCACACAAGCATGAAGTCTATACATAACTCTTGAACAGAACTGGTCCCAATCCCAAGTCATAAAAGCTCTTCATTTTTTTACTGCTGCCAGAAACCTTTCCTTCACTTAGCTTTATATTATCTGCATGTTGCCACACATCTAATTATTAAGTCTTATCAGATACTGATGCCATCATGGTGCTCACCATGCTCCCTGACCTGCATTTTGTCAAATGTTTTGCTAAAGTCAAAAAAAATTATGTTCAAGACAGTCCCCTTCTATTATCAGCCAAGTCACTGATTATGCCACAAATGAAAAAAAAAAAAAAAAAAAAAAAAAAAAGGAAAACATATTCAATTTTTTACCCTCAATAAATATTTGCTCTCTGAACACTCAGACCATTCTGAACACTCAGACCATTTCTATCTTGATAAGTGACCTGGGTCATAATACCTGGATGTTCCACTCTTACTGAATGTTCAGAGGCAGATACAGCAGCCTCTAAGAAAGTTCCTGAGGCAGAAAGGAATAATCAGGCAAGAAGAGAAAGCAAGCTGTGTTCAGGGACTTGAAGATAAGACACTATTTCTGATCCCACTGGCTGATCCTGGGATCTTGGACAGAAGAAATTGTAGGATTGCAAGCTTCCAGTCAATCTTCTATTGCTTTTAATGTTTTACTCTCTGGAGCAAGGATTGTCTTTTATTAAGAATTTGTAAAGCATGTTGCAGAACAGAACCCAAGCACAGCTTGTTACGACTGAGTTATATGCAACCTACTACACAGAATTAATGACAGTACAAAAATGTAGATGGACACAAGGGAACTGTAAGGTGTAGTATGAAGTGAAGGTTAAATCACAGCAGAGGATGAAAGGAGAACCTAAGCACACTAAATAGTAAAGTTTGAAAGCTTAGGCCTTGCAAGTCATACCCTTTAATACAGATGAAAGGCTGTAAAATTTTGTCCATATTGCTCAAACTCAAAGTTAAGGAACAAATCTAGGAAAAGACTTTTTGCAAGGATTTTCTTGGAATTTTCTTTACAAGTGCAGGCTTAAGAAAATAATCTTCGCCCCAGCAGAGTGGGAATGAGACCCAAACCTCTGTGAAATAACCTCCGATTTATATACTTTTTATTATTTTTCTTCCTGAATGGATCTGATACATCTGTAAAGATTGACTTAAACCCTCTGTTTTCCTTTATGACCATGCACGCTATTCTCTTCTGCTGTGTTCTGCTTTCAAACCATTTAAGTTCACACAGAAGAATTCTTTTTATTTTTATGGAGTAATTTGCTACGCAAAGGCTGGTCTTTTCATTTTCAGATTTCTAATGTTTTCAAGTATCTAAAACAGGACTTTTTTTTCCCACTTTATGGAAAAAAAGCCATGCTGGCAGATTTCAGGGCTTAATTTCTTTACAACAATAGATTTAATACAAAACACATTTTTATTGTAATAAAAAAAATAAATAAAGGAAGCAATATGCATTTGAAAATTCTGCCAAACAAGGCAATGTTTGTTTATTCTTAACAAGAACATCTAATATATTTTTATGTTGGTATTGACTTTTTATACATGTTGCATTTGACTAGTATACATGTGACTATATACATGACAACTGAAGTTTAATTTGATTTAACTATAAAGGCCTCAGTATCTAGCCCATCAGACTAGAAATAAGATTTATGTTGAGGAGCTCTGTAATCTATTTTTTTTTGTTGTTGTTCTTTGGCTAATTCTTCTGATGATTTTTTCTTGTTACTGGACTTGGTCTTTCTCTCCCAACCCTGAAACTATCATTCCTACCTTGTTTAAAAAAATTTCTGCTCCTCCTGTGGTCCAAATACAATAGAAAGGGTTAGTGTTTTCCTCAAAGACCAAACAATTCAATTTTCTGAATAACCATTAATATACAGCCATTAATTTTGTTGGAAACTAGCCTCCCATTGACTTTCATAAAAGTTGGCCTTAAGAGAACAAGAGACTTGAGGAATCTTTAGACTCAAGTTTCTTCAATGCTAGACTTCCTTGCCAATGGGGTTGCATAAATATTTTGAGCTCATCCAAATTTCAGTGAAATGTGTTCATTGACTTCACAGTTCCTGGGCTCAACACCTTTAGTGTCCATATACCAGACAGAAATTATATTGCTGAAAGTAATATATATTTCTTTAAAATTGTGTACCACCTCTTTCAGTAACATGATTAATGAATTTGACAGATTAATAAGTACTAGAAATCTGCAGGAATCAATAGACCTTATTAGACCTGAAAGCTGAGTGCATTGATATAGAATGGAAGAATCATTATGGAATCAAACCAAACATTGTTCATTAGTGGTAGAATTTTGTTGACACCTGGCCTGGAGGGATTTGAACATGTAAACAGTCTTAAATCTATTTTTTGGTTTCCTGATAGACAAAAGATACTGGTTTTTACCAGTATCAGGAGTGGCATCTACAAGAACATAAATACTACTGGAAGTGATTGCCAAAAGCAAAAGCAAGTGATAGCACCTTCTTCACTACGAAAATATCTTCTGACTCCTTAACCTGCCCAAGAAAGAAGAATGTGAAAAGGTGTCTCTGCCAGGCACGGTCATGTTACTAATTTTTGAAGGAATGAGGACATATATGCCTATCTTGTGGTGTTCACCTACTGGATATTGTAAATAGGTCCTTGAGAGGATTATTAATTCCGCCTTAAGAGCAGGTAGGTGTGTGTTCACTTTAGTATTACTGGGAGCATATTTTAAAAGGTGATTGCTGCAATTGCTAGATACATTGCCACTTTGAGATTAAATTTTCTGATTACCTAGCCTGATGTATAGGCTACATAGCTGAATGTATAGAAACATTACAGTATAATATAAACCCATATGAATCCTACAGAACAATTGTCTTCCCTCTAAGATAATACTCCAGTAAATTCAGTAACTTTTCATCATATTGCAAAGGAATACATTGCAGCAGGAGGTAAACTGGGTGGAAAATAACTTTCCTGTTCCAGGAAAGTTTTTGAAATTGCAAAATTCACATTCTACTCTGAGCCAAACCCAAGACCTTTCAATTTTTTTTTTTATTTTTTCCATGGGAAAATAAGAAGAAAACATAATTGGAATAGCTGCAAGTCCAGGATTAAGGGCTTTCCTCTGAAATGTAGGAAACCCAGGTCCAAGTCTATGCTGTGAAGTAATCTTAACAGGAACTTGAATTTCATTCTCCCACATCCTGGGAGATGTGCATAACAGTCAGGTTACTAGTCATTCTGACTCAATCTCTATTTGATCAGAAATTCCACAACAGACTCCAAAAAAACCTTTTCTGTCTTAATGACATGTATTTTCCACAGAAAGACTGGATATTGATGGACAGACAGTTTTAAGCATGAAATCACTCTGCTCTAGAAAATTCAATCTAACTGAAGATAACAGCTCTTAGATGTAATGAAAAATTATGTTTCTTACCATAATCAGTCCTTAGTGTTTTGAAGGTCCACTGTGCCAAAAAAATGGGGTTAGTCTTTGTGTTCTGATCATTTTACCAATTTGGGTAATTATTTCCCCCCATCTAAGTTTAATCTTACATTTCAATTGGATACAGGATTATTCTTCATTTCATGACTTAAACTATAATGTACTGTTGTTTCATACTGTTAAACAGCTGCTTAGCTCTGTGAAAATAAGAACCATGTGTTCTACCCCAGAGGTGGCTGGCATTTCAGTGGTAAATGAATTCATCCTTGCTTTTTAAACTGTTTTTGGATTCAAGTGTTATGTAGATATAAGATATTTATTGTTTCAGTTTTATTAAGCCTTGCTCCCAGCTAAGAAGACTAGAGCCAGAATCTGGAGAAAGGACCACCCCTTATGATCAATAATAGTTTAACACAGGATTCAAAGAATTCCTCCATAGTAGGTAACTAAAAACATATTAGACACAAAAAAAAAGTAGTCATACAGCTAAAACTACAAGTGAGGGTTAAATTTCTGTCTCTAGAAAACATGGTAGCATTAATCATGAAAAGATAACCTCAAGACATATGAATCAGGAACTTGTAACTTGCAAATCACCCAGAGTGACGATGAAAAAGGCAGTAATTGTACTGATAGCATTTGTCTTTCTCTTCCCAACATAAACACATTTGTAATTGTTACATGTAGTATTTCTGAAAAAAAATTTTCTTCTCTTGCAAAAGATCTCCATAGAAATCTTTTGAATCTCCAGAGGAAGTCATTCTCAGAAATGGAGCTTGGAGCTTATGAATTCTCTGTGTCAAAACCATTACAAATAGACTTTTCCAGTTCCAGTTGAATTAGTGCTGTTCATAAACCAAAGGCCTTTAAAATTACAGAAATTTTCACTTACTGCAATGAAAACTGAATTAGATCTTTGTGCTGTGGCTGGATCTACCCACGATAAATCCATAACATTCCAAACCTGTGGAAGCACCTCTCTCCAGACCATGCTCCCGAGTTTCTGAAATTTTGAGAGGCAATAGAAACAGCATAATATAGTTAGGCCTTACCATTACACAGAGATGGAACAACAACAACAACAACACATATTTGCATTTGAGAGCTGGAAAGCTCTGGTCAAGAGGTCTTGACTCCATAAAACAGTGTGCTAATAGAAGTTTTCATGTGTATTTTAGCCCAACCACAAACAGAGCTCATCATCAACAAGGACCATACCAAGAATTCTTCTTCAGATGCAGAAGTGCTGGGATGCTTCCTCCTCTGCTGGAATGAGGGACTCCTTAAGGCAGCAAGTGTCATGGCAAAGAGCTGGTTCATGTGCTGGCAGCTCTGCTTGGCTGCAAGGCCAGCAATGAGTAGTCAGACCTGCCAGCTGTGAGTGGTCATGGTAAAAAAGAATATGGCTCGATGAAGGCTCTGTGTATGTGAGTCTAAGAGAAAGAACAGAAAGAGAGTAAAGAAACTGCCTACTCTTTTCTCCTAGGGAACTAACCAAAATCATAATTTATGCACTTTTTAAAAAGTAGAGATAAAAACAAGTATAAGTGACCCTTCTCATTGATGACTTAAAAGATGGGTATTTCTAAATCCCAAATTTCTACTTGACTGACTACACTACACATGAAGAAAAACCTTTTTTATTTGCTAAATACAGTACATTAATGCAGTACATTAGTCAGTTCAGTTGAAAACTCAAAAAAGGGTGATGAAAAATACCATCACTTTTCATCTTCTTAGCAAAGTAAGACATCATCATACCCATCATTTTTGGGAAGCCTCCAGTCAAACCACGGGGAATTCCCATAGGCTTATTTTATGGCAACTTAGGCTATTTTACTTTCATATGTATCCTAACTTCAAAGAATTATTGCTAAAGATTATTTGTATTTTCAATTTATCATTTCCCTGGATAAATTAGAAATAGGGTCTATCACATCAAGATGGGAACCGAATCAAAGAAATATCATATCTTGGTAACCCTCAGACTGTGTTCAGTGGCATACATGTGGCTCATAAGACCACAGTAAATCCTAAGCAGCTCACCTGAAAAATTATTTTTAAAAATATTTTCTATTTGCAGTTGAAAATACAGAGAGTACACAAAAACTGTGAAGGATGGTTTACCCAAAGGCATTTCATCCCACTGACCTATTTGCTAAAAGACAGAAGGCCAAATTTGCAGTTTTGCATGTTGATCTCTGTACATCTATAAATGTGTGTCTAACAATCACAGCCATTTGTAAGCTGTATGTTTGTGTAGGGTTGATTCCATTTACAATTGTGTAACATCATTAACTCAAATGGATTTGTATAGTTTTAACTGTGAGCAGAATCTGTCCTAGATAATATTCTTGAAATGTTTGGAAACATCTTCACATACTGTTTATTTTTATTTTACAAAGAACAATGTGGCTCTCTGTTCCAGTTTCAAATCAAAAGTAGTAGGGTGCAACTCCACTGACATCAATGGAATCACAATTACTTACAGCAGGTCTGAATTTATCCCTGTGCATCTATATTCATTTAGTCTTTCTCCCCCGGGGAGAGGAAGAGGGAACTAAAATGTGACAGATATTTGTCATATTGCCTAATGTACTACTGGAAGAAGATCAGATGCTATGCTGATGGATATGGTATAAATGAATCTTCAAGGAAACTGAAATTTCACCAACAAACATGAAGGGACATGTGGGGACTGTTCAGGCTACTTTTCCTTCTTCTCTGAAGGACTGTCCCTGTCAAAGCCTTTAAGAAGGGCATGATAATTCATAAAAATACACCTGCTTGATACAGTCCTCCATTTTCTACACAGTCAGCAACACAGATGGCCATGAATGGAGATTTGTATTCCAGAGAGAAAAATAATTAATTCTTTTCACATGTATTGTCTTAAGACAGCTCAGTAGGTGTCTTGTTAATTTGCTCATTACTCAGTGGATGGAAACGTTGATCTATGGAAACTATGAATACAAATTATTCTTCATCCTAAGTGACGTAACATCAGTAAGACAGAGACCTACCTTTATTTATATCTGCTTCAGTAGCAAGTTTGTCATACAACATTTTCATATCCATTTTTAGAGTGGGTGTTACTTTTCTCTATTTCTTCAAGTCAGGGATTCTTTCTCTGTTTAAGAGAATGCTAGGAAGCAATTTTTATAAGAGAATTAAAGAGAAATGAAACACAAATTACTAGATGTGCTTTCTGATGTAATGTCATCTGCAATCAGGATAAAGCTGTTGTGAACTGTGGACAACCTTGGTGCCTACTGCAGCTAGGAAAACCAGTAAAACGATTTGATAACAGCTGAAGTAAAATACATGCATTCTTCCCTTCTATTCTGACTTTATTCTCATTCTCTCATTAGTTTTGCAAATAGATGTCTCTATAAAAGTAAACAAAGGTATGGTACCATCTCAGTGTCGTCCTAGAAGATGTGAGGTGACCTTAATCTTCCTGTTTAATCTCACCATTTACAGCACAAAATAGAAAAAAGGAGACCAGCCAGATTATGCTTATTATTTATAACTGTAGTCCAAAAATGTCGATTCCGGGAATTAAATCACAGAGACTGAGATAGGCTGAAGCCAGTTTTCCACATCTAAACAGTGTTAAACTTGAGAAGACATTCCAATATATATCTGAGAAGTATTTCATTTATACAATGTCACCACCACAGCCAAAATATTTTAAGAGATAACACTTCATTTAACATTTTCATCTGACAGAAACAAATACCCAAACTATTCAATTTCATAGTCACTTCTACACAAGCATAAGTCCTACACCTTTTTCTGACAGGATTTGAAGATATTTAAAGTATTTTATTTTATAAAAGCCTTTTGTCTCGATAATACCCCCTTGTTTCCTGTCTTATTCCATTCCACCCCAAAAATAAACAAACAAAAACCTTCAGGCTTATGAAATTTTCCATTAACGTGTCTTCCCAGCATGATGATCCACATGGCCTACTGTTATTAATTGTCTCCATGTGACTAGACACAATCATTAGAATAAGACGGTAATTATAAGGTGGCTTTTATCCTCGTGATTCTTTGAAAATTTGCATCATTATGTATTTGCATCAGTCTTAGGTGACTAACAGGTCAAAAAAGAGAATGTAGCTGTTCAGGCAAAGATCATTCTTCTGTGATTATACAGAACAGTCCAACAATTCTACAACATCTACCGAATAAATGTATTTTCTTCAATAGTTCATCAATCTTGATCTTAATTTTAAACCTAGAGGTTTTGTAAACAAAAGTGGCCCATAATGCCTCATAGGAGGGGAAAAATTCCCAACTGCATTTGACAAAAATTTCAATGTGAATTTAAGCAATTTATTTAAGTAAATCAACATCATAATCAATAGAAAAGCAGTTATTCAGCTAGAGTTCCTACTGAGTTGAGTTCAGTGCAGCCCGAAGTTTGCTGTTAGTAGTCATGCACATGTAAATGGACATAAGTACAAAGATGGTAGCACCACATTCCCTTAACTGCCTTCCAGTGGCAAAAGTTCAATATACCCTTAAAGAGATTATTTTTATTCACCAAGACACCAATCTCACTTAAATACCCATGTCTTCTCTAAAAATCTTCCTATCCCACATTTATCTGTCCAGATAATACTTATGAATTCTAGCAAGGCCACAATGTAATTAAAAATACAGTAAGCTAATTAAGTTCAAGTGGAGGGTCTGAAAAATTTGAGAGACATAGGGAAGATTCAGCATTCTGTTCAACTGATAGATTTGTGAGTTCTTCACCCCTCCCTCACTATTTGTATTAGCTCTATCAAATAAAAATCTAACAAGCTGAACAAAAAGCTATCACTCAGCATTAAGAGGCAGGAAAGAGGAAAAAAAAGTAATTATTAAACAGGCTGTTTCAACTCTGAATGAATATGTGCACCAATATTTAACCTCAGATCTAAAGTAAATATTAAGTCATTAAAACCTAAGAAAGGGGTGGTCTGCCTCATGCTAGAAGATAAATTTGCCCATATTCCTGTGTGTGAACATGATTTAGACTAGAAGATGACCATGACTTCATTCAGAAGTCAAATTGTAGATTGACTATAATCTTCACTGATGTATCTTGGGAAGATATTCAGCACAGACATTAATGCAACAAATGAAGGAAGGATATAAGCAGGGGGACTGCAGACTGTAAAGCCATTTGTAGTTATCTCAAGTTAGAAAGTGAATTTAAGGGAAGAATTTTCTCTTCCTGACTTCTATAGGTGATAGCTTTCTTGGAAACTAGAATTTTGGTTAGGTGAAGACTTCTTTTGTATCACATAGCAGGTCTGTCTTGTTTCTTCCCATTAGTCAATTTGCTCTTTGGAAGGGTCTAATGTTTTACAGTTGTGTCTTTGAAATGTGTTTTGAATAAAGCTCCAGCCAAGAATGTTGTGTATGTCATTTGTGGGGAAAAGCTAAAGACTGCAGGAGCCTGCCATGGTTATGTAACTTGCTTATTTTTATATCTGTTAACTACTGCTTTTGTTAATAAAGTTTATAACAAAAAGTTTTATAGATTTATAAAAAACTAATAATTTTAAAAATCAGTCACATATTTTGGCATTTTATATGAAGGTTCAATTGTACAAATTTTGCAAATAAAAAACCAAAATCCCAGATGATTAACAAAATATGTGTTTATTTAAACATACAAATAAATAATTTTTAAGGGCTTTTTACTTAGAAAAATCTGAATTCAATATTTGTCTTGCAAGACTTAGAAATCTGAGCCATGCCTTTGGAACCCTTAATGCACAGCAAAACAAAGAGAATGAGAATGGAGTTTCCAAAACTGGAAATCATATAGGATGACACTTGAGACAATAGGGATATTTCCCAGAAAACAACATGAAAAGGTATAAACTAAGCTAGGACAGACTGTACCCTTTTTGTTTCACGCATTCATCTCATAATGTAATCTTTGAAAGCCTAAAGATAGATCAGAAATTATAAATCTTGTCAATATGTCCCACACAGTATTTGGATTGACAGAGCAATGTGACTGTTTTAAGAAAATGTAAATCCAACATGAAGCAAACATTTATGTTATCACTAACTGGACAAGTCTAAATAAATCAACAAATTTTCAGGCATTGAAGTACTCATTTTCCGTCTTAAAATGAGTGAACCATGACTCAAAATGTCATTTCTGGAACACATTTCTTTATCTCAGCACATTAAGACACTTAGGGATGCTCCACGGCTACTCTGAAAAGGATTATGGACAGTCCTGACATAAAAAATGCATGCTAAAATAAGAACAAAAGCAGACCCAGTGTGCCAAAAAGCCAGTGTTGTCATTATCATAAACCCACAAGGTTTTCAGTATGTCACTACTTAAATCAGAGACAACCAGGCTTGGTTTTTTGGCAGGACACTATGCTGGAATCTGAAGAAAAATATCTACTTTAGAGAAAATGGACCACATCTCAGTTGCCATAATTTTCCATATCTAGACACGACTAACTCATCCCAGTGTGTTATATTAAGCATGACACAAAAGCCAGCCTGCTGCATCAGGACAGGAGCATTCCACAGTCAAGAATCCATCTTCCTCCAAATTACTAATCACGGTTACGTCGTGGAGCATTTTGGACTTTTTTCAAAAGGTAGGGTTTTGAATAGCATATAGGTACACTCACACCATCTTGAATTCATAAATAATCTAATAATTTCTTAGAGCACTTTAAATCCCAAGCTATAACTCAGTTTTCATTGCTAAAAATATGTCTGGATTTGTATGAAATAGTTAAAAACTCATGATAAATTTAGATGAGAAGTTACAGATTTTATTCAGGTTTGTAGTAGCTGTGTGGAAATTCTTTCTAATATAACTTTAGACAGAACAAAAAAAAACCTCAAACCTTTAAAAAAGTTTCTGGAAATAGCAAACATATGATTTGCTTGACTCATTTCTATTTTAAAAATTAAAGTATATATTACCCATTTCAAACAAAAGCAGACTACTCTAGAAACTGGGTTTCACAGTCATTTTCAACCTTTCAAAGACTGGTCAGAAATGACCTCAATGTATTCACAGTAGAAGAGCAAACAAAATAAAACACCACCACCAAGGTTCCAAGTTACTTAAATAACATTAAAATTACCACACAGCTAATAATAAGGAATTATTTGTTATGTATGACAAATCATTCTTTATTGAGGTAACCTCAACTAAAACCCATTTAAATGCCTCTGCCTTTTCTCATTGTTCATGTAAGGGTTATAATTCAAATTCTGTGGGATGAAGGAGAGGCAGGTTTGTCCCAGTGCAATGATAACCTGACATACTGAGAATGAATCTTAGGCAAATACATAGACTATTTATTTTGTCTTCCCTCATATTAACTTTCTATTTTCCTTTCTACTTTGCAAATTATGCCCATCCTGTTAATTCCTGCCTCCCCAGATCTTTCACCTATACCCTGAACTGTTAATTCTATTCCCCCTGAACCCGACTTTCTTCAATCCTTCTCCAAAACCCATTTCAGTTGAAACAGCACAAGATCCCTCCCAAATACAAACTTTTTTTAACTAAAAAGTGTCAGCACACGCACATGATAAGAATGTGTCATCATACTATCACATTCTTGACAAGCCCTCTAAAGTTTTCCCCATAACCCCTCTGTCTAATCCCTTTTTCCATCTTATCATCATATTTGTCTAATAATAGGTTGCAAAATCTTCGGGTCAGGGATTTTGTCCTTCTATCCATTTCTGTACAGAGTTAAGAGTTAAGCACACTCATCAACCATAATCACTGAATAATGAGGCCTCCTAAACTTATTTGTCCAGTACTGGAATGGAGTACAAGCTTCTTAACACAGACCTTGAATAATAATCAATGTATTTCATAATGTAAGTATCAATACGTAATTTACACCTTTGAGAATTTGGATGAACTTTTAGCTTCCTATATAAAATCTCTTGATAACATCATTAAAGTTTCAAGCAACATAAAATACAAAAAATTTCGATAATGACTCACATCAAGGTATGATAGAAAGATCTACTCCAATAAACTCATATTTTATCTTGGATTTAACACAGCAAGGAAAGACAAAGTGAAGGTGCATTAGAGGACAATGGCTTTAACTACAAAACGTACCTTCAGTTAGGACAATGTCTTGTTTATTGCCTTAAAAATAATAAGTAATGGTAGTATAGAGAATGAACCTAGCCTACATCAACAATAGTAGAGGTTAGATAGGGATGAATATGAGTGGAAGTTTTTTAAATATTAAGGGAAATATTTCCAAAATGAACAGTTTATGACCTACCTAGACAAGTACTATTTGTCTGCCTTCAAATAGTTTCTACCTAATACTCACCTATCTATGACTGATTTAGATGCTGAAATCTTTAGGAGACAAACCATGCTAAATAAATGTTAAAAAAAAGTAATAAAATCCTAAAATCATAGAATGGTTTATGTTGGAAGGGACCTTGAAGGTCATCTAGTTCCAACCCCCCTGCCATGGGCAGAGATACCTTTCATTTTACCAGGCTGCTCAGAGCTCTGTCCAACCCTGCTTTGAATACTTCCAGGGATGGGGAATCCACAACTTCTCTGAGCAACCTGTGCCAGTGCCTCAACACCCTCCGGGCAAAGAACTTTTTCCTCACAGGTAACCTGAATGTGCCCTCTGTCACTTTGAAGCCATTACCCCTTGTCCAATCACGACATATCCTTGTCAAAAATCCCTCTCTAGCTTTCTTGCAACCACTTTAAGGTACTGGAAAGTGCTATAATGTCTTCTTGGAGCCTTCTCTTTTCCAGGCTGAGCAACTACAAGTCTCTTAGTGTGTCTTCAAAGGAAAATAAATCTTCACTGCAGAGAATTAGATGATGGAGGCTGCCTCTAGCTCAGTTACAGGGCAACATTTCCAGCAATACGCAATATTTATAATGTTTTCAATCATTGAAGCGATATTCATGTAATACTTTCAAGCTCATCTTATTCAAACTAAACCAGTTATCCACAGTATATGGGCTCATCGAGGCTCTAGGCCTAATTATTGCCTATCATATAATATGTAAATCATGCCTGACTTAGTACTGCAGCTGTACATCCAAAAGGAAAATATACAGTAACATGTTCCCTTGGGATAATATGTATGAACTGGAGTTCTGCCTCATTAACCCGATATCTGAAAGGTTAAGGTGGGGGGGGGGGGGTAGGGGGGTGGTGTGATTATTTTCACCATATCTTTAAGAGGGTTTTTTCAGGGTGTACCAACACAGCTATTGCGTATAGGTGTCATTGCCCTCTACTGGACCACATCAAAACATGTTTATCTCATGGGGCTGATGAAATTTTCCTCAATTAAAAAAAAAGAGAAAGGTTCACACTGTTAAATATAAAAAGCATATGAATTTGTTCTTTCACCAAATTCTAATGGCTTAAGTGGATAATTTACAGAAGCACAAAATCCAAAAAATAATATAGCTGGAAAAACCTTAAATGACCATACAATTCAGTTTCCGTGACTATCTTTGATGTATATAGTCGCACCTATTACTTTTTTTCCCTCTCTTGACTTACATACAAGCTGTGCTCTTCTGCAACCAGCATTGTAATTTGATGTTATGATTCATCATCTGCCACTCGTTATGTCATCATTGTTTGAATCTTCGAGCCACTGAATCCTTGCATCTTGTGCATAGATTCTCTCGGCAGTTTGCCCTGTTATTTTCATTCTGTCTCTTCAGCAGCATGTCTGATTTCTGCTCATCTTCAGATTCCATCCAAATGACTAGATCAATAATTGCTGTTGCTGCTGCTTGGGTTTTAATTTGCCTTTGGACTTTTGCCCTGTGGGCTTTCGAAACTCATTTAAACCTCTTTTTACTATGTTAATGAGTTTGTGCCCCAAAATGACCTCCTTGTCTGAGGGACACTCTCTATCAACCATTCCTCTGACATGAAAGACTTTAGAAAAGGAAGACGAAGATTTTACAGGCAACATCTTCAGCTGCAATCAAATTCCACAGGTTTAAGAACATTAAGTTTTGGGCAGAATATAGGAAAAAATTTCTCACCTCCTTCTCTGATTTGTGAAAGTAGACATGAGGTTTAATTTGCATAACCTTTGATTTGACCAGACCTTAAGAACTACAAAATTTTAAATCCCACAGATTTGAGTTGGCATGGAACAAGTATAGCCATTTCTCTAATAATCAGTTTTCCTTACAATTTCAAAAAGACAAGCATGGTAGGATATGAGTCTTTTCTTCTGATACCTCTAAGGTTACAAGAATACTGTAGAGCTGTTATGTGAACAGTCACGCAATAACTTGCATACCGGGAGACAACACTCAAAAATCCATAGCATAATTCCTAATTTTTGTAGGATAGTTGTACACTGAAAATGGTTTCTTCTTTACATAGGTGTCTATATGTGTGCTCTTGTAGCGGGTTGTCGCGGGTTCGGTTTGTAACCAGGCAGAAACACCAATTTAGTGTAGTGGTTTGGTCCAAAATACCCATTACTGTTTATCTGCTGTGAGATAAGAATTAGGAGAAATGCAAAGCAGGCACCAAACTTGAAAGAATATAAAGAAGTTTATTAACAGACCTAAAAGAGAAAAAAAGATTATACCACACCTTCAGAACTCTCCTCCTCCCTCCACCTTCCTCCCTTCTCCCACTGACAATGTAAAAAGACAACCCTTAAGATGTTTAGTCTGTTTACCACATCCATAATAACCTTTTTCAGTCCATTTAGAAAGAGAAGTCTCTTCTTGCTCATGCTATGAATGAAAACATTATCACAACGAGACAGCCGCCCACTTCCAAATATTGTTCAGTCCATTTAGGAAGAGGAGTCTCTCTGCCTGCGTGTGAGTCCTTTCCCCCGACTTGCAGCTTTTCCCACAACTGCTTTCAAGGGTCCACTCTTGAAGGTTTTTGGGATACAATTTTAAGGTTGAGCCGTTCAGAAACAAAAACAAAGGCCCTTCTCCTTCCCTGGGAGCAAAGGGTCTTCATCATCTTCATCTTTAGGACTATCTCTGGGAACATCTCTAGGGACTGAGGTTTTCTCCTTTCCCATTTGGAGCAAAAGTCCTCATCTGGTTCATCTCTCCCTGTCCAAACTTCTCATGAAATTACAGCTGCATCAGCATCTGCATATCTCAGCGCAGGTGCTTTTGCTCACGAGTTGAACACTCCACCCCCCACATCTTCATGAAATTACAATGGGATACTCTGATATATCATAGCTTCACAACAGAATTTCAGCTTTAAGCATCTCCTCTCTCTCTTCCCTCAGGTTTTCAGCTCTTCACAGCAATAAAAGGGTTAATCTCACCTCAGCCTTGCAGCTTTGCAGCTGGAATGTTGAATTTTTCTTATCGCAGTGGAGAGGGGGGGCAGAGCCAAGCCGCTCCGGCTGCCCACGGCAAGGCAGTGGGGGGGGGGGGGTTCCACGGCTGGAACAGGGCCCATCGGCTCCAGGATGGCCGTGGCCCGGCCCGGCCTGGCCCAAGCAGGGCCTGGCCGGGCCCGCTGGCCCCCACACGGGGCCCGCAGCCACCTGTCCCAGCACCGGAAACGAGAGAGAGCTTGGAGGGGGAGGTTGCCTATTCTTAAATGTGGATCACAGAGGTGGTCACAACTTTAAGGGGCTTAGAGAATTGTCTAAGCCACTTAAAGTTGTGAATATTCAAAAATTCAAAATATTTGAATATTCTTAAAGTTCAGAATATTCAAACTGGCCAGCTGATAGGTTCTATCAGTTCCCAGAGGAAACTGTAAGCACCCCTTAGCAAGGACATCCCTTCCGGGACTATGCTTGCTAACCTATGACACGGGTTCAGTTTGTAACTGGGCGGAAACATCAATTTAGTGTAGTGGTTTGGTCCAAGATACTCATTACTGTTTACCTTCTGTGAGATAAGAATTAGGAGAAACGCAGAGCAGGCACCAAACTTGAAAGAATATAAAGAAGTTTATTAATAGACCTAAAAGAAGAAAAAAAAAAATTATACCACACCTTCAAAACTCTTCTCCTCCCCACACCTTCCTCCCTTCTCCCACTGACAATGTAAAAAGACAACCCTTAAGATGTTCAGTCTGTTTACCACTTCCAAATAACTTTGTTCAGTCCATTTAGGAAGAGGAGTCTCTGCTCACATGTGAGTCCCTTCCCCCAACTTGCAGCTTTTCCCACAACTGCTGTCAAGGGTCCACTCTTGAAGGTTTTTGGGATACAATTTTAAGGTTGAGCCATTCAGAAACAAAAGTTCTCTTCACCCATCTCTGGGAGCATTTCATCTCTAAGAACAGAGGCCCTTCTCCTTCCCTGGGAGCAAAGGGTCTTCCTCATCTTCATCTCTAGGACTATCTCTGGGAGCATCTCTAGGAACTGAGGTTTTCTCCTTTCCCATTTGGAGCAAGAGTCCTCATCACTTCCATCTCTCCCTGTCCAAACTTCTCATGAAATTACAGCTGCTTCAGCATCTGCCTATCTCAGTGCACGTGCTTTTGCTTACAAGTTGAATTGAACACTCCACCCCCCACATCTTCATGAAATTACAATGGGATACTCTGATATACCATAGCTTTACAACAGAATTTCAGCTTTAAGCATCTCCTCTTTCTCTTCCCTCAGGTTTTCAGCTCTTCACAGCACTAAAAGGGTAAATCTCACCTAGGCCTTGCAGCTGGAATGCGGCTTATCACAGTGGAGAGGGGGGGAGCCGAGCCGCTCTGGCTGCCCACAGCAACGCTGGGTGAGGGGGGGAGGGGGAGGGGTTCTGCGGGTGGAACAGGGCCCATCGGCTCCAGGATGGCCGTGGCCTGGCCTGGCCTGGCCTGAGCAGGGCCTGGGCCAGGCCCACTGGCCCCCGCACGTGGCCCGCAGCCACCTGTCCCAGCACCGGAAACGGGACAGAGAGGCTCTGCCTCAGAGTTTCCTACTCTTAAGTGTGCATCACAGAGGCGGTCACAACTTTAAGTGGCTTAAAGAACTGTCCATATTCAGACTGGCCACTGATAGGTTCTGTTAGGTCATAGAGGAAGCTGTAAGCACCCCTTTGCAAGGACATTACTTCCGGGACTATGCTTGCTAACCCATGACAGCTCTGGAAACAATTCTGTCACATGGTTTCCACTTGTTTTCCTAGTAGGGAAAGTCTATAGACAAATGTGAAAGGCAATCTTGTGTATGCTGGTGGCCAGATCCAATAGAATTCTCAGGAAACAATACGTTCATGTTCTCATACTAGACTAGAAAATGTTCTCTGTATCTGACCTTGATTTTCAGTTTCTGATTGACCTCTTCAAAACTGGCTCACCTATTTAAACAGTTAGTTACAATTAATCTAAAGTACCATTTCCAGTACACTAACCCTCATCTGCTGCTGAGTATGATGAAAAGGAATCTATATTTTTGCAAAGTGTAGGTGTGACAATGAACAAAACTAACTACTTTTCACACACTTCATTCTTCCAAAAATTCTGGCAATTAATTCAGATGTTACTTACACTACTTACTTAGAAGCTCTCTCTGAGTGATGACTTCCTAATCAAAATTTTAATACAAAATAATTAAAAAAAATAAAAGAATCTGCTCTCATTTTTCAGGGGAAAACACCAGAATTTGCCTCTCTTATTTCTACTGATAAAAATCACACTGAAGATCATCACTTTGAAAAGCAGGGCTGTATGATTTACACAGTAAAGTTCCCAAAAAATAAAGAGTTTTAGACTTTGGCTCTGATTTAAGTTTCCTCAAAATTCAGAAATGTTGAGATACAGAGGTTTTATTCCTGTTTATCTCTAATTGAAAACAGAATGAAAATTTCCCAATATTTCCATCAGGCAAATTCACTTTATCATGAACATTGAAAACAGTCTCAAAATCAGGAAGATGACACACAATAACACCAAATTAAAATGAAATGGATTAAAAGTTCACTTTACATAAACAGCCAAAGCTTCTGAAAATTATCCAAATTCAGATCAGCAAAATAGGAACTGATGCCTCATGAGCTCAGGCTTTCAGCTTGTTTCTGCCTGGATCAGTATGAGGAAGAAAAATGTCAAAGTAAAGAGAAAGAAAAAAGAAATCTAACAGATATATAGCAAAATAATTATTAAATTAGAACTATTCTGTCTGTCTTTCCATATGATTAGATTTATAAAGTTAGTATTTTTAAGCAATTGCTTTTTCACTTACAGTGAAGAAGTCAGAGAGCAACTTAATGAATACTACAAACTACATGGAAAAGACTGGTAAGCAGAGCAGTCTGGAGTCTCTGGGAAGAGGCTCAGGTTGCCCTTTCTTTCAAAAAATTGACCTCAAGGTCATGCGCTTTCTTTAGCTATAGTGGAACCCCATCAAATATGAATGTTTTATTGTATCCCATCCTTTCTGCAGTCCCATCAATGCCATGAGTTTGGTTCAATCTCCTGCATTCAGTGAACACGTCACATGCTAGGAGGCAGTCCTCCATTATTTCCAAGGGGGAAGCTTCAACACTTTATACAAGCATCAATACAAAAAGGGGAATCAAGGTGTCATACATACAAACAAGACACAAGTCTATTCTTCCCTAAATTTTTTGGACTATCTAAGAAATGATCCCTTTTTTTGCTTATTTCCTGGGTGATATCTATCCCAAGGCTTATAACATAGAGCTCTGTGATGGAAATACAAAGTCTGGAATGAATGAAGTACGAATGGAAATATCTGTGTGGGAAAGCACCAGAAGAAACTACAGTGAATGACATATACTGATATCTAAGGTGGTGCCTGATATTGATCAGACCTATAAACCTGGAGAAACATGCTATTTCCATGAAGACATGAAGGCCTTCATGAAGGCCTGCTCTTCAGTGGGGACATGGCACAAATGAGTTACCAGTGGAAGACCTGTGCGGTGATAGCAGGAGTGAGGACATGAGGTTACAGCCTTTCATCTGTGCCATTCTTCTTCCTGCTGTCCCAAGAAGAAGCCAAGAGGCCATAAAAGTACCCAAAACTTGAGAATAAAAACAAAAGCAATTTTGATTAAGACATGGGGATATTGAAATGACTTTAACAAAGGACCACCAAAATATTCAGCGTGGGAACACTTGCTCTCTGAGGAGGGGCTGAGCAAGCTGAACTGCTGCAGCCTGGAGAGGGCATGGCTCTGGGATGGGCTTAACAGTATCCTCCAGGGCTTGCAGGGACATTACCAAGAAAGTGAAACCAGATTTTTCACAGGGTTGAACAGCTGGAGGATGAGAGAGCAGGCATGAACTGAAGCTGGTTCATGGTTCAGGCTGGATATAAGAAAAAACTTTTGCCCCAAGAAGAGAGTCAGGCATTGGAACAGGCTGCCGAAGGGTGTTGTGGCAAATCCATGTCTCATAGACTTACGCAGCTGCGGGTTCCTTAGATGGTCTCAAACTTGATCTCCTACAGTGGAAGTTGTTCTCCATCCAAGCTTCTGCAACTTGGATGGTGTGGCTGGAATACTTTCTGGTGAAGACCAAGGCAAAAAAAGTCAGTGAGAACCTCAGCCTTCTCCATATCCCAGGTAACCACATCTCCTGTTTCCTTATGGAGAAGGCCTAGTCTTTCTTTTACTGGTTTACCTATAGAAGCTTTAGTGTTAGCCTTGATGTCCCTGGCCAGATAGAATTCTATTAGATCTTTAGCTTTTCTAGCCTGATTCCTGACTGCTTGGGCAATTGGTCTGTATTTCTCCAAAGATACAGGTCCTTGCTACCACCTTCTGTAGGCTTGAATTTGTCCAAAAATTCCTTCTTCATCCATGCAGGCATCCTGACTTCATCTTTGTTGCACTGTGCCACTCCTGAGTTGGAGGAGGTGACTCTTGAATATTTACCAGCTTCTTAGGGCCCCTCTTCCCTCCAGGGCTCTATCCCATGCTACTCTACTGTCATGGGTTAGTAAGCATAGTCCTGGAAGTGATGTTCTTGCAAAGAGGTGCTTACAGTTCCTCTATGACCTGACAAAACCTATAAGCTGGCTAGTTTGAATATTGACAAATTTTTAAGCCACTCAGAATTTTGACCTCCTCTGTGGTCCACATTTAAGAATGGACAAATTCTGGGAAGTGCCCTCTCTTACTTCCAGACGGGGGACAGGTAACTGGGCTGGGCCCATGCACAGCCCAGCAGGGCCTGCGGGCCCTGCCAGGACCTGCCGGGCCAGGCCACGCCATGCCACAGCCATTCTGGAGCCATGCAGCCCTGTTCCACCCGCAGCCCCCCACAGTCCTGCTATGTGCAGATGACACGGCCCCCCACTCCAGTGCAGCCAAGATTCAGCTGAAGCTGCCCTGCTGTCCGGCAGAAATCATGTGAGCAACAGCGATAAGCGACATTCCAGCTGCAAGGCCTGGGTGAGATTAACCCTTTTAGTGCTGTGTAGAGCTGAAAACCTGAGGGAGGAGAAAGAGGAGATGCTTAAAGCTGAAATTCTGTTGTAAAGCTATGATATATCAGAGTACCCGTTGAAATTTCATGAAAGCATGGGGGGTGGAGCGTTCAACTTGTACTTGTGAGCAAAAGCACCTGTGCTGGAATAAGCAAATGCTGAAGCAGCTGTAATTTGATCAGAAGTTTGAACAGGGAGAGATGGAAGTGATGAGGACTCTTGCTCCAAATTGGAAGGAGAAGACCTCAGTTCCTAGAGATGCTCCCAGAGATAGTCCTAGAGATGAAGATGATGAGGACCCTTTTTCTCCCAGTGTAGCAGGCTGGGTGTGTAACTGGGCAGAAACACCAATTTAGTGTAGTGGTTTGGTCCAAGATACTCATTACTGTTTACCTTCTGTGAGATAAGAATTAGGAGAAATGCAACGCAGGCAAAGAATATAAAGAAGTTTATTAATAGACCTAAAAGAAGGGAAAAAAAATTATACCACACCGTCAGAACTCTTCTCCTCCCCACACCTTCCTCCCATCTCCCACTGATAATGTAAAAAGACAACCCTTAAGATGTTCAGTCTGTTTACCACTTCCATAATAACCTTGTTCAGTTCATTTAGGAAGAGGAGTTTCTCTTGCTCATGCTATGAACACATTATCACAACGAGACAGCCGCCCGGGTTGGTTCTCTGCTTGCATCATGTGGGAGTCCTTTCTCACGACTTGCAGCTTTTCCCACAACTGCTGTCAAGGGTCCACTCTTGAAGGTTTTTGGGATACAATTTTAAGGTTGAGCCATTCAGAAACAAAAGTTCTCTTCACCCATCTCTGGGAGCATTTCATCTCTAAGAACAGAGGCCCTTCTCCTTCCCTGGGAGCAAAGGGTCCTCCTCATCTTCATCTCTAGGACTATCTCTGGGAGCATCTCTAGGAACTGAGGTTTTCTCCTTTCCCATTTGGAGCAAAAGTCCTCATCACTTCCATCTCTCCCTGTCCAAACTTCTCATGAAATTACTGCTGCATCAGCATCTGCCTATCTCAGCGCAGGTGCTTTTGCTTACGAGTTGAACACTCCACCCCCCACATCTTCATGAAATTACAATGGGATACTCTGATATATCATAGCTTCACAACAGAATTTCAGCTTTAAGCATCTCCTCTTTCTCTTCCCTCAGGTTTTCAGCTCTTCACAGCACTAAAAGGGTAAATCTCACCTAGGCCTTGCAGCTGGAATGCGGCTTATCACAGTGGAGAAGGCGGGGAGCCGAGCCGCTCTGGCTGCCCACAGCAGGGCTGGGGGGCGGGGGTTCTGCGGGTGGAACAGGGCCCATTGGCTCCAGGATGGCCGTGGCCTGGCCTGGCCTGGCCTGAGCAGGGCCTGGGCCAGGCCCACTGGCCCCCACACGGGGCCCGCAGCCACCTGTCCCAGCACTGGAAACGAGAGAGCGCTGTGGGGGGTGGGGTCTATTCTTAAGTGTGGATCACAGAGGCGGTCACAACTTTAAGTGGCTTAAAGTTTTATCCATATTCAAACTGGCCAGCTGATAGGTTCTGTTAGGTCACAGAGGAAGCTGTAAGCACCCCTTTGCAAAGATAATCACTTCCGGGACTATGCTTGCTAACCTATGACACCCAGGGAAGGGGGTGGGCCTCTATTCTTAGAGATGAAAATGCTCCCAGAGATGGGTGAAGAGAACTTTTGTTTCTGAATGGCTCAACCTTAAAATTGTATCCCAGTAGCTCAAGATTGGACCCTCGAAGGCAGTTGTGGGAAAAGCTGCAAGTCGTGGGAAAGGACTCCCACATGATGCAAGCAGAGAACCAACCCGGGCGGCTGTCTCGTTGTGATTATGTCTCCATAGTGTGAGCAAGAGAGACTCCTCTTCCTAAATGAACTGAACAAGGTTATTATGGAAGTGGTAAACAAACTGAACATCTCAAGGGTTGTCTTTTTACATTGTCAGTGGGAGACAATGTAAAAGAGAGAGAAAAGAGGGAGACAGGTGTGGGGAGGAGAAGAGTTCTGACGGTGTGGTATAATTTTTTTTTTCCCCCTTCTTTTAGGTCTATTAATAAACTTCTTTATATTTTTTTCAAGTTTGGTGCCTGCTTTGCTTTTCTCCTAATTCTTATCTCACAGAAGGTAAACAGTAATGAGTACTTTGGACCAAACCACTACACTAAATTGGTGTTTCCACCCAGTTACAAACTGAACCCACTACATCTACCAAGCAGATCACCAAAGAGGCCAAAGTGTGCTCTGCTGAAGTCCAGGGCAGTGAGCTTGTTGTGCATCCCTGTTGTTGCCCTAAGGATCTTGCACTCCACCATTTTGTAGTCAATGCAGCCCAGGCTGCCCTTGACCTTCACATTCCCCACCAGGTCCTCCTTGATGGTGAGAACAAGGGGCAGGATAGCACCTCTCCTTGCTGGCTCCTCTATCCCTTGGAGAAGGAAGCTACCATCAATGCATTCTAGGAACCTCCTGTACTGTTCCTCCAACAGATATTGGGTGGCAAAGTCCCCCATGAAGCTCTGGGCTTGTGAACATGAGGCTGCTCCCATCTCTTTCTATAGAGCCTCATCTATTTGGTCCTCCTGGTTGTGTGGTCTATAGCAGATCCCACTATAATGTCACATGTCCTTGCTCTTCCTTTAATCCTGACCCATATATTCTCCTCATCCATTCCCAAATGGAGCTCCATGAACTCCAGCTGGTCATTGACATAAAGGGTGACACATCTTCTTACCTCCCCTGCCTGCCTCTCCTAAAGAGCCTGTATCTTTCGATTCCTACCAGAGGTGACATCCAGCTTGCCAATAAGGTCAACATTTGAACTCTTATATAACTTTAGCCCATATGGAAAAACAGCGAACAATACTCCAGTTTTCAAACAGCAAAACTGAATAAAAAGGGAAAGGAATCATCACAGCTT
Organism: Coloeus monedula; assembly: GCF_965178545.1. Classification (NCBI taxonomy): domain Eukaryota; kingdom Metazoa; phylum Chordata; class Aves; order Passeriformes; family Corvidae; genus Coloeus; species Coloeus monedula. The sequence goes on from NC_138781.1 coordinate 144,906,866, forward strand.
TTCTGAGAAACTGAAACTGTAAAGGAATGTACAGAAAGACCACCCTGTTCTGAACATCTTCTAGCTAACACTAGACATAATTAAAGTGAGGCAAAACAGAAGATAAAATAATTTGTCCAAAATTGTCTATACTTCAATTTACTGAAAACTTCCCCATAGTTTAAAGATGAGGAGTTGTAAGAACTGTGATGGAACAGAAGTAAGTTTTAGAAGATATGGCTGGGTCAACTGCTTCTGGGAGCATAAGAATATATATGGACCTGGCCTGGCACTGTGAGAAGCATGTGACACACTGTATCAGGCAGCAAACATCAGAGTGCTCATTAACAAAATTCTGCTTTAAAGACACTTGAAGAGATACCTTTTGAACATGTCTGAACAACCTTTGACTGAAGAGGCTAATCTTGGCCTTAAACATTGTCTGAAATCAAGACAGTGAAAGATTTGAGATGTACATAACTTGGAACTTACAGGAATGGATGGAACAGAAATGTGCAGGAGCAAAAGCAGATAAATATCAGAGACGAACTGAGCTTGGCAGAACAGATCCTTAAAAAGGAGAATTGTACTGACAATATCCCTAATTTCCAAAGGGCCTATGTTTAATAGCCTGTGCCTTCAGACATATACTGAAGATTCACAACATGAATACCAAACATAAAATCTGATGATGTTTTGTATTTGAGGTTGTGAATGAGCATACTTTTCAACAGGTTTTAGAAACTTTTAGTAGGTGTTTTTTTCTAAAATGAACAGGAAAGTAAAAAAAAAAATCACCATTTACTGAATGATCCTTTTGGAGAACAGATGAGATCTATAGCAGTGATTTTTATCTGCAGTGTAATTTATTTTATTTCCAATTTTATTTGAGTGCATTAATGAAGAGAATGACTTAACAAGAAAAATGATGGAAAGAAAATTAAAGCCAAGTTCTAGATGTGTAATAGCTTGTTTTCTGACAGCCTGCTTTTGAAGCAGATCAGCTTATGAAAAGATTTAATATTCTTTAAGAGGACAACTGAAAATGTTGTCAACACCTTCCCTTTCTAGTTGATGGGTTTGAGACCAATGAGAAGTAAAGACCATTCAAATACTCATGGCGGAAGACAGGAAATACGATGACAGATGGAGAACTACATTAACCAACACAAGGGAAGTAGACTGTGGTAAGACAGAAAACAAATATGGCTATCTCCACAACAGGTGAATGAGATGGACAGAAACTAGATCACAGAAACTAGAAATACAAATGAGTAAAAACTGAGGTACTAAATGGGTGTTGAACTACTGCTATAATATAGAAAGAAACCAATCCAGCTGTGAAGCAAAATTTTTTGTGTTCTAAAACCCTATGAAAACAGGTAAGATTAATAATATGGATAAATTAAAGCCTCATCATCAACACCTTACACAGCTCCCTTTCAGAGCTGTTTTTTTATTCAAGGTTTTACTGCCCCTGACTATAAAAGGAAGGAAAAAAAAAAACAAGGACAAGGAAAAAAACCAACCTTATGAAATCTTTCTCACTCTGCACAGGCTGTTAGAGAGTTGTATGTGTTCCCAGGTAAAGAGAAGATGGAATGCCAAAACCCCTGAGATCCACACAGCCCCTGGGACTGGCAGCAGCACAAGGCAAAACACAGATAGGGGATTTTTCCACATGGGCTCTGCACTGCAGTTGCTGTTTTCATATAGAGGAGAGGACGGCGATCACTTTTGCGCTCCCAGAATGTGTGCCAGGACATTAATTTGGTCCCCTGCCACTATTTAGTTCTGGAAGCAAAAAACTGTGTTCCCTTTCTCCTCTAATCCAGTTGTGATTAAATATTGTCTGCTAAAATCCCAAATTTTCAGTACTGTCTAAAAATGCATAAATGCGGTAGCCCAGTCAAGAAGAGAAATCTTAAAGGTGCATCAGGAAAATGCAGGTTATGAAAGTCAAAGCTCTTGGATTAAATGAGATGAAGGTCACGGTGAAGAAAGAAGAAGATGAAGAAGAAAAGCAGGTGAAGCATAAAAGAATGGTTCCCTAGAAGGGGAACATAATGTTTTGTTTACTTGAAAATCTGGTTTTAAAGGGCTGGTGAAGGAAAGATATCAAAATTTTAGGGAACTTCTTTATTAGCTAGGGTTAATTTTCTGTTGAGTTTTTGTACATTTAGATATTTCTAAAAAATTGCAGGTCTATATAAAAGTATGTAATAAGTATAACTAAATAAAATGTAGCTGTAAATAATGCACCTATGAATACATAAACATTGAGAGTCATTTTTGGAAAACAAAAGTCTGTATGTGGTTTACTGCAATATAGCAATGTATAAATTTGTAAAATATTTGGAAATATGAATTTATATCTTAGAATCATATTTTTAGATGGTAGAATTATAGAATCTTTGGTGTCTGGTTAAGTACTTTGGGAGATCACTTAATTTAACACCCCTGCTCAGAGTAGTGTCAGCTAGAGCGAGGTGCTCACGGACAATCCCCAGATGGTTTCTGAATATCTTTACAATCAACCTTTTCCTGTGTTCAGCCACCCACACAGAAAAAGCTTTTTATTTCATTTAAAAGTAGTTTCTTGGTTTTTTCACCTGTGCCAAATTACCTCTTGTCCTGTCACGGAGCATCACTGAAAAGAGTTTGGTTCCATCTTCAGCCTACCTCCATTCCCTGTTAGGTCTTTATACACATTGGTATGATCCCCTGAGCCTTCTTTTCTCAATGCTGTACAGTCTCAGCTCCTTCAGCCTCTCCTCATATGACAGATGTTCCCATCCCCTGCTCACCCTTGCGCATCAAAAATGTGTGATTTGACTTCTACTGGAGCAAAGCTAGACCAAAGCTTCATGCTCTTAAAATACAGCCAAGTCTTCCTCCAAGCAACCAAAGAGTAAGACCTTACACTGTCATCAGTCACAGCACTTCCGGGAATAAACCAAGATTCTTCTCAGTGGAGTGTTTTACTTCAGAGACCAGTCATATTCTGTTGTCTTCCATCATCTTCTTTCAGATTGTGACTTGACTAATTTCTATAAGAAAATTTTAGTGACATGGATTGACTGTTGCAATGGAAGAGATTATTCCATGTTTAATGCAGATGCAATTGGGGGTTTTAGCTTTGGATTTTTTTAACTGTCTTAATTAATAGTAAAGAAATAGAAGAATTCAGAGTTAAGTGGGCAGCTGGGGAAAGTTCATTACATCTCCATGATTTGTTTAGTGAATGCTCACATCTAATGCATTCCTATATAGTGGCTGATGTTCAGCATGAGGGGTGGACTCTACTTCACCTGCACTGAGGGCAGCCTTGCTATGGGGAATATAGTAATGGGGGATGTGTCTGGAGGGCCCCTCAGGCCAACCAGGCTCCAGGGAACTGAAGTTGCAGATGTCTCATCCAGTCACTGATTCATGTGACAGCAGGAACCACCACAGTCTTACACAACATGAGTAAGAAAGGATTGTTCTGAGCATATTCAGCACTGCAAGCTCCACAGAGGACTGAAATACAGAGATATTTCTTCTGTGAGCTTCAAAAAGTCTCTGACAGGAAGTAAGCAATCACCAGGAGAACACTCACACTCATTACAGCATTTCTACCTGAAACTTTATATGTCAAAGATATTTGAGGTGTCTCCACACACTATGACAGGGTTTCCCAAAAAACACTACTAGGTTTAAGGCTCCTGATATATTGCTTAACAGAACTGCAGGCATGGAAAAAGACTTCCTCATGAGGGGAAAAGGAGGGGTAGACACTGATCTCTTCTCTGCCTGGTGACAGAACCTGAGGCAAGCACCTGAAGATGTATCAGGGGAGGCTTACATTGGATATTAGGAAAAGGTTCCTCACTCAGAGGGTGGTTGGGCACTGGAACAGCTTCCCAACGAAGTGGTCACAGCACCAAACCTGGCAGAGCTCAAGAAGTGTTTGGACAACACTCTCAGGCACATGGTGTGACTCTTGGGGATGGTGCTGTGCAGGGCCAGGAGTTGGACTTGATGATTCTTGTGGTCCCTTCTAACTAAGCATATTCTGCAATTCCGTGATTCTGAATTATTTTATTGAATTATGGTTATTATGCCCCAAAATTCATCTGCAAAATGGGGTCAACAGTAGGTTACATCCCACCAACTAAATACGAAATCTCTCAGTAACATCCTGCTTTCAGGACCAGAATGACTGTTCTTCAGAGTGACAGTACAGGGCACAGGCTGCCTGCTTAGTGGAAGTCTGCTTAAAGCATTCACCAAACCCTGGCTAGCATCAGCTAATACACAAGAGAATTTCTTGGGCCAATCTCTAAATGCTGCAACACTGACCATTTAAATCACTATGGAGAAAACAGCAAATAGAGAGCCGAAACACTTGTCCCAGTCTTCCTTCCCCTCCCCTCCCCAAGACTCTGAGAGGCATTTTGCTGAGAAATGTCATGTGGGACATAGAACTTCTTTAATTAAAGATGACAATTCAAGTGAGGCAGAATGGGATATTATATTGCCCATCTTGCCGTTTATAATCTTGAGAAGGTCAGTCATAATTAGAGCTGTGTATTCTAGAATTCTGGGGTGGGGGGGTGGGAGAGAGTGTCAATATTTAGTATTTGATTGAAGAGTGGGTTTAAAGTAAGGTTTTCTTTAATAGATTCCACCTTTCATATTAATACCCATCAGTTGCAGTGACAGTTGCATGCAAGAGCACATTTGATCAGCTATAGACTTCCTCATTGCTGAGGTAAGCCAGAAAACCCTCCTGACTGCAGCAGAAATGTTAGCAATAATCCTAGAGAAATCATATGTTGCCAGGACTTAATGGCTGGCTCTCTGATTAACAACCTGAGGTAAACAGAGGGCAGTTAATAACATAAACCACTGTGGATTGTAATATCAATAATGCCATGAAATGACCAACTTTCGAAGGATTATTGCTGATATAAAGCATATTCAACAACTTATACTAACAATGTTATACATTTAAAGGAAGAAGGATGGGCTGGATACAACATCAGTTGTTCCACACCATTAACAACCCCATTTTTCCTTCCAGAATACAGCTCTTTTGGTTATGTTTACAATTTTACTTTTGGATCGATGCAAACTTCATAGGGCAGGATTCTTTCTCTGCTTCTCTCACGGCAGTAAGAAATGCCAGCACAGTCAATATACAGAATTGCCTGGCTCAGCACCAGAGGAGATAGTGCTAATCAAAGTAACAGCAGCAGAACTTGAACCAGCCCTTAGAAGGAGAAGGTATTACAGACTAATTCATTAATCTGTTAAGCCTCTGTGTCAGCGAGAAGTATTCTTTTTAGCTGAGTGTCCTTAATAGGATATATCAGGCTCTGATCTGAGGCAGATCAGTTTTTAAGTCCAGCAAAAACTCCGAGGACAGGGATCTGAAATGTAATAAAAACATTTGCTATAAAAATAGGCATCTGGGCATCATCTAAGTGATCTCTACTGCTGAATGAGCTACAATTGAGCTACGTCTCAGCAACTACAAAATACGCCAATTCTTTGCATTTGGATAAATGATCGCTATAAAAATAAAAATTATATAACAGCAATTGCCTACTATTATTAGACACACACAAAATACATTGTGCGGTCTCTGCTAATAATCATGAAGCTCATCTCTCAATGTCCATAGCAGGCGTGACGACACCAGGAAGCAGCATGTTCTGGGAAGTACACTCAGTGGTGGGACGCTCCGCAAGGCACAAGACAGTTAACCCATTCACCAGCACTCCCAGGTTTATAATATAATAATATTAGTAAGATTCTTCAAATGCTAAAGAATTCAAACTGAGTTAAAACACTCCTATTTCATGGAAGAGCCAAGAAGCAACAGGTGTTTTGTTCCAGTCCTTGCATTCCGAGATAGAAAAGCACAGGCTGCAATGCCAAAATTTTGCCCCAGTGTCAAGTAAAATAGTTCAGATGAGAATTTAAAGGAAAAGCTGGGGTGGTTCATTATTTTATTTTAGTTCTGCTCATAAACCATGAGAACCTCTAGAAAGATGGATGAAATTTTGCTCATGCTTTTAAGACAAACAAAAGAACCCCTGCCTCTGTCTGACACCAGCGATGGAAAGTTTACACAAAAGGATTTTGTTCCATGAAGTTTTCAGTTACAAAAACCCCTCCACCAAAACAAACAAACAAAAAGTACTATCTTTTGGAATCTGGAAAACAAATTTGCATATGGCTGAAAGAGAAGAATAACAACTAGTATTCCAAACTGCATTCAGCAACTAAAAAAACATTGTTTTCCAAAATTTGCAGTAGCAGAAAACAGAGAAATTACTGGGATGACAGTGGCAGAAAGAGAGAGAGGGAACCCTTCTAACAAACAGAAGCTACCACTGGTTGATTATTTTGGGGTTCTTAGTACCTTGCGATTTTTTTTTTGGGGGGGGGAGGGGGGGTTCAGTTGTTTGGGGTTCTTTCCAAGGTGTTTGAATTGAAAGATAAGGTGAAAGAAAAAAAAACGACAAACAAAACATTTTCCACTTTGGTACTTTTAATGAGAAAGTTGAACATTTAGGTTCTGAATGAAAACTTTTATAAAACAAAATTTAAACAAATTAATGTTTCCTTTCATACTGAGTTATTCTGAAAGAGGAGGAGCATAATTTCTCAAGCAGCTCTACCAACAATGAAATTCTTCAGGATTTCACAACCTTGCTTCCTACTGTGTTTCCTCCAACTCCAGAGAAAAACAAATGCAAAGATTTGCAAAGCATTAATATAATGGCAGGAGTATGATTGATTGTATTATGCGCGATTTAGAGTACCATGTTTACTCCAAGCTGGTAGTTCATCTGCAATGGCATTATATGACTTTTCTCAGTAACAGGAAACAGTGGCAGGAAACAATTATATAGAAAAGCCCACTAATAAAGTCATGTAGCTTTTAAAACTAGGATGTTGCGGTGGCTAAGTCCACTTTACACCCCCCAAGTTACCCTAAAAATGATCTCTCCCTACAACAGTGCTAGAAAGTTCTCCCTTTGTCTAGATTCTGCTGGACACTGGCCCTCTCCCCCCTTCTATCCCTTTTCCCATTGGCCTCTGTTATGTCACTCAACCTTGCCTCTGCCCCCTAGCCCTCAAACTATTGGTTTTGGATGCTCTGCCCGCCTTTGGGGGTTTTCCAGATAAAACCGGCGAGGGCTTTTGGTTTGGTTGTTCTTTCTTGCCTCTGCCGCCCTTTGGCTGTGTTGCCATTAAACGGCTCAGAATTATATGCAGAGAGCCCCTCTCGCCTCTCTGTCTCCGGTTCGTGCACAGACTCTGTGTGTGAGTGACTGTCCGCGACCACCTCTGAAGGTGAGATTGTTTGCACATGTAGGTGCCAGGAGAGTGCCGCCTAAGGGTCTCCACGAAGGACCCAGTAGGAATAAATGCAGCATCGATCCACCGAAGCCTGCATTCAATACTAGGAGGCATTAGTTCCTATATAAAAGTTAAATCAAATCATGCAGATCATGTAATTATTGTCATTACTCATTTTTCAAATCTTGTTAGGTATAAAGATTATTGAGACTTGCTAGGCAAACAGCAGGGATGCTAACAGCAGTGGCAGCTTCACATTATTTGACAAATTCAGAACTGAGCCAAATATTAGCCCTTCCCTTTCACCACCGTTTACCTGATTAATTTGAACCTAATCAGCTCCTCCCTCTTTGATGCACATCAAGAATGGTTAAAGGGAAAACAAAAAGCCTTGCTCAAAAATGTGCCCTACTGAGCTTCTTGTGGCTCCTGTTGCCAAGGAAACTCGAGCAAATTCCTCTTGGATAATACCCTGAGCTGCTTAAGCCAGACAGACTTCAACCTGGTATAAGGAAAGGGAACAAAGACTGAAAACAAACAGGACAACATGGTTGTAAAGCTCATTGCAGGGAGAGAGAAAAATAAACTACATGATAAAGCATCTGCTAGGAAAGAATATATTTCATTTAGGTCAAATCAAGGCTTTTCAATCTCTCTCTATTGTTCATCCAATGGAGGAACCCGTTACTTCAGTCAAATGGAAGAGAGAATAAGTCTCTTGTTTCAGTTATTGAGTTGATGGTGTTACAAATCATCTGTCTTTTGGAAAACTGCCTGTTAGTATTCTCTGATCCTTCATGAAAAGGAAGCTGATTAAAATTATTAACAAAATTATCTTCCACTTTTTATTTTGAAGTGTGATCCTGGCTCAGGGAGGAACAATATCAGTAATTATCACTGGTTTAATCAGATGCCTTTTGTACAGTTTTCTCTCTTCCTCTTCCCTCCTCACTTTCCTATTTTCTGCTTTGTCTGATTCTAAATCTCAATGGTTTCATTAAATGTTTAGGGCCAAATTTTGGCACTCTGCAAAGCTGGCAAGAAAACAGGCATATATTAATGTTGCAAAAGCATCTTTATTACAAGCCCAGGTCCCAGCCAGACCAGACCCTGCACACTTCATATTCCTCCTCCACTGCATCATTCCCTGAAGGGGTCATTTGTTCCAGAAGCAAGAGTTTATGCATGGGTTGGGGCGTTGAGAGCCTTGTGTGCATTGTTTATAGACTGTGATGATCTGATCTTTGGGACCCACCCTTTCTATCCTCATCATTGTATGGAAGCACTCAACTACCCTGGAATGCAGCTCAGTGGACACACCACAGTCACATGAAACACCATTCCTGAGCTGAGCTTTCAGTCTGAGGAGAAGGATGGCCAAGGTAGACAAATACCTGAGGTTGGACCACTGGCCCTTGCAAGGGGCAGGACAAAGGGTTCTGATCATCAGAGTGGCTCCCAAGAGCTGTCATACCAGTGTAAATCAGGTTTGCACAGATTTCAAAGGACTCTTTCTGATGTAATAGAAAACCAAATAAAGGCAATCCAGTCTCAAATCAATAGGAGAAACCTTTTGAACTGATGCCTTTTTCTGTCAAGCTCACAGACAGTCTGCAAAGCATGGAGTGATTACAAGATGGAAAGTAGTCCAGGATAATTTAGCTGCTACTTTGAATATTAGTTAAATATGAATGAACAAGTTTCTGAAAGTATGTTTAAAATACACTTTTTTATAGACCTCTCTATGATCCTCTGGTACTGTGACAGAGGACTTCTGAGGATCTAGAAAATGAGGGGAGAATCACAGTCAGTTTGGAAGGGACACTGTAAGACAGCAGGGAACTGAATTTAACTGCTGAGGGTTTCCCAGCTGTCTTAAATAGTCCTTTGCCTTGTTGAAGCTGCAGTCCAGACTTGGCATTTTACACCCTTGTGTTAATGTTATTTAAATAAATACAGAAAGTTTTTTTTCCCTTCTGAGTTTCCTTAAGGTTTTTTTAGATAGAAGATAAGAGGAAAACAAGCAAGAATGTGAAAGAAACTGTGTCAGAGAAGTGTTTGAGAGTTGGCAAGAAATCTTTGGCGCTATTGTGATTGACCAGCTAAGAATGCAGCAAGAGCCAAACAGCCCTCTCTGTGGATTATTTCTGCACAGGGTATACGTGAGATTGTGCTTATGGAATTTTTGCCTGATCCTTCCATTGGGAAGATGGGATTTGCTCTCCACGTGGATAGGGAGGAAAGCTCTGATGTCCAAACCTTCAGTTCCTGGCAAACTTGAGTAGAATCAGAGCCGCCTATGCATTTTTAAATACATCATGGCTAATGCAAAACTCCCTCTGTATGAATGACAAGGGTACACCTTAAACACTCAATTGTCAGCAGATTTTGAAGTATTGGAAGCAAACTGTGTGTTTAACATAGCTTGAATATTGAGGTGGAAGTGTCCTGTATACGCAAAAATATCTAATCTGTCTATGCAATAATATTAAGTGTTGGTTAAATACATCTATAATTAAATATTTTTTTTTTTTAACGTGTTTTTCGACAAGAAAAACTAATCAGAAACTCAAAAGGGAAAAGGTATAGTAGGAGAGCTTGGTTTCTCTCTGTTTCAGAACTACATGATAACAATTCTGTTGCCCTGTGTGCTGCAGCTTATGAGACCTGTCAGGCTATGTTTGATAAGAATGCTCAGAAAGCATCCACAGTGATACCAAACTCATCCTATCTCCTCTGCCATATTTGGAAGCTTTCACTTCTCCAAGCCCTATGGATCTCTAAGTTACCAACAAGCTCCCATTAAAAATTCCTTGTGTGGCTTTTAGACAAATCTGGAGAAGGAAAGAAGTAGTACAAAAGAAGTCATTCTGATTTGATTGAGAAGGGGGAGCAGTGAGACCATCAGACTTTGCTACCTACAGTCTTTTATGTCCACAGGATCGGGAGAGGAATACTGTGCCCTACTTTCTGCCCATATTCTTTGGTTTTCATTATCTTGTGGATAAATCTTCTGGATTTTTAACTCTTTGTTGTCTTTCTGATGCTCTGAATAATTCCAAATTATTTGAAAAAACTTTCCAAATGGAAAATTGTATACATTTTTCATTTGGAATCAGTTGATTTCTTCCCTAGTGATTACAAAACAGAATATTTTTAAAACTAGCAAACTTTGTTTCAATAGCCTCTGAAATCCTATTCCATACCCTGAAGAGGATTCAAGGTACTGAGTTTAAAATGTGATCTACTCAAGGGATTTCACTGGGTGAAAAAAAAGTGTGCTGTACCTGAAGCCACCAATTAATTTCTCATTAATAACACCTGAAGGAAAACTGACAGTAATTGCCCCTGGCTCTTCTTCCTGGCCTACCTATCCATACCAAGCTTTGCCAGTAACAGCAGCTCTGCACGGCTCTTTGGCTTCCTTAGAAGCAAATGGTGCTGCTGTATCTGGCCATCACACAGGTCATAATACCTCTTTTTTACTTAATAGGGTGCTTAATATCTCTCTTTTACATAACAGGGTCATGCATGGGAAGCTTGAAGTACTGTTGAAGAAGATACTGAAATGTTCCCTTTTAATGGCTCGGGGCAGCTAGGGTAGCTTGCCTTTTTGTGACTGTATTTTCCCAGATGAACTGTTCTAAATTCAGCTTTAGAGGAACAGAAGGAATACCCTGAGTGGGGGAGATGTGCAGGAGCTGGTCACAGACAATGGGCCTCCTTTCTTCAAGACGTGACTGGAGATGCAGTCTCTTTGGGATCAAAATGTCAAACTCCTTTTGATGACATGAACTTTTCTGACATGTTTGAGGCACACAACATTTCCACTCCCTTACATGCAGAGAGAAACAGGAACAGAAACAACAAGGGACTTCTTTGTTGAAAATGAAAGAGGATAGGAAGGAAAGGAAACAAGAGATCCATTTTAAATCATTGGAAGTGTTCAGCTGTCAAGGGAAAGATGCTGTAAAAGGACCACGTAAAACAAACATTTTTACCCCAGTTATAAAAGCTCACGTAATCCTTCTTATAACTGGTGTACCTCAGAAACATGGTTTCTACATGCCTGCAGTATAACAACTGCTTAAATCTTGTTTAAAGCTTAAACCCACAAGCCTTTTGCGTTAAAGAACTGATGTATCTTATTCATATAGGTACATATTCCTGGACACACATAGCCTGGAGTGGAGAGTGGAGATGGCATGGAACAGGGTGGGCAGTGGCAGGTTTCCTAACCTGCACAGCAAGCTCTTGAAGGAGTAGGTCTGAAGCATTATCTGACACCAGTGCACATCTAGTATCTGCAGTATTAATATGCTGTTTATATGTATGTATTGCTCCAGTTGGAAGTCGGAAGCACTGTTATTTAAGTGCTGTTTGTCTTCCTTTCACTTTATTACTGCAATCAGTGAGATTGATCTTAATTAAAAGTCTAAAGTTCAATGATAGTTTAAAAATGAGTACCTATAGCTTTGATGGCCTCTTGAAAAGGCTACCTGGATTTTGTTTAAAAAACGAGAATGCTGTAGTCTTTGCTTTATTTTGCTAATTAAGTTCTATTTCCATGCCTGACTTTAAGGGTTACCTTCTTATTGAAAACATTTGTACATGTCTCTGATAAGCTAATGCTGTACAGAAGTCCCAAGTGAATTCTCCTTGGACCCTGTAATGTGTTACAATCCAACACCTAATAACAAAGGTCATTTTTAAAAGCATGCGACAACATGAAATAAAACTGGTACTTTTTAAGTTTACAACTGCATTATATGATTATGGATTTATGTAGGATTTTAATTTAGCTTAATGCAGCAAAACCAAATGTGCTTAAGGTGTTAAGCAAAACAGCAACAAAGGTCTTCTTTCCAGGTATATCTCCACAGTAATTTGCTCCTAAAAATACCAATCTCACTCTGTGTAGAAATTTAGCATCTATTTCAGTCATGTTTTTCATTTCAAATATGCTGTATACCCAGTGAATTAATGAAAATGCAGCAGATATATCAACTACACAAAGGCAAGATTCAGGCCAATGTACAAATGGCCTGTCCTCGTCTCAGAGAGGAAACATTTTAGAGTAAAGACTAAAATTAATGGAATTCCATGGTAAAGTTCAGGGAGCTATCTTTGTGCACATAGTTTTCCATCTTTACAAAAACCACCAAGGGCAAATTTTAGTAGCCACACATGGTCAAGATCCAAGTCCTCATAGCAAAGGATGACCCATTAGCACTAACCATAAATAGTTCTTTAGAGCAGATTACTCTTGTGATGGCAACACAGAACCGTAGAAGGTAAGCAACCTGTGTGCTCATTATTCTTCCAGTCACTGCCTTGTTGTGTGCTGGGGAACCACCTGCCCTGTCTGGTCTGTTCAAACACTGGTATCTTTGTATAGTTTGGAGACTCTCATCTTTGCTCAGAGTCATGGCAGCCCATCTTAGCTTTTGTGTCTAAGAGAATTTCACGCCTGTTTATGATGGTGCAGGCCTCAACATCTTCCATTGCATTTTTTGGATGTAGAAAGTATTTTAATTAGTAATTAGGGTAACAATTCCTTCATCATTTGAATTTTGAGAAACATTTAACTATGTATGTCTTATTCAAGATGTCAGTATGAAAAGAAAATGCAAAATAGCAACTTGTACATTTGTTACTCATTCTTTCTTTAAACGATAATGTGGGTAAAACATCTTGTTTGTCAGTCATTTTATGTTTGAGTGAAATCAGCTACAGGAGAAAAAGCTGCATTGTGGATTTAGAAGTATCCAAGCCCATTTTGAGTTATACACACCCTTCTGGAAAATATTTTCAGTATTATTAACAGAAAAAAAAGTATATTTAAAGGATTTTTCCTCTCTTGTTTGAGGAATTTATATCCTTTTTGCATTTTGCATTTATGTACAAATTGAGATGTGTAGGATATTTCTGTAGGGCACAGCATAATTCTGTGTCATTTTTTATGGATTTGTCTGGTCATGTGTTCAAAGTAAAGATGCACATAGCTTTCATGATGGGTATTGAGCCCAAAATATTAACACACTAGAATGTTTATGAGCAGTTATTCCATTTACTCTAATTGAACCCTGATGCAATGGTTTGGTGTTCTTCTTTCCTGCTGAAATATAACTGAGCATTCAAAAATACATTTTCTGGCATTTTGGGGCTGCAAATCAAGAGAAAGCTACAGTAAAACACAGTAACCATTTACTTGAAAATCTCAGGATCTTTAGCATCAAAATAAGAAGTATAAACATCTCACTGGCTGATTGCTTAACAAAATAAAAGGTTAGAAATGCAATCCAGGGAGAAGGGGGTTCCATCATTCATCCAATAATAAAAAAGTCCATATATTGCATTATACTACAAATAATCATGAAAGGTTTTCTAGAACTGGTGCCACACACAGTAAGTGAAATAGATATGTACTTTTCCCCAGGAGTTCTATCTAATCTGAGAGACAGACATGCCTGTGTCATCCACAGCCAAAATAGCCAAAAAAATTATACCAGGGATATATTTTTTCACAAAGGAAATTGTGCAAAAGGGCATAATGTGCACTCCATATATGTAGATCACATTCCAAATGGTGTATCCTGGGGTGTCTTAGTTCAAGAATGTCCCACTGAGCATCAGCAAGATGGGCAGTCCTCTGATGGTACAGAAAATGAAAGGAAAAAGGAGCAAGAAAAAGAATCGCCAGCAAAGATTCCTAATCCCCCTGGTCCCAGCTTTACACCCATAGCAAATTGCAATGGTGATGCCTGACAGGGATGCCCCAGGGCTCCGCTGGGCAGTGAGCTTAGCAGAGCTATACCCTGGGAAGGTCAGCCTCTAACTCGAGCCCTTTTTTCAGTTTCACTCAGCCTCCCATTCCTGTTTTATTGCAGGGCAGTATCACTAGTGCTGCAGCAAGTATGTTTTGGTATCTGTAGTAGACACTGCTGTATGTTTTCCCAGTAACAGGCAAGTAGGGACAAAGGTTCATCAGTGAGTAATGAATCAAATGCTAAGGTGGAGACAAGATTTAGTTGTTTAAACATAGTCATTGCAGGCATGTATCAGCCTTCCCTTTGAAATGTACTGAGCTACAGATGACAGGCAAGAAAATTTTGGATTTTTTCAATTTAAAGCTTGATCATATCAGCTGCTCCCAGTCTAAGCAGTTACAGGTTCTTTATTTTACTAATTATAAGAGTAATTATGCCATTAGTTCTCAGAAAGTAATTTTAATAATTAGGTCGAACACAAAACGACTCCAATCTCATGACATACTAATTTAAATTGTTTGGATATTGTAATTTAGGAGGAGGAGTCAGTCCTAGAGTCATTTTGGGGATTGTAAGAAGGAAAATACAGCTGGAGAAATAACAGAAGATGAATTCTCTGTCAGAGACATTAGTTAAGTTGTTTCTTGAATGATGTTAAGTGAATAACATTACAGCTATTTGATAGTGATGACAGATAAAATTATCATGTATTGAAAAATATATTAAAGATTTGATTCAGAGGCCATAATTTTGACTGAGTATACCAACCCCCTTTCTCTATTACTATAGCAGAAGAAAACATTTTCAATTCACCCATCTAATTTTCTTGAGAAATTAATCCATTCATATCTCTGCATGATATATGCTGTTCTCAAATCCAGTTTCTAATCTTAGTTGCAACCTCATAAATCTTGAGCAAAATTTACAGCCACCAGGGAGCTTAGGCCACCAAAGCCAATTACATTGATGTAAAATCCATGTACATGAGATAGTTGGGACAAAAGAAGAAGAGAAAGGAAAATGAGAGACTATTTAGGCCAGGGCAGGAAATTAAAGCAATGTCAAAATCATTCCAGATGTGGCTTCTAGCAGTCTACCTTTATCAATACCTCTATCCATCTACCTCCAGACATTTGTCTTAGATTTCATGCCAGTGCATTTTTAGGAGTATTTTTCATGATAGTATGTCTGAGTATGAGCAGGGTCCTTGGTATTGCATGGCCCTGGACATTTTCTGCCACAAGTTAGAAACATGCCTGCAAAAGTCCAAGAACTAAGGAAAGTTAGTTTCTGCCAATCATGACTTACACAACCTGAGATCATCTGCTGTTGTGCCTTTGGCAGGTGAATAGCAGAGTAGATCCTTCTCTTCCCAGCAAATCCCGTATAAATTCAATCAATAACACATCAAACCTGTCTGATGATGATGACGACGCAGAAAGCCATGTTTGACATCTCTCTCCCCTGACAAATTATTCCCCCCTGACAAAGAATTCTTGTCTCTGAAAGACAGAGGACAGCCACATACAAATCACATGTCAAACAACTGTAAAATTTAGGATCCCACTGCCTGCACCTACCAATAAATGGAATACAACAGCTGTCTCTCCTGAAGGTTTGCTGACATTCAAAGTTTTCTTTATTTATTTACCCCTCCTGAGGGCATAGTGGAGTGAAAAAGCATACAGGCTTTTTACTTCACACACAAGGAATAAAGAAGACAAAACTTTGAAATTGCATTTTGTGAAATGTTTTTGGGTTGTTTTATTCAAGCAGTAAACATTGTGGTATAAAAATAATCTTTACATGAAAAACATATTATTCCCAGCTCACAATACACTCTTAATTTGACATTTGAAGTTAAAAATTAATGGGACTGGTGGTTTGGTCAAAGAACATGTATTTTTACTGACATAACAGAAGGTTGCTGGTAAGTTATGTTATATTTATTACAACTGTAATTGTCTTTCAAAGCATATCAATGAACAGTGTAATTTTAGAAATTAGAAGGAGTTCTGTGAAAGTAAGACCAGGTTTTGTATTTTTATTTTCTCAAATAAAACAAGCAAATTTACTCATTGAATTAATAACTGCAAAATATATTCAGAGCTTGGCAAGCATTTTCTGAAAATTCTAATTCTTTAAAATTCAATAGGAAAGATTAAAATAAATGTTACTTATGTATCACATTGAAAGTCTTCAAATTTTCACCAATATTGTTCCACATAATTTGATGAACATTTTCTAAAAAAATATTTGAAATTAATGAAAGCCTTTGAATTGTTAGAGAAGTTGTAAATTTATGTCTGCAAAAATATGCCTAGAAAGAGTTTTTCTGCTGTCTGTACAAAGTTCTGAATTTTAAACTAACGCTGATGAGACAACTGTGGTTGAAATTGTTTGGGATTTTTACTTTCTAGAAGGAATGTTAGTAGTAGTGAATTTTTAAGCATGTCTGCACATAGCAGTTATGCTATTTGCAAATCATATGCAAAAGAAATCCATTTGCATGCAGTGAGATTTAGACCAGCTATGAATCCCACAAAAATCCTATGTCAAATTCCACAAAAATAAAGATGTTTAGCCACTGCTTTCAATGAATTAATTGCTTATGTTCATAGAAACACTGACCATATTTCCAAAACCTCCAGAAAGGATCTTTCCAAGAGCATCAATGTATCTCCTCTGAAGTAGTTTTGCAGAATTGCTCCCATAACTACCTCAAAGGCTGGTTCATTTTTGAAATAAATATTGTGGTCTTTATACAACAGAAACCAGATTCATTGTAAATAGTGCAAGGACACATATAAAAGGACCTTCCAGCCCATTCTGTGGAGTGGAAATCTCCCAGGGGAAGGTGGGTGGTGTTGACATCACAGCAATTTTAGTAAAGAGTTCAGTAGGAATTCTGCTGATGTACTTTTTTCCCTCAAAGTAAGTACCTCACTTCTTGGTCAACCTTGACCACACATTTTTTGTAGTATTTGTTCATCTCTCATTCCTCAAAGAAGAAAGTTTGTCGTAATAATTTTTCTCTTTCCGTGTCTTTCATTGGCTTCAATTTACCCTGTACCAGCAGCTAAGTTAAATTCTAGCCTGAGTCCATTTTCTATGTTTTTCTGAAGTTCTGTTTGCCAAGGTTGTATTGGTGATTAAGATATGAATAATCTGATTCCACTTGCCATGTCTCATTTTTTTTTAATTTTACCTTCAAAATATTCCATTTTTTTTTCATAAGCAGAGCTAAATCAACATGGATTCAAGATTTTTGATTAGCAACAGACAGCAGAAGGAAAAAGTTGGAGGAACAGGGATAAAATTGGAGGAACAGGGATCCCTATTAACATAGAGATCGTTTAGCCAAGAAACCCTTTACCACAGGGTGTATAAGGAACAAATCAATTATAATCAAGCAGTTCAGAGGTCCTCCTAGAAGAATCTGGAAGTGGAATAGAAAATGTCATTCAAAACTCTCAAGTGTATTTTGGACAGAGGCAGAAAGCATGGAAGTTATTTTACTTTTTTGTTGCAACTAATAGCTACTGAATTTTGTTACAGACCTTTTTCACAGATGGTCATACCTACCTTGCAAGACCTAAGGCAGATACTCCCCGAGGTCAATTTTTGAGGGAATAGATCTGGCAGGAGCATCATGCACCTTCCAAAATGCTCTCCCAGTTCTGCTGGCTACAAATTCTTTACTGACAGCAGTCAATGATGGAGATCTCAAGAGGTTACTGTATTCAAGTCTCTTACTGCACATCCTAATTCAGCTTGAGTCACTTTCAACTCTTAACCACAGCCCCTGAAATTTCCATCATCACATCCTTCTCTCATATCTTCTAGCTTCTGGGTCAGCATGTAAGCTACTGCCTGTTTAATACTTTTTGGTGTGCTTCTGCTCAGCAGTCTGTGTCAGTGACATAGGAAGGCCATGTGTCCTAAGACTTGCTCACTGCGTCAGTTCTCTCTGTCACTCCCTCTGTCTTCTCTGACGGTTCATGGTTCCAACAGTAGGAAAGAAAACTGTTCAATGGCAGTGAAATCTGCTCAGCTATTTTGCTGTCCTTTCTGGTTATTTCAGTTGTGGTGAGGAATGGACTCCAAAACCATTCCAGACAAGTCTGCAACTCAAACTCCTATGGTTTTCAAAGAGGTCCTCATGTCTTTCAAGAAGAACCAGGATTGGCTCCCTTTCAGGTCCCGTATACTTTTGAATTCAGGAACATCTTCTGATCTATTCTGATACTTACCTTAACCTCAAAGTAAAGTAGGCAAGTAAGGTCTTGAGCATGCTAGGTTATGCATAATAGTCTAGATGTTGCCTCTCCAGGATAATCTGCATTGCACAAAACCAAATAGTTGCATACTGAAATTTTTCTGGATAAATCAACACACTCCTCCACATAGGTAAGATGCATCAAGGCACTGCTTTCTGCTCTACTTTTAAGCATACTGCCAGCCCCCATGCCCTGAAATCTTACAAATAACTTGACAAATATTTCAGATATCCTAGTCTTGAGGATTTCTGTGTCGACAAATGCAGCTAACATTCTAAGGAGTGCTTGATCATCTGACAATATCCTCTAGTCCAGAAGAAATAAAGGCATTGGACTTTGGTGTAGCCTTGAAACACTACTGTTCGAAGTACCAAGAAGTGACTGCTTCCAGCACATTTAATGTAAGAACATGATTGTATGCATCAGAGCTGCAGTCAGGATCCAGTTCCTACGCCATTCAATGCAGTCAGACCCATCCTTGGGGCTGTAGAGAGTCCTTGCCTCACTGGAATAGAAATCTGTTTGCTCTGGTAGTTTGGGTTGGTTTATTGTGACTTCACAGTTTTGCAACAGTTTTATTGTACACCATTGTCGGCATGAGGGGAAGAGAAAGTTCAAGAGAGAAATACCAGGACTTCTGCTGGGCTGGAGATGCTTCCTGCCACAGTTCTCCTGTAGGTGGAATGCAACATATTTAACGCTGCCATAAATGGTTCAAGGTTTATTAGAAGCAGGCAAATGTCATTTCCTTCACACTGTAAAAAGTACTTTAGTAGACTTGTAATATTCATCATCACTTTTGTGTGGCATCCATGGGCTCTCTTAGCAGCTGAAATACAAATGGAGAAAAGAGATTCCCTGCCACAAGGACCTCATGATCTAGTCTTTCAAAAAGTGTGCTGAAGGTAGTGATGGGCTGGAGAGAAAGAAGAAGAGACATCAGCATTTTGAAGCAGTTATGCACTGGGAATAAGTTCACATCCCAGCAAAAAGACCAGGAAGAATGATTGTGCTGCTTTTTACATTTTGGAAAGGACAGAAACAAAAGGTTCTAGTAACCATCTTCTTGTAAAGTCTCATGGAAACTCCTTTTTCACGTGGGACCTTGATGTCCTGGGATCAATACAGAGGAGACCATCCAAACCCTTAAAGCCTCACCATGGTAAAAATATGTTTCTCAGAAGGTGTTCTGGTAATATTCATGCAATTGTAATTTTATTCCCTCTACTTTGTCCTGTTACAAAGGAAAATAAGGTTTCTATTTTAAATGCGGACATTGTTGTACAAATGGCCAGAGCAATGTTGCATGAACTGTTTCCATGCTTTTTGCCAGGCTGTTTTACAGATGCTGGCAATAGAACAGCAATGACTTGAATCTATTTCTTTGGGAATGAATTCATCAGGCTTCACTCACAGCATAATTTGAGCAATAGAGGAAGTTTTCTGCAAATCTTTAAAAGCATTTAAGAAGTGCCTCAATCAGCATGAACAAAATGTATGAAGAGTTAATTCCTAGGTTCTCCCATATTCTCAACTATAAGAATAATAGGACAAGTTCAAAATGAAAGCAATTTTTAGCTTTAACAGAATTAGTCTTAGCAACGAATTTGGGTTTACTGTGCCAAACTGTTGTTTGGGTTTTAGGGTAAAGTTTTCTTTTCCTTAACTAATTACTCCCTAGTTATCCTTAAGAAAAACTCAGCATTTTCCATTATTCATAGCATCTTGCATAGCTATATGGGATTTATTCCTGCGTATAGATGAAATGGAGATCATCCTAACCCTCTATTTTATTGTTATCCATCATTGTATCTTACTTCAGAAACACGCTATGCCTCAGTCTTTATTGAAAATTTTCAGGTCATGGAGAGCTCAAGTCACAATCTTTAAGTTCTCTACTTCACAGAAATCAAAAAAATCCCACTCTAACTTTCTAAAAATAAGAATATTCCTTCTTATATGAAAAAAAAGTATCTGAGTGCTGTCTCTGTGACTGGTGTACCATACTGCATCCTAGATCACACAATGTATCACATTCACATTTGGTGCAATTCCTTGGCCCATTCTCTCACATAATAGGATTCAATAGAAGACATTTCAGAGCAGAGGGGCTTTAGCTGAATGGATGGATCCTTGAGAAAGTCAAGGCAGGACCTCTATAGAAACAGATTTTGGTGATAAGGGAAAGTTTTCCTCAAGATGGTACCTCATTTAAGGGTCACAAAAACTTACAGCAAGACTCTGCAACTGAATGGGACTATCAAAGAAAGCAGCAGAATCACACAAGTAATCGCAGCAGCTTCGATCTGAAACTCCATGTGATTGACCCCATTTACTTTGACACTGATCATTCTGTTCTTCATTACTCTATATGGAAATTTTCACCTCTACACTGTCTACCAGTCTCAATGGTAGTGATGATGAAATGGTGGAAGTACCATAATGTTCTCGATGCATTTGTTTACTGCTCATAGGAAGAGGTGGAAGTGGAGGTGTTTTTTCAGGTGAGGCAGCTGTGGAACACTGGCGCTAAGTCTGTGACGGAGCTCCCCCTGATGGTGCTCTGCAAATGTAAATGCACGGATGGGGGTCCCAGGTGCTGCCCCTCCAATTTCCGCAGCAACAAAGGCTGATCAGACCAGTTTGGTCTGGAAAAGTCTCCCACTGCATTCCTCCTGAAAACAGATTATGGATACTACAGAGCAGGACCCATATTTTTTCATTAAATGTTAGAAATCCCCCTCATCCCTAAAGATAAATAGGGTGGTTCTGGTGGTGGTACTGAACCACGGAACTGCTGAAGGCCTCACAGAGAGGAGACAACGGAGCAAACATTAAGAGCATTTGTTGGGCTGTTGTTGTTGTTGCATTTTCTCTCACTAATCCCTTTGCCATGTAGAATAAACTAGCTCATGATTTTTTGAATCCTTGAGCTTGGCAATGCTGTTAACATGTAACAGAGTTTGTGTCTGATGATCCTCCAAAATAAACTGACTGTATGTGAAGCGACAGGGGAACTTGGTCATCAGATGTAAATCCTCCACTGCAGGCTAGCAGTATTGCCAGGGCCAAGTACTGAAAAATCATGAGTTGGATCCCTTAAAAATCACAAAATTCTCTTTAAAATCATGACTGTTGCATAAACAAGCACATTTTGGTTTTGATTGCTTTTACATTGTCTAGTGGTCCTTGGAGCCTTCAGGCTACATATGAGTGATACTTTTTATTTCCAGATTTCTCCCACAATATATGGCCTTGAAACATTTTTCTTTGATATATGAACACTGACATTTTAACAAAAATCATATGAACCCTCAAACTAGGTCTTTAATGAAGACACCAAGATCCTTGCAATAAAATGGAGCTAGGGAGAATTGCATGGTCTAAGCATAGGGCTACTGAATAAAAACTTTGAATTATAAACCTGTCTGAGACAAAAATCTTTACCTCAATTCCCAGACAAAAATCTTTACCTCAGTTCCCAGACAAAAATCTTTGCCTCTAGTTCAACTTCTACATCTGCACAGCAGGACTAATGGTACTTTATCCCAGGGCTTAATGAATATGGTGATTTTACCATTTATCTTACTCAAATATCTTGAATATAAAAAGGCTTTGCAAATTCTATACAGTATTATTCCATGCTGGTTTATCCTCTAACGAAAAACTCGATCATAGCATACATTCAGGTTTTTAATTTTTCTAACCAACATGTCCTAGAACAGGGTTTTTTCTGTAGAAAATAACAATGAGGGGGGCACAGAGCACAGCCTCAGTGGGGTGCCTGCTCCCTGATTTGCAGCCACTCCCGGGACCGGCTGGCTGGCGTGGCGCAGCTCTGCCTGTCAGTGCTAGTGGAATATTCCATTATACATTAAACAATGTTTTCCAAAACAGATGAGTTATTTCTTACTGAAAACAACAATAACAACCCAATCCCCTGGAAGAAAACTTAAATCATTTGTATTACCCAAATGGCAGGGCAGAGACTATCAGTGCAGTTTCATTCACAGTGTTGTTGTCAGAGCCACACCTAATGACCTCCTGAGATGATCTTCATGCCCTGAGATGGTACCATAAGCATAGGCATTAATTTAGTACAAGGAACTATAGTGATTAACTTCAAATGACTGGCTGAAATACTGTGGTGAGATGCTTCTGAGCCTGTGTCAGAACAACAGGCTAGCCAATAAACGCTGGCTATCACAGTTTGCATTTAGATCACTCCCTTTATCCAAAGCACGTTATAAATATCAGAGATTTTTTTTGTCTCACCCCAGACAGACAGATAAAGCATGGTTTAAGAAGCTCCACAGGGAGCAAAGTCAGGCATCTGCATTTGCTATTAACAGTACAAGTGAGTGGTTCAAGGTCCAATGACTCTGTCCCCCACATTTCCCTAAATAACCAAGCACTGCAATATTGCTGCAGTTTAAGCACCCAAGTCACAAACTGCAGTCAAAGTTGCTGGCACAAGATCATTAGCAAATGACTCCCTTACTCTGTTAATGCCCTGGGTTCGTACCCTAACCACTAATTCCTGTAGGAAATGTATTACTCGTTATCATGGTTGAGTACATGATTCACACTTTCTGGAAGGTTTCATTTTATTCTTGAATAACATAACTTTAATTTTTCAGATTTTCTGATGTGAACCAATGTAAATCATTCTTTAGAACTAGGGACGTGTTTTAGGGGAGCAGTTGCTCCTTTATTTTGACTTGTACTTCTCCCAGGGGCATATCCCCAGGAAGTTACTGTACACATGGTGTATGTGGGATTTAATAAATAGGAAAGACATGAAATTTAAGTGATTTTTGGCAGTTATCCCTTTGTAAATGTTAGCTTTTTCCCTGCAAAGGGTGTGTAACCCTTAGTGAATCAGCCTTTTAGTGTTTTATTTGGTAACAGACTTAATAGTATGTTGTACAGTGTCTAAAGGCTTAAGATTAAAATGATACGTATCCGGTAAAAGGACTGAGCTAATCCCCACCAGCTGGAATACAGTGCTGAGGGGCCCTCCTTTCTGGATGGATTTTGTATTGGAATTAAGACCTCTTCTTAAAACAAATGAAAGAAAGTTTGCAGAAGCAAAGACATACAGTAGTGGAGCAAAATGAAGTTGCAGCAATAAAGCTACAGAAACCCTTCTTTTGACTGGCTCCAATTCTGGACTAGCTCAGACAAAGCTTGCTGCAGTGCTGGGGCAGACAGCCCTTTTCTGCTGTGTGCAGGCATCAGTCTAATAAAAAGCCTTCTTCCCGATTTGGAAGATGTATTACTTCTGGATTCAAATGCTTCCAAAAATATATGAGATGTAGAAAACACTCCTCATTTGCCAGAAACACATTGGAGTTTTGCTTACATTACATTCTTTCCTCGTATATGTTTGAAAAAAAAAAAAAAAAGGAAAAGAAGGGAGGGGGGGAAGAGACTGTAATACATTGAACTAAAAACTTTCATCACAATGATAAGATATAACTTTGGGTAAAGAGACTGGGAGACAGCTCAGTCAATACTGTCTTGAAATCTTCTTTTACACCTCTTTCTGAAGTATAAATATGGACTTCATCCAGTTTTCCCAATCTGAACGACTTTGGCTGGGGGAGGTTGGTATGGAAGTCATTTCCCCTTTAGGTGCAGTAGCTGCTTTCCACAGACTCAACAAAGACATGAAATATCATTAACATCTGATTCTGAAAGGCTGACAACCACTTCTTTGTTTTACACAGCCGTCCAGGGAAAGCTGCTGTGTATTACCATATCGCAAGCAAAATTATACCTATTAAGCTCTGATAGGAGCTCTGGAATATTTCTCTCATTTGTCCTGGGATATGGTGATTGAATATGTCTATTGTTTCCACAACCAACATTTCATAATTTAAATGGTATTATGTGTAAACATTGCTTCAGTTAAGGGTGGGTATTGCTGGGCCAGGCTCCTAAGCCTGTGACCTGTTTGGGACACGGTTACAAGGATAAGGGCTAAAACCTCCCATATTAAAAAGCCAGAAAGAGGTGAGATAGTTTATCCAGTGGGTGCTGAATCACAGTAGAAAATAGTCTCCTCCTTCTTCAAACAAGCAGGAAGACTCTGCAGGCCTCAGCAATGCTTCTCTGCTCCACAATAGAAGGAAAGCAAGTTGAAAGTCTTGCCCAGGGGATTTCTCCACTCCAGAACTCATTGGAAAAGAAACAGGGAAATGCCACTTTTTATGTGGGCTTAATTCTAAAAAACAATCAAAGCATTCCTCTAAGTTATTTTAGAAGGTGCAAAAAGTGTCTTTGTTTTTCTCTAATTCTCTCTAACAGCCCATCAGGATCACACTATTAGTGCTAAAATCTTCTATCAGAAATTAGATTTCTTGGTTATATACAAGATACAAGAATTATTACTCTTTTTCCTTTCTTTTTTTTTTTTTTTTTTTTTTTTGGTTTACTGTATGAAAAGAAAATTGAATTTTCAAGTAATGAAGTTAGCTAATTATTTGCAGGACTGAGCAAATCCTCATCGGATGAGGATTTTTTTTTTTTTTTTTTTATAATACATATAATTAGCATAAAATAAACCTAGCACTATAAATTAAATGTTTTATTTGAAGGAAAGACTTAAACCTGCATGTCTAAACTGATCCAGTTTTAATTATTCTCAGGTTCTCAAATCTTGCAACAAGCATAAATAAAAACTTCCCTGTTCCTCTGTCAGAAAAAATAGTTAAGCACTGTTATCACCCCCATTTTACAGAGAAACTACTTCCAAAGCAAGGAAATACTTTGGTGAAAGGTCAAAAAGAGCATTTGTGTCAGATCTGGGAACAAAATTGTTATCTGCTGCCTTCTAGGCATTTGCTTTAACCACATCCTTCCTTCCAATACACTGCAATTTCTTTTCACCAAACATTTCTTTACTGCTTATTTCTTCTTATAAAGCTCTTGAAATCTAACTGGAAAAAAGAGTGCAAAAACTTTACACAAGGCATTTATGTCCCCCTTTTGTTCATTTTTTTCTTTAATATTCTAGTGAAAACATTTTCTGGAAATTCAGAGGAATGTTGCAAACTGAAGTGCTGCATGAAGATACTTAACAATAATATCACCAAGTGGCATGGTCTCCTAGGGGTGCAAGCAAATATTCTGTGTTACAGTTATGACTTTCTATTTGAAATTCAGTCCTTGGTGTTATTTGCAGGGTCAGCAATGAAGGCAGTGTTGGATACTCTGGCAAGGTTTTGGCTCTTAAGCTCTCTTGTGCAGGTTGCCCTCGAAGAGGCATTTGCTCCCGTACAGTGTAACTTCTCCTCTCCCAGAACTACTGCGTATATGTAAATAAGTTACATCTGGAATTTAATGATCCTGCACCACTTTTTTTCTCCTTTTGCAGAAAGGTGCCCTTCAAAACACTGTTTGGAAGGGAGGTCAGCTTCTGTCAGAGTATGTCAAGAGAAGATATTAGTTTAAATTCATGTTTATGCTGCCCTCACCTGAAACATAAGTCCAAGATCAAATATTAAGTATTTGA
Organism: Coloeus monedula; assembly: GCF_965178545.1. Lineage (NCBI taxonomy): Eukaryota > Metazoa > Chordata > Aves > Passeriformes > Corvidae > Coloeus > Coloeus monedula. The sequence continues at coordinate 144,932,773 of NC_138781.1, forward strand.
GCATATTCAGCATAATTCAAAGAAAAATGGCCAAGGCTGTATTTTGAACTTTGGGTTAACTTACCTTAATGTACTCTCTCACCTTATTTTGATCAATATGTTCATGTCTTTTTCAGTCATAGAGAGAAGCAAAAAGCAAGAGCAAGATGTGCTTTTCATTCTCTCACGCCATCCCTGCTTTTGCTCACTCACTAAACAAACCAGTTACAATACTTTATTAGCCTCCTTTCTGTGTTTATATTCCAAAAGCCCTTCTACTCCAGTGTCTGTCTTTTCCTTGTGTCAGGCAACTGGCTGCAACTGCTTCAAAATCTCAAAAATTTGTTGCTAGTAACTCAGTCTAAAATTTTCAGACAGTGTATTAGGCTGAAGTAAAGCACACATGATGCAGTGCCATTGGGGTTTTCTACCTGCTTATAGTAGCTTTTAATTTGCTGCATTAAATTAATAGCTAATTTAATAGGACTTTTAATGCAAGGCATTTTCGTGTGGAGTTTCTCGCACTACAAATTACATTGAGGTTTGTGTACAAACATGGTGATTCTCATCCTGTTTAGTAGCACAAAATCTAAAATACAGACCTGTTTTTTGAGGACTTCCTCTGCTTAATTAAAAAAAACCCTCACGGAAAGTTTCTGCATTTTGTACTAGATTTGAAGGAAAAACAGCCTGAACCATTTAGTTAATTTTATTGCCACATTTCCCACCTCCAAATACACTGATAACAGTCTTTTTTAGGACTTCTAACCTTAATTGCCTGGATAGTGTGAAGCAATACCTGATTGGGGAAATAGTAAGCATTTTCACCTTGTTTTTAGATCATTCACTTTATTTGGCTCAGTAATTTGGCATGTTAGTATGTCTAAAAAAATAAAAAATAAAAAAAATTAAAATATTTTTTAAGGGCACAGCCACTTATATTTTATGCAATTCAATTAACTTCTCTAAAAAGTCTATCTAAATTCCATTAATGCTTAGCCAATCACATTGGATTAAGTTCTTCTTCTCTATTTGTCTCAGCCCTGGAGTTTTGACCTTTTACTTTTGTGAGTTTTCTTTTATGAATCTCTTTCCTGGGCACAGTATTTATCCATGTTGGTGGTACCCGAGTGGAGAAGAATGGTATGGGAGGGAGGATTGATGTGACCAAGCAAAGAACCTGCCAAGAAGTTCAGAACCTAAATGCTTCTTCGGGTGTGAGTCCAACTTCAAACTAAGACCACCAGTGTGTTTAAAGTATAATGCAAATTCTCCCATAAATACTAAGGGCATTTTATGGCTAAATGACTGTATATGCAAGGCAGGGTTTTCTGGACAAGGTCTCTGCCATGTTTCATGTTGTTTGGTTTTAGGACTCCACTGCTGTGCAGGTAAGAGACTGGCCTGGTCTGTCATTTCTGGGATGGGGAACGGCAAGGCTGCAGGCAGCTCAGCTGCATCTCCATTACTTTTCCACGGACTCTTTCATAGGGCTGAAAGTAAAGACCAGGTGTATGTCTTTGTTCTCCTTAGGTAAATATTTCCTCTTCTCCAGCAGTGTGCCGTGCAGGGCAGCCAACATGTATCATTCTCAAACAAGCAAGGGAAAAAGAGATTTCTTGCGGTCTGGACTACCTGCTCTCCAACAGTAGGGATAAGAAGAAAGGTGATGTTACCTTTTCAGCTGTAGCTGCTATTCTGGAAACACCTTCCTAACATGAACCAATCAGTAAAGCTTTGAAAGCTGGCTGAATCTCTTCGTACATAAGCAGGAAGTCAGTTAAAACATGGGAGATTCGTGACATTGTAAAAGCCTGTGAAAGTGATAGGCAAGAAGGGAAATTGCCAAGGAACTAAAATTTGACCTCTTTCATCCCATTGGTAGCGAAACTTTGCAGTGCTGCCAGAGGAAATGAATCAACAGAACTCAATTTATAAACACACAAGATCAGACAAAAGTGACATTAAACATTTACTGAGCTTTCAAAATAGGAGCTGCACTTCACATATCAATACTTAACAGAAAAACATGCTTTTAATCTTTTTCTTTTTAATGAGCAGCTCCAGGGAATTAAATATTTTGGGTATTTTAGGACTAAGTTACAACATAGGTGAATCTGATAGGGTTTCCATTATCTGGTATCAGGTAGGAGCTGTATATCAGAAAGGAAGCTGTGACAGAATGCCCTGTCACAGAGATGGAGCACACATTGAGTGTTTATTTTTTCAGACTGAATATCCAGTCCCCAAGGTGAACCAATAATGAATGACATCTTACTGACTGCCCAGACAGATATGTTGTACTTTCAGATAACATGTAGTAATTCGATATCAGTACTCATAAAATCTTGTGTTCATGGAAACCAAAGGAAAAGAAACTACTTTGCCCAAGCTGGGTTTCAAGTTAACAAGATAAATGTGGGGGGTTTGTGTTATGGTTTTGTTGTGGATTTTTTTTTAATTCATGATTTGCATTTTAATTGGGTTTGGATACATTTCATTTTATTTATGATGTGTTGGGGTTTCACATTTATATTTCTGTTTCAATACACTTGGTCAACCTACATTTCTTTTTAAGTCCTTTAGTCACTCTTTGTGTGAGATGCAGAAAACATGTAGGCCTTCATTTTCCGAGCCTGAGTAGGGAAGTGGTTGTACTTGCACAGACACTATTAGTCTGCTAGACACATGCTCTTGCTTTTGGTCTCCTGAAACTAGACATTAAGCTTAATATTAATATTGATCAAAAAGGAAGGACCATGCCTATGAAAATATTTGGAAAAAAATTAATAGTTTTTCAAGAAGTTTTTCAGAGAGTTATTTTCCTTAATTATGACAAAAAGTCAATGTTTTCATGGAAAGAAAACATGACTGATTAAAAATATGGTTTGCTTGGAAAAAAACCAAACCAATTTTATTTTGTGAAGCAGACCATCAGAATGTGCAACCAATACCTTTGGACAGAATGTGTGTACCCTGAATTCCAGCCTACCAGGAAATGCCCTCACTCTGCAGTCTGCAGATACGTAGACAGGTTTGTCACATGAAAGGTGTAAGGCCTGGAAGTAAAAAGAGAAATAATATTTATTTAGATTATAAAATGTACACTACTGAAATGGAAACAATCCAAGCCTCAAAGCAGCTTCAATGGAATTAGAATGACCACTTCGATTTCCTACTACTAAATAAATGGGACATATCACTACAGCAGTCTGACCACTGCCACAACAAAAGCATCTTATGCATCTCCAAAGAGCCACAGAAGTTTCTAAACTCACCCAAGACATTAGGAGTTGAAAATCCATAGACAAGTACAGGTCTACTGCTAGCAGTTGTTGATTAATCTGTAAATTATGTGAAAAAGTCAAATCATTTTAACAGGTTCCATCTGTAATTAAGCTGTAAGTCATATCAATGTCATGTATTGTTTTGGAATGGAAAATTGCTGTCTCTATTACTGAGGATACTTGATTGCCCAGAAAATTAAAATTCTTTTCTGAAATGCAGACCTTGGTGATTCACATCTAGGAGTCTTCAAAGTATTTTTTAAGTAATACACAGAATTAATTAGACAAGGGAAGTAACTAGGTAAATTTAATTTTACTTCTGAAAACACAACATTCAGAACTTGAGCTTACACAAAACAAAAATGCAACTTCCAAGCAATGACAATAATCAAATTGTTGGTCAGCTCGCTAAGAGGAGAACTTGATATTCCTAGAACATCAATAAAACATATTATAATTTATTATAATTACACAGATTTTTCTAAAACAGACTAATTGATTTTCTGCTTAGAGGACTGCACTATTCTTCCCTGGGCTTAGGGATCCCATCCCTTTTGGTCCTGGGTCATGGTAAGAATATTCTTCTCTCTGAATGTTGCTTTCTTTACACATTATGCCTCTCTCCTTTTACAGTGAAGGGAGGGAATGGAATTCAATCTGCTGTGAATTCAAATAATTATATGTACAATCTATATGTAGCACCAAAGCTTAAATATTACTGATTGACAAAAGAAACTGAAGATGAAACCCCTAGCTTATCATAATGTTGTCTCACATAATATTAGTAATACCTGGCACACACTTCATGTTCAAAGCAATTCAGAAACATTAAGTAATTAGCCTACATATGATTTAATGCCTTCTGCCAAGATTGCTGTATACAAGCAAGTTGCTGGAAGAAACAGGAACTAAAACCATATTTAATCTGAGAATATGAGTAAAAGTTATAATAATAATTCTTTCAATTTTTCATCTAGGCTTTTGCCCAACATATTTTACAATTTTTTAATGAACAGGAGACCAAAATTCTGGTTCTTAGTTGCTCAGTAGTCACACTGAACTCATCAGTAGAGATATAAATCCTGAGTACCCATGACTGACAACGGGAGGACTAGACTGACTGTGTTATGTATTGTATATGGCACCTACCCTCTAAAATTCTATCACCCCCTGCCAGCTGCTGAACAGAAAAAAAAAAAAAAAAAAGTAAAAAAAAATGTAACACTGTATAAATTAAGAACACAAAACCATGTAAAGGGAGGTTTTACTATTTAAGGAAGCACAAAGAACTAAGGAAGGCTTTCTTGCTGAAACAGATTCATTGTTCTGAGCAAAAGTCAGAACTCTGAATAACACAGACCTAGTCTGGGGTTGTGGTTTTTTGGCTTTGATTTCCTCATTTATTTATTATTTTCCACTGTTATTTTCTGAAATAACCACAGTCTCTGCCTCCATAGTGGAAAGACATTCTTTTGCCCCCTCTGAATGGCAAATAATTGGCTCTCTCCTACATATCTTGTAATCCTTCTCTTTACTCCTCACCTTTTGTCAAGAAGGTGGACAATAAGCTGAAAAGTCTACAGAAGAGGAGTTAGTGATTCATTTAGCTCAGCAGCAGACCACAACAAGTTGCTGGAAAAAGCAAGCCTCCACAGCAGCAGTATATCCCCTGGCTGTGCCTCTTTGCACAAAGCAGATCACCCTGCAAAGAATGCATCAGTTTCTTCTACTCTTTAAACCCCACAATTATGGGTACATTTTTATCCCCAATGTAGATACATATACATTTCTCCAAACAAAAAATATTTTTGAATATTATTGTCTCCATCTTTTAAACATGTACCACAGTTTTATGAGGTCTTTGGTGAGTGTAGGGTTAGTGGGAGCTGGCATGAGACAAGTGATTGTTTATGGAGTCATAAGATAGAACAAAGACAGAGTTGTGCCAGCCAGTAGGCAGGTGGGGTCAGGATGCCTTCATTTCAATATGGATAAAAAGACAAATATACTATGATGTATGAAAAACATACAAGGAAAAACAAGCAAAGGAATGAGAAAAGGCAGAAGAAAACAAGCTAGGGAATGAGGCCAGGAGCATAAATTACGAAATATAAGTCCTTAGAAAGAAAATTACCTTCTGTGTTTTTTTGCTGGACAAGCATCAGAAAGAGTGAGCTTGGTGACAAGAGCAAGTGAGGAGGATATACTAGAGATCCCTTGAAGTAGCAGCAAGAAGGAGATGGACATGGACTAAGAGCAGCAGAGTGCTGCAGAGCCATGTATCCCCTGCCCACTGTCCTAGTGCTTCGGAAGCCATGGTGCGCTCAGCCAGCCAGCAGAGACCTGCCAACACAATCACAAGTTGGTTCCATTGATTCAGTTCCCACCCACTGGAAGGAGCTGGGAGGATCCTGGAGGTGGAGGGAGGACAGTCCCCTCATCCTCTCCTTCTCCTCCTCCCAGCATCACTGGCACTAATTCTCTCTCTCTGCACTCACTCTTTCCGTGAAACGGAAAATGGGGGGCGTGTAAGGAGAAGGGAAGACGGGAGGTGGCGGGTGCTGGTGCCCCAGCCTGGCAGCTGGGTGGGCTGTGGGGTCCTGGGGAACTGCAGGAGCCATGCAGAACCTGGCTGCTTGCACGTCCATCAGCACATCTCTGCACTTGTGGAGCAGGGAGGGGAATATTGGATATCACTTTGGTCGAGGCTGAATCTATAATTGAGAAGATGAGAGTTCATTACAGATTTTGGCCTTGGAGTGCTTGTCTTGGCAAGAGGCTTAGCTGAGTGTTAAAATCATTACCAAGTGGCCTAAATCTAAACAAACACCCACCTTTTCCATTTATTACCAGGATGAAATGACTTGCCTTGTAGAACTGAAATACCTATAGTTGTCAGCTTCTCATTTCCCAGTGGTGCATAAAATTCCCTCTCTTATGGCTGTCTTTCCCTCTGGTCTAGCTTTCCCTTATGTTATTCTACTGACAAGAATTATGTATTAAATTACAAGCTATCTGTCGCAGAATGAGAGTTTCACTTCACACCAGACAGAGGTCTGTTGTACAGAGTTAAGAGTTCCTTTCTCTCTAGTGCTGTGCTGTAAAGTGAGGCAAATGTTAAGTAAAAAAAAGTAGGATGACTCTAACATGATTGTAAATGATAATTCAGGCATATACAGCAAGAGAGACATTTCTCATCTTATGAATAAGTAGCTGTATAGAACCAGACAATATTCTTACAACTGTTTTTGTCACTGCAAGTAAACTGGTGGAAATGTAGGTGTGGAGGAATGACTGTAGTTATTTTAGAGATTTCTTTCCCCATGTTTTTCCCCAAGAAGTCTGTCTATATTGTTCCAGCCTCCATGAATGTTTCAGGAACTGTGACCCATTTTACAATTCATTCACACAGACTACAGCCATTAGCATGCAGAAACCACAGCACTGTCCCTAAGAGAACAACTTTTTATTATTACAAAGGAGATAAAAATGATGTATTATATATTATGTTCCATCACTGAAAAGCATCACCCATGAAATATCCCTCTGTTTCTACCTCCTTATCTAAAGATAGGCTGAAAAGAGAAGAAATTGAGCTACTGATTGGGGGACTTTCCCCTTATTTTATTTGTGTGTGCAGAACATACTCATGAAGAAACATGTGAAGCAAATCACTCAAAAGAGTGATTGGAAACAAATTTAAATGAGTAGTGTTTAAATAATTAACACCTGCCAAAGTAGGAACAGAGGCCTTATTGCTGATATTAAATCATATCCTTTAACGTCTGAAACAGATGACAGTAAGTAATTCCAAAACAGTCAAGACAGGAAACCAATTTTCAGTTCTTGGAAAGTTGAATTAGTTTCAATAAAGTTGATAAAAAGCCTATTTTGATTTTGCTAATTCTACTATGGAAAGCCAGTTTTACATTAATTTAATTTTTTTTTTTTTTTTTTTTTTTTTACTAATTTAAAATACTGTAACTGAGCATTTTTGAATCATGATTTAAAGTATATTCATTATTCAGTAAACTAATGATGTATGTTCCACCTGGCTGCTGCAGAGCCCGGTAAGTAAAAACTGTGGGTAGTATCTTGTTACCAAGAACAAATACTGGACTTGCCAAGTTTCCAGTCAGTAAATATAACTCACAATAGTTATGCCAGATAGGCAAATAAGGATGTTCCGTTACAGAAGAAAAACCAAAAAAGAGATAGTGTGTAGCAGCTCAGTATTAAAACTCAGCTCCATAAAAGCACCCATTGCAGAAATTGGCAGTTTTGCCTGAGAGTAGACTGTGGTGTAATGGTCTGGAGTAATGCCTAGAGTTTTTTATTCAGCAAGAGTTGTGTGCGTGTGAGAGTGAGAGAGAGAGAGAGAGAGAGAGAGAGAGAGAGAGAGTGTGTGTTTTAAAATAACATTAATGTTGAAACACACATGAGTAAAAGCAAAGCTATTCTGGCTGTCACCTCACTCCTAATTCAACTCCGTCTCCTGGTACTTCATCAAACTTGTGCAGCATGGTTTGATCACAGGTTGCTTGTATTTGGAGACTCCCTTCAAGTAAAAATATATCTGTCCATCTTAGATATTTTTTTCAGTGTCTGGACCTCCTGCAGTCACTAATGGATGTTATCAATGCAGCATTGCCTTGAGGTCAGTCTGGGCATGCAATTGGCTGAGCCCAGCAGCTCAGAATTACTCTCCAAACCATAAAGATGTGAAGCGTGGTCAAGATCTTCACTCCCTGCTCCCTGGAGAAACACAGTTCTTTCCCTAAAGGACAACACAACTCTTTTGTTAAGCAAGGACTTTCTGGGGACAGAAATGGTCCACCATTAAAAAAAAAAAAAAAATTAAATTTAAATTGAAAAAAAATAAAATCCTCCAGTAAAATAAAGACCATGACAAATCTAATCACCTCCTGTTTCAAACATAACCCTCAGTTCTTTGTCCTGCCTTCTGTAACATAAATATAAAGATATATTTATCTGAAAAAACCCACCTCTTAAAAACCTGATTAAACCCAAGCGATGGGGCCATCTCTGAACATGCATCGGGTGCTTTGTGTTGCGGATCCATCTGAGCAGGCCTGGCAGTGCTAATAGCAATAACAAGACTGAAATCAGACAGGCCAACTGGAAACTTTGGCAAATGGCAACCCCAAATCCCCAAACTGTGTGCACATGTTCTCCTATAAGAAAAGGATGAAAGAACCAAATAATTTGAATGATGCATAGTCATATAACTTAATGTACAGTTGGCAGACATTCAGTTCCAGTAGCAATGGCTGTGGTATAAAGTTAATATAAAAGAGTACTTTACAGATGAGGTAACTAAGCTACAGAGAGATCAAGATGTCACTTGTTCCTGTAGAATTTGAATCAACCTTTGCAGTTAAAACATCCTTTTTCTGTATGCCTCATTTCCAAAGCACAGCAAAGGATGTTTGAGTGGCTACAGCATTCCTCAATGAGAGCAACAGAGAGGGGGAAATCCTGGGGGAAGAGGGAATATTTCACCCCTTCAATGGCCAGAGATGGAATAAATGCAAAATATGAAATGAACTGACATGAGGTTCAGCCTCCCTTTGATTTGACAGTGGTCAGAATTGAGGACCTTCTTCCTATTTGCAAACACCGTGTAAACTTTCTTTCACACAGAACAACTGCATTTTTTTCTTAAAGAACCCCAAAAAATACATTTGCCTTCTTACTGAAGAAAGGGAAAGCAAACTGAAAACACCTTAGTTTGTATTTGAAGCAAATAGACATAGAAACGAGACTCAGAGTTTTGAAATGGAAGAAATAAAAGTGGGCTTTACTGGTTTTGCTTGTCCCCTACAGTGAAAATGTGCACTCTGAATTCAGTTATTCCACCCCACCCCCTCCAGAAGTCCTTTATTTATAACATAGGTATTATAGAATAAAGTTCCTTTAGACACAAATTTAAAAGTAGATCTCTCAAAAGCTGTATCTTCTTTTGTAGTTATGACAGGGCCTTTTCTGTATTAGAAACTAAACATTGGTAAAATCAAGCAAGTTCACTTTATGTCCTTACATTCCTCACTTTATTTTTTAAAATTTTAATTAAGAAACCACTTCCCAACTGCAGGCCAGCAAAATATTTGAGGGCTAAAATTAACAACTTGAAAGCAATTTTTTTAATATAAAAATGCGTTTAGTTAAAATGTAAGAGGAAGTTTTCCAGATTGCCTGAGCAGACGCATACCTGCCCAGTCCCCAGGGCTGGCTGCACCTGCGGGAGCCTCTGCTCCCTTCCCGCTGCGGCAAGTGCTGCTCCTGTTGCCCCAGGAGAGGCAATAGCTCTCTGGCAGCCGAGCCAGCAGTGCTGCAGTCACTTTGTGCCCAAGCTGGAAGATGTTTGCATTCCCTGCAGCTCTCCCATGACACAGTACCATCGACCTTTACAGATCAGCAGTGTGATATTATTTTAACTCTTCTCCATTTTTTAAGATATCTGAGACAATAGGGCACTTAAGTAGTCCAATATTTTCAGAGTCTAAGTGCAGTGCTGTAACATAGGAAATACACCACCATCCTGACAGTGATGTTCTTTTAACAAATTCTATTTTAATGGAATACATGGATTAAAAATTAAGTCTATAAATTAACCTAGGAGTTGGATGTGAATAGGTTATTGCTGGAGAAGAGCACCACATTTAACGGTATTGTACAAAGAGGAACTGACAAGGTTGTGCCAGCTCATATAACATTATTTTAATCAGTTATGTGCTAATGACAAGAATAGAAATGAGACACAATTTAATGAAATAATGCTTTCCAGCTTTCCTTGGTCAGACACAGATTTGTCAGGTCATCTCTATACCTTGAATAGCTGCATCCTCTCCAGTAAAAATTATTCTTAAGTCCTCTTCATACTGTCTATGCAAACCCTGCTCCGCTTTCTTATTCTTCCTCGTCTAGTTTTCCAGTTTGGGTATCTACTTCTCCCTCTCTTTTTTTACCTTTCTGGTAACATGTAGTCAAAAATGTCAGTCTACCAATGAAGTGCTTTTAACTGTCTTACAAATCCTCACTTTCTGTTTCCTCTCTCTCCTTTCTAAGTCTTTTGCTTTTGTTTAATTTTGTTTTATTTTGACCCAATGCAATTCCTTTGGTGAAGCCAGTGAACAGAATATCATCCCAAAGCATGTTCATTGAGCCCACCAGAAAGGCAAGGCCAGTGCACTGGCTTTGGCTACATGTACAAGGATTTGTTTCCTCTGCACTTACGTGCAAACCAAATAATTCACTGTATATTCGTCACCAATTGTAGTTTGTTAAGCTATGCTTTGACAATGCTTTGCATGACTAGAAGCATTCGGTTAGAGAACAGCACTACATGAGATGGTGGCCCATTTCACACCAAAAATAATGGACAGTTTAATATCCTAAATTAAAACCATCAAAAGCCACAAGCGGCACAGTGATTATCCACATTCTTTATTGCATACTTACCATCAATAAAAACAGTTAATTCATCTCAACACACAGACTTTAAGAATGGGGAAAATTAAATACATCAGTGAGGTATTTGACTAGTTTTGTAGTTTTCTGGCCTGAAATAATAAATATAGCTTTTCTGTAAAATTGTTGTAGAGGATGCCTCTTACCTTTCTTCATTCAAGAAGCCTGTGAAGTTTCTGAAGAAAGTTCATAGGTTGTCTTCTGCAAAAGACTAAATGGCAAAAATACAAATGTAACTTATTCTAAGTCTTGATTATTTGCTCACTACGCACTAAGATATTTTGCAGATGGTATTAAAGTGACCACAGGACAAAAAGTTTAGAAAAATTCAGCAAGAATATTATTCTGGCAATAATACAAAAAAAGCACCACCTTGTCCCCAGAATACTGTTTGCTCTGTCATAACTTTTTACAGTGAAGGAGAAAAAAACAATGGCTTAAGTAATTTTGCCCATGAACATGCTATAAAATTGATGAATATTTAGTCTTGGGTGCTTTGTGCCCATGGCTGGAAATGGGAAGCTATTAGCAAGGACCTGACTGTGGGACAGTAGGTGTTCCCACTGAGTCCTGGAGGTCAAAGCCAGTCAGTGATACTCTTACTGAACCAAAAATCTCTGAAGCAGTGCCTTATATAGCAAATTATATGTTCTGAGAGCTCACATAAGATGCTGTGCTTTAGTTCCGCGAAGAACACAGACTTCAGCATCATTAACTAATCTGATTTATAATGAAAATTAATTATTATGGTCATTAGACTAAATGGCTTCTGTCATCTGCAAAGACATAATTGGTACAGAAAATTGTTTCATAGCTAAGGAACAATCAATCAACATGGGCCAAACATGAACATGTATTTTTTCCTCTCTGTTCTCTCACACAGTGAAAATCCAAATACAGAGTGGGGGTCTGGGTTGCAAGGCAGCTCCTCCCACAATGACCTGAGGCAGACCCATCCCAGACAAAATGAGAAATGGTATAGGAAGGGAGAGATGGGGCTTATATGGCAAAAACCATGTTCCATACTCCTGCAGCCAGTACCACCTTGGCCAATGCTAGTAAGGGAGTGACTACTCAGGAGTTCTCTCAGCAAATCTGCATCATATACACACAGCATAGTGTTTATACTTGTCTCCTTAATTCCACCTTCACTGGTATTTAATGAAAGGGAGAGCAAATATTACAGAGCTCAAGTGCAAAGAAATGTGTTCCTCTTTCCATTCCTCCCCTTGAAACCAAAATATTTGATAGAACAATAATAGATGCAACACTAAAAACAAATTTTCTTCTTTCCAATCTCCAGCTGTCTCTCAGAAGCATGAAATTAATACTGTAGTTAATTTGAATTTCCTATGCTGTTTGGTTGGTTGCCTCTGGTTCAGAAATATATCATAAGCAAAGGTGGGAATTTTCTAAACCACATCTGACAATAGACCAAAGCTTGAATGAATCATTTGAAAAACTTATGACTGACCCACCTTTCAATTAAAATTTTCCAAGAAGATAATGTCTTTATTCAGCAAAGTTTACTGCAAAAAAAAAGTACCTTCTGCATTTAAGATACTGTAAAAAGCAGAGACATAGAAAAGCAACATGGAGGAAACAAAAAAGTTTTTAAATGGTTTGGGCACTCTTTAAGAGTTTGCATCTGTCTTATTTTAAAACTTGTCTACCTAAAAATTTGAGTTTATTTTTGTAAAATCTAAACCCACTAAGATACTTTATTTTAGACAATTTATCAAAAGCATTAATAATTTCAAAATACATGCACACACACACACACATATGCACACATTGTGTGCCTAATTTCTTTTTTTTTTAATAGGTAAGCAAAACCAACCAGATTTTATTTATGTTACTTATATTGATATGAGCCATTCTTGGAACTATTAAAATCTGCCTGCCAAGGACTTCACAACATTACAACTTCTTCATCTGTGTTAGGCTGAAAATAGTTAAATTGATGGAATTCTTTGTGTGTTGAATGGCTTCAGAAACAGAGAATGCTGAGAGGTTGTTCTGTGGGATAAGAGATTGCTTGTCTTAATCTGCTCCATTTCCCAATCTGTTCTTTAAACCCATTCCAGATGATCTGGAATATTCAGAACCATAAATGTATTGAGTCTGGAAATTTGGAAAGAGAAAGTATTGAAACCAGAAAACCTGACTTCCTTAAGGAAGAATACAAGAACATGTGAGTTCTCGCCAAAGGGCTTGTGCTGGGTTCTGTATTCAACTTCTGGGACATTATTTTATATAAAAGCTGGTTTTTTCCATCAGAAGATAAGCTATTGTTCTTTGTACAGTCCCATACCAGAAGAACAATTAGAATTTTAAGGAAGGGATTTACCCCCCAGGACATGTAGCATAGTCACAGCATTTTCACATCTATGTGGATCTTGTTTCACTATGTCACTCAAGGTAACCAAGCCTAAATCTATCAGATGTTTATTTTTGAACACTGAGGCATATTTGCACAGAATTTAAAGCAGCAATAATGAAATGTTGAATGTGACTATCTCCTTGGGAGGACTGCAGGAGTATTTCAAAGACATATAGGCAATAGTTGCTGTTTTGTTTTGTCAATGGTAAAAAGATTTCAACGCACTAAGGCTGACTGGCTAATTTTTTAAGACCAATGGACACTGAATAAGACTGCAGGAGGAAACTGTAGAACATCCAAACCTGGTTTTAGGCTACTGTCATGCTCTGAAAATTAACCTTTGCCTCTTCTTCAAGGTCACAAAGTACCATTTTTCTACACTGCTGAACAGCCATGAGCCAGCCCAGTGATGGGCAAAGTGATTAATCCAATATTTCCTACCAGAGAACTCCTCAGTGGCAAGAGCTGGAATCTGAAATGATGGACATCTAACTTCCCAGCTCACCTCCTTCTTTATCTGAGATTATAAACACAATTTCTTCCACCACTGTAAACAAAATCCTAAGTGGTATTGATGTCTTCTACAGTATGTAATTTTGAAATGGTTCAATACTAAACAGTACCCCTCTCAATTGCTGTAACCTATAACTGCCTGCAATAAGGTTCAAACAATCACGAGCAACACAGATGTTCTATTTTTTATTTTTTTCTTTTTGCCATAAAGAAATGAGTTTTTGATTTAAAAGTGTTTGTGATCTGCTGAAAATCCCACATTTGGCAATAGGTGATGTCAGGTTTTCAGTAAAATGAAATGCTATTGAGCCACTGACAAGTGTCTTGTAAGCTATCGTCAATCAGAAAAAAAAAAAAAATAAAAGAGTTCCATATTATTTTCAAGGAAAAAATAAAAAAAAGCCTGACCTGGCTATGGATGTCAAAACATGTTTCAATAACACTGGATCCTGCCTTTGATTGAAATGTTTTCAGAGATTATCACACCACTAATATATTGAAGAGGTGTGTAGGCAGCCAAGGTAAACACACCATGTGGCAGAGGATAGGGTTGACTATTTAAGAATGATGGGGGACAAGCAGCTGTCACTGAATTCTTGTGTGTGCTATACTCAAGATCACTGAAGAGGTGGAATGTATTGACAAAGAAATATTTGTATATTCTTTCCCTTCCCCAGGCTGCAGCATTCTTATGTGCATAAATTCTCCAGAGCTGTTGTGTTTTCCACTCCTTATGCTGCTTTTATGGATTCATGCACATAGGGGAGAAAGGTTTTATGTATCCAATAAAAAATGTGAATGTGAAGGTATATAAACATGTAGAGTGGCTTATAATGATTTCCAAACTGCACAAACTAAGAAGAAAAGAAAGAAAAGGCAATAAGAGAATTATTCTAATAGCTTTTATGAATGTGTCCCTTCCACTGTTGTTGCCTACAGTTAACAGTAGCTGAACAATGAAAACACATTGGAAGACTGACTGAAACTCAGTATTTCCCCAGTGCAGGTATGTCTGGTCCTTTCTTTGCAGGCAAAATCTCTGGGAGGGATTATGAATTACAAGCAGTAAAAACACAAAGGCAACAGCCCTGCAGATGGACGGGACAAAATTCAAATAAAATTGAACTGAGCAGGAAAAAGGAGAAGCACAACACTTTCATTAAACTTGCAGGGTGAAGCACGTAACAATAAAAATGACATATTTCTATTGTAATAGGAAAGGCATGGTTTCTGTTTGGTCTGACCAGAAATGGGCATTTTTAACACAACTTCCACTTATGTCTCATCCACACAACTGCTCACTATCCTATGTTCATTTACCCTTGCACAGATCCAGTGAAGGCAGTCAGAAGAGGAACTGCATTTGAAGACTGGTAGGTAGAGAATCTCTGGGAAAGGAATTAACACAAAACTTCAGAACTTCTACCCCTGCTGTCAACACACAGAATAGACTCAGCTCATGCTTGGAGTCTCGGGACAAGCTGACATAGCTGACATTTGGGCACTTACCTCCTTTTATTTGTCAGCTGAGCAAATCTCATACAAAAATCATGGAGAGGCAATGAATATCGTGCTTTGCAAATTCTATTTCTACAGAATAAAATGCAGCATCCAAAGGCTTTAATGCTCCACATAGGTATTGCCTCAGCTTGCCAACTTCAGAGTGGAACCACACTTTAAATATTCTGCAGACTGTAGTTAAGTGCTGTAGTATGTTAAACTTTCCAGTCTTACATATTTCAATTGATTCTTTGTTCTCCTCTTTCAGAACAGGTTAATGAAGCTAAAGGAAAGGAGAGGAGGATTGGCCATTCAATCAAACTGCAACATATGGAAAATCCAACATTTCAGGGAATTCTAGGAGCAAGCTAACACACCTATTCTGGTGAGACTAGAATTAATGGTTGCTTATTCTTCTGTTCCTTTCTTAATTTAAGGATTTACAAGCACTTCTACACACACAAATTAGGCATTACATCAGTTGCCTGAAGAAGAGATTACAAATATTTTTTTTTCCAAAAAGAGAAACTAAGCCAGATAGATGCTAAATGACTTACCCAAGATCACAGTAGAGGCCAGGCTACTCTCTACACTCCCAGAGTTCCAGTCCCATTCATGAAATCCTGATCCCACACTCCCTCCCCTTGCAAAGAAAAGGGGAAAAGTTGAGGAAGATTACTTCAAGTTAATCCTGCTACATTTTCAGGATCCTTGTGCTGGAGCGTCTCAGTGGATGTGCACCCAAATAGACAGGAAATCAAATTACTTCCCTTTTCAATTAACTATTACAAAGTTTCCCAGTTCCTCACATATATAAAAAGTGCATTTTGAGCAGAAGCATTTAAAGGGATAACATAAAAGTCAGGAAGCAAAAAACAGAACATCAAAGTCCCAGTAATTAGCTCCACATGTCTAGCTGATAATTAGAGATGTCTTTTTTCTTTTTTTAATAAAGAAAATGAAGATACCAGAGTGGATGCTGCTTGATTAAATAAGCTATGTAATTGCTACGGCCCCATAATCATGAAGTCAGGGCACATCCCTTAGTTCAGACTATGCGTGCATCTGTGCCACATGCAGATTTCCTTCATTGTACCAGTCCCCCTGTCCTCAATTCCTGTACACAAAGGAAAGAAGCATTCATAAATAACCCTGCTCCATGAGTGCGTCTGGGAGAAAATTACTTGTAAATGTCAAGAATGGCTGATAATAACTGAGAAGGCAAGCACAGAGGAGGAAACCATTCTCTGTATGCATTTGCAAGCTGGTTTGGCCACAGCATGATCAGTAGGTCGCAATTAGGCCCAGCAGTTTCTATTTAAGTAGAAGTTTCTCCCAAATATGCAAAATGAGCTTAAGAGCTATGGGAGCTCAGCCTCTATCAGAGGAAGCCCTACAACATTCTCTCAAAGAAAGTAAAATTAAACATGTTTTTTCATATACCTTCAAAACAATCACTTCCAGGGTCCAAAAAGATTTAAAATGCCAACAAGTAAGCAAATTACTGTAAAATGTTTTGAAAGGTACCTGTTGCAGTTACGACTCTTACACGTCTTCTAATTAGCAGTACCCGTTTTGCAAAGAAATCTATTCTCATTATCCCAACTGTACTACTGCTGCCTAATCCCATGCATTCCTCTCAACATTTACCTGCTCAATCCTCACCCACCACTACTGCTCACACACTCCATAATATAGCAGTTACTTTAGGTTCAGCTGTAAATAATGCATGCCCATGCCTGTCATCTAAATTCTCTTAAGTTAGGAGTTATTTCCAGTCATAAAATCATAGAAATTAGAGGCAGAAAAGACCTCTTAGGTCATTTAGACCAAAACCCCATGCCAATGCAGAAGTGTTCCCTGCAGTACACTTTCTACTGCTTTGTCCAGTCTAGTTTTAAATGTCTCTGGGGACCACTTTAAATGTCTCCTAAATAGTGTTTCGGTGTTTCTTCTGCTTCCCTCAGAAGGATTTTCCACAGGCTGAGAGCCATGCTTGACAAGTGAGTCATGCTTGTTTGAAAGTGTTGGTCCTGGTAAAGCTCTATGGCTTTGGCTCGTGCCTTGATGCCTGATTAGTATTGTCTAAGGCATGTCAGCTGAGGTCTTTGAGATGGAAAAGTGTATGAGGAGTTCACTCTTACTGCTGTAGTTCTGTAAAATTAATTGGAAGTAATTTAGTGCTGGCAGGTGGGCAACCTTTGCAGCAGTTTCATTGTTTTGGGATGTTGCGAGACCACATCTGTTTCATCCTGCAATCTCTGTCAAATGTATCTCTATCTATATAGGTGCTGCCTATTACAGAGTGAGTGTACCATGATGAGAGCACTCTGCAACATGGGCACTGTATCATTGAGGGAAAAGACCTGTCAAGGGATGGCAAAAAGAGTGATGTGCTATGTACCAACTCATTCATAGTGTGGGGAAAGAAATTTTAAGGAGGAAAAGAGTAATATTCTTTCCTGAAAAGTTGCTGGTACTTCAAGAAACACCAAGCACTGGCTTGAGGTTTAGGTCAGAAATGCATAGGGATAGTCTTGGGCTCAAACTGCTACAGCATCTGGCCAGTTTTCTGAGGGTACAGACCGATGGCAGCCAAAGACTGTGTGAAATGCTCTGTCAGCTATCTAGTGCACAGAAGCAGCTTGAAAAAAAGAGTGTTCATATCATGAAACAGGATGTGATGGGGTGGGAGTGTGGTGTGGGAATAGGGTTGGAAAATCACCTTTCAGCAGAGCTAACTTTGTCCCAGTCACACTCACTGTGGAACTGCTTTCGAGCAATACTGCTTCACCCAAAATCCAAATCCAGAGTAAGTGGGACTCACCAATGTAGCAACAGAGCAGAGCAGTGATAAAAGGCCACACTGTGATAGAAGTAGATGTAGTTCAGTTTTGAAGTAAAGAATTGGTTTGGATGTTGCCTAAAATCAGCTGAACTTCAAAACCTGTGACAAACACAACCAACAAATTGTGTTATGCCTAACTTAACTAACTCCTAAAAATATCTCGTATTCTATGTTTATCTTAAAGCCAGATAGCCTTGCCTAGAAGGTAGTACCATGTCTACACAGGAGAACAGAAAACTGCATGGGAAACACAAGACTGGTTCTCCACTGTCAGCTGAGGAAGCAAGAGAGAAGATCATATAAACAACCAAGGAAAAAAAAGAAGATAGCATTTATTCAAAGATGGCCTTTATTCCAGTGAAAGCTTATGCAAAAGCTGATCTGCTTTCCAGCTTACTCCAGCAATCAAAGACAGATGCCAGGTGAACTGTTCAGCTACCCATTGACACCAATGCAGATACCGGGGCATTCACATTGTCCCATTCCCTCTTCAGAACCAAGCCTCCTCCAGTCTTTTGCTTCCACAGAAGGCAACAATCCTCAGACAGAAATACTCAGAGAAATTAATTTCCAAATGAATTTTGAAGGATTTATCATGGAAGAGTGTATTCGTGCATGTGCACTTTGTGGGAAGGAGAGAAGAGCACAAAATGGCAATTACATGGCTGATGGTCATTCATTTTCTCAGGGATGCTTGTACAGGATGGATGAGTTGTCAGCACTTCCTCAGCCCTTTGCCACACTGTCCCTCAGCTCATGTCCAAACCAGAGAAATATGTACATGAAATGCTATATAACTCATTTAAAGCTTTATCTGTGCAGCTCTGCACAAAGGCTCACTACATTGTGAGAAATGATGCAAAATAGGATGAGGGAAAATTTTTAACTGGTAAGCAGTCCCTCCATAAGATCTGCTGGAGAAGGAATGTTCCTTCAGCCCATGTGCTTCTACAGAAGCATTCATGTCATCTTTTATATCATGCTTCATGCCCCACTTCTCCTAAAATTCCAACTGTGGTAGGTTGTCCCACTGTAAAGAAGCAAATAAGTAAATAAAAGTTAAGCCAGCATATTTAAGCAAGCACTGATGCACTTCAGCTACTCTGCTCCTGGCTCTGTTTCACTCCACATGCACAGTCTGGAGAAAGGAGCTGCAGATTGCTCGTAGGATGCAGAGCTTTCTGTGCCAAAGGAATCTAAGAGCTTCCACACCACCTCAGACAGATGTCTCCAGGTACTGAAGTGTTAAGGACAGCAGTGGAGGATTGGCAGAGTAACATGAAGACTAACTTTGCCAGGCATAAAGAGAGGCTGAGAAAGGCAAAACAGTGAATAGAGGATGGATAGAGGAAGGGTGAGAAAGCTATTCATGACCTGGCCCCAAATTTCCTCTGAATTCTCTACCCACAGGAGCAAACTGATGTGATGATGGCTGTGACCACCATCAGACACCTCAGTCAGCATCAGCAATACTAAAAGCCTAGATGAGAAGGCAGGGAAACAGCTATCCTGCAAATCCACCTCCAAGTTGTACAAGAATGAAGCAGCATCCATTACTTCTTACCAAACCTCTACATTGACCTGGAAAGAGCTTTTTCATCCAGAGGTTGAACCCTGCACACAACCTCACACAGACAGGAGCTCCATACGTTCATGGTCATGAGCTTCTCTGCCACCTACGAGCCCAACTAATGCTCTGCATCCCAGTGACAGCTCAGGAGGTGCTGAGCAAACTGCAGATCAGATTGTCCCACACGAGGTATTCCTGCCTACCGCGCAGCACCGCTGGCCAGCAGTTGGCTGAGCAATGAGAGGAACAGAGGTGACACTCCGTGACAAACCACAGAAGAAAAGTGGAAAAGGGAGTAGGACTTCTCTACAGTCTCTTTAGCTGAGCACACAGATAAGGGCTTCTTGAAAGCAGATAAGGGTTTCTTGAAAGCTTCCTGCTCACGGGTCTATTCCTCTTAGGCTTTAATAGAGATTTAGTTTGTTCAGCCTTCTCTTTGGTTAATGGAAATAAAACTGATGGATAAAAATCTCCCCCAGGAATATACATATAAAAATACGGTTGTAAAGATGCCCTCAGTGTAGCCACCCATACTCTGACTGGCAGCTGCTCAAAAAACATAATTTCTTGAATAAAAAATACTAAGTAACACCATATTTCTTAGCTCATGTCCCACCACAGTTTCATTTCAGCACAGCAAAACCTCATTAATTCGCACTTTGCTTATCCGCACACCTTATAATTCATGCTTAAAAACAGCAGTCAGTAAAGATTTAGCAACAATGTGCTTTATTGAGGTCTCATGTTGCTGAGATTTCATTATTCCTGCAAAATATGCTACCGTTCATTCACTAGTGCAGTAAGATTTCAACATCACCATAAATATCTCGAACTAGAGATAGGTTCACACTAGCAAAGTTTGGCTCCAAAGTCCACAACTAGGAAATGCCAAAGTTTTAAGCTGGAGGAAAAATAGTTGTGCATAAAGGCAAAATGAAACTAGATTATGATCACAGCTTGTGGTGTTTCCTGCATTATTGTATTTCCTTCCCTTTTAAAAGCACCTTTTCTTAGGTTATACACTAAGAAATGGATTCTTACTTGCATCCAGAGAAACTTCTATCACAGAATACAGAGGCACCTTTAACACACATTTGTACTTCTTCAGCTCTGGAAATATCTTCAAGAATTCTGGACAAAGGGCCTTTAAGGGTCCCAGTGCAATTCACAGGTACTTTTATGGCAGTCACTAACCCACCCCAAACAGCTTTTCCGCCTGCTGCCCAGCAGTTGTTGGAACCTTGAGCTTCAAGAGAAGCTTTATGACTGGCAAACACATGGTGGGTAGGAGCCATGTACAGCTGCCTCACCGTGGGTCCAGTGCAGCAAGGCAAGCCATAGGAGTCAAGATACTCACAGCCCAGTTTGTGTGACACGTATGGAAAGTTGAGGGTTTGGAGGTTGTGTGAAGTTTAGGCTTACAAATTAGTTTCAAAGAGTCTGGAGATACTATAGCAACAAGCAGTATGAAGAATGTGCTGGTCATTACATTTTGTATTTGGACACCACAAAGAGAGGTTTAGATGTGGGTGTCCCTCTCTTCTACATGCTGAATGACTTTCCAGGGTTACCTAACTCAGTGCCTTGGGTCTTACTACAGCTGGTTGATTGCTAAAACTTCCTTTAGGAAGACTGCATTTTCTAGAAGTTCAAGCCTTCAGCTCTTCAGGGTTAAGCCTGCCTCCCTGCTCTGTCTCTAGGCACAAAAACACATTAGATTCACACTTCTAGCCTAAGGGCTGCCTCACCCTCACTTTCCTCCCTCTGCTGAAGACAAGGAGTACCAACAACCCATTTCCACTCCCTTCTCCTCCCAGACCTCCATCCCACTTGTTATAATATTCTCAGATTCCGTACTATATCAGTTTCTTTGCCTGTTTAAAGTCTGTTGAGTGGTAATGTTTAGTAAAATATTTAACAAATGAATTCCTAAATGTTGAGAGGTGTCCCTTCACAGAGCGCAAATGATTGCATGATTCAAGCAGTGTTTTTCTTTCATTGTTCTGTAAAAATCAGAATTTTGTTCCAACTGCAATGTTCATTCCTGTGTTCTGCTTATTTCAAGAAAAGATGTAGCTAGTTTAATGTAATTTATATCAGAAATTATGGGAGTATTTACTATTGCTATACACTGCTTGTTTGTGATTTCAAGAACACAAGGAATAAGTCCCAAATAACAGCAATGTATGTATCTTTTTATGGACACCAGAGTGACATAGTTATTACCATTTTATAAGATTTCCCATTTGATTTTAACATCAGCAATTTTCTCTAGCAGAAAAGCTGTTAAACTGCTCTCAGGAATAACCTCTTTGTTCCGCAACTGTTACTCCACACCTCTTTCTGCCCACTTTCCCTGCAACCATGTGACAGATCACAACAGATATCTGATGCCTATTGTAAATTTCAACCACATGATTTAAGTCACATGTTTGCTATGTCTACACAAGAGCTTTTTAGTATCGGAGCTGTTCTGGATGTCTGTAAAACTACTTTCTTCAACACCCAAAATTTAAAGGTATGAAATCATAGAAGCAACTGTCAGACTAGTGCAATGATGTGAAACAGCAGTCAATGCTCTGTTTTGCAAGAAGTTGTGAGAAAATCCCTGGCACACACAGAAAACTCAATTCCCACAAAGTTTAAAACCTTAATACCATTATAAATTGCTTTATCTGGTGAGTTACCTCCAGCCTGTGTTCTTTTCATGCTGGTTCTACTGCAGCTCAGGATGATCTTCTCATCCACATAAATATCCAGTCTTTCCTGAGTTTGCTAAATCTTTGGCCTGAAAAATATCCCAGGAAAGAAAGTTGCACAGTGCAGCCCCACATGTGTAAAAAATACTGCTACTTCTCTTTTACCACCAACACAAGCAACCTTATTTCTCTCACCATTTCCTGAAAGGGCCCTATCGCCGTGCTTGCACCTGTCAGGAGCAAAAATGCATTTGAGGCAGCTTTTGAGATGTCATTTTGCTTCAGTGTGGTAACAGGATGGAAAATGCAGACTTTGTCACAGAAAACATGTTCATGTCCTCCCAGAGCTGATTCATTCCTGTCCTTTGGGGAGAGCAGTAAGAGCTGCAGAGAAGCAGCAGTGCAAGTCATCTCAAGACTCTGAGGTGATAATTCAGCTGCCATTAGCTCTTCCTATTTCCCTCATACAAATGCAGATCAAAATACCCTGTTACTGTGTAATATATGCTTCAAATATTCTAATCCACATTTTTCTAATAAGAAAATGAGACATATATATTTATATCCAAACTATAACAGAACCAAGCAGCAAACTGGTGCCTGTTTCAGGTTGGGTATTTCTGAAAGTATTAACTGAAAGCAGATCTCAGGAATCCAAACTATTTTTCTTTATTATTCTTATTCTCCCTGTCAGTGCAGGCAAAGCATATCTGCTTTTTAGTGAAAGAGAGGGAAACAAATGATGCAAATGAGTAGGCAAAGACAGTACCTAAGTTTGCTGGGTATCACTTGCATTTATAAATTCTCAAAAGCTACAAATAAGTTTACTATTAGAAAACACTGTTTTTTCCAACTGGAAGATCAAATTACTTAAAAAAAAAAAAAAGCCAACATAGAACTGAGAGACAAAATTTTAATTTTTCAGTGCAGAGAAAGGTGATACTGATCTTTGTTCTATGTTTTCAATAATTTCACAGTTTATAATAGTAATAGTGAACATCTAGATTAGATGTTTCCTGGCAGTTCATGACTGCCTGGGTTAAAGGCTCTGTTTTACTTGTGGACCTCAGCTGTGCCATCCAGCCACTGTGGCTCAGAGAAGTCTACCATGATTAGCTCAGCCTCCAGTGTACTTCAGGTCACTGTGGGAAGAGCACTAGAAGAAAGAAAAAAAATCATGATTTGCTGCTCTCCCCAGCCTAGTTATGTACAAAATTTCTGGACAAAAGTATGTCACCACATGCCATGAGATCAGACTCACCGTGCATGATTTGCATGGACAAACAGTACCCAAGAAAATGACAGATAAATTTCCAGAATTCTCAAACTCTTGCCAGACAAGATTTCTGTGCTTGGAAATATCAGGAAAAGGCTTATGGCTATTTGGAAGCCAAACATCAGCAAGGATAGAAGAATCATGGAGAATTGACTGGTTTTTGTCAGCCCTCTTGCTGTTGCAGCCTCTTCTGTGCCTGTCAGAAACACACAGCAACCAGATTCAAAACTAAGTTAGCACCAAGATTTTCAATGCTTTTTTTTCCTGTAAGATCAGTTCAGAAAATCTTTCCTAATCAGGAAAGAGGAGCAAGGTGCAAACTCAGGACCTCCTCCTTCACCATGAGTCTCATAAAAGCACTGAATATCTATTTAGCTGCATTTGATGTGCACCAAGTACAAGGAGGAGAAGTTGCCCACAGCCAAGTGTGATGAGGCTGTTTTAAATCTCTCCTAGGAGCACCCCAGAGGAACTGAGGAGGCTCTAAATTAAAGGCTACAGGTGTTCTATACCAGACATGCCCATTTAGACACTTTTCCCTGATGCTTTTTATAACATTCTCCTCCAGGATCTTTTTATGTCTCATATTCTTTTATTGCAGTACCAATTAGCTGAAACAACGATATGAACCCCTCATCCTGCTGTGAATATTAAAGAATGCTGTGGATTGAAATAGAGAGCACTACCAGAGAAATAAAGTGGATTTTATTAGACAGAAATAGAGGACAATAGAAATCCTTTTAGTTTGTCTTGATAAACTGCATTTCAGGGAGATTCAGGAAGTATATTTAAGGACTGCAATAAATGTAGGTATTTGTATATTTGTTAAGTTACCTCATCATGTGTACAGCTCCTGCTGCATCAGGACATTTTATTAACTGGCACTCTCAAGCTCACATAAAGATCAATAATGAAACCCCTCTTACCCACAATGAAATACTTAATTATCACACAGTCACACAATGTCTAAGGAACCACAGTGGGTCATCTGGTCAACCCTCCTGCTCAAGGGGATCATCCTAGAGTTCATTGCATGGGTTTGTGTTTATCCTGGTACTAGACAATACAGGGTCAAAATTTGCAGCAGCCAGGAGCAGGCAAAGCCAGGACCCAGAGGTTATTCTGTACCACCTCATGTCATTTTCCAAGGGTGGGGTGAAGGGAGTCTCTTCTGAGGAGAAAGGGTTCCTTCTGGCCAAGTAAGCATGGCAGAGGGACTGGTGAGGTGGCCCTGGTTCCCAGCTGGATGAACCTGCTGGGTAACACTGATGCCATGAAGATTTTTGCCTTTTCGTTTATACCCCGTTATACCTTTTTACAGCTTCTGTATTCTTAGTGCTTTTTGCCTACATTCTTGGACTTGTTTGTCAAGCTAAGAGACTAAACATTTTAGAAGCTTCATAGCTAGGGATCAGTGTGCCCCACACCCCAAGGTCCTCTCCAGAACACATTCTGTAAACTAAGATAGAACCATCCAGGGGAAGGCTCCTTGGGATGGGGGGCTCATTCGAGCCTCTCATTGGGGAATTTTTGATAGATATGCTAATTAGTAAAACCTATAATGTTATACCCAATCTTCTGGGGGCATATTGGGTGGGGTGCATTTCGATGCATATAACCTGGACGTTTGCACCTAAGGATCCCTTTTCCCCTTCTAACCGTGTATGACTCTTGATTTTAAGACCAGGAAAAGGCATCAACACCACTTCCGAGCCAGAGAGAGTGTTTGGATAACACTGGATCTGAGCTGGGAGCAGTGGGGTAGCATGGCAGAGGGAGAGGTCAGGTATTTTCTATTTCTGGGGGTTTCCACAGTGAGCAATGATGTTTCTTTTCCTGTACCCTCTCTCACTATTGCTGTTCTTACTGTTTTTCTTATCTCATTTCTGTTTCCAGTAAATTGTTCTTATCTCAACCCATGATCTTTACCCTTTGTGCTTCCAATTCTCCTTTTCATCCCACTGCAGGGAAGAAGGAGGGAGAGGAAGGAACAAGTAAGCAGTGTGCAGCTTGGAGTGGTTTCAGTGAGAAGACTAAAGTGGAGAATACCATTCCTAAACCACAACAGCTTTCAGATGGCTTTTTAATATCCCCCGTGAGGAGACTTCATAAGCTCTTCAGTATCATCATCCACCTGAAAGCAGTCAAAATATCCTTTTTTAAGCTTATTTGACAAAATGATGTTGTCAGGTACATGGATGCTGCAAGAAAAGAGTCTAGCATTACCCATGTCATCTAGAAATGAGGAGCGATAATGTGATAAGCTGCCCTGAGAGAACAGAGGAGCTTCCAGTTCAGTCCTTCTTCTGACAGAGTCTTGTTGAAGCCTTAAGTGTGTCACAACACTTTCATTGTGTAGGGCAATTTGCAAACTGATAGCACTGTTCAACCTCTCCATGCCATACAAAGAAAATTGCATGCACTATGACACTCTGCTGATGCAGACACCTAAAAGATTCCATTGTTCTTTCCTCCCCATTGCCCCTCTGCTGTACAAGTCCTCATCTACTGGGTATGCACTAAGCACCTTCTTATACTTCAATTAATGTTTTAAGTAGATTTCCTTCAAAACTCTTAATGCAATTTCCAGCATTAAGTCAAGGCATGACTTTTGTTTCCTTTCAGAACTTTCTACCCAGGTAGAAAGCCATCAAGCCAGGCAGGCATGCATGGTTCCAGGTGCAGTAAGGGAAGGAGAAACTCAGTCCTGAACACTGACCTGGTCTTAGCCCTGCTAGTACATGCTACATCTGAGCTCACACCCATTTGGAATTAGTGAACTTTCAAATCACCCTGCACATCCACCAAGCCTGCTAATTTTGGGATGGCAGTAGCAATCCGGCGTGAGGTCACCAGAGCCATCAGATGGGTACAACCTGAAGTAGGCACTATGTCATCTCACAAGCACCAGGGTGTTCACTTTAGCTTCCTTACCTCATTGGCATCCAAATATGTGTCTCTTTAAGCAACAGCAGCTAGTAATCTATGAATGACACCAATGGCGAGGTATTACTCTCTCCTGTTTTGTAATAGAGGGATTCACAGTATTAAAACCAGGATATAACTGAAAACCTCACAAACTGGATGCAGTGATTTGTTATTAAATATCATCATGGTTTTTGCCACATCTGGGAGGTTGATTTGTAACATTCTTGTTCTCCTGATAATAGAAAACCAGAAGGAGGTTTAAAAGCTTCCTCCCCTGCAAACTACAAGAGACCAGTTTCCAGCAATGCTGCTTCTTCCCCAGAGAGAAAAAGCCCACCCTGTAATGATTGTAGAAGGTCTTATTTAAATGGTTTTAAAACAATGGGAAGGAGAAAAAGGGAGTGAAAAAGGGACATTTAAGTGTTCCAGAACTTTGAACAGATTTGTTCTTCTCATGCTGATGCACACTGTGCAGCATTAGATCACATGCTGCTAATATCATGTTGATTTATGGTCTGCATAAATGGAAATAAATGGTATTTTCTGTTACCCGGAGAATAATAGATGGCCCTGGAATGAACACAACACCACATTCACACAACAGGCTCTGTTCATGTAACAAGCAAGGGGAGTGCAACTTCCTAACAGCCCCCTCTGCCATTCCCACCAAAAATCTTTGATACCCACTGATTTTAATGAGTAGGAGTGGACATTTAGGACAGCATTTTCCAAAGTGTCTGAATGATTTAGAAACCAAATCTGTGGTATAACAAAGCAGGGGAAATGCTGGGTGAATTTCTCCCTTGAATGAGAAACTGGAGACTCCCCAGGTCTTTCCACAAAGTTCACCAACCACACAAGTCTGTCAGGATCCTCTGCGTCATTTCCTCCACTTCTTCCCTTCCCTGCAAGAAACCTCGGGGCTTTTTCTCATCACTTTCCTCCTGGCCTGAGGGACTTGAGCTCCCTCTTGAGAAAGACTGTCTTCAAATATGGTATGAGCACTGAGACACACAGGAGCTAAACCTCTGAGCTCGTGAAACCCCCATGCCACCTTTGAAAATGTGACTTCACATGATAAATCTCTCCAAAATCACTTCAGAACTTACCCGTAGTGCCTGGCACTAAAACTTTAGCTCCAATGCAGTCTGTGATTATGGGCATACAAGCAAAAGCGTTGAGTTACTATGGTTTAATGACTCATTAGTTAAGCTAATAGGTTTTACTTTACAACCAGGGAGGGTAAGTTTGTGCAACTAGCCAGTTACCATTGCTCAGCTGATGAGCAATACCCTGGTAAGATGTGGCAACCTTGTTGCTTTTGAACATCTGCCCACACACTCCTCCATTATAATGGGATCTAATAGAGCTCCAAATATCTTTGGTTCCAAAACAATCTCAAACAAAACTTCTCCTTTAATAGACTTTCAGCACTGCCAAAACGCTCACATTTCAGGCTGAAAGACTGAGTATTTAACCTCAGGACACAGATGATTTTCTGTTATTGTTGCTATTGGCAGAGAAGGGAAGGTTAAAAAAGTTTGAGACAATTTCATTTTTGATTCTGTATAAATATAGTCATGTCCATAGTGTTTTCTATTTCTCTGGTTAGATGATTAAAACCTTACAATTAATATATGTTACATTCCATGTTGTAATTAAAGGAACAGCTGGTGAAGCCACATACTCTTTAGGTTGTCTGATGCTTCATGTATTAAGACTTTGCTTCCTTATGGACAATTTTGCACTACGGCTGAATTCTTATCTTTATTTTTGCTTCCTGACATGTTTACATCTTAACTGTACAGTCTTTATGGTTATGGGTTTGGGTGTTGTATGTGTGTGTGTTCTGAATATATAATTAATTGCCTAATATATTAATAGAACATTGAACTATTGATACCTACTCATTCATCCTTGAACAGGTGTTATTATGTATCATGTTGATGACAATTAAAAGATCTAACTGAGTTCAGCTGAGCACAAAATCTCAGTGTACTGATGCCATAACATTATTCATTTTACTTGGTTACTCTATCACAGTAGGGACAACTAAGAGGATTTGGGATAAAACTTATATAGCCATTGCCCTTCATAGCCAGTATCTTATGAGGGCCAGAACTTGACACTTCGTAGGAGGTTGAAAACTGACAACAGCTTAACTGGATGGTTGGGCTTGCAGTGTGGTGGGCAAAATGCCCTCATACCTGCTCATCTTCTGGAGCTGACAGAAACAGGAGGAGAAATTTGTACAAAACACTTTGTTTGCTTTGGTGTTCTGTGCTCTCCAAGACACACAAAAAGTACTGTCTCCATCGTGATTGCATGCAACAAAACTAGAATCCTAATACAAATCCTTGCAAATGAAGGATTTCTGGAATTCCCCTACAGTTGATCCACACTAACTTAGGCCACCATTAAAAGCATCAGATTTCTTGATTTCATGACTTCAGCTATTAGGGCTCAACAGGTCAAGAGGACAAACTGATGTAGGCACATATGGACAGCTTTTCTTCAGTTGCCACAGCTAAATTTGCCAAGGATGTTGAATCACAGTCAGTAGTGACACAGAAACAATCATGGAGTCACCAATGATAGAAAACTTGTGCCTTTTTTCTTTTTTTCTGACAGATATTTGCTAAAGTAGGACAACAATAGATGCTGGATATACACTGCATTCTGGCAGATATTCTTTACTTGGACAGTTCAGTGAAATAGGTGAGGGAGACAAGGGTAGGAAGCAAGACAGAGATGAAGTTAAATGAAATCTTCAGGGTTCCTTAACAAATAAAAACAAGGGTCCAGGACAGAGTTTTCTAAATGCTTTCCTGCTGAGAAGTTTATATAGGAATATTCACTTTCTCAGGAAGGAGGTAAATGAGAAGAAAGTTAATTTCTTCTACTATGACTTTAATAAGAAAATAAGCCATTATCTTATTTCTTTAGCATCTTCATCAAAAACTAAAGCCAAACCTACCAAAGCAGACACAGCTGAAGCAAAGCAAATCTGAATAATCTCTTGGCCTCAGCTTCCATTCATCAAGGTCAGCCACTAATACGTATATGTATTTATATATAAATATATGTATATGTGTATTTGTATTAGAATGTCATAGTAGTAAAACTGTAAAAAATGAAACTATTCCATCTCCACAAAAAGAAACAGTTGAACTAACTACCTCAATACTAAAGGAAAAATGAAAAAGGAAAAAACTGTTCTACTTCTGACCAAAAATAATTTTTCATTTCCAAACAGAATCTGCAACAGTAGTAAGTTCTACCTATTTCAGGGCAATTACAGTGGAAGAACTAGCTCACAAATAGATTTTCTCCAAATAGCATCCCTATTTTTTTATACTCATTGAAATTCTTTAGACTAGAATTCTCTAAACACAATTTTTCCTTTCTTAATAATAGTTTACTTCTATTCAGGTAAAGCTAAAACCAGAAAGGTGGAACTGAAGGCAGAGTCACCACAACACTTTGAAAGACCAGCCCTGAGTCCACTACTGAGTCATCCAGGGCAGATAAATTGTGCGTGTTCTAAAGGATTCTCCAGCACACGAATGTCATTCCAGTAGACACAACACCACTGAAGTCTAAAATGGTTCTTAAACCTCAACTATGTTTTTGCACATGGGGATTTTATCCAAGGAGATTTTTTTTCTGATGTGGGGGAGATGAGGAATGTGCCATCAGTTTGTCACAGAGCCCCAGGGATTGACTGAGAAGCCAGCAGTGTGATATGGATTCTAGCAGCACACCTAGCAGCGGACAGGGGCAAGCCACCCAGATAATAAACCCTTGAGGTGGGAAGGAAAGTTCAGTACAGTTTTCATTCAAACAGGCACTGCACACATCTACCTTTGGGTAGCTGAAGTGCTGCTAACAGAGAGGAGCTGCCAGTGTTATTTCCTTCTCTCCTGTACTTTTAGAGAAGAGGACTTTTGCCACTTGGCTGGGGAATGTCAAGCTTTTCAGGCAGATGGATCACTGCCCTGATGTGGAAGAACTCTCTTTCAGCTCTGCTGAAAATACCAATGTATTTCATTTAAATACCTAACCATGGTTGCTCCTGCAAGTTGGGTGGTAGAGCACAATATGACAACACTTCTTCTTCTTAAGTCACAACACTCTACATAACACAGATCCCCAGAGAGATGTGAGTGCCGCATTTTATTGCACTTTAAAAACACTGTGCTAATAAATTCCAGTCTCATATAAACTACATGGACAGAAGTGCTCTGCCCATGCAATCTGTCTGCTCAGTAGAAAATGTGTGTTATTCTGAAAAAGTCCACATCTTAAGGTTCCTCACTGGAGCAGTACAAATGAAAGGAAGAACTGTACTACTCTTTCTCCCCTTGGAAAATAAGGGCATCACAAAATATGCCAGGTACAATAACTCATGGACTTATGGCTCCAGTGTTCTTGCATAGTCTCTTTTATTTACAAATTGCAGTCTCTACCTTTTTATTCTAAAAAAACATTCCCTGTAGATTATTTTTTATTCTTGCCTCAAAATAATAATGCCCACAAAAGTCTTCAGAGTTTGCTTTTAGCACAAAAGCTTCTTTTTGTCTTCTGGAAATTTCTTCCATTTCACATTATAACCAACTGAAACAATTAGATCAAATCTAAACTGGAAAATTCAATTATCTGGTCTCCTACATTTTGTAGTTAAACAGCTTTTTGAAAGTTAAACTCCTACCTCTCAAGAAAATATGTTGCACGAACAGTTAGCAGCTCTGAAATAAAATGAGAAATGGAAGAGCCAGCTGAGGGTATTGTGCTGGTCTTAATGTTTTCAGCTTTGTATCCCAGATCCTTGAGACTCAGAAAAATGTGGCTGCTGTTCTTGTTTTTAGTGAAGCTTGCCATAGCCTTCCTTCCTTAATCTGTTGGGATGATATTCTGTTACCTTTTCACAGCAGTCAGTTTACTTGACATCTTCACCTGTGTCTCCTACCTAGGCTCAGTTTAGTCAGATCACATTCTGGTCCTCTCTCCTTCCTTTCTTACATGCGTCCAGATCCCCTTTCTGGTCGTCAACAGGGCCATTGCAATCAGCAAGGACCCTCCAGGAGATTGTCCCCAGTGCAATGCTCCACCTGGCTGGCAGGGATATGGGTTTTGACAAGAATATCCTGATTTTGTGGCTCAGCTCTGACCCAGTGATGTTTTCTGTGTCCTTGATCCTCAAAAAAAAAACTAATTCTCATTCAGAAAATTGGAGAACAGTAGAGGGACTTGGAAAATCAGTTTCCTAGCTTTTAGCTAAATCCCAATCTCCTTCAATACAGAGGGAAGAAAGGAAAGGATTACTCCAATAATTTCATAAAACTCCATCAAACATCCAGCTAGCATTTATGTCCATTACTGTAATGGGCACCTAGTTTATTTAGCTTCCTGTACTGGGATGCTTTTGGTTACTAAAAACTTTCAGTGATGTGCTCAGCTCTTTTCCCTCATTAGCAGAGTGTCACCCCTTGCTGTGTGCAGACCTCTGCAATGTGCAGCTCTCACAAGGACTCAGCCCTTCCCTTTCACACCTGCTCTGCTCATTCTCTTTCATTTCCAACAGACATTCAAATACTAATATCATTCTTTGTAGATGGTAAATCCATAAACACCTGGAGACAAAGTGAAATTTTGTTCAGGATATACTAACCCAGCAAATGAACTGCTTAGCTCCTTGTTCCCTCCTCTGGTGTGGTTATACTTATCCTGACATAAAGTGTACCTCTAATATCTTTTTATCTATGAAGTTATTTCTGTGTGGGAAAGGAAATCAATTTTATACCTTTACAATCAAATTCTCCCCAAGATGTTTACTATATGACTCTCTATAAAATAAAATCATCTTTCCCAGATGAACCATGCAGCAGTAAAGCCCTGGTGAGAAGAAGAGGCTAAATGAGAAATAAGCAAGCCTCCCTGAGAGCCCATATCACCACCAAGCCCAAATGCTTGCTGTTTGCTGCAGGTGGAGTCCAGTCTCAGGAGTGGGTCAGATTTTATGTGTATTCTGGTCCTCAGTACAAGCACAGCCCTCCTGTGAGCCTTCCCTGGGCAGGGTCCCAGTAGGCCACCCTGAACCCTGAGGAGGCTTCTACATCAAATAAAAGCTCTTATTCCATGTTCCATATCTAACCCCTACAGGGCTGAAAAAAGCAGCTCAGGGCCTCTATGAAAGGCTTTCCCTTCAAATGACCATCCTTCTTGAATAAAGGGCAATGGCAAAACCACTGATTTTTGCAAATCACAAAGAACCTTGGGTTTCAGCTCATTTTCATGGCCCATGAAGTTTCAAGAAATTGCATTTTGGGACAGATATAGTGGGGTTCATCTCCTGCATTGCGAGGCAGATAAAGTTAGATGTCTAAAATTGAGTTAGACATATTCATCTTCTGTAGAGTCAAAGGAGAGAAAGGATGGTTCTTTTCATCCTCTTCAGTTAGCCATCTGGGTAAGAGATTCATCACCATCTGCAAATAAGCAGTTTTATATGAAAAGGGCTGTACAGTTAAGTGCTAAGCCTTAGACAGCTCACATTAGGACATCTATAATCAGGACAGAATAGTTTTATCAGTCATGTATGGCAGCAAAATAAGAGATCCCAGAGCTCTGGTTCAAGATCACCACCACTGTTCATGTGTACCCTCGCATAGTTCTGACCTGTACCAGCTACCACTACACCATCTGATGCCAGCACATTGTTAGGAGATAGCACACGCCAGGGATCAACCCCAACAAGCCACAGGGATAAGGTCAGGCTTCCTAGGGAGAAGAAGAAAGATAATTTAGGCATAGGGTTGCATACATGACACAAAAACCGGCCAGCAGCCCATGGTCTGTCTAATTTGCTAATGAAGGCATAATCAAAGTGCTCCTTCTTTGTTTTCCTGCGTATGCTGTGACTGTGGGACAAGGATCTGACCTGTCCCTGCTTGGAGAACTGACACCCATTTTAAAGCAGGACCTTTTGTCTCCTAAATGCCTGTGCTGAGGGAGAAATTCAGCCATCCATTCTCTAACTTCTCTGGCGAGACACTTGCAGTAAGATATTGAGGACTTTTTCTAGATAAGAAAGCTGTCTGGAGTATATCAGAAAAGATGTGCCTTGATCAAAATCCCAAGCTTATCCGGACATTTCTTATTCTGTCATGATCCTGCTTTAAAACAACTAAAACAGGATTACACACAATTTTTTGAAACTTTATTTCCCATTTCCAGTGAAAGAAGGGGTTACAAAGAATGTGAAAAATACTTCAAAATAAGTCCTTTTAAAGGAGACAAGCTGGTCACTCCTTAAACTGAAGGCACCAAATCTATTGCTCCCCACTCACAAATCTTTATCAATACATGATGAAAATTAATGACTAGACTAAGAAAAAATCAGTTCCCCATTGCAGGGATGGGATGGGCAAGTGTTCGAGACACATTTTTCTTTCCATCTCGATTTTTTCTTATTGATTTGCTCTTTGATGACAAATGGATCAATTGTTTGGTAAGAAAAGCAGAAGGCATTTATTTACATTTATAATCACAATTTTAATCATTCATCTCATTTAAAAAGTCACTGTTAGTCATTTTTATGCTTTTTTCTCTGGCATTTTATTTCAGCATAAAGCGTTAAAATGTTAGCACTTCTCATTACAGACTAATTATTTTCCTCAGGATTTTAAGTTTTCTTTCTCTCTCCCTGTGCCTAAAATCCAATTTACAACCTGCTAAAGGCCTCGTAAGATTTTTATGGATTATTTCCTGAAATCACATTAATCTAGCTCCTGTTACTTTGCACTAATTTCACCTGCCATTGTATGAAGTAACTAAATTCAATTGCTTGGAAATGATCCCCCAGAGACTTCTTCATGAAGCGAGAAAAAGAAAAAAGTAACCCTACCTTGATGAGGTTACAAATATGGTGGGAACAACAGGCATATAAATTCACAGTATGGGGACCCTTATCAAACTATGACAATCAGAGATCTTCAGACTTTCAAATAAGATATCGATAAGGGCTTGCATTAGATTGCATTTGGCTTTGTCTCAGCTACCCTAAGAAGTCAGTCTCTCTGGCTTTGACAAGTGATACAGTATTTATTGCTGTTTTAACAAGCTGGAGAAGTCATCCAGTAGCTTATCAGCTGCACTCTGGTTCTTTAGAACATCAGTTCAACCAATATTAACTATGCTGGCCATCAGCTATCAGTTAGATGTGTCCCTTATTTTAGGGACAGTCTGCAGATAACTCTGCAAGCCATCCAAGAAAATGGTATTTAAAAACAATGAAGCAGCCTGGCCTCTCTGACACATAACACTGTCTGTTCCATTTGTTTACATGATAAAAAATCCATCTCCTCTAAGCCTTGTAACTGGGTAGTTTAAGAGCAGCAGGTATGCTTGAGATAGAGTAATTCAATATAATTGCTCTGGGTTGTAAGAAAACTTATCTGACTTTCAAGGGGACTGTGTCTGATGCATGCATGGCTTCCCAGACACAGTGACGCGTTCATGCAGCTGTGGGACGGCGCTCCCTGCACGCGGGGATTCATTCACGCTGAGTGCAGGCAGCAGATAACTGCAGATCAGGGTCTTTGATTTCCTAAGCTCTGGACCAAGCTCCAGCAAGATGCCATTAGGATTCCAGCAGGCTGTTTCCTGGTGCTCCTGTGTGCAATGTCTTCCTGGCCTCTACAGAGCAGCAAGAAGAGACTGGGGCTCTTCGCTGTTGCCCCCACTTTCCTGTGCTGGGCTGTGCTCTGATTCCTGAGAAACAGCAGTGTGACCACAGACCTGGGAAGAGTTGCCTTTTCTCTTCCTCAAATCAGTGTTGACTCTGAGTCAACACCATTGTGGATCCTGGACTCACTCTATCCAGTAAGTACTTTTTCTTAAAATCCCTTTGATTTTTGTTTCTTGGAATAGGCATTTGTTCTGCTGTCAGATACATCTGTCAGCAGATAACTAACTGGACTAACCCAGGATATTCACACTGAAATTGTCTTATCTAGGCTACCATAATTGTACTTGGAACCAGTCTGTCACTCCTCTGTCTCATACTTGGCACTTAGAAATGCTCCTTCCTAAGTAATGTAGGATCAGTGCCACATAAGGGAAGATTTTCAAAGAAGTCATCATGGAGCAGTTCCCGTCTACAGATCTATATAGCAGAGACTTTACTGATGGTAAATTGCTACTTGAAATACATTTGTACCTTTACACTTGGACAGTTTTACCACTGGGGTTCTGACCATAAATTGCCCTAACTGGGAAGTCATTTAGAGATTGATCCCCCAAAGGCGTTGTCCTTTGTACATTCTTAGTCTTATCCTTTATGGCTAAGTGTCAGAGCACTTACACAGGACATGGAAAAGATATTTTTCCCCTCTAGCCCTAGAGGAATCAAACTCAAAGCTTCCACTTTTCAGGAAACTGGTCTCAACTTTAGGCTGTGGGCTAAATTTGAACAAATAAGAGAAGGGCTCTGTGAAGCTTTTCTGCTGAAACTGCTCCTTTTCACATGATGTATTTACCCATTCCTTGAGACAGAAAAAAATGAAAGGATGCAAAGAGGAACCACTTCAAGAGGATGGACTTAATGTCCCCCATCCTAAGAATGGTCCATAGGCTGGTGGTTATGGCACTCTCCAAGGAAGTACGAGATGTGAGTTTATGGCCCCTCAGGCAGAGGAAGGAACTGAACTTGGGTCACCCACATCCTGAATGAGTGTACTAACCACTGAGATGAATAATAAATAATAATGAAAAGGAGCACTGTCCCACAACAGCTCTCTTCTAAAAGGGAGAAAGATCTCTGCTCTGTTTTTCAAAGCATGTGTATTCTTAGGCTCCTCACTCCAGAAATCTAAAGACTCTGTAGGAGTTTAAATGCTTCTAGCCCAAACCCAGGACTCATGATATTCAGCTGGCCTCAGCCTTTTTTGCCAGCTAGAAAAATGACTCTGTGGCTGTTTGGGATCCAACTCTGAAGCCCCAGCTCTCTTTTATTTATATAACCAGTTTGGGTCTCTAACTGGGAGCTGTATGTACACTTAATAAGCAGGTGCAGAGGATTGAATGCAGCAGTGCTCACAACCTGTTGTGGTCGCTTTCATCTCCTGGTTTGGTGCATATTTAGGTGCTTAACTCTCAGTGACTTCTTTCTAATTCTCCAAACTGGTCCTACCACAATTACCCTGCTTCACATGATGTGACTCACTAGACACCGTGAGATGATCAGATATCCACAGAAAAAGGGAATGTCTATCCTCCTAAAACATGGTAGAACTGTGTGTGCATTGTGTGCTGTATTTCTGAAGGCCCTTAAGCACTTCCTTATTTATATTTTTATATTTTAATATAGTCCTTGTTGTTCACCATAAACATTCCCCATTCCCAGACTGGGTTATTTTAGAAAGAAACAGAATAGGTAAATTGTCGTACTTCTGAGATTTCCAGTAATCAGGTTAACACACGTTCATAAATCAAGACATTTACTGTGAAAAATGTTTAAGAAATACGAAGTACAATTACAGGCAACTACATATTTCCAAACACCCTGGTGTTTGAATTCAAAACATACTTCATTTTCTTCTATTTCTTGCCAATAGCTGAAATGCTGAGTCTTTATTAGGAGTGTTTATGGTAAAATAAGCACATGACATTATCTCCTGTCTGATCAAAAAGAGTCAACATACTACTTTAAATGTCAGAGGTCTATTTCTGCAGCTTCCAGTAGTTATTGTTGTAAACAAGGGATTGCTGCATTTGCCCATAGCTTAGCCAGAATGTTAATGTTTCCTATTAAACATTTTCTTCTTTCTTTCCTAGACCATTTTGTACTACCACACCCAGCTGTGAACATCTGGCTCCAAGCAGTGACACCAGCTGATGAGAAATGGCATTCCTGCAGCTTTTCTTTCTGAAGACTCATCCAGAGGTGGCTGTTATCCAGCAGACAGCACTCTACACTGAATGTCAGTGCCTGGAGTCCCACTGCACAAAGGCTCCTAGAGGAGTCACTCACACAGAACTGTATAAGATAAAGAATTGGGAGTCTGATTCTCAGAACTGTGATTCTACAAGTCAGCAAGGTCCTCTTGCCAGTCACCTCAAACACTCTGTCACCCTGATGATGTATGGACTGAAGTATTTGGACATCCAGTCTGAAATACAAGACAAATAGTGATTACTAACTCAGACTGGTCTCCTGGCACAAACTGCAAATGTGCCAGTGGCAGCTCTGTGTTTGAAATCAGCATGGATGACAGCAGTCCAACTCTGACACCGCTTTATGTAATCTGGCATGCCATGGAACCTCCACTTCTCCACCCAGTAACACTGGGGCAGCTTCTGGAGAGGAAAGCTTTCACCCTTTAGAGGTTGGTTGGTATGAGTACTGGAAAAGAGAGTAACACAGAGTGTTAAATATTTTTAAAGTATCATTTTAATTAGAAATAATAATTAATCTTTAATGCATTTAATTCTAAATATAAATTCGTAATATTTTAATAATAACTTGAAGTCAATATCCTTTATCATAGGAAGTCAAAACACTTTATAGATAAAAGCCAATTAAGCTTCCCTATATCCACCTTTGTGATCCTTCCCATTGGCTGGCCTCATGATGTTTCATGAGAGACAGATCCTTCAATTACTGTGGTGAGAAAACTGCAGCACAAGAAAGTTAAACACCTTGTTTGCCTTGTCTCAGAAAATCAGGGCTAAGATGATAAGAGATCCTATGTGTCCTATGCCAGTGCAGGTAGCTCCACAAGTCACACGACCCCCTGTGCTGGTCAACAACACAAGTTTAGCATATAACTTTCAGTCATGGTGAAAACCCATGATTCCCTTGTTCTTTCTTTTGCATGTTTTCTCCTAATTGGTTAATGTTTTCACCACCCTGTTTTATGCATGAAGTTATGTATATTCATTTCCCTTCTTTAATATATATCAGTTCTAGAAAGTTCTTTGTTCCTCGACGCCCCATTGGATCCTTCCCTGAGTTCCTCCTATGTGTTGTTCCCATTGGTTCCCTTGCTGTCAATCCCACCTGCTTGTCTCTATCCCATTGGCTGAGATCCCTTTCCCCTCCTATTCTGTACCCAGTATAAGATTCCTGGACCCTCCCACCAATTGGCCTCTTTGTCCCTGCCTTTTCATGGGAATAAATCTGCATGGAGCACATACGGAGAGTCCCCTCTCTTTACTTCTTTGCCTTCGCCTGCGTGCCTGCCTGACAGCGACAGGAGGATACAGCCCCTTTTGGGTGAGGAGCTCTACCCCGTTTTCATTGTGTGCTGGGCACTGAATGCCACCTTCCAGAGGAGTTTCAGCGTTGACCTCTGGGCTTCTTTGTGTCGGCACGCGAGGGGTAAAACCCCCTTCTGCCAGCTCACTGCTGCTGCAAAACCCCTCAGTGTCCCTGTACAGAACCTACTGCTGTATGTAGCAACAGTTCCAAGGCTGCACTCCAAATTAGCACCAAGGTGTGGTAAACGAAGCAGGTTTCGAGCTCAGCCTGACTGCGGGGTTTGGTACATCTGCACAACCTTTTGAGGTCAGACCTATGCCTGCCTCAAGCGGGCTGGTTGCAAGCAAGTGACGGTCCAAAAACTGCGAAGTTACATTAGATTTGGGCTCCTTCTCTGCAGAATTTACAGTACTTGCCTTACAGGCAGGGGATGGCTGACATCCACCTGGCTATGTGTGGAGGGGGATGGGCACAGATATGTCTGAAAAGGACCGAGCAGCCATGTCCCTTCCTGAGTATCACACATCTGTCAATCTCAATGCAGATTTCGCAAGAATGTTCTGGGGGGCAAAACTGGAACTGAAAATGTTACTCAAATACAGGATTTAGCTGAGCAAGCAGACTGTGACCAGTTAGTAAGCATGTCACACAGTGCATAAAGTGCTACAGCATACATGTGCTAGAGCTAGGACCTGAGCAGTACAACCCTGGAAGATTTTCCTTGTGTTATCCATCTATTTATTGCCATATGCTGAAGATACTTTTAATATTTTAAGTTTTCAAGTTAGTTTTTCTTTGTGGTTGTCAAATTTAACACCCAGTTTAGATGATGAATTACAGATTCTTTCAGACAGGAACTAACCCTCAGTGCCCAATCCTTACATTACAGGTGCTCTGTAGCAAAGAGAGGAGTCTTAAAACTGAAGATGCTATTCTGCATTGACCTCAATGTCAGTTAAGATACACAAGATGTAAAATAGAAGTCAGTAAAATGTATTTCCTTCTAAAGACTAATTAATCTAGAATTAGTTTCTTGACCACACATTTGCCTCTCAGCTCTGAATAAGTTTACCTGGATCTCTCCATGTGTTACCATGGGACATGATGGCAGTTATAGTCCCAGGAAGTAGTTAAGTAAGTAAGCAGTAAGCAAATAGGTAGTTAAGTACCTAAGACTAGGCTGAATGAATCAAAGACCCTTATCTGAACTCCTAAAAGCAGAGGTTCCTTTAGAAGTCTTGTCTGTAAGTCCCTCTGCCTTATGCTCCTCAAAAATCCTTGAAAGAGCGAAGTAAATTTGTAAAACAACTCGTCATGGTACAACATTTTCCTAGTTTTCCCCGCACCACAGCTTTATCCTTAAAGAACTAATGTTAATTCGTTTTTATTCTACTTGGATTTGACAGATTGTCTATATAATAAACATCTTTAAACAAATTTTCCAGATGCCAGTAAAGATAGATCCATTCAAAAGGGTAAATAACCTGTTTTAAATAGGGCTCTGAAAAAGAGTGGCCAAAATTATCTACGAAATCTGCGATCATAAAAGCTTTCTTTGGAACAGATTAGAGACAAAATATTTCATTTGCTTTGTTAATGTCCTTTCATTTGAGTCATAATTATATCCAAACTGCAGCTTCTGAGGGCCACACAGAATATTACAAACGCCTTTGTTTCCGTGGATTCATGTTCTGTTGTTTCCATTCCCATTGCAATCCTGGTTACATGAATGAGGAATCCGAATGCAAAGGCATGCAGTATTCTGGGAGTTATAAGCTGAAATGCTTTGATGTTCTTTCCAAAGCCTATAGCCTGACTCACTGTTCTTTTCCCACTCTATCCTTGACCACATCTTTCCTGGGTCTTTGTGTAAGCTGCAAACCACCCTCCAGATCTGAACTGTGAGAGAGATATTACCAGGACAAAACTTCACACAACCAACCTAAGTGCCACACCTGAAACTGATGTGTCCCAGAGAGGTCATTTCCTCGCCAAGCCTCCACAAGGTGCTGCACTAACTGCTCACAGGTAATCACTAGAATGGACAGTGGGTCCATGCCTTATTTGCTGATTTCTTCCCTTCTGAAATTAGAACCACCCTTTTCTACCCATTTTGTCAGCAGTTAATGGTAATATTCTAGTTTAATGTCTAGGGCTTAACACCAGCACAAATTAAACAATGGGGAAATAAAGGTGACCTGGGCAAGTCCTTGATGAAAAATAAAAAATGCAAAGGTTCAGAAACTTCTGCAAAACTTAGACCCCAATCCAGATCCAGAATGACTTGTGTCTCGTGTGTGTAACATGGGGATTCAAAGGTTGAAACTAATCCTGAGAATATTAATGTCATGACACAACCTTTGCAGCTGAAATGCCCTTTCTTACTAGGCTACAGAATTTACCACTTCATGGCAATACTGAGAACATCAACTTACATGCTTTGCCTTAATTTAGTCCTTAGAGTACCCACTCTTAGATGATAAATACCCTGAATAAAGAACACATATTTGATCCAAGGCAGCTGAGGCGTATCTAAAAAAATAGGCATTTTTTTCTACCGTATGTAGCAGTAAGAATAAGGGAAGAGCATAACTCGAATCAGAACTAGTACACTCTCAATTATTTCCAAAAAGCACTCAGAAAGTCTTTCAAGTAAAATCAACCCACTTTACCACAGACGGGCTAAATACAACACATTTCTAACATCAAATGCTCCTAGTGTAAAAAGAAATAGAATAACTAAAGTAGTAAGACCATGTCCATAATTCAGTGTGATAAACTAATTCTAACCAGCTAGAAAGTGTTACCTAAAATCATGTCGCTGGTCTTTTAAATAAATGTCTCATGTTTCTTTTCTGATAGCAGCTCAGATTCAGAAATTCTTTACATCCAAGGTGTATTATAAAATATTTTTCTGCATGTTGACATTACTGATACAGGCCAATTCTCCTGTCCACACTGCAGGATCTGTGAATAATCTGCATGTGGAAATCATGGTGATAACAACCTGAGCCCAGCGCAGGGGATGAGAACAGAATATCCAATTGAGATCTGCAGTGCAGATAAGCTTTCTGCACTGAGAACAGGAGATGTGAACTTCACCGTACATCAAAAATGTGCAGTATTCTGAAACTTGCTTATCCTCAAGTGGCATGAAAACACAAAGAGAAAAAAGCCTTTTTGATGTCTGATAATGAGAAACATGGTTGATTTTCAGATTTGAAACTATTTAATACACACACACACACGCCAACACACAAAAGGGAGAATGAGGGAGAGAGAAATATTTGAAAAAACTTTGAAATTAAATGAAGAAAATTACTTACTACAGTAGACATCAATTAATGGATCACATTTATTTTGTCTCAGTTTAAAAAAGCAGGGGGATTTTACTAAGTGCATCCAAAAATATTCACTAGAAAACACAGCAAATATGTTATAAACTCATTTAAAGCCACAGAGCTCATCAACGCTGTTTGCAATTATGAAATCATTTGGGGATACGGTATTTTTTTAGAAGGAATTGTTTTGCTCTTAGATGAAAACCACATCATAGTCCTTAAGACGTAAATCTTTTATTGTATCTTCAAGAAAGAAACTGGAAATTATGCAACAAGGCGCCACTGATAAAATGTAAGTATCCCCTTGGAGTAATCTGGATGAGCTCATTACTTGAGGAAGATAACAGGGTATGTCATGGTTACAAAACACTGGGTTTTTTTTTCAGTTAGTGATGAGGAAGGCAATGAACATAGTCCTGTGCACAATGTAAAATAAAATACTTGGCTCTTCAGGACAGCAACTGCTTCTGAGTCTTGGCTTTGATTTACTTGGCTTTGCAATTTGAAATATACCCCAGTCAGAGCCAGGTGGACGATTTCTTCTTCTTTCTGTGCAGGTAGAATTAGCATCGTAGCCAAGGGCCACACATCAAAGGCAAGTAAAAGGAAAATAACATATGAGGTAAACTGATGCAGTGATCTGAGAGAACTTATTTCAGATGTAACCTGTGACGGTCTAAGCCTTCAGACTTCGTTCATTGTGGCCTCACTTTTCCACATCTTCTGTGTAGCTGCCCTCCATCCCCATTTGCCAAATTCTGTTGCAGGCCTAAGGATTTTTCACTGCTTAGGGGACTTGAATACACTGGGTGACTGAGCCATGGTCAACATAAACATTTTCCACTAATAAGAAGTGAAGCTTCAAGGCACTGATTAACTTAGTCTTTAACATAGCTTGCTAGACCATGAAGAACATTTCCGGTGAGTGTCCAAACATGGTTACAGAATCACTTTTGTCTATTCCTTTGTACCTAGTATGCCAAATAAAGGCATTGAAGAAACCCTACAAATCTCTGAAGACAAACTAAGGCAGAAGAACAAGACCAAGATTCTGCACTTTCCATCTGATTCAGAGGAGTTTTAGGAGCAGCAGTTCCAAGCACCAC
Organism: Coloeus monedula; assembly: GCF_965178545.1. Taxonomy (NCBI): domain Eukaryota; kingdom Metazoa; phylum Chordata; class Aves; order Passeriformes; family Corvidae; genus Coloeus; species Coloeus monedula. The sequence continues at coordinate 144,975,956 of NC_138781.1, forward strand.
TTCCATCAATGTCACTGATCACAAAGGGACCACTCATTGGGAATGGTTGGATGAAACCAAACGAAATGGGGGAATTAGTTTTACTAGGGTTTGCACCAATATGAAGGTATATTGTGCACAGCATTCATCACCGTCACAATTCACTTGCTACATGCAGTTGAATGTCAAATGTACAGTACATATTATCTGTGTGTACAAATCCAGAGGCTGTGACTTCAGTTTCAGACACTACAGAGACAGTAAGGCTATGAATGCAGTCCTTTTCCTCCTGTAAAATAGAAACCTACTAGACATTGATGTAATAAAAAAAATCTGGTGCAATTTTATTTGCTACTTAAATAATCAATATAAATCTGTGATTCTTGAGCCTAGGTTGAGCTTGCCATGTGTTTACAGCAGGAAACCTATGTGGGGATGCAAGAGGGAGGACTCAAGGTTACAGCCTTTCATCTTTGCCATTCCTCTTCCTGCTGTCCCAAGAAGAATCCAGACAGTCATAAATGTACCCAAAACTAGGGAACAAAAAGAGTTGAAGCTGTGACCAAGATACACGGAGGAAGTAAGACAGACTCTCAGGTGGAAGGGTACCCTATGATAACAGTTGACTCCTGAAGAGTATGAAAGACCTTTTCCAAAACCAGTTTGTTTTTGCCAGTCAGAAGGTAAAGAAAACTCAGTGGCTGGTGTCTTTTATGCTCCATGTCCTTTAAAAGTGATCCTGATCAGCCCAGTTGGACAGACATGTGTTTGTGCCTGGGAGTCTCACTGATTGAAACATGACAGAATACATGTTTGGGAGTGAAATCCATTAGTTTTAAAATAAATACTACCTTGCATTCCCATAATGTCTCTCAGTGAGTTCATCACATCCTATTCTGCTCTAATTAATGATTATGCTTAACCTGATATTCCTGATAAACACGTTCTTACTTCTGAAAATAACTAGATACAAATGTCTGATTTTAATGTGCAAAAGACAATACACATTTCTTCTTCCTGATAAACAGCACTGGTACATCAGCCAAAGCCTAAAGAATCTTTCCATGTCTAATGCTCTTGTGGTATAGGAGAAATACAGTTCAGTAGCATCTACTGAAACCAAATAAATTCAACTCATTAAAATACAGCTATTTTAGGGGGATTTTTTGCTATGCGCAGATCACCACTTTGTTATGCACAAATCTTGCCACAGAACCACAAGCATCTTCCAGAGAAAACAGGTACATACCAAGTACCTGAGAACTCATTTGTTGGAATCAGAAGTTAGAACAAGTAGAGCTGTCTGACATAGCAAAGAGAAAATAGTTATCCAAGGGACAACATTCATTTATTACCAATATAATTGTTCAACAGTGTAACATCAGTTTCTGATTTCTGTTGAGCACCAGTGATATTAGTTGTTTCCCCTTGTAAAAACAGAACCTTTCTTCAGTTACAAGAAAGGTCAAACCCTGACTAGCAAAAGGGGCACAGCGTAGTCATAATTTCAGAAACTAGGCTCACAGATTTCATTTCCCAAATATTAGTTACCTAAGTGTTGATATTTACAGTCATCTTGTTCTTCTGTTTCTTGGACCTAGTTAAAAGTCAAATCTCCACATGCAAGTATTCCTAATGCACAACCTGAAAATGTTGTTGGACACCTCTACAAAGTTTGCTGGAGTATTCCGAGGAAAGGTTTAACATAAAAGATAGGTATCTTTTAATATTCCTAATAATTTCTGAATGTGTTCTGACAATACCCAGCTCTTGCAGAGCCAAATTGACATCCATGGTTTACCTGAGGAGTGTCCATGCCTAGTTGTAGTGGGCTACAAACACTATTTGCCATTGATGGCTCTGTTGCTCTCAGCGTGGGGCCTGTCACTGCCCCACTTGTTGTTAATGGACTTTGCTGCTTCTCTATCAGTGCAGCTACCGTTGGGTTTTGACTTCCCTCCAGCAGGCAGGACTTAATCCCACCTTTCAGGAATATTTTCCCATAGCAGTACACTGACTGAAAGGCAGGAAGGAACATAGACCATGTCTTCAAGAACAGGGATGTTTTGCCACAGAGTCTGAAGAAATATGGGTCCCAGAAAACACAATATGGCATGTTGGATAATATAATAGTTAAATTGCCTTGTAGGAACACAGCTTGCAAAAAGCAAAGTAAAAGTACAGTATAGAGCCATGTTGTACAATCTTGCTCAAGACATCCATCCAGTGAAGCCTACTGTGGTCTGTCTGAACTAAAAGGGATGTTGAAAAGTCTCTTTTGGGCCTTTTCAACTGCAATTCAATGATCCCATTTCACTGCATTAACAGATCTCACAACTAACTCTGGGTCAAGACATGGCCCAGCTCCCTAAGAACCCCAGAATATTTGGGGTTTATTATGAATTTTAAATTTGATTGTTTCCATGTATTGTAGGCAATGGTAAGTTAGCCAGTTCCTACCTCTCCAGTAAGTTAACCCTACTCTACGTGTGGTTTAAATATTACACTCAGAGAACAGAGCACAAGGCATTATTTAGAAGCATTTATAAAGCAAACTGCCAACAGATTGGAGAAAAGAATAGGTTCATCAAATGTAGTGGCAGAACTGACAGTACTGTGCTGGCTAGTAAAGAAAAGATGATTGATAAAATACTGTATCAATTAAAATACTTAATTGTATAAAATGTGCAAAATTCTATAGGGGAGGTATGCTTTTGTTAAAATCTCATTATGCAAACAGACCCTGAGAGCAAACTGAATTAAGATATCTGCTTAGTTTCAGCAAGATGTTCTTCCATCTTCTTGAGGAATAAAAGAACAAAATTAAACTGAGAAGTTCATTTCTTACAAATACAGGCACCCAAGTATCACTGTGTATCCAAAATCCCAACAAAATGAGACTTCTTAAAATTTTATCTACATTTCTGTAACATAGGTTTGTCTGCACTGAGCTGAGGCACACAACTAAGTCCTCCCTTGCACGAAATCCAGTCTTATCTGCAACCCACACAGTGATGTGGCACAAAGTCATCGTCTTTGTTTTACATACAAAGTCATCAACCAAAAGAAAGGACATTTGAATTATGGCAAAGTGCTGCAAGCCACAAGCCCATGCTCAGAGGAGCCCCTGAGAGATCACAGAAGGCATACCCAAGACCATATGATGCTATACTGGAAATAGACACTTTGATAATTTGCTTTGGATAGACATAGTGGGTAGGTACATTTATCTATAAATTACATATATTCTTCAATTTATCGAACAGCAATAGCTCTACAGTACAAACACATAAAGGTTTTCAGTGTCAAAGATGAGTAAAGCTCAGTCTGTGCTCCCTTGCTACCACCCGAAGTCTGCAATTCTGGCAGGTGCTTTCACACCTTTGAAAAGAGGAAACATAATTGTTTTTATGAACTATGGCAGGAATAGGTTGGTTCATTCATAAGCTAGTAATTTTTTGTTCTCATTTCAATGGCAAGGGAAGGTGTTGTAAGTCAATTAACTCCTGTCCAGTGACAGGTGCTCATAAGCACAGGGGCAGCCGCACTGGCCAGCTCAGAAATCCACCTTGCTCGCTGCCCTCTGTCTGACTGTAACCATCAGTGGATGTTTCATGGAAAAATATTAGAAATAAAGCAAATTTAGAGTGTTTTTCCCCTGTATATTCTTGTGGTTTCTGAGAACTATTCAGCAGGGGCTTCTTGAGATATGACTGGATCTCTGCCATTATTTTCAGCAGCTATCAGTGCATGTCTTCATCTTTTCCTGCAGAAAGTAATTTTTGAAAGCACTCTGTCTCGATTGCTTGGAATTATCTGTTACCTTTGTGTCATTTTGTCTTCTATGATCATCTGCTATTACTTTATGATCTTGCCTTTACACATTCACCCACATCTAGTGGGATCCCATGGTCCTTCAGTTACAGGGGTTTTTTTTTAAGAGAATCAGGGCTAAGTTCACAAAAAAATGGTTTCAATAAGAAGCTTCCAATCTTTTCCTAATATGATAAATTACTGAGCTATTTTCAAGAGACCTATGCCATGTATGAGCAGGTTCTGAAATCCTGTTTTAAAATTATATTTACTTGTATAATAAAAATAAGGATAATAAAGAATGGAGTGTGAATATACACCACAGAATACGTAGGGATCAGGTTTTAGAATAAGATTCACACACTTGAAGGGAGATGAATTTCCAGAAAGCTTGAAATATTTGGTATACAATCTATAGAGGTAATGACCAAGTGTATTCACCTGACAAGCAAGTAAAATACTTACTTCAAATGAAGTTTATCACTGCTATTATCACTAGGTCATACAGCTCTATAAATAAACGAAACAAAAACATCATCAACATTATAGCTGTGTCATCAGAACCAATTATTTTTTGCATTAGGGAGTCCTGTATGATTGATTTTAAAAGGCAGTTAAGAAGAAAACAGTTTTATTTTACCGGATTAAAAACAAACAACAAGGCGTTAAAGGAGTAACAGAACTGGTGGATTAAAATGCACATAGGAAAAAAAACAGTGACTTGTCTGGCATTTTTCAATAGCAAAAGCTAGGATAAAAAGAACTCAGTTCCCAATCAGCAAAAAACTGGCAAAAGGCAGGAATCCGACTCCCTCAGATTTATGCTTTATCTGCCAATTAGCATTAGCAGGCCTGATCTAGGTGTCTCGCCAGCTTGTGGTATCATAAAAAAACAACAAACCTTGAATGGGTTATCACCACAGAATGTGCAATTACTTTAAGCACCAGCTGAAAATTACAGTGTGATGAATTTGTAAATTTGTATATATTTATTGTAGAGATAAAGTTGTTGGAGTAGATATAATCTATACTTGTGTTTAAAATCCTGGTTTCAACTATTTCAGTGCCAGCAAATTTTGTATTGAAAATAAACACTAGTAAAATGGTAATGGATTATCATACTGGAGCAACATATAAATTTTTCTGTGCAATTGCTGTTCCTTGTCTGAAGAAATTAATCTTGAGTCACTGACAGCACAGATACTTATCCATGTGCTTGAAGAATGTAAAGCCAAACATGTGTTTACATGATTGCAAGATGGGATCACTTGCTAATGTCAACCTGATCTTTCAATACTGTCACTCAGAGATCACAGACAATAGCACATAGAATGGCTGCTGAATGATGTTAACATTGTAATTATTAAATAAATAACAATTAAACCCTAAATTATTCAAATGTGCAGTTAAGAAAAACATCCTCTCGTACTTCCGAGATGACTGAGATCCTATTTTCCCCAAAATAAACAAAGATTTGCCTGTGCCAAATGTTATTCAGCAGCAACTAAACATACATGTACAAATGACCTGGGGGGAAATAAACCTGCATTATACTCTATCTAAAATTTGATCATAAAAATTATCATTCCACTTTGCAAATCTGCTGTATATCAATTGCTGAGTAGTACTGTTTCCATTTTATTCCCATTTGTCTCTAATCATCTCTTAAATACCATGTACTTCACAAGTCCTATAAAAAAAAGACATATTTTCTGATTTCTCAGCATAGTACTTAAGACAGTGAAACCTTTTTTTTTCAGTGAAAACTCTACCATCCTTACCTAACTATATAATGATGTTCCTGTGGATTTGCAGGTGTAATTTATAAAAGTTCTAGAAAATTTTCTCCACTGCGTTGGTCTGAAGTATGTATTTCTCCGTTACCATTGACACTTATTTTATAAATCTAAATTTGGAGGAGGAGAAGAATTTCCTCTTCAAGTTGAAGTTGCAGAAAATTTTCCAGTTTCCTGGCTAGATGAAGCCAAGACTCTTTGATATTATTCACCTAATAAGAGGAAGAGACAGACATGACAGGACAGGCAATAGCAGCATGATTGCAGGGTAGATCCAAATTACCAATCTGAAGCAAAGACAATTTTGTCAAAAACCCCACGTTCCTGCAAAATATTAGTGTGTTGGTAAGGTGATTTTTATATATAAAGGTAAAAAGGACCTATTTTGTTAGCAGAGTTCTAATTGTTTCTAAAAGAATATTTAAGGGAAGAAGCAGAAAGAAACTTAAGTATAAATACTTTCTACAGACATCATATTACCTTCAAAGAGGTGACTGCAACAAGTGTGCTTCAGGTCAAAGTTAATAAACTGGAAAATGAAGCTTATTTCATGGCTATAGCAGCTGGAGATGCTTGCCTGCTTCTTCCCTCATCAATACTGTGTCTAGTAGAAGGTTAAAGAAACAAAAACCAGCAATGAACACGTTCAGTGAGAGAGCAGAAACAAACATTTGTTCAATTCAATGTGGTGTAAATCCATAGGTATCGTGGATACTACAGGGCCATCTGTACTATGCTGCAAGAACTATCACACACAATATTGAGACTGGCATAAAAACAGTAGCAATTAAGAAAAAAAAAGGCAGGTAAGTCCTATTCTTTATGCCAGGCTTTGTTTGTAGAGTTGTCTCATTTACCTTGGTTTTGCTTCTTTGCAGGAAAACAAGGTGGACAAGGCTGACAATTCACTTGTAGAAGCAGGAGCTGGTTTACCTCACTCCTAAAGGCAAAGCAGGAGTGGAAACAGCACTGGAGCTGCAGACAAGCAGAAGGTGACAGATCAAAACAGCTTGTCTGAGTCTGAGCAGCACCCAGTAGCTCTCGGGCTTGTTAGACTCCGAGAAGCGAGGGGGGAAAAAAAAGTGTGGTAGCACTGCAAGCAAAGCAGATGGAGCACCATGCTGTTCTTTTCTTGTATTTCTCTGTCTTCAGCTTTTGGTTGACTGCTTGCAGGAGGAGCCTGCTTGGCTCGGGAAGGCAGGAATAAAGCAGATCTCTCAGAGGTACTGCAGGCCTGACCTGGTACTCAGGGCTGCCTCGCAACACCAACCTGCTTTCAGCCCCCTCCCCTGCAAGAGCTTTACTTGAGGAGTTCAGGTGAGACCTGTCGCTGTAGGTCTCTGCAGAAGGATATTTACTTTCTGCACAGAATTGAAATCCCTTTCATGAAGTGCCTAAAGTTAGATAGGGTGTCTGGGCTCATAATTAAAGAAATAGTGGTTATCAGTGGTGATCTGGGATTGTGGCTTTTCTTTGTCTTTGCCACATCAAAGGTGTATCTTTCCATTATGGAAGGAAATGCCGAGAAAACACCTAACTAACTGAAGAAAGTCATCATATAGTTGAACCCCAGATCTGGGCTAATGGTTCCATCTTAGGTGATGAAAAGTAAAAACTGCTCCATGATTTCTTTCACGTAGCATATAGTACCTTATCTAACGTATGCACTTCCCATTGAAGACCCAGACGGGCAAACACTGCCTGAAGAGTGAAGCCAGCCCGTCCTCCTAGCCCTGAGGGCACGCTGCTCTGGGTACCCTGTTTGTGCCATGACCCTGTGGCACTAATAACTTTTTCTCTACTGGTTGTTCTGTAGTTGTAAGTACCCACACTATCTCCCACACCTTTTTGGGTGCTATAAAAATATCCCATAACCATAAACCCAAATGTCCAATTCTTTTCTAACAATTTGTCCCAGACAGTTATAAATTTTTCAACAAAGCAGGGATTAAACAAATGGATATCTGCTTAGCATTCTTGTGACTGCAGCCAGTAAATCTGTTTCATCATTACAGTGTTACAAAAACAAATATCCTCTGTGGTATTTGTAGTTGCCAAAAATAAACAGAAGAGAATGATACACTGCTTCTGTGAGATTTAACACCTAAGCTGTTTGTGGGAAGATAGCCCAAACAGGATGTGCTGATAAAGACTGATATACCTGCATATACCAATAATTGTACCTCAATCTGTATTTTCTCAAATATTCCATATAGCAATATTTCTGATATATAGGCTTTCTCTTCTAAGCTTCAGAAAGTGGCTTGAATCATTCAGCATTTGCTTCATCCTGCATTTAAAAATTAGCAATTAGAAACTTAGAAAGCAAAGACAAATATAAGTAAATAGAAATATTAAATTGCAAACAGATAGACTATTGACTGATTGCATTACTTCATTCCATATTTAATGCAATAAAATTCTCATTTTTTGTACTCCTTTGTAGAAGCCAGAATTTCAGTTGTACAGTTACAAAAATCATTTATATGTATTTTATCTATCTGATCATTCTAATACACAATATGCGCAAATAAAAGTAGATCACATGCTACTTTTCATAAAGCTTACACACACAGATTCCTTCCTTCATTCCTATTCCTAAATACACATGTGTATGTACACATTTCTAGGGACAGCAAGGCAGGTACAGAGCTGCAACCACTGCACCTACTTAGGGTCCTAAAGTTTTTCATGCTCAAATTGCCCACATTGCCAACAGGAGTTCAGGTTAAATGCATACAAGGTGGTTTGTTGTCATAATTTCATCCTGGTTTTCCCCATCATCAGTATATGACTTTTCCCTACTTAAGTGTTCTACTTCATAAACCGTTAGCACACAAATCAATTGTGGAACTAAAATTTACATTTTTAAAGCAAACTAAATTTATGTCAGGCATTAACAGATAAATGTAGTGAATGGATACATTTCTCCAGCACTTTTTTTTTTTCCCAAGCATAATGGACATAATTTACTTCAGAGTGGAAAAAGAAGCAGTAATAATATCATTAAGCAGTCTCTGCTTCTTAGTCTTGGTTGTTTCTAGCCACAGATTACATCTTTCTCCTCCCTTCCTATTCTCTGATGAGAAGGGGTCTTGCAAAAGAGTGATAGGACACGGTAGAGAGTTAATGGGCTCAACCTAAAAGTAATGGAAATCTTGGTAACACAACACAAAGTTAATATAATGAGGCAAAACCCAGTTCTCTGTTGTCTGTTGTTTGGATTTTTTTCTAGAGTGAAAATGGACTGCAAGGATTAGATAAACTGCAGCCGCTGTAAATTCAGCTGGAAAGCAGTAACTAAATGAAAGGTTCTGCTCCATCCCAAAAAGGTAGCAGAAACTATTCCAGGACACACAAGTGGCAGTCTCCTAAATCTTGTGCTTCCCAGGTTAATAATTTATAATCTCCTGGGTTTAGCTACTTTTGGAAAACACTGGATTTAAATACAATTTTTTTTCCACTATTGCACACAACGAACCACCCAGTGCTATTCTTGGTCTTGTTCAGCATCTGAGGCCAGAGCGGCACCACAGCCCTGTGCCAGCACTGCGGTGGCTGGTTGTGGGTGTGAAGAGCTGGGATCCCTGTCTGGTGCTCTGTGCCAGCAACAGCCCTGACAAAACACCACTTTTATTGGCAAACCTTATTTCTTCTGCAAGGAGTAGTTTTTCTGTAATGATAGAGGTTTTGCTGGGAGACACTGAATTCTTTGTTGGTTTCATATCTCAGTGCTGCTCACACAGCCACAGCCTTGGAGGGAAAACCAGCAGCGACGCTAATCAGGATACGCCTCTTCCCTTTGGGCTGGTTCTGAATGCTCCTTTCCCGATGGAGGTGAAGATCTATATGAAATACATAAGCAAAGCCTTCATTCCTATGGTTATTAAAGATATTACACAGTCTTTCACAAGATGAAACATGCCTCATGTCCTGATCAAATTCAGAGAGATGTAATTTATCTACCATCTTCTTTTGACTGAATAAAATGTTCATGCCCTCCTGCCCACTGTTAAATGAGGCTGGTTTCCTCCTAATGATGACGGAGTCATACCTGTATATAATTTCATGTCTCTAGTCATTCTTCACAATGAAAAAAATATACACATAATTTTGAATCTCTGAGGTCTACTAATATGATTTTATTTTGCCTACTTCCATGAATAAATCTTTCAATACTGAGATATTCAGGGCAGAGGAAGTTACTTTTCTTAATTAAGTCATTTAGACTATATATAAATCTGTAGCAATCTGTAAAAACATGTCATTATATTCCCAAAGAATAAACAGAAATCATAACAAGCAATTGCTGTATTTACCAGCAGGGCACAAGGGCAAAGTAAACTGTAAAAAAGCCACTCAAAGACTACCATGGTTTGGCTCTACCAAATTTTAAAAGCTAGTCCCCAGAGAAGAACACTGAGGAATAAAATGAATTTGTAAGAAAACAGCACACCCAGAGGTGAGGACAGTTAGGAACTGAGTCTCCAGTGTTTTCTGTACCCCTCTGTGACAGTTCTGCCATTTTCTGCAATCATTTCTTTCACAATTTCTCTGATGCTTTAGCACCCCTGCTGAAGGTTCCCACACCAAATATTGTTTCTATGAGGGAGCCGCTACTGTATAATTTTGCTGCAGTTATGTGTCAATAACTGATACCACAATAATTGTCCTCATTTTAAGTCCATTAAAAATCCTGTTGATCTTGTATTATTTCAAATTTATTGCATAAATTCTAGGACTTGTGCAGAAATAACAATAACTTCAGCTGGAACTGAATGCCTCAATTCTCCATTTTCCAAGTGGCAGACCCCTCCATGTACTCTTCCCTTGGTAAGTAAATTTCTCCCAGAAAACAAAATCTGAGTTTGCTTAGAATTATTTTTGACTGGTGATGATAAACGATTATTATGGTGTAGCCCTTATATCTAAAAGAAGCAGTGACTTACACTGCATGTGCATCTGTACAAGGATTGCATATAAAATATGCAATGGGGCTTTAATTGGCCTATGCTGTGCACCAGCATACTTAAATTGAAAAACAAGGCCAAATACTTCACAGTTTCCCTTGCAAATATCTTAAACAGCTTGCTTCAATGGGTTTGCTTCCCTGGGGGAGAGGAAAGGAGCACAGCTGTAGCGAAGAATGGCTGAACAACATCAGTTTCACAGACAATTCATCTCTTCTGTGAGACCTGATGGAAAAGGTCAACCATGAAAGCAGAGAGGAGTGAAAATTAATTAGGGTAAAATAAAGCTTCCAGAGATCCTCCACCATAGGGGGAAGGAGCCATCATTAAACAAGTGCAGACTGTTACCATACAAGCCCAGGTTTTGTAGCCTGTGTCATGCCAGACCCAAATCCTGGAGATCCCTTCAGCTCTCTATCCTGGCTACTCCTCAGATCTGCAGCAGCCTGCAGTGGACACTCAAAGAGAAGAGCAGCACTTCTATTGGGTGTATTATTAAAGCAAACAAATAATCCAGACTAAAGAATGCGTACATATGGAAAAGATGGAAAAGCTGAGCAAAAAGTGGAGATTTTACCAGTGAGAGAATGCTTTTGGCAGACGTGGATTTAAACTGGATCAAACAACTGGGAAGTTGAGTTCACAGGCTTGGTTGTAAGGGAGCAGTTACAGAAGGTTAGGTAGAGTTTTGTAATCACTGCCACAAGGTTTAAGAGCTGGAAGGGAAAAGGAAGCAACAGGGAGTGGATTTCTGGGATGTAGTCAGTGGGTGACATTGTCCTTCTGCTGCACGTGCCAGAGCAAACCTGTGCTCCCGCTCACAGCTGAGGGCAAAATCCAAAGAAAACAGCAAGGTACCTAAAGTGCAACTCATGCACAATTTAGAGGCCTACGTAGAGGACGGAGAGCCAAAAAAAACTTCACCTGACTTGTTAGGCACCTGAGAGGCTGTAGGCACTGAAGATTTGGTTTAAATCTCTAAGCTCTGCTACCATGTACCCAGAGGCAGCGTTGCCTTGGCTGAGCTGCCTGAAAGCGATGGGGAGTCACAGCCTGGGTGTCTCTTGGCTGCAGGCAACGTTCTGTGGCCACCTCCAGCAAAAGCTCAGCCCCTGCTGCCATGGCCTCGCTGCCATTCCCATGACACTGGGATCCACCTGCTGAGTGACCATCCTGTGACAGAGGGACTGTGGTGCTTGTTGCTGCCTGGCTGGAGGGAAGCATGGCTCACAGCCCAACATCCCAGGCGCAGGAGCAGCCACATCAGAGAGGAGCTGGAGAGGGGTTTCCTGCTGCAGCCTGGGTCCACCAGAAACTTCATGTTTCAGACACACATCTGGCAGAAAGCAAGAAGAAGGGAACCTAGTTCTGCTACATAATTGCAGGGTTAATCAGCTGAAAAGGGGAGACTCTTATATCTCCGTCTCTTAACACTGCCTGTGCTCTTAGTTCTGGAGAACTATGGCACAAAAAAAGAAGTAAAAACCCTACTTAGGTCTTCCACATCTTCTCTGTTTTCTTACAGTAACCATATACAGAACAGAGAACTTATTCTACTCTTTATCTGTGGGTTTGGAGAGGTTTTATTAAAGTGGCCAAAACTGCAGTGCCTTTTTCCTGAATTCTGCAGAGTGGCGTGGTCTGGGAGCACAGCTCATAGGATGCCTCTCAGGGGAGCACAGCAGAGGAGCACCTACTTTATGAATTAGAAATGGCCCCAGGCAGAAAAGCAGTTACCTGCGTGTTTAGTTCAGCCAAGAGGAAGGAACCTCCAGGCAAAAACTGCAACAGAAATTAAGGAAGCTAAAGAAGTTTTCTGCTGCAGCTTAAAGTGTCTAATTTCTCAGAAAGGTGAAGAGGTTGGGTGGGCTGCTGTAGGTGGGATTGCACTCACAGTGAGGTGTAAGCCCCTATAACAATGCCAAATTCTTCCTGACCTCAATGTTACACAACTCCGTGCTTTTTCAATCTTGTTGTCTAAGGTTTCTTCCTTAAGATACAGAATTCTAAGGCAAGTGGAAAGTTTCTAGCATCTTAAAGGCATGACAGAGCCTGTTACTTCTCAGACCATTATGCTTTGGAAAGTGTGAAGTAAGGAAAGCAAAAAAAGTTTAAAAAATTATCCAAGAAATGAAAAAATTCCATACAGTCGAACATGTCCTGGCTCCACCACTCAGCTCCCACCTCGTCAAGAGAAGAGGGATTCATGGAGTCAAGTGATATGGAAATATAGAAGAAAATGTAATTTTTTCCTGATGATTTTTTTAATTATTAGAGATGGAAAAGCTGCCTAACTTCACATATTAGCTCCAAAAGCTGAAAAATTAGGAAGCAGTTCTTCCTTTTTGCTTTACACAGTGACCACGTTGACTGACTTGCTTTGCCTGTCCAAAACTGCAACCGCTGCCTGCTTTGTGCATTAGGCATCAGAGAAGCTCCAGTTTTCCCTTCTGGGATTGCAACAGAGGGCACACTGCTCCCTGCCAGCCCAGTGCAGCAACACTCTGCTGCTGGTAAACCACAACACAGGTTTCAAGTAAAAAACCCAGCCCTTTGCTCTGCGTCTTTGCTAAATGCAGACTGCACAGACCTGTGTGGAGAACAGGGCTGGCAGCACGGAACGGGAGATGTCTGCAACACACTGGCACAGTTTTAGCACCATTTACTAGTACCTTATCTATTATTTATTTACATATACACATATACACAGACATGTCTGGTAAGAGTAGTTACCATAGAAATATATAGTCAGGGTGGAAAAGACTACACCCTAAAGTGGGCTGAACATGGCTGTTCAATGCTAAGGAATTGGCTGTGCATGAAGTTGTGGGAAAATGTACCTCACTCTTGGCTCAATTTGTGCTATGACTGAAGCTTTTATTGACACAGTCTGAGTTCAGATACATCACTGAGTTTCCACACAGGTCACTCCCTTGATCAGCTAATTGATTTTAGATCTGTCCTTAGGTAATTATTTCTGAGAAAGCAGGGATATAGGGCAGGATCAGGATGCCAACAGCTTAGGAGGCAGCTGCCTAGGGCTGCTGCTGGCCCAGTGGCTGTGCTCCTCTATCAAACTACCCCTCGGTGCTACCTGCATGGTCTCCCTGCTGCAGAGAGAGGGAGAAGAGAGGCTGGCTGCTTCCCTCTTCCTCTCTTTCTTCCAGCTGGTGATATTCCTCACTTTCCCCACACATTAAAATTCCTTTTGTTTCCTCCAGCTGCTGTCAGAGGGGAAAAAAAAGGAAAAAATTGTAGCTCATGGGGCAGTGGCAAAGCCAGAGTTGAAGTGAAGACAGGAGAAGGCACCTGCACCCCAAGTTTCCTCTTTGGCCACCACTCCATTGCTATAGGGCAGAAGGGCTCAAGAGACAGGTTACAGTCTCTCCCTCTGCATACAGGACCACATCAGCTTGGATGCAGGCAGGTCAGGGAATCAGTTTGCAAGGGGAGACATTAATCTAATTTGAATTTCATAATTTAACACCACCCCTAATCCCACTGGCTTTCCTCAGCTCCTCAGGTCCTCACTGAATGCTTAATCTCCCACAACACCCGTTTGGTCTCCCAGAATTTATATTCTTGAGGAAAAAATTCAGTTTTGCCTTTGACCTGGCTTTGGTATGGGACATGAAATATTTCATCAGATTAAAAAAAAACAATTTTTTTCTCTTTTTTAAAATTTTATAAATGATCCTGTGACTTGTTATATAATAATGACAGTGTCTACAGTGGAGGAATGGACTGTTTGATTCCATAAGTGATGGTTGTAGTTACCATATATTTTCACTTCCCTTTGGTTTTTAGGTTTGCATGAAAGCCATTTATTGCTTTGTATATCCTTTTTAATATCTTATGCTCTGATTCTTCTCTATAGAATAAAAACAAATGGTTGAGGATGCTCAATTTTTTGTAATATAAATTTTATTGGAGTAGCATGTACATTATGATACACTTTATTTCAATAGTATCAGTGCCAGCTAGGTTTGGTTGGTACTTTTACTCTGAAGTATTTGCTTGATGTCAATAAGGTCTCATTTTGTAATCAAGCTGTACCATCCCATGACATGTTGACTGTGCCCTACCATCACCAAATACCCCCCATATCCAACCCTACGGTTCACCATACTCTCTGTAGAAAGAAAAAAAAAAGGTGATTTTTGTGGGGCCTCTTACTTTAAGACATTGTCTTCTTTTCTGATTTTCCCATCAAATGAAACAGACTGCTGAGGCCAGCTACTTTGTTTCTATTAAAAAAAAATGCCACCATTTTTGAATCTACTTCTTCAAACCACTATGCTGTAGTAGGCATTTCTTATCCATTGTGGTAAGACTTGCATCCTACTCCTCTCCTCAGTTTTCCAGTGAGCAGCCAGCTTCCCACTTAGTCTCTGAGAGGTCATGCAGCAGGCTGTTCTCCCTCTACCCATGGACTCCTCAAACATATTTCTCTGGACAAAGTGTTCAGTGTTATCTCACATTCTTCAGCACTTTGACCTCTTCGCCAACCCTATACTAACCAATGTTTTTAATTCAGTTTGAAACTAGAATACTCAGGTATTACATGATTTTTGATGTGTGACGCAACTTAATTGATTGTCAATTACTTCACGTTGGTTAATATGCTTATAAATGAAAGTTGAAACAGTTCATAAATGCTCATTCCATGAGGCAAACACTTGTGAGTTATCTCAGTGCACAAGTGAAGGTAAACCACAAATGTCTGACTGCTGCAACACATTTTCTTGGAATGTTTAGATTAGCTTTTACAATTTCAAATGTCTTCACCAACTCTACTAGCTAATTGGCAAACAACTAATAAACACAAGTTACAACAGAGAGCAAATTCTAGTCTAGACGTATCTGTAGTAGGAGACTGAGGTCAGACTGTTTTCAAGTTTTGAACAAGCTCAGGAGAGTTTCTCTACTAAATGACATTAAAATAAATGTGTGTGTTGATTTGGGCATATTTATTTATTTATTTATTTAAGAAACAATCAAGCAAACAAAGACATTAATGGGGAAATGTACCAGGAAGCTCACAGCCTGTACTTGTTGTCTGGGCTTTCAGGAATTTCATTTTTTAATAACCCTTCTACCCTTTTGAATGTGGCATGTTCTGGATGGTGGGAAGGGTTACCCTTACAGATGCCTGGCCGGAGTATAATTAAAGGATTGTGGGTCAAGATAAGGGCAGAGAGGGATCACTCACCAGTTAACCATCACAGGCAAACACACTCGACTCGGAAATTAATTTAATGCCTAACAAATCAGAATAGGGTAATGAGAAACTAAATCCTAAAATGTTCTCCTCACACCTCCCTTCTTTCCAAGATCAACTTCCTTCCCAATTTCTCTACTGGGGGTACAAGGGAATAGGGGATGTGGTCAGTTCATTACACATCTGCTGCTCCTTCCTCTTCAGTGGGAAGACTTCTCACACTCCTCCCCTGCTCCAGTGTGGGGTCCCTCCCACAGAAGACAGTCTTCCATGAACTTCTCCAACATGAGTCCTTCCCATGGACTGCTCCAGCACAGGTCCCTTCCACAGGGCACAGCAGGCTGCTCCAGAGGCCTCTCTGTTCCTCACAGGGTGACAAGTTGTGACAGAAAACCTGCTTCATTGTGGGCTCCTCTGTCTGTGGGGTCACAGGTGCCAGCACAGGCTTCCCATGGGGCCACAACTTCCTTTGGGCACCCACCTGCTCCAGCATGGGCTCCTCCAGGGGCTGCAGGTGGATCTCTGCTGCACCATGGACCTCCATGGGCTGCAGGGGCACAGCTGCCTCACCATGAGCTGCACCACGGGCTGCAGAGGAAACTCTGCTACAGCACCTGGAGCACCTCCTGCCTCTCCTTCCTCACTGACCTTGGGGGCTGCAGGGCTGTTTCTCTCACATATTCTCACTCCTCTCTTTCACCACAGTTGTTCCTGCACAATATTTTTCCTGTTCTTAAACACTTTATCCCAGAGGTTGTCACCCTGGCTGATGGGCTCCGCCTTGGTCATTGTATCTGTCCTGGAGCCAGCTGGCGTTGGCTCTGTCAGACATGGGGAAAGCTTCTGGCAGCTTCTCAGTGAAGCCCCTTGTGCTGGTTTCAGCTGGGGTAGAGTTAATTTTCTTCACAGTGGCTGCTATGGGGCTGTGTTTTTTGCTGAACACAGGTTTGACACTATAGAAATGTTTTTGTTACTGCTGAGCAGGGCTTGCACAGAGCCAAGGCCTTTTCTGCTTTTCATACCACCACACTGGCAGGGAAATTGGGGCTGCCTGGGAGGCTGGGAGGAGACACAGCCAGGACAGGTGACCCAAACTGACCTAAGGGAAATTCCAGACCATATGACATCATGCTCAGGGTTTAAAATGGGGGGAAGAAGGAGGAAGAGGGAGACATTTGGAGTGATGGTGTTTGTCTTCTCAAGCCGCCGTTGGCTGTAATGGGGCCCTGCTCTCCTGGAGATGGCTGAACACCTGCCTGCCCCTGGGAAGAAGTGACTTAATTCCTTTTTTTACTTTACTTGTGTGCTCAGCTTTTGCTTTCCCTATTAAACTGCCTTTATCTCAACCCACAAGTGTTCTGGCTTTTACCCTTCTGATTCTCTCCCCGAGCCTGCTGGTGGAAGAGTGAGTGAGTGGCTGCCTGGGGCTTGGCTGCTGGCTGGGGTTAAACCGAGACACTCCTGTAGCCCCCCAGCTGCCCAGATCTTGTCAACCTATCCCAACACAAGTCACTAACCAAAATGTCACTTTTCCCTCTAGTTCAGGTGTGCAGCTGCAACTGAGGTAAACATTTATAAGGAGCAAAGATTCCATGGGCTCTGATTTTTGCTCACCAGCAGACACCAGGCCATCATGCTAATCATGGGCAGACAACCCCCTCTCTATTTGAAGCATGTGAGAACTGGAGACAGAGTCCTATGTGATAGCCAGGCAAGTTCATCTTCCTGCCTGCTGGAGGGATTTAAGCCCTTATCTCCTTGCAATATGCACTAGCATAGAGGTTATATGGGGGTCAAGACTGAAAGGCAGAAATTTGGGGGTGAGTGAGGAGAGGTAGCAGCAAGTTGGACACAGCTGTGTGCTGTTGGTGGAGAACAGGGGGCCAGAGTGTTGGTCATCACTCTGATCTCTGTCCACTTTATGCAGTGACTGCTTAATGATCACAATGAGCATGATTAATGCAAGCACAGTGCCAGGCTGCTCAGCTCTGTCAAGAGTAGAGCAGTTCTTACCATCTGGGGATCTATAAAGTTAAAATCAAGGCAATCCTGGTGGTTCAGCCCTTCTGTGTCAGGCCACACTCTTTTCAGACTTAGGCTTTCAGAAACAGACCCCTACATTTTTGCCAGTGTGCCCCTGAGGATTTGTGAAGGAGCTGGTCCTCATCTTCTTGTATTTCCCCCAACTCTCCTGATCATTGACTGTAGAGCAGTTCAATTCTCTGTACGGAACAAATCACTTGAATAACATTATCAGACAGGTTCTTGTTTCAGCACATGTTCAAAGCTCACTTGTGGGTTTCTAGTTAGTTTGTTTGTTCACTTGTTTTGGCTCAGACTTTTGAATGTGATTGATAATTAACTTTTTTCCTTACTGCATTCCTCTATCCTCTCCGACATTTCCACAACTGATTACTCATATGTAGGTATAAGCCAGATAGTTTAGAAAAAACACTTGTCATCATCTGTGTTAAGCAATATAACATCATATTATGACAACCATTAGCTCTCTGACTCAAGGTTTTTGCACTGATCAAGTTTCCTTTTAAATAAGTGTACATGAGACGGTACTTAAGTGACTAAAATAGATTCTTACTGTTGCTGTTCCTTTACCAGGGTGTGATAATAGGAAAAGAGAGATACAACAGTTTGTCACATTTTACATTTAACTTGTCTCATACCATGTTTCCTTGCAGCTCTGAACATCACGTACACAAATCAGATCTGTTGATAGCTCAGTACCTGGGGATTGATTTCTCTGGTATCAAGGCTGGGCTATCATTAGCTTAGTTTCTGAACGTCATTGCTAACAAGATAGAGCAAGTGTTTGCTTGCTGCATCACAACAGAGATCCCATCTTTCATCCCTTGTTCTTTCCTTTGATAATAGTCCCAGCCTTCGAGCTTCCACGGGTTGTAGTCTGAATCATTTCAGGCCTGAGATTTATGTTCATTCGACTCTAAATATTTTTTTCCTTAGGAAAACTTCAACTCCTCCAGTCCCACTGGGAGATGATCTGGATCTCATGAGGGTTTGTAAGTTTATGCAGAGTATCATCAACACTCTCTGAGGACAGGAGCCCCAGCATGCTCTGTTCTGAGAGACCTCTGCTGCTGGCCTGGTTTCCATGGTCTTCCTCATACAGAGGATTGCCTTCAGAAGACTCATTAGTGAATGTGTTGGTTTTGGTTGGGATAGAATTAATTTTCTTCACAGTAACAGATATGGGGCTCTGTTTTGGATTGGTGGTGGAAATAATGTTGATAATATAGAGATATTTTCATTATTGCTGGGCTGTGCTCACATAGAGCCAAAGCCTTTGCTGCCTCTCATACTACCCAGCCACTGAGGAGGCTGGATTCATAAGCAGTTGGGAGGAGACACAGCCGGGACAGCTGATCCCAGCTGACCCAAGGGATATTCCCCAACATGTGGCATCATGCTCAGTGCATAAAGCTCAGAGTGATGGTGTTTGTTTTCTCAAGTCACTGTTACATGTGATGGTGCCCTGCCTTTCTGAGGGTTGCTGAACACCTGCCCATGGGAAGAGGGGAATTAATTCCTATTTTGCTTTGCTTGTGTGCACAGCTTTTGCTTTACCTACTAAACTGTCTTTATCTCAACACACATTTTCTCCTTTTTACTGTTTCGATTCTCTCCCCCATCCCACCAGGGAGGAGTGAGTAAGTGGCTGTGTGGTGCTTAGTTTCCAGGTGAAGTTAAACCATGACAGTAAAATAGATCTCTTGCTTTCCTGTTTGAAGGACAAGTGCAATGCCACTGTCCTGTGTAATACAGCTCCCATCAAGAATACAACATAATGATTTCTGAAAATGATCTCAAGTCCTGATGCGAGCTTTTGAACATGATGCGTGCATTCAGCCAATGTTTCAATTTCAAACTTTATTACTCCAGTTTCTCAGTATCTCAGGGCCTTTCATATGCTTGTTTTCTACCTCTGAAGAACAGAACTGCTTTTATACTTCATATGTACCAGCACACAAAGCTCAGACAGACCAGGAGGTTCCACACAGCAAAAGAAACTAGGTGGTGTGATTTGTGATGGTATTAAACAGGCTAGGGCAGGTAAAAAGCACAGTTTCTCTGCAGGCTTAGTATCTAGAGAACAGGCTTTCCAGAGCCATTGGACATTTCTCTGGACATTAGGTTATAACATTGTCACTAAGGCAGCACTGGGGTTATGACACTTTCCTACAACTGTGTAGGCCACAGCACTTTCAAAATATACAAAATAATGCTTGCCATATTTTTTTTGCTAGATCTAACTGACTTCTGTGTCTAAGTCTCATCGTCAAGCCCGATGGAGTTATGTGCCTTGTCCTTAAAAGTCTACAGTTGTGTGAACTTTGGGAAGTCAGGAAGACACAGGAATGAGCAGACATCCCAAATGTAAGCCTACATGACACAACTTATCAGGTTGACTAATTAATCAGTCCAGACATAGTCCAAGCATTCTGTCCAGGTGCTGGGCATAACTGAAATCCTTCCAGCCTCCTGCAGGCTTCATTAGCTAACACCAGCATCAAGACCCCAAACCAGTCTGCTTGATGCAGCTCAAAGAGCTGTGCTCTGTGCTTTCCCCAGCACGAGCAGACAGTGCCAGTGTCCCACACACCAGACTTTCCTAAGCATTGGCAGGACAAGGCAGGGCCCTGCAGAAGTAGCTAAACTAGCTGTGCTCTCAGAAGTGGAACAGCTAAATTTGTAAGGCTATTACGGGTACTGGTATGCCCTACATCCCTCCACTCGCCACTGTCTAATGCTATGAAGATACTCAAAGGACTCCACAGTTGCTAAACCACTATGATTTCCAGTCATCTTTTTCTTGTAGGGAGCAATTCCTACATTCCTGAAAAAATCAGGAACTGATTAAGTTAAGGATGCAATTCAGTTAATATACATAGGTGTCAAATCCCAGCATTTGAGATACTCTGAAGTAGAAACTGGACCTCCAGAAAGAAGACTGTGGGACTCAGACAAGACAGCTTCACATGCATAGCTTGGATACCCTGGAGTCTTTCAAAGGGCATTGCATTTAGAGAGCTGAATCAGCCTACAGATGATCATGTCTAAGAAAGGAAAATGTGTGTAGCCACTCACTCCAAGTCCATCCCACACTGATGCTCTTTTGGCTGGACCAGACTTCCGCAAAGGCTTGATTAGGCCACCTCTCAAGCCTCTGAGCTTCCTGGATGATTCACATTGGACCATGAGACTGGGAACAAACAACAGATCATGTGATGGAAACACTTCTGCATATGCAGTCATGGCATGACCTCACAGGCATGTGCTCATGAGTCGAGGGAGTGGCCATGCCTTTGACTCTGCTGGAAGATGGTGCTTTCCCTGCAAAGACCCTGCAAGCCTTATCTGGTTGTCATTGCCATGTCATATTTTGCCTCCTCTTCCTTGGCACCTCCCACCCAAGAAACTGGTCAGCAGATCAGGCCAACTCGCTGCACCTGCACAAGTCACAAGCCAGAAGGGAGAGCCCGGCACTGTGGTGAGTGTATGAATGGTGTCAGGCAGAGCAGGAGGGAGTCTCTGGTGTAACAGAGAGGTCTGATCCTACCTCTGCATGAGTTCTTATCGGCTCAGCCTCTATTGAGCAAATTCTTAAACACTGAGAATCTGAGATTAAATGTGCAATTTATCAGCAGAAATGTCAATGTAAACCTAAACCTTTTGACTGCTTTTTCCTACTCACAGAAAAATGGTTGCTTCCAAAAATGGCTTTTAATTGCACGTCAAGCATAACTCAATCCTGAGCCCACAGATCACACTGCATTCTTGTCCAGCAAGAGCCTGAGAGCCCTTCCCTTCTAAGAGGAGTGATTCAGGTTTATAGAAACTAATTATTTAATTATCAAACTGAAGGTTAATATGGCAACATGGCAGCAAGAATGGCAGTTGCTGTGCACATCCCTTTCCCTTGCCACATTGTTAATTTCTGTAGGCATTATGAATGAGCTCCATAAAAGAAAAACAGGCACAATTATGATACAAACATTTTCCCTTTGTGGCTGTCCATCACTATCCTGCTCTTGCTACTGCTGAACTGAGAAGGATTTATACCCTGTATTTACACAGTGATATACTTTATCACTATCACTTTTGAAAATAGAAAGTGACTATGATGATTCATACTGTGCATTTTAGTAGTAACACTGCAGTAGAAGTTGCTAGATTTTGAAGATGTCTTCAAGAAGAAATTGTCAATTTGGCTGATTGCTTAGCCACTAAAACAAGTATTGCTTTGAAAGTTGTCAGGCCAACACAGAATGGGAGCCTTGCATCCATAGATGGTATTTATGTTTGATAACATTCATTTCAGCTACAGTACCTCCCTGCATGGGGGGAGCGATCTCATTAACATTGACTTTGACTTTCTCCACCAGATGAATGACTACTCATTCTTTAAGGACAAAATTCACATTACCCTGGGCAGAGACCAATTAAGTTGAATTCCTGCAAGTGTCTGTATATAGAAAAGGGATGCAGTTTTCATTGCTCTCCTCCCTGTTCCTGAACATAATCTGGATTCAACCTTGTTTAGTTTCTGTGCATTACTGCACTGGTGATCATGTCACAGGAGGAAAATTAGGGAGCTTTTTGAAAGTATTTTATGATACATATCTCTACTTGCTAGTCTTTTGCACTTCAAGAACTTACAGATACAAAAGATACTTGAAGGAATGGCATCTTCTATACACTCTTGTGAATTAATGCTGTTGGACATATGGGACTTGGCAACACTTGTCAGAACCAGTGGGAGCTGTAAGGGTGTAGCAAGTCACACACAGTGTGGACTGGGAAGAGCAAGGATGTTCCATTTTGATAAGGTAGTTCCCCCAGAACATAGCTCAAAGCATACTGAGAAGCCAAATGGGAAGCTTTTCTTTTCCCTGAACACTGAAGTAGTGCTAGACAAAAGTCTGGGGACAAAACAAAGTTTTACAAAAAAGAGTCATTTCCTGAAACTAAATGATCTAAAAGTTTCAGAAGATAAAAGCTGGACCTGAAGTCACCTGGAAGCCAGCAAGCAGGTCTGGGAACCCGCAACTATGAAACCCATGGCTCTGAGGCAACCAACCATGCTGGCCTTTCCAAAGACTAGTGGAGTTGTAAAAACTCTCAAAAGCCCAGTTCTAGCTTGTTCCCATGGAGCATCCACAAGAGCAGGACTTATAGCCTAAAAGCCCTGATACAAGTTCTCAAGGACCATTATTCCAGGGTAATTATGCCATGCTGGCAGAAACCAGAAACTGGTGTTCCCTGGTACTTATAGGTTTTGGTGTGCAGCAGAGCCTAGTACTATCAGGCCTCTGCAAGGACTCATCTTTTAGTTGATCTTGCAAGAGACACTGGAGTACATCTGCAGAGCACTTGGACCTCAGACAGTATCCGAAACACACGCCCTGACAGGCCCCTACATTTAAATCCGCTCCTGTTTAGGGAGCAGAGACTCAGGCTTCCAGGAGAGGAGGCTGCATCTCCAGAGCCATCAGCTGGGACTCCCAGGCTCAAAGCTGCTGAGCCAAGAGCCTGCTGAGTTACCCTCTTCCTCAGCCCATTGCCACAAGCAAATATCTCAGCCAGCAAAGCTCCTTCTGGTGCAGGTCAGGGATCGAAGGCACAGGCAGCATACATAACACACATACACAGAGCGAAGTCAGTGCATAATGAGTTCAATTCACACACAATCAGCAGCCTTTTGAAAACAACAGGCTAATTACACTGAAGGAACAGAGGAGATTATAGAACAGGAAAGGAACTAAGAGTAAAACCACTGTACATACAAAATGAAACCACAGTTCCAAATAATATTTAACCATCCAAACCTCTTTTTAAAATAAATCTTTCCAGCTCTCACAGAGACTAAGATCACACTGGGTGTCTTTCCAAGTTTTTTGGGGAATTTCCAGTGCCTACCCTTTATTCTTTTAGATAAGTTCAACTCAGGACTCGAGAGCATGTGGGCTAAAACCTGGGAGATGCTGGGCACTTGCATTTCTCACTGAATAGCCTTTTATCAGCCTATTTAGGTTATCCCAGTTTAACCCTATAATCCCTTCCAGCACTTCAATGACTCAGATTAACTAGACACTTGGCCAGTGTAGAGCTCCAGGCTGAGGGCTGGAGAGAGGCTAGTCCCCAGACAAATGATGCATGGAATTTGTATCTGTGAGTTGCCATGCCAACACTGCGCACAGATTGCTCAAGATCCAGCAGGACTTGGCAGGGACCTTTTGCTTCCCAGAGACCCACTGACAGGTAATATTACTGAGTTTCTGTCCCATTGAAATTCTCAGTACAAGCATCTAATTCATTTCCATCTGACTTTGCATAGCAAAAGGAGAAGTGGGAGGGAGCAGCAGGGCAGTGGGGGACCTTCCTGTTCCCAGAACAATGTGGGATTCACTTGCTGTGTGGGGCAGTTTTATCTTTTCTCTGAGCATGCAGAACAGTACTGCTCTGAGTAGGCTCAGGCAGTCAGAGGCATCTGAGGATATTTCGTAACTGTCAGTTGCTGACGGTGTATTCCCACAGCATGCCCTGTCTGAGAGCTTGGGGTACTGACCCACAATATGGATGGTGGATACAAATTTTTTTTAAAAATTACAGAAATCCAGCAGTGGGTTGGATATGGGTGCTCAGCTTCCCTTTGCACAGGTGGAACATTGTAGGTACAAGAGTGCTGTTAGTGAGGATTTTCTTGTTATTTTCTAAGTCCATGAGAGACTTTTGTCTCTCACAGAAGAGGTAGCAGGGAATGTAAACAACCAAGCCACCTGCAACCTTGAAAAGTCTTGTTTATGGTATAATAGAAAATATTTTGATAATGGATGTTTTAGGATTTTGGCCAATCACCCCCAAGGGGTGGCTGGTCCTTTGTCCAATTAGACTATGAAGAAAAAAGTCTATAAAAGAGTTTGTAAAATAATTAAATAGATCAATCTTGCTGCACAATTCCTGCCTGCTGGATCTTCTCCTCCTCCTCCTCCCTATGGCTGCGGGACACGGTGATACACCGTAGGAACCAGGCCTGCGGTGATAGAACATCTGTACATGGGACCAAGCAGCATCAGCCCCAGCACTCGATCCACAGCTCACAGAGGAACACAGAAAGGGGAGCAGAGACGTCAGTAGCCATTGGCTTAGCTCAAAAAGTCAGATTCACTCCTCCCCAAGAGAACATTTAAAGCGTCCAGTATCCATGTCCTTGGTAGAGCTGGCTGAGCAAAGTCTTATGAATAAATTATGTAAATACATTAGCACCCTGCCTTCTGCTCACAAATCATTTAGGGACCTCTCTTCTCCTCTATCAGCCTTACTGTTCTTGAGGAATTTATGCCAAAGAGTTTCTGTGTCAAATTTCTGCCTTTAGGCTGTTTCCAAACTGCTTGTCTTCCCTCTGCGCCTTCCTCCTTTGCTGCTTGTTATTCAGTGGGTATAAGGTTCTCCAAAGTCACATGAGACAGTTTCCTTCTCTCTTAACTTTCCTGGCTAGGAAATAATAAATGGCTGAGTGGCAGAGACACATTCTCTTGTGACGCTTAGAGATAAATTATTGTGTTAAACCCTGTGCTTTGTTTAGGGAGACCAGTATTTCAGATGGGGCTTGGGATTCCACTACATGGCCCAGTGCCTAACAGTTAAGGGCTCCAACACTCCGTGTTGCAACACCTAGGTCCTTCTGTTGACTTAATGCCTGTATCTTTGCCCAGAGCAAAATACGTTGGATAAGATAAAAACAATCCAAATAAACAGCCAGGCACTGGCATCACTCACTGGAATAAAGAGCAAAACAAGACAGCTCTGGGTGTTATGTCTCCTGGCTGACATTTTTTTAGTCATGTACAAGACCAAAGTCTTTTTTTGCTGGCCAAAATGAGGGCAATTGTTGTCACACATCACTCTAGCCTTATCTAACTGCAAAGTGCCACTGAAAGAAGCCCAGTGCTTTTATCTCCATCTGGCTTTAGGTTTCTGCTCTTTCCCTCACACTGGACGAAGTGCCTGTGCAGGTACTGGGTGAGATTAGCATATCCCTAGGCCAGGTCAATCCTGTTTCTGTGGGCTACCATTTGGCTGAATCACTGGAATGTGCTGACTGCCTCTTTGCAGCTTTGAAACCCAACACTAACTACAGCTGGTGGGACCATGGTTGGTGGCCTGAGAGTGAGGAAAGTGAGACTGAGGAGGGACAGAGCTGGACTGTCCCTCCACTCTGTGGGGTGTGGGGCGATGCACTGCCTGTGCTCAGCACCCACTGTTAGGTGGCTAACATTAGCTACTATCCACTCATGATCACACAGGCTTCTCCAAAGGTTGCCTGCTGTCTCTGCAGTGCAGAAAGAGCAGGAGCAGTCTCCTCCACCTCCCAGCCCTATCATGATGCCAATCTGTGGGGCCAGAACCACAGAGATTATTAGAAATTATCCTGCCAATGTTAACAGCAATTTCCTCTCCCCATCCTCTGGATGAGGAGGACCCAGGGCTGAGGCTCAGGACAGAGAACCACAGGGACATCCTGCATCCACAGCCATCTTTTGCCAGTAATGGCTTTTTGAATGAAAGAAAGGGGGAATTTACCAATAGCAAATGCACTTAGACTAACCATATGCTTAACTTACACATTGATTTACGCATCAACAAGTTTAATATCACAGACAACATCTTCATAGTTCATATTCCTGACAAGTACAGAGATTGCTTATGGTAAATATGTACCAGTCTGAACCCAGAATTTTTTAAAAACCAATCCATTATCATAGAAACAAAGAAAATAGGAATAATTCATCAATCTGTCTAAGGCCAGACTAGCTCTACCTGCAGCATTCCTGGCAGGTATTTCATAAGTCTGGTCTTAATGGCTCTTGTCAGAGGGATGCTACTGTTTCTGAAAGAATCTATGCCAGAAAAAGACTTTTCAAAAAATCGACTTGAATCTTTGTTAAACATATAACTTATTGTATTAACCACAATGAATAGAGACACAAAGGTTTATTACCATCTCATTGAAGTAGTATTTTATTTATTTGAAGCCTGGCAGGCACAAGTCTCACTAGCCTTCTCTGCATAAATTAAGCAGACATATTTCTTGACACCTGCCCCTGCAGAGCATGTTTTCTAGACCTCTGACCAGGCTCATTTCTCTCCCTGGACTTTCTGCAATTTTTCTTGAAGTCTGGTACCCAAAACTGGAATTGGCTCCCTACTGGGGACTTTACCAATGGAAGGATTACCTCATATGTCTTTTGTACAATTCAGCTGTTTATATATCCCAGAATAATATTTGCTTCTTTCACAACAGGATGCCATGACTGACTCATGCTGAGCTTATGATCCACTACAATTCCCAGATCTTTGCTACTTCTCCTCTCACTTACCATTAAGTTTTCAGGAAGGCATTTAGCCCTATCTAGATGCCAGTTTGTATTCAGGGCTATCCTGCTTCTTTTAGAGCATTTCTTCAATTCCTCAGGCCTTTCCCTCAAGATGCTTGCAATTTTTCAGTGCTTAGAGTCAAAACCAGATTTAAAATACATGCTCTTTAGTCTGTCAAGTCACTGTAATGATAACAGTAGATCTGGACCCTGGGACAGCCCCTCACAGAGCCTTACCTGCTAAATCTGATCAGCACAATACTGAACTGCTGACAGCAGATCCTTGGCTGTCATTCACCAATAAATACTGTGGCTATTTTTCAGCAGCTTTTCAAGAGTCAGTGGTCCTGAAGCCATGACTTTTGGGCAACAGGGCTTCAAACCAAAGCTGACATGGAAAGCAATGCAGCATGTTTTCCAACATTATTGTTCATTGAGCCCAAACAAGTTAGAGGCCCGTGATTCAGACCACAATTCCCTGGGTGTTTATGAAAATGCCATTTGAAGCGGTGCAAAAACCTTACTGAATTCTTGCCTATCCACATGACTTGTTACTCCGTCATAGGAAAAACAAACAAAGGAACAGGCTGGCTTGATATGATCTGGTTGTGACAAATCACGTTGATAATTATTTATCGCTTTGCCCTCTTGCACATTATTTGAACCCTTGTTCGATGATCTTTCTGGGAAATGAAAGTCAGGTCAATTGGGATTCTGTGTCCTCTTTTTTTTCCTTTTTTTTTCAACAGACTCTCTTTCAGCCTTTTTCTAGCCCTGCATCATCCAAATTCTCAAAGATAATTACCATGGCCTTCAGGATTGTTCCTCCAGTTCCCTAAGTAACCTAGGGTGAGTTACAGCCCTGAATGATCCAAGAAAATCTAATTTATCTCTGCAGTTTCTAAACATTCTTTTTCTATTCTTGCCTGAGTTCTTACCCTTTTGTGGCTGGTGTTAACTGTGTCAGCCATCTGACTACAGTCAGGCTTTTTAATGAAGACTGAAGCAATAAAAGGCATTAAACATTTTGGCCTTCTTGGCATGTTTTGTTATTAGCTTTCCTGTCCCATTTATTAGCTGGCCAATGCTTTCTCTGGTCCTCCTCTTACTGCCAAGGAAGTTATACAGTGTTTTCACTTTATCCTTTATATCTCTATATCGTACTTTTTGTGTTGGCCTTTCTTATTTTCTCTAAATACTTGTGGTATTCTCTTATACTCACTTTTAGCTTCCTGACCTGGATTTCACTTTCTGTATATTTCTTTTGCACTTTTACAGTTGCTAAAGAATTACTGACTTGGCCAGACTGGCCTGTTTCTAGAAATGGTATCTTTTCCTGCCACTGAATGAATTTGGAGGACAGGTTTACTTTCTTTAACAAATACTGATTCTTCTGTTCCATTCTTTTTTCACTTGATCCTTATTGTTCATATTTTATGAGTGTACTCAGACTTGCTTAGCACTTTTTTCTCTGATTAGATCACAAAGATTATGACTTCTCCCCTGAAGGAGACTATTGTCTAAAAGAAAATCGTAAATGTCTGGGACATCCTTTAATAAGGATTGGCATATGACTTTTCAGGAATCCAAGTGACATGAGCACAGTCTTCAGTCTTGAGCTAGTAATATATAATCCATTGACAAAAGAATGGGCCAAAAAAGGATGGTTCAGAGAACTTCAATAACGATGTAAATGAAGCAGTTAATGATCTTATTAGATCTAAATGCCGGACTAAGGTTAGATATGCCTGATGGATTTGCTAATGATAATGATTTGGCTGATGCCTATACATACAAACCTAATGAATATCTATTGCTTTCTGGCTTTCCCAGTTTTATTTAGTGAGGTTAAGAAAGCATTACTTCAAATGAGTTTGAATAAAAGTGCAGTGGCAAGCAACCTTGACCACAAATTATTTAAAATAATTGTTTCATCCACTCTAAAATTAGAAACAGATTTATGTCACGTCTTTCTTCATTGCAAAACACTGTAGTGTCACTGTACATGATGACATTTTCCAGTGAGGCAGCATAAAAGCAAATGCTTTCTGTTCGTCAGCTAACCAAAAGCTTGGTGCAGACTCTGGTTTCAACTTTATCAATAGAGTTTTCATTTAGCGGAGTGAAGACTTCAAAGCATTCTGCCACTCAGCCTCGTGTAAAATGTAAGAGGAAGTCTTTGTTTAGGAAATTTAGGGTGATTTCAGGCATCTGGGACAGGCAGTTTGCATGTGATGTGCACAGGCAGCACCTCATCACATTCCTTTAGGTATCACCTGAGAAAGGCACTTCCAATGGGCAATTTAAATATTGGGTCGGTCAATGCTCCCTTAAAGGTAAAGAGGGAGGCAAAGGTTCCTAACTTGCCTAAAGCATCTGCAGCAATGGTCTATAACATGCCCTTCCTGAAGGCTGGATTGCAGCTGTATTGCATTGTGAAAATCCGTCCTATTCCTTGGCATCATCCAGGTCTGGAGAAACTGATGATAACGGGATAAACACCACCCTTGAGAACGGGGATCTGCAGTCTCACTGATATATCTGTAAAAGACATAAGCAAAGATTTACTGGATGCCCTTTTGCACTGTTGAGCATAAATACAGGAGACAGCTGAGAGGAGAAGAGGAGGAGCTGTGATGTGACATATCTGAGATCAAGCACATCATCAGGTGTCACAGGGAGGAGAGGTAGGCACTTGAGTCTTGGTTTCCTGTGCCACACTGGTTTCCCTACTATGTACCTGTGCCTGTTCAAGTATGTAAGATTAACACAGACAGTAAAGCCTTTTCCTGTGTATTTATCTAAAAATAACTAGAGCTGTGTGCTCAGGAATAATGACTGTCTGGCGAAACCTGTAACAAGTGCTAGCGCTGCTTGAGGCTTTTTAAACTTTAAAAAATAATAAGTTACAGTTTTTCCCCCGCTGAAAAAAGAAGGCCAAGATAGAACAGCTACAGCATAATAGGCCGAATTATTTTTGTCTGTTGGTTTGGCTGTGAGTTGTTTGTGTGTCTGTATTTGTGTTTGTGTGTGTCTGGCTGTGCTTGTGTGTATGTGCCCATACATTGTTAGTTTTCAATATCTTTGTAGACAGTGAGAGTGAAAGCTTGTCAAGTTGGTCTATTCATGCTGCATAGCTAACAGGGAGGAATGACTTCCTTATCACAAGCTAAATGACAAAACCTCTCAGAATTAATTAACATTGACAGGAATGCAAGAGTCCTCACAACACCTTTCTAGAGAACAGTCAGCAACATTTGTGTCATTCTGTATTAATCTAAAGAGATTTAGACCACTGCAATGTTCAATTTTCACTTTGTATTAAAATAAACATCTATTTGTGTTCAGCATTGTAATAGGGACACAAGGGGGCTATTTCTGCGAACAGGAATTACCCTTCTCTCCAAGTTTGGTGGCTGTGATGAGGCCACAGTCCTGCAGTCTCACTCTTAAAGCTCAGGGAGCTGACAGGCATCCACACTAGCACATAACTCAGCATAGTCTGTGATTCTGTCATCTCTCTACCCTACTGACAGAGGCTGCACAAGCCAACTCAGAAACAGAGCTGATTCTGCCCAGGAAATCAAACCCATCCACACCTTATTGTGCAACTGAACAATGTGTTATTCATTGTGTACAGAAATACCACATGTGAACATCCTAAATCTCCATGGTGCAACACGGGGAATGAATGGTGCGGAGATGCTGCTCGGTTCCCACCAAGGTGAATGGGAGCAGAGGATATTCAGCACACCCTAGGAAGACATCCAACACCTTGGAGATTTTATCTGAAGCCTGATATGCACTAAAAAGTCTTTTTGACAGAGTGTGCTATGGGCAGACACAAGCCTGCTCTGCTGGTATTTGGAGCAAAGAGAGCTGCATGACCATGTTAGTACAGAACCAGCCAGTGCTGGTAAACTCTGCTGAGTCTGGGTGTGTTATTTCAGGCTTGGCAAACTGCTGCCACCATCACCTGCTTTTTCTTCAGCTCAAAGGAGATTCACCAGGGAGCTTCAGTCTGCACAGAGCAGTAGCAAGGGCAAGCTCACATCAGCAGGTTTAATTTTTCTTCCAGGCTTTGTATATGACGACATACTTCTAGCTTACAAAGCTTGAAAAAAAACAGAAACATGCACTAGCCCCTTGTTCCTGCCTGGAAGAAACAAGGAATGCTGGTCCTTACACTGGCCAGGACTAGGGATTGGGTAAATCCTACTGCTACAGACACAAACCTCTTCATACGCTTGTGCCATTCACACGTAAGTGAATTGTAGGAGGACGAAACATCAAAGGCTGTATGTACCTGTGGTCATCAGCACTGAGGCACTGTGAGCTTCTGCTTCATCTTTTCTACAACAGTTGCTCAGCAAATACCTGTTCCCCCAGTGCTGTGTGCTGGCTGCTGTAGCCACAATTTCAAAGTCTGCTCACTGAGGTTAAATTGATCACTGGCTCCACTTCCCCTGTATGTTTTTAAAAACATATTTTGTGTTGGAAAAAATTCTTTTCCTCACAGGTTCCATGAGTGAACAGGTACATTTAGCTTACCCCAAAGAGAGAATGCATTAAACTTTTGTTCCTGCCTGGAGTAAGCAAAAAGCATCATTTTTACACCCTCAGTGTTTAGGGAGTGGGTGAATCCCACTGCCCTGGGCCTGCAGGAATAAATCCTTACAAACCAGGAGGAAGCATGAACTTCAGAAGAGTGAAGCAAGGTGAAATCAGGTCCAGGTATTTCTATCAGAGTTACACTGGGGAGATTTAGTGGAATGAGTAAATCCATCAGTCGTGTGACCTCATCACAAGAAATCCCTCCTGGCTGAGAACCCCCCAAGGAGCCTCCAAGCTCTACAGAGGAGAAAGAGTCCTTCTGGGGTAAAAAAAATGGCAACACAGACACTTTAGCTGGGGTGGGCTCAAGCAGAAGGGTCATTTTGCACTTAGAACCAGTGTGTGGAGAGCAATAGGGAAAAAGACAAAAAAGGTATTTTTATTTCCTTTCTAACATTAGATTTTCCTCATTCAGCAATGTCACAGAATGATTTACTTGAAAGTAGAGCCCTTTCCTACACACATGGTGCAAAGACCCTGCTAACACAGGGTCTCAAAAATCTTTATCAAGTGTGTGCCTCTGAGTACCTGCCTCTGTGAATCACATTATCACTCATCAGCCTGGGGTCTGTCAGTGCCTCTGTTGC
Source organism: Coloeus monedula (assembly GCF_965178545.1). NCBI lineage: Eukaryota > Metazoa > Chordata > Aves > Passeriformes > Corvidae > Coloeus > Coloeus monedula. Next base: position 145,008,347 of record NC_138781.1, read on the forward strand.
ACAGCTGATGTTCTCAGGGATTTTTCAAGGGGGAAAATAGGAGCATGTGTCCTCACAGTTGCTCATACCTACACGTACTCTAGAAAATCAATCATCCCAAGCTTCTCCAATATTTCTGCCATTGTTTTCAGATCCCCAGCTCTCCCCAAGAAGCAAGGACTTGGACTGCTGTAGGACTTCCTGACCTCATATGGTTTACACAAAGTAGCAACAGTCAATTCAGCAAACAGCATTTCCACAGCAGAGCAACACCAGCTTCTGGGATAACGCATCTGGTCCCATGCTTGTGGCAGTGGCAGTGCTGTATGTTTCCAGAGAAGTTGCTTTCATCATCCCAAAGTTTTTCATCCATGTATCATAATACATGTGTCCCCATTGCAGGGCAGATGTTTTTCCCACTTTCTGTTGCAATCCTAATTATCCAGACTAACAGACCTGCTGGAGCACAGCAGATTTCCTTCCTTTCTCAGCATATGGGTTCCCCTCTAAGAGAGGGACGGTGCCTTGCAAGACCCCATTGCAACACACTTGCCACCAGAGAGTGCAGCTGCACCCAGGCCTGGCAAGTCAGATGTGCTCTGAACTGTTCTGTGCTATTTCCATGAGCCTAGAAGCAATGGCAACTGGGACACCTCAGTCACATCCAGTTTTGAACACTAAAGGACAAAATTACACAATGGCAGGGCTGTCCCTAAGCACTCACAAATACCTCGTACAACAGTACCTCCCATAAAGCAATTTGCTATATCCCAGCGTGTAATCCCTCTACTGTTGCTGTGAAAGTTGTTGGGATATGTACATGTATTTTAGTACTTCTTCAGTTAATTTGCCCAGGGTAAAGATACACAGTGTTGCCACCTCTGTGTCTTGACTGCTCAGTGCTAATGGCAATGACGTGTTTTGTGAGAAAGCACTAAAATATAAATGTATTTGAATTATCCAGATTACATCTCACTATCTTGAACCTTTGGAAGACTGGGTGCATCTCTCCAGAATTTTTTAAGCTGAAAGAGCTTCCCAAACTCTTTTGTATTAGCTCAGTCCTGGAGCCAGGGGCAGGCTGCCCCAAGGCTGTCCCATTTATGTTGCTAGAAAGCACCAACAGCCATCTACCATCACAAGGGTGTTGCGAGAGCAGAGCATGCACAATCCATGCTCCCTGCATCTGGGGCAGTGGGAGCCAGCAGTGGGGAAGGTATGTCTGGAAACCAGAAGGGGTGTATATGGCACAACACAGCACTAAGCAGACAGCCAAAGGAGCTCAGGCTCTTGTAAATTAAACAAATACCAGCAGCGGATAACTTCAGGGAGAAATCTCTTATTCTTTTGAAAAAACCCTAGCAACTTGTTTTAATTGTAAAGAAATAATCAGAGGCAATGAGTTTGAGAGAGTTAGTCTATTAATCATTTATTGTGTTATTTTTATATGGTATTGTGCTGCTGCTATGATATGTTAAGTATTGCAGCTTGATGTGTGGTCCCCAGGCCCAAGGAGTCCTATAAATTAGATGGATTTTTCTAAAGTTCTCTCAGTGAGAAAAGTTCCAGAAAAAGTGAGAATAGCTACATATTGTTCTATCTCCTTAGATGCAAAATAACCCCAGTTGACTGTGTATTATCCTAGCTGCACAATATTTTTGTGGGAATTGTATCCACAAGAATTCCTTCTTTTTTATGGGGTTTTGAACAGGAGAACTAAATGGCTATTGCGAGGTACAGCATCCAAATAATAGGAAATTTTCTCAGGTCATTGTAAAGAGACTTAAACCGGAGTAAAATTTGACTTTGTCTTTCCCAGAGAGAGATGTGAGAAAGGCAACCAATGTTCCTGGCCCAACCTTCTTTATTAATGAGCTGGAGTCAATGTCAGACTTTCTCCTATGAAGTATAAAAGGAGGTAATCCTTCATTCACCCAAATGGGTCAGAAGGAGTGCTCCTGACTTGTGTGCACTCCAGACATGTGATCTGAGGGACCCCAAAGCCTTCCACTGCTCTCAGAAAGATTACAAAAGTCTGACCTGCTGTAAGAGCCATCTCTAGCCAAAGTCACAAAAGGTCGTGTTTCCTCCTATCCAATCCATGGGACCATTTTTTTTCCAGTAAAGCTATTCCCCTTGCAAAATTATTATGTGCCTGTCCTGACAGGAGCAAATGTACACCTGAAGCAGTTGCTGCTGGAGTGGGGTGAAATATAGGTTCAAAATTTGCTGAAAATGAGAGCTCTCCTCATTCCTTTTTCTCTTTAGTTTTTAACCAGAACAATATCAGGTCTAATGTATTAACAAATCAAAGCTGACTGCACTCGGCACCTCTCAGGAAAGCCCCAGGTTACAGGAAACACCCTTGGAAGGGATATCAGAATCACCAAACATGGTATGAACTGGTAACATTGGAACTTGCAAAAAGATTAACAAAAATCAGCTTGTGTATTTAAAAATAAACCTGATCCAGAGTCTGAGAAAGAAAAGGTACATGGAACTCTATATAAAATGTTTAGGGTTTTCTGCTCTATAAATTGGTAATATCTGTTTTCTTAAAAAAAAAACCAACAACAAAAAACAACAACAACAATAACCAAACAGAACAAAACCCAACAAAAAACTAAATTCTGGACAATCTGGTCTTGCAGTCTTTATGCCCAATTTCTCTGCATACAATGTCTAAAGAACCAGGTTTTGAAATTGTGCAGTGAAGTATAATTTGATTCAGTAAATTATCAGTATTGAAAATACTATGAGAAATGGCCACAACAAATAGCATCACAGGGATGGGATGTTTCCAATGGCTCTCCCTTTGGTAAGCCTCTCGATTAATTTACACTGGAAGTTTTGCCTGAAAATGGACCAAGTAGAGACTGCAAGATTTTGATGCTTTTTATTAATTCGATGGAAAAATATTAATATGATCCAACTTTCATTGAAGTCAGTGGAAAACTCCTATTTAAGGAGCAGGCTTACTGTGGCCAAAAAGTAAACCCTAAATTCCATCAGTACAATTATTCTTTTGGGATCTTCATCCAGTCTGATTCATTGTAATCTTGGACAAAATTTGGCTATTTCCTCTACAGAAGTGTGTCAGGTTTTTATTAACGTTTCAAGATGACCATAATAACTTTTTGGCTAAGGCCACAAAGTGCCTTTCAATCACTTAAACCCACCCAGTGATGCTTGTTAAGGTCTGGACTGGAGAACCCCAAAAAATCAGACTGGGCAGTGCTTCCTCATTGCTCCTCAGAAAATATGTGTAAAAAAAGGAACTAAACAAATGGAACAGTGAAACAACCAGCCAGGTTTATGCAAAGGCATGATCCTGGCTGGAGGGCTGTTACACCCTTAAACTAAAAGGATATTATGGCTTGTGAATATGGCAGAAGCAGCAGGACACTTGCCAGCTCCACTGAGACACTGCACAGCCCCATCAGTCATGGCATTCCCACTAATGTTTCCTGCCTCTCCACAGGGCTTCATGCACTACACACAAGGCAGATGCACAGACTGCCTGGGTTCTGGCAGTAAGCAGGGTTTGACATACTTTTTAACTTAAAGCATGACTCCTGGGGCAGGCAGAACATATGGCTCCCTGAGACAGGTTACATCTATCATCTGAGAGCATGGGTGGAGCAAGCTCGGGTCTAGCTGCAGTAATTAGGCTGCAGGGCCAAGACCATGCAGGTGTGAGGATTAAGGTTGTCTGAACTTCTGCTTGCATGTAAACGTTGCCTTACTAAGTCAGCTAAAAGAAGGGACTGTTGGAAAGCTGGCTACCTGCTCAGGTCTGCTTAGGTGTCTTGAGGTGGCTCTATTTGATGCTGGCTGGTGAAAAAAGTTGATTACCACCTAGAGTCAGAGCTGTCAAAGACTTACTTCAGTCCTCCTTCCTCTGCCACCCATGTGTTCCTCATACCTGGAGGTGAGCAAAGAATGAAATGTAATTTCTAACCTGTGCTAGAAATATGTGTCTCCTCTCACGCAAAATATTCAGTCTTCTTTTATTAGTGCCGTTTAGGAGCTAGAGGCTTTACCTACAGCAGCAAAATAAAAAATTTTGGTCTCCAGGGAACACTCCAGAGACCACAAATCTGCCAGTGTTGCTCTTGTATTGCTGGAATGGTCCTTAACATGGATACAGGCTGGTACAAGTAACATTTTCCAGGAGTGGGGGGGGGGGGTCCCGGGAGCAGGGGAATCCAGCCAGAGTCACGATATGAACACCGATCCGATTTGAGCATTGTGCTCCAGTTTTATTGTTCGGTTACACCAAGTTATACTTTTTCCAAAGTTCATGCCCCTTTCCCATGAGAAAGCTTCTAAGCAGCGGGGGAGCTGACCAGTGAATACCTTTTCCCAAGGCTGTTCAAGGCTGCTGGCTAGCAGGTGCCTTGCAAGCCTGTTTTCAGCCTGAGGCCCCATCAGGGGTACTTCTGCAACAGCCCTGGGATGCCCAAGCCCTCCTGGGGTATCCTATATTCCACAAGGAATCCCTCTACATTTTCCCAAGCCATTCCCGGTTCAGAGACCTCAAAGATCAGGAGCCACTCTCAGTCTGGATTTTGCATACCGCCTTCCTGTTTAGAAGACTAAGAGAGGTCAGTGTCATGGACAAAACCCCTTTGTGCCAGCTGGCATCAGAGAGCAGTGCCAGACCTGTTGAGTTACTGTTATTGATGTAGCCACCACATCCACGTGAAGTAAGAGAGTTATTTTTATAACTGTATTCTTGTACAGAAGGGAAATGAGGATGGGAAATGGAGGTCTCCATTCAAACAGTTACCAACAATGCTGAGGTGTTTGCCTTTGGCATTGCAGTTACAGTAGCATCTCTCCCCTCCAGCTCCTCCAGACTGCAGCCTTCACGCAGCCGAGGGAGAGAAACCTGGGTTGTCTGAGCATGGCTATAATTGCCATGGGCAAGATGAAACAGAACGTCTGTAATAAATCTAAGGGAACCTGAACTCAGACATTTTAAGACCTTCTTTCTTCACCTCTGGTACTCAATGTACAGTGCCAACCACCCAAGACCTTGAATTCTCAGAGCAGCCCCACATCTGCAGGTTTTATTGACTTCAGCTGGCTTTGTGAAAATCAGATTTCAATGCCCTATGTAGAATTCCCGGAAAATAATGAAGGAAATATTAGCAGCTACTTTCAGAAATTTGGGGGGAGAATTCTATGCAGCCTCCCAAAGGGACTTACGACAGAAGCAGAGATAGAAGCTACACCCCGTAGACCACAGTGAATTACCTTAACCACAAGACTATTCCACTTCTTCCTGCTTTGTACGTGACATAGGCCTGCTTCATTCTCTATCCATCACAGATACATTGGAAGAATCAGAAGCCCTGTGGAAAAATGGAGTAAGATGAAATAAATAGAGTGTCACATCCTGTATGTACTAAAGGTCAGACAGTGAAAGGTCTGTAGGCAATGGGTCAGCTTTGTCCAGCCTAGAGAAAAAGCAGTGTTTAGCTTATATTTAATTAATATGGACTAATTCAAGTTAAGACTGTATGTCCTACATCCACATAAAAAAATGGGATGAATTTAAGTCCAGCTTGCTCAGTTCATGTTAACTACCTTTCTAGTCTGGGCAAGGCTCCCATTCGCTGAAAAATATGTGATGAACAACTCTCTGCCTCTTGGTGCATGAGCCACTCTCAATTTAATGCAAATAAAAATCTGCAGTGTTAAAATACAGTATTAGTACTGCTTCAGCAGAGCATGGTTGTCAGTTTTCCAGCTGCACTCATATTTATGCATATGTTGATGGAAATGGAGGTATTAATGTTACAGACAATGAAAAAGGAAAAATAGTAGCAAAGTAAAGTAAACAGGGATTATGGAATTTGCTTTGACCTCGGTTTCACCCAGAGAAAAAAGAATGATGCCTATGCAGTCATTAGAGTTGCTTCAGTAGTGGAGGACCAGTGTCACCAAAAGGCTCTGTTGAAAACACATCACTGTCCCTAGGAAAGGGCACCTTCTCCACAACATTGCACCTGAAATAAAATCTGAGTCTATTACAGCTGGTGGTGGGGTCCGTGGCTGCGACCCAGGAAGATATGACCGGTCCGGGGAGATGGTCCCGAAAGGAATCGCCTGCCCGAAGTCTGGTATCTTCCTCTCAGCTGCTGGCAGAGGAGCCCTTGCAGAAGCTATCAGCTCTTTAGTGATTATCAGCTCGTGATTTCAGCTCAGCTCTGCAGGGCTGCCTCTAAGGCCAAACCAGACCAGAGAGAGAGACGAGAAGACCCGTGTGGCTGGTTCCGCACGAAGGTAGCTTTATTGGTGGTTCCCTCCGGCGAAGGGAAGGCCAGTGACGAGCTCTCCCTGTACAGGGGCGAACTGGTCTTCTTTTATAGGGATACAGGGGATCAGCAAGGGGACCAATGGGTTACAGAGGGTCTGGGATAGACCAATGGGTTACAGAAAGATCTGCATAGGGTCTCCCAAAGGATTGTGGGTCTACTTTTCCTCACCATGACTCAAAAGTCCTTTCCTTTCCAGGGAGTCCTGCTGGGTGATTGCGAAATCTCTTATCTCAGCAGACATCCCTCCAGGGCAGTGGCTGGGCATATCCCACAACTCCCCCTTCTGTATTTATTAAAAGGGCATTCCCAGCAGCCTTTCTGCAGCAACGTAGGAGGCAAGAGAACATAAGTAACACAATAATAATTACAATGAATACCCACAAAGCTCCCTTAATCAAAGATACAATCCATCCCGTTATTCCCCATCGTCCAAAAAGTCATTGTCTACTTTTAGGTCATCAAGGCTGTGGTGAGGAGAGCATCAATGTAGACACATTTCATCTTTGGGCAGGGATGGGGCTTCTGAGAGGGAATACAAGCAAGATTTTGTTAGCTTTGTGGTGAGAGGGGAGGTTTTGGGGTTTAGGGAAGTTTGACAAGGGTTGAGGGAAGGGGATATTTTGGGGTAGCAAGGGGTGATAACATATAAACTAGGGATCAGTTTTTCCAGGCTGTGTCTGGCCTACGGCTTGACTGTTTGCTGTAGCTTCTTGTTCAGCTTTCTGTTTCGTCTGCTGCCGTGTGCTGGGACGATCTTTTTCCTGGTTGGTGGGCATCCGGCGACGTTTTCGTCTCCATGCCGAGCTGGTCTGGTTTTGTGGAGGTCCTGTATTTGTCTCAGGAGAGTTCTTGGTGTTTGTAGTAGCAGTGTTTGTAGGGCCTAAGTATGGTTTAATGCTTTTTCCTGGGAACCACTTCGGGCCAGATGGTAGCTGGACACAGGCGTAGCCTCTCCCCCAGGTAATCAATTGGAAAGGCCCAGATACCTGGTGTGTTTCAGGGTCCTTCACCAGCACTGGTGGCTTCTCCGTGAGCTTAGCTTGGGTTGAATTTGAGAAGTGGCGGAGTACTGGTGGGTCAGGCTCTGACGAGGTACCATTTAGGAAGTTAATGACATAGAGAGCCTTACAGAGTCTTTCAACAGGAGACAAGATTTCCGTTTCTCTCCGTTGCTGGTTGAGGACTCTTTTGAGGGTTTGGTGGGTCCTTTCTACAATGGATTGTCCTGTGGGATTGCTAGGTATGCCTGTCTTGTGTTTTATTCCCCATTGGTTGAAGAAATCTTTTAACTTGTGAGAGGTGTAGGCAGGCCCATTATCTGTTTTGATTTCTTCAGGGACTCCCAGGGTGGCGAAGGCAAGGAGAAAATGCTTGATGACGTGGATGGCACTTTCTCCTGCATGGGCTGATGCAAACACTGCCCCAGAAAATGTGTCAACTGACACGTGCACGTATTTGGATCTCCCAAAGGATGGGAAGTGGGTTACATCAGTTTGCCACAATTGGCAGCTGTTCAGACCGCGGGGGTTGACTCCGGTACCCATAGATGGTATTTGGTAGTTCTGGCAGTTCGGGCACGTTGCAATGATAGCTTTTGCTTGATCTTTTGAAAGCTTGAACATTCTGACGAGTGCAGGAATGTTTTGGTGAAAAAATGCATGTGACAACTTTGCCTGGGCAAAGATGTCAGGGACGTTTGCAGTCTCTGCTGGCATGGCCAGTGCATCTGCTCTCCTGTTCCCTTCAGCAATGGGGCCAGGGAGGTTAGTGTGTGACCTCATATGCATGATGTAGTAAGGCTGTTTTCTGTGCGAGATTAAATGGATTAATGTAGAAACCAATTGGTATAGTTTTTGGTTGGAGACCTCCTTTAGAAAAGCATGTTCAGCCCTCATAGCTATACCAGCGACATAAGCCGAATCTGTGACCAGATTAAAAGGTTCATCTTTAAACTTCTCAAAGGCTCTGACAACAGCTGCTAATTCAGCAATCTGTGGAGATCCCTCTACTATTTGGATATCAGATTCCCATTTCTGGGTATTGGGTTGTCTCCATGTCATGACAGACCGATGTGATGAACCATCAGTAAAGACGGTCAGAGCTTTAAGAGGTTTTCTACTTTGGATTAATTTTGGAATCAATTTAAAAGCTGCTTCACGGTAGAAAAGTCTATGTTTTGGCATGTGAACGGAAATTTGGCCTGTGTAGCTATCTAGGGCTAACTGGAGGCTCTCATTGGTCCGAAGCAACAGCTTCAGATCTTCAGTAGTCAATGGCAAGTATATGCATGTGAACTCACACCCTGCAAGAGAGCGGAGACGAGTTCTGGCCTTTTTTATTAAATGTGCCATTACTTCTTGGAAGGTGGTTAATCTCTTTGTAGGTTGATGGCTTGTGAAGACCCATTCAAGTATCAGCAAAGGGTCTCTGAGTTTAGGGTCCCATTGGAAGATCAGTCCATGGAAACAGGGAGCTTTACCCAAAACTGCAAACTGAAGAGGCAGGCTGGGTTCAATGCGATGGGCTTGGCGTGAAGACAGGGCTTCTTGAACTTTAGTGATGGTATCTCGGGCTTCAGGTGTGAGGACGCATGGAGAGTCCAAGTCTTTGCTGCCGCGGAGGAGGTTGAACAGGGGATCAAGGTCTTCATTTGTAACTCCCAGTAGGGGGCGTATCCAATTTATGGATCCACACAGGCTGTGTAAGTCCCTTAGGGTTTTAGGGTCCTTTTTGATGGAGAGTTGCTGGGGTACGATGGTTCTCTCATGGATCTGGAGGCCGAGGTAAGTCCATGGGCTGGAGTGCTGCACTTTGTCTTCACGAATCTCGAACCCTGCTTCTTCTATGGCTTCAATTGTCTTTTTAAGAGTTCTGTCCAAGTAAGTTTTTTCTGATGCACAGATTAGTATGTCATCCATATAGTGGTAAATGATTGCTTCTGGAAACAGGCTTCTGATGGGGGATAGAATGTGGGCGACATACCACTGGCAGATGGTCGGGCTGTTCTTCATGCCTTGTGGGAGGACGAGCCAATGGTACCTTCTGAGTGGGGCTTTATTGTTAAGAGAAGGGATGGAGAAGGCGAACCGTGGTGCATCCTGGGGATGGAGCGGGATGTTAAAGAAACAGTCTTTAATGTCTATGATGGCCAGCAGCCAGTCTCGGGGCAGCATGGATGGTGATGGCAGGCCGGGTTGGAGGGGGCCCATGTCTTCAATGACCTCATTGATCTTTCGTAGGTCATGGAGTAGTCTCCATTTGTTTGTGCCGGGCTTTTTCAGTACAAAGACAGGTGAATTCCAAGGACTTGTAGTCTCAGTGATATGACCTTTGGCAAGTTGCTCTTCCACCAGGGCTTCCAGCGCGCTGAGTTTTTCTTTATCAAGGGGCCACTGCCTTGTCCATTTTGGGTTGTCAGTCTTCCAGGTGAGTGGGGGAGTAGATGGCAGCGCGCGTTTCTCAGTGGCCCCAGTCAGAAATCCTGGCTGGGAATGGTAAGAGTGGCACCCCACTGGGATAGAAGGTCTCTGCCCCATAAGGTGATGGGGGCTCTTACCACGAATGGTCGGGTGGTCGCTATCTTGCCCTCAGGTCCTTCAATGACAACATTCCGTTTGCTTCTCATGGATACTGCAACTCCACCAATCCCGGAGATCATACCTGCCACTGGCTCCAGTTCCCAATTCTCTGGCCACTCGGAGCGGGCGATGATGGTCACGTCTGCTCCGGTGTCCAGCATCCCTGGGCGGTAGACCCTCTCTCCTTTACAGAACAAGCTGCACTCAATGGTCGGTTTGTTTGAGCCCACGATCTCTATCCACATTGCTGTAGGATTGAGGGGAAGCTGTTCTGGGCGGTTCTGTGGAAGTAAAAAAGCTTGAGCAATCGTTGTTCCCTGTGGGAGAAAGAAAGGTGTGTCCGTGCAGCAAAGCTGGACAAGAATCTCTTGTCCAGGGTGCACTGTTTGTATCTCAGGTAATACAAAGAGTTGTTCTGGACCATGGATGGTATCGCTTAGGATAAGAATGTCCCATGGGCCGTCATGCGGTCCATACTTTCCTGTGGGGATACGATAAAAACGCTTGTCAACAAAGTTAAATGGCAGTGATGTTACCAGTTGGCGTCTCGTTCCGATCGGTAGCGCTCCGTGTGTTGGATCCTTTTCATGTGTTCTGGGATCGCCTGGGATGATGGTGCTGGGCGAGGTCCAGCTGTCTGCTCTCGGTGGTCCGATGTGGAGTTCACCGCTGCGGCAGGGTAGTATGGCCTTTGATTTGTTGTCTGAGCGCGGGGCCTTGACACCGCGCTTCGATAGAAGTTTTTTGGACGCTGCTGGTGCTGTTGCTGTCTCTGGTGCCTTTGGTAGGCGGCGCGATGGTCCTGGGTGGGTGACCTTTGTGGGCAGTCCTTTATAAAGTGTCCAAGTTCGCCACAATAGAAACAGCGGGCATTCTCCTTAGAGACTGCTGCAGCAAATGCACTGGAAACTCCCTCTGTGATGCCCTTTACAACTGCTTGGGTCATTGTGTTCTCTGTGGATGTGTGTCTAGTACAGGTCTCTATCATTTGTTCTATTGTGGGTTCTGTGTCCATGGGTAGGGCCCTCAAGATATTCTTACATTGTTCGTTAGCATTTACCATGGCAAGTTTGCTCAAGAGTTCTTTTCGTCCATCCGGACTTTCTATCTGTTTTTCTAAGCTAGCTTTCAAACGATCAACAAACTGAATGAAGCTTTCATTTGCTGACTGTTTGATGTTAGAGAAATATTGTGTAGGAACAGAATCATCAGGGGTGAGAAACAGCGATGTCTTAGCTGCAATAGCTATGTCTTGTAATGCTACTTCAGGTAAGGTTGTAGCTTGATCTAAAGGTTTTTGGAGGTCACCTTCTCCAGCCAGTTGTTCTATTGTCCAATTTGTCTGATTTGCATCTTTAGCATAAGTGTCAGATAGTGTTTTTAAGTGTCTTTTCCAATGCCTTTCCCATAACATATATTCGGCAGGGGAAAGGATGCAGTTAATAATGTTTTTAATATCATGTGGTACTAATGTATAGGCAGAGAAAGTGGCTTCCAATAAGTTTCTAAAGAAATGTGATCCTCTCCCATGGTCTTTTGCTGCCTTGCTAAGCTCTTTGATTTCTCTGTATGGGAAAGGCTCCCATGCTTTTGTAGATATGCCACCCCTCCTCCCTCTCCCTATAATGACTGGAAAAGCTGAAATTTTCTGAGCCAACTCCCAATCCCCCTCCCGGTTTGCTTCTCTGCGTGTCTGTGCCCACCGGTCTTCAGATTCAGAGTCAGAGCTGCTGCTACTGTCATCTGAACAGAAAGGATAGGCCATGGCAGGCCGGGGCTGGGATACAGGCGTAGCGCGGCGTTTTTGAAATGCCGGCTCTGCTTTACCCAGGGCAGGAATGGCGGGGGGTCGGGGGTGCTTTGAGGGGTGGGAAGGGGTCTTGTTATGGCAGCAAGTGGGTGAAGAGGTTGTACAGCAGGAGGTCGTTTGGGGGGGCGGATTACAGGTAGTGCCGGTTTCGCAATTCCATGTGGAGTCGGGGTGGGCGATAGGAGGATGGGGGGGGGCAGTAGGCTCTAGGACAGCAGCGGGGGGAATGGGGATTGCGCAAGAACCCGTAGTAGGGGGAGGGGGGGGTGCAGGGAGAGGGGGAACATCAGCAGGGATTGCGCAAGATGCAGCTGGGTGGGGGGAGAGCGGGTGTGCCGGCGCCTGCCAGGGTGCCAGGGCCATGTGCGGTGGGGGAAGGGGGGAGGGAGATTCCATTCTATGGGCGATAGCCTGAGGCGGTGCCGCGGATAGCTGCGTTCCCCCAGCGGCGAGAGGGGCAGACGCGGCAGGAAACTGGGACGCGGTGGGGTGGGGGGGGTCGGAGGCACCGCGGGCCGGTGCGAGAGGGGGAAGGGTGGTGTCGTGCGGGGAGGGTTGCGGGATGCCAGGGGCACAGGGAGACGGGGCTGGGGGGGGTTCAGAGTCATCCACGCCGGGGAGGGGGGATGAGTCTGAGATAGGTACCGCGTGCGCTGCCTGGGGGGTGACAGCGGAACCGACGGGGCGAGCGGGGGGGGCCGGGTACAGGGGGACCGCCGGGAACAGGGGAGCAGGGAAGGGAAGTGGGGGGGCTGGCGCCCCAGCCGGGCCAGGGCCGGGGCAGCTGGCTGGGTCCGCGCTCTGGCTGGCCATTGCCCGAGGCGGAGAGGGGGGGTGGGAGGGGGGAAGGGCAGAAAAGGGGTTCGGCTGAGGGGGGGTTTTCGCACGACACGTTGTAACCAGTAAATGAAATAAAGGAATGAATTTGGAAACTGACAGGTTTCCCGAGGCTTGAGAGGAATACAGTTTGTTCCCCACACTGTCCCAGAATGAATCAGAAAGAACAGAATCGATGGTAGCTTCAGGGAAATTTAGAGATAGCCAATTACTGAAAGATTTGAGATTTTTCTTAGAAAGAACACCTTTACAGAATTTAAAGTCAGATTTTAAGAGAAGAGTCAGAAGAAAGGGGTATAGGTCTCTCTCAGATTGGGAAAGGCTGGGTTTAGTTTGCCTTTGTCCCATCTTAGTTCCTCCCTCAGCAGAAAAGAGAAAAAACCAAAAAAACTTAAAATGCGCGCAAGACGAGAGCAGAGCCCCAGGTTTAAACTTACAAATCCCGTTTCTGGTGGGGCTGGCTCCTGGAAAAGTCTGCTGGGGGGATGGTCTGGCAGTTCGATCCTCAGGGACTTTGTCCTTGGTGGGAGATGAGGGACTCGAACTGTCCCCGTCCGAAAGGCCTGCTAAAACGTAGGTCTATCTTCAGAGGAGCAGCACACGAACGGCTGGTTCTGTCTTGGTGATCAAGACGCAGCTCAGGCCAGGTCCGGGTTGTCCAGGATCCAAGGCTGTTCGGGCGCCAGTTATTACAGCTGGTAGTGGGGTCCGTGGCTGCGACCCAGGAAGATATGACCGGTCCGGGGAGATGGTCCCGAAAGGAATCGCCTGCCCGAAGTCTGGTATCTTCCTCTCAGCTGCTGGCAGAGGAGCCCTTGCAGAAGCTATCAGCTCTTTAGTGATTATCAGCTCGTGATTTCAGCTCAGCTCTGCAGGGCTGCCTCTAAGGCCAAACCAGACCAGAGAGAGAGACGAGAAGACCCGTGTGGCTGGTTCCGCACGAAGGTAGCTTTATTGGTGGTTCCCTCCGGCGAAGGGAAGGCCAGTGACGAGCTCTCCCTGTACAGGGGCGAACTGGTCTTCTTTTATAGGGATACAGGGGATCAGCAAGGGGACCAATGGGTTACAGAGGGTCTGGGATAGACCAATGGGTTACAGAAAGATCTGCATAGGGTCTCCCAAAGGATTGTGGGTCTACTTTTCCTCACCATGACTCAAAAGTCCTTTCCTTTCCAGGGAGTCCTGCTGGGTGATTGCGAAATCTCTTATCTCAGCAGACATCCCTCCAGGGCAGTGGCTGGGCATATCCCACATGAGTCTATCCACTCAGCAGCCTAAACTGCCTATAATTCCATGTATGGGGGTTAGTCAGCATGGGCCTGCCAGTGGCCTGGGGTCACTTCTGCCCACAGGACATTTTCTCCACAGCACTGCCTGCTTCAAGAGGGACACCTAGTTGAGAACCTATGAACAGTGGTGTTCCTGCCACTGCAGTGCCCAGCCAGGTCCTCAGTGCCCATGCCGGTAGGAAGGGACCAAGTTATAGCAATATGAGTCAAAAAGGATCCCAAACATGGCTTCTGGGCCCTGTGGTTGACTAGTCTGAGCCAGCTTTGGTCACCCGACAGCTGTAAGAACCCCTACCTCCCCTGATCTACCAACCACAGCTGCAAGATCCTGGAGAGAGCCCTGTTCCACCTCCTGCCTTTCCTCACACTGTCAGGTCCTTAGCTCTGCACAGGAGCTGCCTAGGCAGCAGCACTGGTTTACCACAGCTGAGCTCTGCAATTCTGCTCTTTACAAGATATGGGTATGAAAAGCAAATCTGAGATCCCATTAACCCACCTGTAAACTCTGCAGCTGCTAAAAGCACCCCAGAAATCCCAGCACCTGCCCCCCAGTAGCTGACATGTTGCCATATCAATACAGAGGCACGAGTTAAATAGCTCAGAGGAGCTGGATATTCCTATTCCTGGAGACACTGTGCTGAGCTGTCACCCCTGGCCAGACAGGCACGATTTCATGCCATCCCTTGCTGTGCCAAGAGCACACAGGAGCTTTGATTTTTGCCTTTCTCTTTAAAAACAAACAGAGGTAAAAAACATCTTACTTTATCAAACTGCCTCCATACTGGAGCTGGGATCTTAGCTTGATCCCTTTCCAGGAGCCCTTTCCCAAAAATGCTCATGCAGCTGAGAACCGAAGTGCTCTGGGGCACTACTTTCGCATCCTAGATGGATAGGGGTTTGCAATATTTCCTAAAGTAAGCATAAAATACATCATCTTCTCTCAAGATCCTACTTAGTTTCCTATCGTATTTTGCATGAACAATCGGAAAAATTTGGAAGAAAGGCTGTTTCAGACTGATTTGTCAACCACCCAAAGTTCAAAGCTATAGTTATCTCTTGTATTAAAATGTTCTGTTGTTCCCTAAGGAAGAATTTTTCATTTCTGATAGGGCTCATGTCATAGAAAAATTGCCAGTGAGGGTAAGCCTTTGAAAAATTATGTTTTATTCATTAATTATTTTCTCTCATAACCTCTCTAAAGAAAATCAAAGGGTGAAAAACTATGTTATGAAACTGCAACTTTGCTCTCTCTACTAGAAGTAAAAATGTTGTTATGCAGCACATTTTCCTTACTGCCCTAAACCAGTCTTTATCTTGGAGGAAACTAAATCACTCATGGAAGACACTGGGTCTCAAAACTGTATTTTTCCAAAAGTATTTTCCTTATTTATCTAATTAAAGGATCATGTGTATGGTAATGCCTACCCCACGATTCACATTAAGTTAGTTTTAAAATAATTTGCCATTTACATATGTTTTCACTAGATTGAAAATTAAAAACCCACATTTTATGTAATTCCAGAAATAAACAATAGAAAGAGTCACATATATCTCCCGGGTTTAGTTCAGCAGGCCTGCACTAGATCCTTGTGCCTCGGAAAGTGATATGTTTTCAATGGTGAAGGGTTAAAAGAGGATACCAAACTATCTTCTGGAAATCATTAACTTACAAAGCCCCAAGAAGATAAAAGTTTCCATTTTCTAAAATGTAAATCTAAAACATATTCATTAGTATTGCAAAACAAACATGCAAATCTTCACCACTTGAAAAGCTCAGCTAAATATGTACAAGGGCAATACCCAAAAATACATCTGGTCCTCGGTTAGAAGACTTGCCTTTTTGGTTTTATCTAAAGAGCTTGTCTGTCTTCCATGGTTGGCTCCTTGGATTATTGCAATTCATAATAAGCCTTTTAGCTAGGGATGAAATAAACAAAGATAAAGTCTATGTCCTAGTTTTAAATGGTCCAGATGGGATGATTTTTCCATATGTTTAGCACACCAAATGTTTATTAATCAATGCTAGCAGAACTCAGAAAATTGCAACAGCTTATTAAAGAGGGAAGGGTATAAAATTTACAATTTGTATGATTTTTGCCCACCTTCTTAATCCTCCACTAACATGAGGCGTCATTCTGTACTATCTCAGGTTCTGTGTATGTGTGAGCACGGTTGTGTGTGTGTGTGTGTACAGTCATTACAAGGCAGGAAATTTCAGTTAACTGATCAAGAGAAGGTTTTGTGCCCTAATTTGGATGCAGTATCAGTCATGAGGAATGTGTTACATCATAACAATGACAGTGTGGGTAAAACTGGCAGCACTTGACTCATTCCTCATCAGAGTGATTTACTTAGTGTCTGGCAATCTCTTTTTCACATGATGTTTGTTTCCCATAAACAGTTTCAACATGGGAGAGTATGGTGTCAAGATAACACTCATATCATCAGTCATTGCAGAACATCTACATGGGCTGCCAAGAAAATGAGACTCTTTTATCTCTAGCTCCTCTAAGTGCTTGTGTTTTAGTGATTGTTTCTCATAAGGTGCATGATTGTTTTCTGAAACCTGACCATCAGCAGCTCCATTATGTTGTCACCTCAGCCTGAGCTGAAGTCTATCAGGGGAGCAGGGGTAAGGCTGTGGAGAGACTGTCTTCCAGAGGCATTAGGAAAACAGTGCTTAGAGAGTAGCACAACAATAGGGAGACTGGATGTTAAACCACAGGCAAACGCTGAGCAATCTGTGAGAGGTGCATTGCATCACACTGTTTTTCTGTGACCTTTCAAATCAAAGGCTTTTGGTATTAATCAGATAGGATGTGAAATGTTCCGTCACATTATGTTTGTATTCCTTATACTTAAAAACATTCTATATTTGAAAGAAGCAGGATGAGTGCAGCTTCAAATAGCAAGGAGGCAGCTGACAACTGAATCTCAAGGCATGTTTTGATGGAATGTAGCCATGACTTGAAATACAAACTACAGAGAATAAGAATACAACGCTATCATTTTAATGTCATAAGCCACCATTTTATTTGAGATAACTTACAGGAGCCTTGGGGTAGATTTATCTCACCCAAACAGAACTGGCTTATAGCTAAATAAAGAGGACGCAATGTGTATTTCTGATTTGAAAGAAAGGTATTTTTAGTCCTGCACATGGCTGCAAAAAAAGTTCCTCCAAAACCAGAGAGGTGTCAGTATACTGTCTCCACACCTGATGAATGCACATTTTTTCATGACAGTTAGCCTGCTCAAGTCTCTGCTTCTGACTTAACAAAGGGAACTGGTGACTAAAAATGAGGCATCAGTGCTTCTGAAAACACTACTTGTTGTGGACTGCACAGCCACAGTGTCTTGAGGCAGGAGATGCTCTGAGTCACCTCACATCCCTTCCAGCCCTTTTTCCCTAAGATGCTGTGAGTTCCTCTGGACCTCTCTGGAGCAGTAATGGAGCTTGGCCGGCATGTCATTTATAAAAAGAAGTAAGCCTTTAAAGCATCCAGTCGTGTCCTGGCACCTGCAGGAGAGCTAGCTGGATAAGAACCTCTGAGTGGATCTTAATCTTGGCAAAGGAAAGAATAAAACTTTGGACAAAATCAGTGCAACTTTGGTATGAAATCTCAACCCCATATGCCAGATGAAACAGAAAGTGCTCAGGACAGCCTATTCAGAAGTGTGTGCTCAGGCTCGAGGAAACCGGCAGCTGCAGTTGTCCAAAAGAGAAGCTTTTGGCTTGACTTCCGATTAATTTCTATAGCCTCTACTTCTGGGGCTAAGAAATATCTTGGCATCTTCTGGCTCCTCAATGTCCAAGAAGAACAAGTCTCAGTTTCCTATCCCAAAACATAGAATTGCTGATGCAAAAGTCAAGAAAAAATTACTATCATCTCTGACACTGAAGTTGGGGATGAAATTCCTGTCAACAAACTACAATGTGGCCCAGATCAAGGTTTCATCCAGGCTGCTCTGGAACTATTGTGTATAAAGTATTACATATAAAAACTACAGTCCTCTTGCAAAGCCCAGGGCCCTTTGACATGCAGAGCCAATCCATACTGGACCTAAACAGCTCAGTCCTGTGCTCAGCCCAGCTGAGATGCAGTAACCAAAGGCAGCACCTCGAGGGGCGCAAGCAGAGGAGTCTGAGAGCTCCCACGCAGGCCTGGCTGCTGCAGCTGGTGGTGCCAGGTGGCAGTGCTTGGTCACGCTGTGCACAAACCTGCCACCTTTGCTAGTCACCTCCCTGTTTCCATCTCCTGGGGCAGAGCTGGGCTGGGATACAATGTCAGCACTCTTTGCTGCTCCCACAGACCTCCTCTTCTACCTTCACATCATTTCTTGCCCTATGATGTCCTCACTCACCTTCTTTCTCATTCATTTCAGGAGCTGTCCTACCTCCACCCACATTCCAGTTACTTCTCCCACTACCACTCCCAAAAGCTTTGGATTTCTACCTTCCTTTCTGCACCCTATCACTTTCCAGCCCAACTCTCACACCAATCCCTTCATCCAGTGTCCCCATTCCTGTCCACAAGGATCATCATTGCTCCGCATGATATTAGGGGCCTTCTGTTTTCAATCCTTCCCTTCCATATTACCTCAATGCCAGAAGTGGCGCTGAGTGAGACCCCAAGAGTCACAATCTCCATGTTTTAAGCTCTGAATATCACAGTAGCCCCTGGAGATAAGAGAAGTAATTGCTTGGAAAGTCCTACTCCATCCGGGAATGGAATATTCCCAATACTTAATTCACATAGTGACACAATCCTAGATTGAAATTTCATTATAATCTACTAGGCCAAGTGCAACAACACTTGCAAAGAAGCCAAGTCTCAAGTGAAACTGGACCAGTTTACTATCTGAGGTGGAAAACTTCATTCTTCCTGCTAAGTCTTGCTCTGCATCAAGGGATTCATTGGAAGCCAAAACAGAAGGTAAACTCATATGATAGAGACGCTCCTCAGCTGAAACATAAGAAAAATTTGCATGTTCCTATGCAGATTATCTATAGTTCAATGTCTCTCTTTTCAGAATTTTTTTTGCTGATGAAGACAGAATAGGCACAATGTATTAATTCTTATGTATGTTACGAGGGACTCAAACATAGGATGCAGTAAACTGGCCACTGAATAACATATGTGAGTATAATTTGCATTAATAAAAGCAAAATGTTACAAAGGAACAGAATACCCAATCATTTGGGGATTTTGTCATTCCTTCCTGTGATTCTCTATAACAGCATGTTACAATTATTTGTCAAGACCTCCTAATTTTTCCCAGAGACAAAACCTCTGAGCCTCAGGCAAGCCTTGGCATTGCAGGCAGCCCAGAGATCCAACAAGATTTTGTACGTAGTTGCTTCCCTATGATTTCACCTGAATGCCAATGGAAACCCCACCGCTGCTCACAGTGAGCTGTGAAAAACAAAAATGTCAGAGGGGCTGCAGAGCCACCTTCCCTTCCACGCACTGATCCTAAACTGAAATAGCTGTTTCAACTGAAAGATGAAGAATTATCTCCAGCTGCTTCTGGTGAACAGCTATCTCAAAGCAGTGATTTTGTAAGGCCCATTTCCAGTCCCTGTTATGTAGTGTTGCTTTCAGCCTGAGTACTTAAAAATCTTCTCCAGTGAGAGCTCCCCAAAATCAGAATGTACAAGCCCTGCACTTTTAATTCCTTTTATGTGCCTGTTGATTTATGGCACTGCAAGTGTGGTACTTTCTGTTCACATTCCCAAGCTTTTCTCCACATGCAGGGGCTGGGATGAGCCTCGTACCGCAGGACTCCAGAAGAGCAGAGGCCCAGATGTTGGGACTGTAGCACAGGACTTGTTGACACAATAAGCCTCATCTCTGCTGTCCCTTAGTTCCTGATCATTACATATTATATATAATAAAGATATATTATATAGGTATATATTATTTCCATTGATGTGATATTCCCTGTCCTGGATGTAATTAACTTCACTGCAAAAAGAGCTCCCTGGCTATCAAAAATCTTATAGTTGTTCAGAAGATCTTGTGGTTTCTCAGGTTCTGTGTGTGTGTCTGTTTTTCCTAACCCCCAGCTACGATACTAATATTTTCATGAGCTGAAATATTTTCATCCCTGCTGATGGCCACTTTAATGGCAATGCTCTGACCATATATCTGAACTTGGCAGAGTGTACTGTAGTTTTTGGCCAAAGCAAAGTAGAAAAAGGGAACAGAGGAAAGGAGAGAGGCACTGTCTTTTTTGGTTTTTTTTGTTTTCAGAAGCTGCCTTGTCCACTTAACTGGGTTCATGTCCTGACCTCTAGCCAAAAGTTTTCAAACTCATACCTTATCCCCTTCCCAACAGACAGCCCACCCAGCAGATTAAGGCTGATTGGCACAGGGAGTCTTCCTGACATTGCTGACTTTTGGAAAGTGGTGCCTGAATGGAGGGGTTAAGGCTTGGAGAGACACAGGTATTATCCCCTGGCCCAAGATATTTTTATGTGGATGACATGAGAAATGCCAAATCCACCTTTTCATCCTGTATTTTCAAAGCTTCAAAGAACAAATGTTCTCAGATTAAGACCTGGGCTGCACAGAGGAGCAAAACCAGCTCTGGTTGAGCCGACTTGAGCCATGCTATTTTACATGTGTTGAAGTGTTACTTTTTAATCAAGCACTAGGACTTATTCCCACACTGGGAGTGATTTCACATATCCAAACGATACTCCTTCTGCCTCAGATTCACAACATACAAAAAAATGTATCACTGAAACAGAAGAGTGACTAATACAGGGATGTAAGTAATTTGTGTGCAAATAGCATGCAAAGAGCAGGACTGAGACTGTGTCTGAAGCCAAGTGTTCTGTAAGTCAAGTCATACGGAGTGGGAAGTGATAAAAGGGTGTGACCCATGAGAGAAAAGTCTAAACTAATTAGGAGGATCTCCTGCTGAATGATATATGGAAGAGTTGACATTTAAAAAGGGGAATGATCTGATTCAAGCATCACTACCGTGCAAGGGGTGCTTATAGCCTGTTTGCTCCAAACATGCTTTTTGAAATACTGATTCCAGATCAGTCCCTGCTTTGATCATTTTTACAGAAACACCCTTTTGCTTTATATCAAATTTGGAAATTGACAGCCTTTGCCTTCATTTCCTGGTATGAGTCTCCTGACACCAGACATCATCATGGCAACACCCCTTAATCTTAATGCTCCTGGGACTGTGACTAATGAAACAGAGGAGAGTAATAGGTTTTTAGGCCAAATAACTTATTAAGATTCCCTATCCTGACCTCCTCTGTGCTGCATGCCACAGAGTCCAGAATGAGTCCAGCACAAGAAGGTCTCTTTAGAAAGGAAACGTGAGCACGAGCCTCTGTGAGAGAGCTGCTCCAGTGTCTGGCCACGGAGGCACTGGCAGTGCTCCCTGCCCTCCAGCAGTGCTCGGTGGGCAGGAGGAGGGAGTGGCTGCAAAGAGCAGCAGCAAAGCAGGAGCGTAGCTGGGTGACACACACACGTTGGTGAATATCAGGTTGGTTTGGATGCTATTGTTTTCAGAGGCTGAGGCGCCACGGGACAGATGTCTTCCAAATGGAACATCCATGTCAGAAGTTCACCTCAGGTACTGCAAATCTGTGACCCTTGAAAACTACAAATGGTGCTCGAAGTCCAGAGTTGTTCTGTGCCAGAAATGAGGGCTGACAAGAAAAACCTAGGCTCCTCCCCACTGAGGGGGAGACCCTTCCTTGCTTGCATTAATTCAAGCCACAAGATGATATTTTCATTCATGAATCTTCAGAAAGGTTTTAAGGAAATAATTCCTTAAGAGGGAATAACAAATTACTTATGCCAGGGTGGCTCTCAGAACTTATGTCCCAAAAATATTGCACAGCTTTTCTCACTGCTAGTATTTTTCTAGAAGTGGTGGAATTCATGCACGAAAAGTGATGTGGAAGTATGAAACCTTACTCTCAGATGTGTGGTGTTTGCAGTCATACCTGATCCTTCTGATGAGTGCAGCTGCTCTTAGCACTGATGGGAGGTTGGACCTCTGGAGGCAGATGAAGATGTCCTTCTGACACTGACTCCAGTGACTCCAGTCACCGCACATTGTGCTCAGCAGGATACAAATCAGGGTGCTGTAGGTGAACTAGACTGTGGTCTTTCCCAAAGAGACCTGATCTAGATTTCAGGAAACCATCACCATCATTTTCCATATAAAAAAAAAGTAAATACAAAAGACTGCTTAAAACCCCAGTCATTACCAGAATAGAAGCATAGTCTTTAAAATTACAAATATGTACATAATTGCACAGACTTGATTATAGCTTTCTGTGTTTGCCTGGCTACAGATCTGACAACTTTGGGAGACCTTGGGCATTCAGATTGCTTTTTTTTTAATCAGATCACTGAGTTAAGTGTGTACATATAAAGTCCTTGGAGCCTAAGTTTAGTGACCTATTTTTGAAAATCTTGTTCTGTTTGCACCCAAGCAAAATTACCAACAGTATAACAAAAAGGGCTCTTATAGCTGGACTAAACACAGAGAAAAACTTGAATTCTCATCATAGGTACTCAGAGGCAATTAATCCCCAAGCCAAGCAGCTGTAGAAGATGCCACTCTGAATTCAGAAATGCAGATGTTTCCTCCATTTCATTACTAATCAGCTAATGCCATGTTATGTTGAGTGACTGCTACGACTCTCTCCTCCTCAGTATGGCACACACCATCTCTTTACCTTCAGTAATCAGCAGCCTCAGAGCATCCTGCAAGGTAGGATATCCACACGCTGTCTTTGGATAAAAGCTTCTCCCCAGAGATGAAGAGGACTTCAGGGGATTTCAGCATCCTAGGCAGCTCATTACACAAACTTCCCTCTGCTCTCTCCAGTCTTCTCTGCCCTGCCTTTGCCAGCAAGGACCTGGCAGCACATCCAGAGTGTTGCTGTGAAGTCAGCAGGGGCAGCATCCGGAGACACCCCAACTGCACAAGGTCCAGGGGTCCATGTGCTATTCCCACATAATCCTCACCAAAGGGGAAAGAACAATTTTAGTGCATAGTAAAGCATTTGTTTAATTCCTCTTAGGTGCATGGTGCATTTTAATGAATAAAATATTGGATTACCTCATATAAACAAAGTTTAACACAATCATGAATCGAGGCCTGAGAGTGCTCTCTGCAAGCTCTGAAATTGCCTTTGGGAAACTGGCAATGTTTGGCATTTCCTGACTGTATATATTTTATGGAGTATATTATTCACAAACATAAAATGTGCATTAAATAAAGGTAAAACTGTGTCCAAAGCAGTGGGGTCATTAAAGATCCCATGGCACTTTATACTTATTGTGGGTGTTAACCCTGGTCTTCTGGCCAAAATCAATTTGGCAATTACAGGCTGTTTGCCTAAATTCCCAAGCAGTTTCAGTCAGATGCCATATTCCTTGCTTCCTCCTGAGACTATTGAGTAGCAGCATTGTGTGCTGCTCAACAGTTTCTGTGTTTCATCTTTTAAATGGCTGTAGTGGCCATGTCAGAAATGGGAAAAGCTAGAAAAAGAAAGCGAACACTTG
Organism: Coloeus monedula; assembly: GCF_965178545.1. Classification (NCBI taxonomy): domain Eukaryota; kingdom Metazoa; phylum Chordata; class Aves; order Passeriformes; family Corvidae; genus Coloeus; species Coloeus monedula. The sequence goes on from NC_138781.1 coordinate 145,031,723, forward strand.
GAAGGTTTTGTTTGTCTTGGGAGGATCTTTGTGGGGTTGGCTTTTTTTTTTTTTTTTTTTTTTTTTTTTTGCTATTTTGGTTTGGGTTTTTTGGTTTTTGGTTGGTTATTGGTTTGGGGTTTTTTGGGGGGGGGGGGGTTGGAGTTTTGGGGGGGGTTGGGTTTGTTTTTGTTTTTGTTTTGTTTTTGTAATTTTTATTTATTTAGTTTAAAAGTAAAACTGAAGAGAATTAAGACATCCCCAAAAATAAGGACCCAGCTAATCTGCAGCCACATTGGAAAAATATGGTTACAAAATGTTCTTCAGCCCTGACCCAGTTACAACCTGAATTTAATTTGCTGCCTACATTGCCCATGGCTGTAATGCATCTCAGGAGCATGCTATTCACATGATAGGGTCCGATCCAACACCCATTCCTTTCTGTTCGAGTCACACTGCTGCTGCTAATAAGGATGGCATAATTCTCTCCTCGTCGTTATGGCTGCAGTCGTGTGCCAGAGGTTACATGTTCCCTTCAGGCACATGCTTTTAAAGAAAGAGTTTATTGTGCACTTTGGTGGAATCTGGAGCTGAAGCACAGAAGCCATATGTCAGGGGCTAGATGTTTTTATATGGAGGTTTGCCATAGTTACAGCTGTAGGTAATTATTACAAATAATAATGACTAACATTTATGTAACAGCTTTCTCTGAGCATCTCAAATCACTCAGTGAGCCTTATATATTGATTACAAATCCTGAGCCAAATTCTACTTTCATTCAAATGCACACAACATCGATAGTAATCTCCACCGGGATTAACATACATAGCTGAGGGCAGAAGTTGGTCCTGTGCATACATGTGTGTACAAGTGCAATGTATATACACACACTTAGGTAGGGATAGAGAGATTGGTTCACTTGCTTGCTGAAAACTGGAGCCGTGGTACAATCTGAGCAACATTCAGCAAAAGCAAAAGCAAGTTGGGATTAATAAATATTTCCACAGAACAGTTTTCTTTGGGAAATCGGGCTTTGTTTTAATCAAAAGATTTCATTTGGACAAATAAACCAATCTCCAAAGAAATCAGAATGAAAGGATTTGATCCCTGTTCTTGTTTTTTTTTCTGAAAAACTAAATATCTTCAGCATATCAAAAAAAGATATTTGCATATTACTAGAGTAAAATATATTTCCCACAATGAAAATAAAATACTCTGACATGTCTTAATGATTCCTTTATTTTTTTCCCTTGATGAATGACCTGTGAGAAAACAAAGAATTTACTTTCTCATTGACAACAAAAACAAATCGGGAGGAGTCAAGTTTCCTGTGGAAAGAAATTCTGTTTTCCAACCAGATCTCCTCAGCAAAGAGATCAGGACAAAGATAATGAGCCTGAAGCCTTTGTTCTCTGATGTTTACATAACCCAGGAGAAGTGGACAGAGGAGCCTTCGCATCATCTTTTAACTTCCCACCTCCTTTGAGTTTGGTTTAGCAAAAGTTTGCACCTGCAAGTTGTTCTAATACTTGCATGTTAGTAAAAGAGAAGAAAGCCAACTTTTTTGGTTTTGAATGAAGCTCTTATATAGGAGAATTTTGGACAAGTAGAGCATAATCACCATAATTATGAGTTAATCAAGAATCTGAAATAAGCAATCCATCTCCCGAGAAAAGTCCAGCAGTGAAAATTTTCTCTAGCATTGTAAGAGGCCTCCATTTCCAGGCTAACCCAGGAAGACAAGAGTCAGGATGTGAATATAAGACACTGTTTCCTACCACACTTGTTTTTTGAGATTTTCAATACATGTATTGAACAGGCACAAGACTGCCTATCCTACAGAAAGAAAAAGATAAGTGACATGGCAGCAGACAAATGTACCAAATCTCAAGATTCTGGACAGCTTCAGAAACCATGATCAAAGAACACAAATCAGTGCGACAAAAAGTGCAAAGTAATTACTCTGATGCAATGATAAGAACACTCAGATTCCACAGCAAGTTGCCTTCTACAATATCCATTAAAATGAACAGCACTGAAGTATTTATTTTAGAAATTAAAAAACACCCTAGTGAATTATTCATCTCTTTCTCTGACTTTACAGGAGACAGTACGGTACAGCACAGCTTGTTGTAATACACAGCAGCACTTTGATCTGCAGATTTCAGGAATTTCAGATTGCTTAGAGATACATGAGGCTCCATGGTGGTATGTAACATAATTTCTCACACAGTCTAACCACTGGAACAACTCTTGCCTTCGAGGAGGTAAGTGGTAATGTGAAACATGTTGTTTCCTATTGTGAAGTTTTAAAGAAATACATTACATGCAAATAATTAGACTTTTTCCTTCATTAATATTCTAGTTAAATATATGCTACTAACAGGCAGCTCTGGGACAGCTTAGACAGCTTGGCTGATACATAAGAACAAGGGCCCTTGCTAAATCATGCATTGAAGTTTTTCATAAGAATAATTCCACTGATTTCAGAAGAATTTCTCTTTATTTACTGAGGTACATCTGACAAGAGAATCAGGCTCAAAGTAATTCTATTGACAGTTTGAGAAAGCTCACTCTAATCTCCACAGAGAAACACAATGGTTGAGATTTCCATTTAAAAAATATCTGTTTTGATGAAATACAAAAGCATATGCTTTAACAAGCTGCTGCACCATTTTCAGTAAGCACAAAAGCACAGATCACATTTTAGAGAGGTATTGTGAAATATTTTTAATGAAACTTGCACAGAAGTTCCCCCTCTGAGAAAACTCAGTCTACCAGACTAATACATCAATAGAAAAGAAAATGAAACATGAAAACAAACTCTGGTCAGATGATGATAGGAAATGTTAGCTAGCCTAGAGGAATGGAAAGACTTGGCATTTAATGCAAAATTTAACTCTTCTTTTGACACAGGCAATTATCAATGCTTCTTTGGTTACAAACTCTACAGACATAGAGGCTATTTTTTGAGGAGTTGGGTGTAAAATAAATTATTCTGGAAAAGCTCTCACATCTTTGGCAGGCCTGAAAAATCAAGCCAACTGATAAGGACTATAAACATAGGTCTGTCTCCATTTTGGATTTTTTTCCCACCATCCTTGTACTCACATCATCCATACAAAAGTGTTATCTTCTTCCTGTAGTCTCTTTGTGGCTGCATTTCTTTTCTGGCTGTTTAAGTCACATAACACAGTATTTTTGCTTCTGTAGCCAATGCCTTGATCCTTGTCTGCCCTTGTGAAGGAAGGCGATACCCCAGGAGCTTTATTCTATCTTGTCTGCATTTGAATCTCAATTAAAAAAGCAATCTGTCGTAAGAAGACATGAAGTGGGACCAGTGCAAAGGGCTCAGGCCTTGTACTAATCACCTGCAAGGGCTGGTCAGGGGCTGATCCTGCTAAGGATCTGCAGTGGGACATTGTTGGGGAAGATGAAACAGGAAAGCCTTATAAATATGATTGCCTGGCAAAAGATTTTGGGAATATGAAAACTATAAGCGACATCAAAATGAAAGCCACCTTTGAGATACCAAATCTTAGTTACTGAACAACTGGAAAACAATGGTATGGCCGACTGAAGGTAATCCCCTCTTGATTGAACAATACCCTCTGCTTGCAGGCAGGTCCAAGGGTCAGAGCAGACCCTACTAGCTCAGCAGAAGGGGTCCAAAGAGTAGTTTTTAGAAGTTAAGATGTAACACTCTATGGTAATATAAGAACTCTTATAGGCTGTATGTAAATGCTATAGGATTTGTATCTTGTATTAGATTGGTTAGTGACAATTAGAATATTCAGTACAGAAGATGATTTATTGTATTGTAACCAGGACTTCAGACACTCTTACTATACACTCTTACTATACACACTCTTACTATTCTCTCTTACTATTCACTCTTACTATACTCTACACACATTCTCTCTCACTACTTCTTCACCCTCATTCCTCTCTCTCCCTCTCTCTCTTTACTTACCTGCTTACTCTCTTGCTCTCTTGGGCCTGCTCAGAGCTGCCAGCTGCAGCTCTAAGCAGTGCCCCTGTACCCACGCCCTTTGCAATAAACCGCATGTTCCAAGATCTGACTACAGAGATCTCTCGTCACCGTCCGAACCCGCACCGAGCACCCCCCAGACAGAGCTCCCGCAGGACATGTTGTAGGATTGGGCTGAGACCCTTTTACAGGACTTTTACAGCTTTTACAGGACTACCAGCACACACTCAGCAAAGTCCTTCACCCTGAAGATCCTCAGTTTTCCAGATGTGAAATGTGAACAGAAGATCTTCTATTATTATTAGCCTAGGCCTCTCGTATCAGTTTTGATGTAAAATATTCAGGGAGAATTTATTCTTATTGAATGTCTGAGCTGCACCCCACACAATGAAGCCCCCAGTCTCCAATGGTGCCTCTTTTAGTATAAATAAACTATAGTGATAAATATGTCTCTCAAGGAACAAGTTTCCCTGAGTCAATGGAGTTCAGAGCATCCCCCTTAGGCAAATTCACCCTTTCATGCTTAGCATTTAAAACTCATTTTATGAGCTGGTTATATGTTTATAATGTTTAATCTTTGCCTAATACTTTTTATGGGGTCCTTGTGGATGAAGGGTACTTTGAGGGAAGTCAGGCTATGTGAAAACTGCTTACAACAAGAGCTGGAAGGAATGGTTAGCTGAGAACTGGGGAATAATCCTGTAGGTCCTTAACACCAGAACTTGAAAATGAGGGAATTATAGCTCTTTTCTGTTATTCTGCAATGTTTTCCCCAGCTTCTGTCTTGGGCCATGAATGTTTCCTGATAGCCAAGGTAGACAAGCTAATGGCTGGATGGCCCATGCCATTATTATATTGTCTCATAATAAAACCAACATTAACTTGCCTTCTCAAAGCCTTAACTGGCTGCAGTGAGGATATTCAGCCCTTAAAACTCCCACTAACTGTTGCTAGAGGTACCCACACAGGAGGCTGACCTTTAATCCTATTGCATCACTTCAAGGTAACTCTGCTCACTGCTCTTTGCAGTGTCTGGCTCTCATGGGAAGTATCTCTATAATATTTGCTAGCTGTGAAAGGTTATTCTTTTTAATGCAAAGGAAATATATTTATCCTTTCTGCAGGGGGTGGGAGGAGTTTTGGGGCTGTCAATGCCTACTGATGACCTATGGTAGCATCACTCCACTCATCTGCACAGAAGTCTTCCTACTCCTCCTCCTCCATCCCATCCTTTGAGCTTGTGATAGAATGAGCTCTCCAAGGAAAAAAGCAAAGCTCAGCTCCTTGCAAAAAAGGAAATCCGTGATGATTTCAAGAGACTTAAGGTCATGGTCTCTACGCTCCTCTTGCCTTTACTTCTGTGTGCTGATCTCTGTAGATTAAAACATTTGTTCCCACATGCTGGATGACTTCCAGTACATGCACCCGTGAACACCCCCTATCCACCTTCACAGAAAAATAGTCCCTTGCTGCTTTCTACACCCACACAAGCTTCTTGCTACAGTGCCTCTTCACAGAGCTTTTTGAACACCAGCAACTCTACATCATAGAGGGGCTCTGCCAACCCACTGAAGGCTCAGGACTAACAGAATGGAGCCCTGTAAAATGTGCCTTCTCAGAGTACTCCAAAACATCCACAAATCTACCATCACAACCCAGGGAAAACCCTGGCATCACCCAGGACTGACACTGAGCTGGCACTCCCAGCCTGAAGGAGTACTGAGGTATTGGGCCATGTGAACCCTGATCTGTCATGCATTGGGGCTCACTGCTCACATTGCTCATTTGGGTGATCATATGAACACTGGAAGACCTTCCACTTTGTTCTACCCAGGTGAAGACCACTGACATTAAAAGCTATATTTTCAGAAAAATATTTTGAAGCAGGCTCTCTTTTATGAAAAACAACTCATTATCTCAAACAGTTCCTTTGCAGAGCAGGTGCCTCTGCCTCTTCAGGTATCAAGCTCAGCTAATGTTTTGATTGCAAATAAACATCTGCCTTGCTTTTAACTCACTTACACTGACAGTTCCCTGTAGCCATTTGCAGCACAATGTGGTGTGAAATCATCCATGTGAGCTGGAAATCTTAACTGTTACTCTTGTCGCTCTCAGTCAACGCTGCAGGCTCTTACCTCACACCAAGTGACACCAGTAATGGACAAAACCATGATGTACTGGTATTTATCTAATACAGCAGCAGAGTGGGGAGGCCCTGAATACTCATTCAAGATGTTGACCTGAGCAAAAATAAAAAAAGAATTATTTGGATGATGATTCAGATCAAAGGCTCCAAAAAACATGGAGATTATTTACACTGTAGAAAAACCTTTTTGGCTTGCATAGTACTTTTAAGCAATTTTCCTTGCACTGTAGTAACAGGGTTGCGATGCATAGTAATTATTTCAGTCTTTAATACAGACTTCAGACCCCCTCCTTTTTCTCCTCCCTCAGAAAAAAAAAGTTACAGGTAGTAATTTTCCTTCATTGGCCAACACATGGCTGTGTGTGAAGAATACTCTGGATATCCAGCACGATGTAGGCTTTGATGGATGGAAATAAAAGATCATTCTCTGCAAGCTGGAGCTGAAACGTTAGCCTTTGAGAGCAAAGGTTATTTTATCAGGAAATAAATCAGAGCCCTCTTTCATTACTGGTTTTTTCCGTGCTCATCTTAGTGATGACTAGGGTGTGTGTTCAGACCACAGGAATCTGAAGAACCACCCAGTCGCTTCATCAGTCCTAGAAGACGACAGGGCCCAGAGTCAGAGCAGCACCATCCTGGATCCTTTTTTTTTTCACTTTTTTTTTTTTTGCTTTTTTCTTTTTTTTTTAATTTGGTCTTATTTCTGTTTGTTTGTTTGGATGTTCTCATTTATAGGCTAGTGGTTACAGTTCATTCCATGGATTCTGAGCCAAGAGACGCTGGGTTTTTCTTCCAGCTGCCTGCCCCCTGTGCTGCCATGCCACGAGATGCCATCCCATAGCTCTTCCTGATCCATCCCCAGGGAGCTGCCTTCCCCCAGGCTATGGAAAGGACAGATCCTTCTGCAGATCAACATCTGTGGCCCTTCAGTGCTTTTCTTCAAGGAAGAGGCTTTGCCCCACTGTCTGGCACATCTCCGCTGTGCTCACAGCTCACTGCCAGCTCCCTGCGTGTGGCATTGTGACTGTGCCAGTCCCAGGGGCGGCTCCAAGGGACATGGCTATGGAGCCTCCAGACCCCCACAGAGGGAGGGGACACGTTATTAGATCTTTCCTAGGGAGGCATGCAGGAAGGAATTGCACTCTGCCCCTGTGTCTAAAGCCAGGGGAAATGGAGGCCCCAACTGGATCTGTGAGTTGGAGAGGAAGGAGGGGAAGGTTTGGGGACCAAACACAGGATGGCAAGGGAAGAAGGCACTGGAACAAGCCAGCACAAACATAAGCATCTCCCAGGGCCTGTGGCACAAGCTGCCAGCAGGGCAGAACAGCTAGTGACTGTGGAGGAGCAGGGTCTGAGTACATGAGTGAGCAAGGAGGAGGAGCACAGGCTTTGCCAGGGAGCCAGCCCCATGAAGTATCCACAGCCCCAGGCCCACAATGCCTTCCTACATCGGTCCTCAAATAAACTGGGACACCGCACCTTCAAGAAAAGATACACTATTTATAAACATTCCAACTATGCCTTTGATGCTATTTCAAAACCCTAAGATGTAATTTAGGGTTGCTTTTTTTTCCTTTAAAAAAGAAGAAAAAAAAAAAAGAGTATCAGAGAAGAGAGAAAAGAAAGAAGTTTAAAACCAGAAATACAGTCCTACCATCACATCTCACCACTGACTTACAGGCATACAGGTCTCACTCAGCCCCTGCCTTCCTGGCAATCAGACTTTTTTATTCACTATCACTGAAATGTTATACCATTAAATGCGTACTTTTTCCAAATACGAATTTTACATTTATCATCTGCTAAACATACATCACCCATGCCCCTTCAGGAAACATAATAGGTATCACTATTTTACAGATGGCAAAATTAAGACATCAACACACTAGATGACAGATAAAGTTTGCCAAAGCAAGCCCATGTCAGAGATAATGTGAGAGCATGGCTGCTTCATTTTGTGTTCTGATGCTAAATGCCAAGCTTTTCTTTTTAATCTATTTTACTTCAACCTGGCAACAATTTTAAGTCTGACTGGCGAAATAAGATCTTTGAATTGAATGTCTCTCAGTGATCATACTGTGACTCTTACATTTATTTACACCAAAATCCTGCCATGGATGGAGTTTTTTGCTTGTTCTTGACAACAGTGTAGATTATAGAGTGTCTTAATCATTGGACATACCTATCTTTTTGGATACCTCTCTGTTATATTACAAAGGTCATGAAGTAGTTGCAAGATGCCTCAGCAGCATCATTGATCAAGATCCATGCAATGACATTAGCCACCAGAGAAGGTTCCTTTGAATAAAATAAGCAGAATTTCTGCTGCTGCAAATGGGTCACCCCATCAGGACCTCTTTTGTTTGCCCATATTTTGCACAGCTTTTAGTCAGACATGGTTGTAATAAGTCTCTGACTAGGTTTTGTAGGGGGGACAATCAACTTGTAAGGGGGCAGCTCTGCCCTAGCCTCCTCATATGAGGTGAGAGGAGTATCTGAACCAGCATTTCATCATCCTGAACATGAAGATCAAATGTGATAAATTTTAAAAGGCAGCATTTTAACCATGGCTGTGACCTTTTTTGGTCCTGTCCTTGTGCCCACTGTATCAGTCACATGCTATGAGAACAGCAGCTGGGTTTATCACAGCATACATTTTCCTCTATCTAATTACAGTTCTGAAGTCTAAATTATCTGCACAACTTTGTTTGAAGTCTACAATGCCTGCTTTGAACATCCCTTAAACTTCCTGCTGGTCTTGTAAAATCTTTCTCTGATTGCTCTAGAAGGTTTCTCGAGCACCCACCATACTGAGCAGGAGCTAACAAAGGCAGTGTCTTCAGGTAAGGGCAAGAGGCTGAGTCTAATGTGCTAAAATTCAGCAACACCATGTCACGAGTATATTACAATATATTTATACCCTTTCACTCCAGAAGTGCAGTTTCAATTCTTCTCCTCCTTTAAGGCTTCTTTATGCTGCTCAGATGATACAAAAAGAAATGCTTTAAGGCATCAGAGCCCTTCTGCTAGGAAACATCATCTGTATTAAACAGCTTGCCTGCTGGCTTGGGAATGGTGTAATGGCTCTGGCCCTCTCAAGCCAGTGACCCTGGAGGGAGGGAAGGAGAGCAATGGGAAGGACGGGGCAAGAACAGGGAATGGGAAAGGCATGCATGAAGAGGGCAGCATGCAGAGTACGAGGGTGCCTGGATGCCCTGACACAGCTCAAAGGATGCTGCTCCAGGGCATCCATGAGAGTCCAAGAGGTGCCTTGAAACTCTAGGAAATGCAGCCCTGCCTCCCAGCCTCACAGACAGCATTTTATCCACACTGTGCTCTTCCTTGGGGCTCCGTACATATCTGCTGAGTTTAACATTTGTGATAGCCTGAGTGCATCACTGAAGACATTATACTTAGCTGTGCAGTACGGGGGAAGTTACCAAAATATAATGTGAACAGACTTTTCTTAAACACCATTTTCAAAATGCCTTAAGGATTACTCACCTCATTTTAAATACATACTGTATTTGAAACCTGCTTAAATATATCTTTAACTGAAGACTGGACAAGTTCCAACAAAGACATCCATAGAGTTGAGCAAATGATACTCAATTTATGACCATATGTTATTTTATTAAATAAAAAACAACAAAAATTGTCATTGCCAAAGAGAAAAAGAAAATATCTTCCCAGAAAACATGTATTTACTTAATATTATGGCTGCAATACAAGTTAAGAGAAGCCAAGAGATTCAAAATCAAGGCTATCCTTTATGCTTTTACCCAGCAGCTATATGAGGTAAGAGCCGAGTGCCAGCCATAACTTGCTTTTCTTGTCCAGCACTGGTAATGTACCAATTTATGTGTTATGGCAACAGGCTTCATCTGTTATGTCAAACCCTTTCCTGCTTTTGCAGTGCCTGCGATAAGCACCCAGAAGTATCCTCTTCCTGACTCTTTTATCTTCAGCTTTTTTAAGCCAGAACTGCAGCAGCCCAGCCATCCCTGAGAGGGTGCCTTTGCAGAGTTGTGGGGCTTGGCCCTCCCAAGCCATTTGGTGGTGGGGGCAGTACCCAACAGCCTTCCCCCCAAACCCAACCACAGACCTTCCTGGGAGGGGAAAAACCCCAGAAGCCTGAGGGATGGAGGGGTAGGATGGGGGCCAGTGGCTGGCTGAACCAAGGGGCCAGTATGTCCTGGTACAGGGAGTGCCTCGGGCTGCTGAGCTCTGCAGCAGCCTGTGGCCACATGCCGCAGGCAGGGGAGCGTGCTGCACATTCCTTCAGCTTTGGGCAGCACCAGGCACCAGCTGCCTCCACCCAGCGTCTCTGGGCTCAGATCCCTGGCCTCATCTACGCTCTCAGAGTACACTCCAGGCCCTACAGGCACTAGTGCAAAGCTGATCCCTGTTCTGAGCAATGATCAGATGGGCTTGACCATAGTCAGAATCCAGCAGGAAAGAACAATGTTTCCCCCATAATTCAGGAGCACCCAGGTGAAGCTCAGGATTTCACAGGTCTTGTCCAACCTTGTGATAAGGTGCCTAGAACCAAGAAGAGCTGAGCATTTGCCACAGCAGCAGTAGCTGGTGAGACTCAGTCCACAAACTCCACTATTATTAGGAGTATAGGTTGCATTAAACTAAACACCTGAGCCACAGAACAAGACACCATCATATCAGGTTCTGCACAGCCTCAGAACTGAGGGATGATCCCCACTCTGACAAGCATATTGGAAGGAGAACCTGACATTGTTCTTGAAGGTGAGCTCTGTTTATTTCTCTGAACCAGTATCACAACATACAAGCAAATATAATTTCCTGATATATTTTCCAGAATTCCCTTGTCCATAGTATTTGTCCTCACAGCAGCACTAGGAAAGGAGAGAAGGATATGTGCAGAGGGGATGTGGGAGAGGAGTTCCCCACCAAGGGTTTGTAGGGTGAGGGGCTTGCACTTGAATTCAGTGCATGCTGGCTGACAGAATAGAGGACTAAAGGGCTGCATACCAAGTGGAATTAAGATGTGCTAGTTTTCCTAGCTCCTATAATTTGTAAAGAACGGAAAGAAAAAAAATTCTCATGGAATTAATCTATTTCTTATGCTTATTCCAGCTGTGCTTAATTTAGCCTCTGCTATTTCTCCCCTCTGATCGAGGAATGCTGCATCCTTACATTCGTATTTCCCCTTGAAATCCCTGCGTTGAGCAGAGCTTTTCTTAATTGCTTTAATATGCTGCATTCTGGGATGGGAGAAGCTGATCCAGAGTGACAACTGCTCCTTGTCCCCCAGCATTGCTGCAGCCCTGGGGTCCATCATCCACCCAACAGCCCCTGCTCATTGCCCCAGTCCCCACCAGGCTGTGCTGCAAACAGGCTCTGGCTGCAGCCCACGCTCACCCATTTGACCCAACTCTGCAGATGAAGAGAAGCAACCACGCTATGTGCTTGACACAGTGACACCAAGCACCCTGCAGCAAAGCCAGAATATTCCCCTCCACCTGGCTCGCTTTCATTCATGGATTAAAAGGCGAGTGAGAGGCCTTCAGGCGGTCAGATGGAACCCAGCGTCCTGGCAAGCCTGCCCAGCCGTGATTTAGCAACCAACGTGCCAGATGGACCAAGCCTGGAAGAGCGGGGATGGGGCAGCACCAAGCCAACAAGGCAAGGGGAGCACAAAATGGAGAAACCAGGGAAGAGGAGGGAGATTCAGAGGAGTTTGCGGTTTTGCGCGTGTTTGCCTCGACTTGGCTTGCAGCAGGTTTCCAGCTGAAGCCCCTCAGATAACCTGGGCTCTGCACTGGGCTCTTGCGTATCAGAAGGGCTGCTAGATGAAGCATTCATGCTGCAGGCAGCCTAAACACTTGCCATGAGCTCTAATGTCACAGGAAGGCCTCTCTGCAGGCAGAACAAGAGCCTTCCACCACTAAGTAGCATTGGCTGAACCACTGACACTTGCATCTGAGTCCAGACCCACAGCACGGACACATTCTCCACCGCCTTCTCCTGCCAGTTGCCCTCTGACCCACCTTGCAGATGGGGTGTTGCAAGACCATGAGAGAAGTAGCTACCAAACCACAGCCCTGTGTTCTTCAAGTGAAAGGAGTATCCATGAGTTGTCACTGTGGTTTCATTTTCCTTGTCCTTGTAACAGTATCCCATACCCCAGCCAATGTGTCATTCTGCTCAGGACAGGAGTGTCCGGGAGGGAGGTACAGACCTCTCCTGACAAGGAACCACACAGGGGTAATGTATCTAGACCCCTGCATAATGACCAGACTGAACACAACACAGCTCTTTGCCAAAATAATCACCCCATGTAGGCCGCTCTCAGGCTCTGTGCAAGTCATTAGGTCTAACGTATGTGGCAGAACTGCTCAGCAAAACAGGAATTACATAACAATTTATGGGGGATATAATGCATATTCTATGCCATAACTTCCTCCTCATGGAATTTCTCTGTAGGTATTTCTCCCCAGCCCTGTCCCCCTGCTGAGGATGTCCTTACCATTATTAAGCCTTATGTGATGCCCCTTACTAGGAGTCTATGGGGATGGCCCCCTCTCTGAAATGTTTAGGATTCATTGCTCCCCTCTTTGAAAGCCACTCCAGGGAAGCTTGGGATGGATCATGTAACAGGAATTTGATTTTTTATTTTGTTTTCCTATTCTGGCCTTTCCAGAGACAGCTAAACAACCATAAATAGACCAAACCCTTAGAAGGAAGGAAAAATAAAGGAGAAAGGCAGGCAAGATGATGATGTGAAGTTATTCAGTGAGACCGGGAAGCTGACAAAGAGGTAAATTATCTGGCGTTTTACAGAGATGGTCAATGGTGGTGTGTACACAGTGCCCTGCCTTTGGCTTTGGAATGGCCAACAAACGGCAGCCCAGCATCTGAAACAAGATGGGCTGAGTCTGCCAGGGAACACCAGCACCACCATACCCACTAACCGGCCAACGTGGGGTTTCCTCCTCTTGTGGCCACAGGTATGCTTCACCACCGTCTGGCTGGCTGCTGCTATTTATTCCATGATTTTCTAAAAATGTGTTCAACCTAGATGTCCAGACTGTTGCCAACCTCCTTCTTTAATAAAAGTAACAACAGCAAGGTATTGAAAATCACGAAGCATTTAGAAATATACAGACTCCTTTATGGGTGAAATAATCTAATAGACAAGCTGTTGTTAATTTACAGCCTCAATTTTCAGACACACTTCTTGAGTCAAAAGTACTTCCTGCTCCATAATTCCTACAGGGACACAGGTGGCCCAAATTGCAGTATACATCTACTGTACATTAAAATGTATTTCGGACTTAGCTTAAACATTTTTGAAATCTCAAGTTTATGTCTAGACTATTTTAATCAGCTAAATGTCATAATAAGCCATATGTTGGGCTTGATAGGTTACATATACCAGCCCCGCTCATAAAGTATCAAAAGGTGTTTTTAAAAAGGAGTCTGTGTTTGTTTTACCAGGAAAATGGTGCTTTTAGTCAGTCATATCAAACCTACTGGCAAAGTGCACAGGCTCTGACGTAACTGCTGGGAAAGAGGGAGGCCAGGGTGGCCGCAGTGTGGGGAACAGAGATGGCTCAGTCCACCACACCAGCCCACGCCAGCTCCACTGGCAGGAAGCCATTCTCCTCCTGCCCACTCGGAGCAGACGGCTTCACCCCGTGGAATGGCTCTGGCACACTCACTCACGCACCCCGTGGCTGCTTCTCTTTGCAGAGCATTCCTGGGCTGAAGTGGATTAGTATTATTTGCCAGATGCCTCCATGCAGGAGCAAAGGGCACAGGCCAGATCCTGAGCACCACTTTGCATCAGGTCTTACCTGTGCAGGGGGGGCTTGCTAGAGAAGAGCAGTGCTGGCAGGTTCTTTGGGTTACACCAGAGAAAGAGGACTTTCATCAATAAAACTCTGCCATTATCAAATTAAATTAGTTAAGCATAACAGCACAAAATCAACCATTCTTTCTCCAGAGATTTCACTAGTATAAACCAGCAAAAATCAAAGTCTCTTTCCTGAACATTGTTAAGCCGAAACACCCAGTTTGGGAAATGACCCGTGACCAAGGGATGCCTCGTGCCAGAAGGACGGTTCCCCACCACGTAGGCTGAAAGGGATCCTCTGTTTGCTCCGAGCTGCAGAGGGCCTATGGCACACAGACACGTAGCTTGGACTGACTCCAGCAGCAGAGGATATACATGCACACAAATTCATCACACTGTCATATGAGATTATTTCCTTATGAAAAGCTGGCTCCCTTCTGGATGCAGAAATTCTCCTTCCGCTTCCAGCCGCTGCCACGGGGAGGTCTTGCAGCCCCAACTCAGGCACTCTGACCACCAGAAAGACTTGGTGGCTATGGGCCATGCCATGCCCACTGTCCCTGCAGGGCAGTATATGCATCCACCTCATTCTATTCTCCTGACAGTCCTGGCTCAGAAGACTTTTACTGGAAAAACCACATAGGGCCCTAGAAGACATATTTGTGTGTCCCAGTGGATGAAACCCCAGGAGTTCTGCATCTGAGCACTTGCATCTGGAGGTTCCTCAGGTACTGAATATACATACAGGAGAGCTTAAATAGTATTTTAATTATAGTCTTTCCTCAGGAAAAAACAGTTCATTCAGTGCACAGAGATCCCCAGGGGCAACACCTGAATTGTGACTAAAAGAAAAATAATCCTCTGGTTACCCCATCATAGTTCCATGGGATGAGCCACTTGAGATAATAGCTAGAGTAACCCACAAACTGTACTTCAACCCCCCCTCACACCATCCCAGTTCTTTGGCTCCTAGGTAATTTAGCCAGTCACTTTCCAGATGCACTTACTCTTCCTCCTTTTAACAAGCCTTCAGGGCAGAGGATGAGAGAGAAGTTGTCACGCTCTCACTCTGCAAGGAAAGTGCACTGCCTCTGTAGAGTGTGAAATACAGCCCAGTGAGGCGAGACCATGAAGAAGCAGAGCCTGCCCGTGGTACCAGGTAGGAATATTGGCTTTTTTAAAAATATATTTTACTGTCAATGTCTCCACCACAAAACATAAATCCTTATGTGATCCCTTTTTTCAGAGTCCCCCTGTTTGCCAGCAGTAAACATCTGAGAGCTGTTTTTATTCCCACAACAGTTTACTGCCATGCAAATACCATAATTTTCAGTCTCTACAAACAGAGAGAGATCGTCATCCACCCAGTTTGTTACTATACTTGCTGGGCAGAAGGATGTAGTAAAAGTCGTGATTGCCCTTGATGTCCAAACTGGAATTCCAGTTCTTAACTCTTTCCCTGCCTATGCAAGCTTAGGGTTATTTCTTCTAATGCCAGCTAATCAATTTGAACTCTGGTGTGAAAATCCACCCCATCTTCTCCCTCCCATGTTGACCAGCTGCAGAGGAAGGAACAGGCACACAGCTACTAAGCCACAATAGTAACTCATCAGCCTGTGGAAATTTGTACGCTTCACTGAAGGCGCCATGCAACATCATGGAGATGTGCAACATCAGGGCTTATGGCCTTAGTTCCAAAATAATAATGAGTCCATGGCCATGAACCGCAATTGGTCGTTTCACTTTCTTGTCTCCCAGGCATAAATCCAAAGCTCTGTATCACTGCAGTGTAGGTCTGCCCAACATCCTCCAGTCTGTCTGTCTAAGCCCAGACATGAGGAGTGAGCTTGCTTGCCCCAACAAGCAACCTTGGCATGTAACATTGCAGGAAGGAACAAGGCCAGCTGGATTTAGGTGGCCTCTCAGGCTGTTATTGGTACAGATGGATCAGCCCCTTTAAGAGAGAGCATGCAAGCAAATGTTGCAATTCTGCAATTCTGGATGACTGATTCCTAACCTGGGTGCACAGGAACCACGAAAAGAAAGCAGGAAGCAACTAGGAACAAAACTGAAAGAGAAGACAGTATCAGTTGGGTCATTTTTCTCAGACACATGGTTCATCTGGGCTGGGGACATAGAGTTTTCCATAGAAGCAAATGGTGATACAAGGATAAGGAATGGGATATGTATTCATCAATAAAGAGAGGGTAAATTCTGTTGTTAAAGCAACGGACACACTGAGTCTTGCCATCACAGTCATTAGGGTTATGCATGAGTTTTCAGTCCCTGCTACTTGATAGTGCTCTTTTTTGCTTTAACAGTTCAGTGTCACTGAGGTGATAACTGGTCCAGTTATGATCAATCCACTTAATTAAGGTTCTTCTAATGCTTAATACAATGGTTCTTCTAATTCCTGATACATTCATCATGGAAATTACATGCCTTCAGAGACTTCCAAAATGTCAGTCCTTGCTATATCCTTAACAAGGACCTAGAAAGAGCTTTCCAATCCTAAATCCAGATATGTAACTCAGTTACAGCCTTTTCTTTCTGTGGGAAGGAAATCTGGGTGTGTTGGAAGGGGACTAGCAGTGTCCCCTCTCATCTGGCTGAAGGGAAAACCAGGGCTGTGAGGCACCTGCTCTTCCTGCCTAAATTCAGTTCTACAGGGAAATCAGGCACTTATCAGGGAGACCCGGATCCCATTAGCAAATACATCCATCTTTCCTGTCAATTTGATGTACCACTTTGTTCCCAGATGAAGGCAGTTGAACACAGCTGTTACCTTGAAGGTCAAACTCTGAGTTCAGTCTTGCACCTGAACAGGCAGAGGACACTTCTCAACGTGATCCTGCAGTTATACTGAGACATCTCATCTAAACACTTTAGTGCACTTTCTTGACATAAAACATTTTCATAAGCATGTACATTTCTTTAATCATTGAAATGCTCTACATGGGCTGTTTCGGGGTTTTTTTAATCAAATCCTTGTGTAAAGCATTCCCATTTTTAATCTATTTCTCATTAAAAGTTGTTGTTTTTTTCCTAAAAGTAGCTTTGTTTTCATTTTTTGAGGGTCTGTTGAGAATTCCTTTTTTTAAACTTCCAACGAAGATTATATTTTTAACAAGCAGTAATTATAAAACACAATAGCTGATAGCTTCACAGACAGACGGATCACAAGAGAGTGTAACTGGAGGTGGGTAGGAAATTACACCCCTACCATTCACACACACCTCTGTTCCTTAGACAGAGACACTTCTTCTGATCCTTGTGAGCTCTTTAAACTAACAAGCACACAAGGAAGGAAATACTCTCTTCTACATTGGATCTTGTTGACTACAGCTCTGTCAATCAGCACAACTTTTCAATTAGGTTTTAGACAGTGGATTTTGACAAATCGCTGTCTGTTAGACCAAAGTTGCTGTTGGTACAAGTTGCTAAATGGTGTGATGCATTTTTATTATTTATCCAGTCATGAATCAAAGTCTCTATCTTTCTAAAATATATGTTGCAGTTTCACCATCAATTGTTATGTTGGGAGCAGTTTTCATAGTACAAAATCTGTGGCTTGTGCGATACTAGTCAAAACAGGAGTAAATTCCAAAGCAATATGGGACTACAAACAGCAACCATATTTTGGATGAGGTTTATGTTCTTAAGTACCAAGGAAGGATACAAAGCTGCTAAGTCACTCAGGCATTTCTGAACGTGCCTAAGTCTTGAGTAATCTCTAGTATTTCTGTACCATTTCTATTTCCAGAAATAACCTGTTTAGTTCTGTGATGAAAGGCTCACACCCACACAGAAGAGCACAGAGACACCAGTGACATCCCAGTCAGAGACATGAAACCCTGCCCCAGCTCCTCCAAGGCCATCCCAGGAGACCATCAGCCCTGGGGTTTGGACAAGACTCAGGACTATGAGTCCACTGGAGCAGCTCTCTGGGGTACTGCATGGGACAGGACTGACAAGAGGACAGGATTAGGTCATTTGTGCTGTGTTTGTGTGTTTCTATCCGCTTTACTTGGTGTTACTTCAGGCTATGCACACAGGTATGTGTGTGCACTTGTGTGCCTGCTGGGAGCATGTGCTCAGTGTCACTGCTGGCTGGGCCTGAGGCTGTGGAGCTGCAGCATCCTCCCCTCTAGGGGCTACTGGTTTTGGCAACTTGTAGTATAAATATTGTGGATATTTTCAGGCAAAGCTTGAAATTAATCATCCATAATTCTTAAATGAATTGTTAAATGTCAGATTGAAATAAAGCATGATGGCCATTAATAGAAGAACCATGGGGAAAGTAAATAACAATATCAGATCCTCTTAATAAAGCCACAGTATCTCCATTCCCAGCACAGTCTTAAGCTCTTCTAGCAGTGAAAAAGATAGATATGGTATGGAAAATTATGGAGGGAAAGCCACAAAGCAGGGAAGGGCACATCCTGGGAGGTCCACAGGCTGTCAGCTCTGTCAGAGCAGAGCACAGTTAGATCAATGTAAGGCACATTTGTAAAAGTGTCCTGACCAAGAAGATCAGCCTTACAAGGACCTGATGCTCTCCCAAGCTGCTGAACCCACTGACCCAGAACAGAGACAGCAGCATGGCCAGCAAGCAAGAAACATGCACAGAAAAACACAGCCAAGCCCAGAGCAGATCAGATGATGGCATTTCTCCTGGTCCCTCCCCTATACCAACACCAAACACATCCAAGAAGAAGCAGTTATAAAAATACCATTCACAATTAGAAGACAAGGGGGAGGAGGAGGGACAGAGGGAGTTATTGACAACGTCAATCCAACAGAAAGATGCCCACACCACTGCCATCCTCCACCAGAAACTGGGCCAGGTCTTTGTTTTTTGGGTTGGTTAGTTGGTTGGCTTGCTCATTAGTCTTGATAACAATACCCTGTGGGTTTCTGCTTCACCTTTTGGGTTTTAAGCCTTGAAGTTGAAAAACTCTCAAGCTTTTCTTCAATAAACTTAAAGCATTACTTAGAAAATAGCCTTCTATCACAGAAAGAAACCCAAGATTCTTCTCTGCTCACAGAAAATGACACTTAAAGAAAATATCAACATCAAGAGCCACACAAGAGATTTGCTGCACCATCATTTTCCCAATCGACTACAGGAATGTACACATTCCAACAGGGCAAGTGAGGAGGGTTCCCCTCTCGTCTGCTACTTTGACCAAAAAAATCCCAATTTCTCAGCTGTAAGGGATGATTTAGTTTTCCTTAGCTACGGGACAGGTAAGGTATGAGGAGACTACAGAGGTCCAATGCTGTCTCCACCAACTCTGCTGAAAGTCATGCACTTGGCAGGGCAGAAAGATTTGCTCTTTGAGTAGATTTGCTGTAGCTATTACCAGGAATGGGCTGCAAAGTGCCTGAGGCAAAACAGCAGGATCCCTCTATTTTAAGGAATGTGAGTGTACACTGAGTATATAAACCAGATCTGACATCCAAAGCGGCAGCAAAATTAAAAGAAAATGAAAAGAATGCTATTTATGACTGAAAAGAAAAATCACTTTAAGATTAGGAGCAAGCAAAAGAGAGCCGGCAAACTATATAATCCTGTTGCCTTGTCTCTTCCAGTGTTTTGAAACAGCAACAAAAACGGCGCTGACATCAATGTTTAAAATGCAGCACATGCCCCAAATGTTTTTATAGTGGCTGTTCACAAGCAGGGTTAAGCTCTACTGCAGCACAGCCAGATTTATCACTCAGCCAGTTGCCCACAGAACGAGATGTATGTACTGGAGAGATCAAGTGCTACAGACCATCAGCAGCTCCTGAAAAAACTGGCCTGAACAAACAGATCAAAAGCCCAGCTGCTAAGTGGGAACCTGCTCACCAATTGCCCTTTTAACACGCAATGATTGATTTACCTTTTCTTTATCGTTATCGTGTCATTACTCCTTTCCTAGGTGGGTACCTTCAGCACTGTTGCCCTGGGAACTGGCCCATGTGCAGGTGAATGTCGGGAGTGGGAATCTGTCACTGCTACAGGACCAGCAGGTCTCAGCCTGAAGCCATGAGCTGTGCATTAAGTATTGGCACATGACACCTTTTTGAGGTGAAAGCAGCTTTTTCTTAGCATTTGTCCAAGATCTTGATTACAGGAATTAAGAGAGGGCAATGAAGTGATGTCAACCAGTCCCTTCCCATGCTGTGACCCAGCCCTGCACTGTCCTGTCAGACACCCAGTGCATCTGCCAACTCCTCCTCAGGGCAGGTTGGGACTTTCAGTTTAAGCTGTGACTACCAACGAACTACCCACCCCAGTGTCCATGGGCTGTCATTGATTTGACACAACAGAAGACAAACATCCCTAGAAGGGCTCCACTGCTGGGGTACAGGGCAGCAGCAGCAGCACACAGTCCTCTGCAGGGCAAAGTCATGCTGACCAGTCTCCTGACAGTTTCATCCATCCCTAGAAGGAGCTTGGGTTCCCTGTGAAGCAGCAAGCTCAGCAAACCAAGACCACTCTGAGCTGGCCTTGAAGTTCAGCTCCTGTGAAACTTTTTCTTCCAATAGGCTAGAAGAGAGCATCCAACTTTCAATTTCCTGTCTGCAGCCACTTTGAAGCTGGCCCATACAACCAAAGTGTATTTTTTTAATGTTAAATTTAAAAATTCCTACATTTAATACAGAAAAATTATTACAGATGCTGAAAGGTTTCTAATGTTTCACCTGAAATGCACACATTGGATTAAACCCTTGGATGCAATGTCTGAATTAATGTAGATCATTGCAAAGAAATAATTGCTAAATTTAAGTCTATATGAGAAAACCAGTGGAAGTGGATAATTGCAAAACAAGGCATGTAGGACTAGATAGGAACACAAATTCTACCTCAGCCACTTATCAATATCAAAGTACTTCAGACAGAAGTGATTATTTCAGGGAATATATGTAACAGCACATAAAACCTTCATCCACAGTGCCTCTGGTGCAGCCAAGTTCTTAATAGTCATCCAGTTCAGCATTGCTCCATGGGGCCCATGGCAATCCACAATCCGTACGGCACCAGAAGGTGGTCCGGGAACTGATTGCAGAAAAATAATTAAGAAACTAAACCAAAACACACACACAGCATCCCACGCAGTTGGCAGGCGCTTATGTCAGTGCCTGCCTACAGGCACCACTCACTCCCTGGCTGCTGGTGCTCAGATCAAAAACCTTGTAGGTCCTTTGATTTTAAAAGATTGAGAAATGCTCATTTAGTTTCTGTGAAATAGGGCAGAGCTCTGACTTGGGCTCCCAAAGCCTGAGTCTTCTCCCACTGGATGAGGAATGGGCCACCTCCTCCCCACTGTTCCTCCATCCCACAGAAACTATCAGCAGAACCTTCCCTGGCCAGTAACACACAAAATATGCCTCTTGAGTCAAATTTACTCAAAAGTCTTACTCTGGTCCCAAACCCATGGTCCCAATGCCCTGGTCAGTAGCATGACAGGAGCAGGACTGGACTCCACTGTGCCAAGATGCCGGGTGGGCAGTGCTACCACTCCAGAAATGGTAGCATGGTATGACCAGAGTAGGAGTATGACCAGAAATGTCTGACCCTGAAGAGTCTACAGGGCAATGGAGTTAAACCATAGCTACCACCTGAGAGATGCAGCTCATCCAGTAGCTAAATAAAAGGTCAAAGGACCCCATTATTCATAAATTTGGCATCCTGACATCACCAAATGAAAACAAAGCTTGAAAAATAATAACATCTAGAAATATTTTCAGGTATGATAGACTCTGCAATTTTCCAGTGAGCAATTTGCTTGACCCTGGAGGAATTATTGGGTATGCATGTTTAGCTGATTGATAGATTTTATTAGTAAAGCAGATTTCTCTGTTTCAAAGCCTGTTCCAGTCTCCAACTAGGACTAAAAGAACGTTGTTTCTCCCCAATAAAGAAACCAGCATCTTATAACTGCCCAGATATAAGAAAAATGTCGTTCAGGGATTTTTTTTTTAAATTACCCCATATTTAAAGCATTACCAGTAAGCACCCTGTTTCTCTTGTTGAGAGCTAACATCAAAAAATTACCTGATAATTTTTCTAAGAGCCAAGAAAGTCAGCTAGTAATCATGCAGAGTTGTGTGGCCAAAGGTACATAAACTGGCTTCACATGGGACCAGCAGTAGATCAGATTGCATTGGGCGGAATGAAATAAAAAATCCCAGAAGTCTAGTTTCTTTGGAAATGTACCAAACCTGTCTCACCATACCAACCTGGCACATCATATGTAAAAAAGTGACTATTTCCTAGTACAGTATATGGGGTGTTTTATAGAAGTCAAAAAATCAGAATGGCCTTAGTCTGACATCGTAAACACAATATACTGTAATGTCATTGAGAGACTACTTGTTACCTACTTGTCCCAAGATTAATGCTGAAATTGAGCACACAGATCTACCTACAGTTTCCCTCCAAGCACAGAAATTCCTGAAAAATCTCTTTGACATACAACTTGGAAATAGTTACAATAACTATGTAACAGTAGAAACCACTTGTGTTTAATTCACTGATATTATTTACATTGGCCCAGGGAGTTTACAGCACTGGGAAGCAACACTAAGGCAATGACACCTTCTTGTGCAGCAAATCTTCTCCCTATCTAGAGCACAGCTACCCTCCTGCTTCCTGTGACAGCAAGACTATGTTTGGAGGTACAGGTTATTCATTCTCCCCAGGTCACTCCCCAGCTGGGGCAGCACAGTGGGGACAGAGCCCACAGACACCAGAAGAGGGAAAGCAGGTCTGCAGTGAGGCAGCTCTCCAGTCTGGGCTGCCATATCTGGTGCCATCCAAGAGGTAATTTTTCTCCCTCCTGTTCAAGGCCAGGGCTGCAAGGGCAAGCCTGCGTGTAAACAGGTTGCAGAAGATTAACAGGTGTCTCTATGCAGCTGATAAGATTTAGGTTTTGGTGATAATAACAGATGCAATTCTGCTGTGCTTCGGGTGCAGCTGTAGGTTTGACAACAGGGAGGGAGCTGTCATTGAAGCTTGTGAGCCCAGTCACAAACTGCAGTTCTTAAAGTTACTACATCCTTAATCTATTCAAATTTATCATTTAGATTAGATTATGTCTTTTAACAGGCTGCACTGTGTTTTGAAGTCAGTGCATCGTTCTTGCCGAATTAGATATATTGTCTCAAGAGTAACTTACACATCACCAGCAGCCTGAAGGCACAAATCACTTAGTTTTCAAGAATAAGAAGGAATGATAATTAAAAGATGCTGCAGAAAAAAAAACTAACACAAGTTTATGCAAATCAAGCTTTCTTTAAATGCAAACCAATATTTGTTAAGATTATTTTCTCAAATATAGCTTGTGAGCTCCTAAAGAAAAACACGATGGCTTCACCTCTCATGCCATAAAATATAAAATGAAGCAACAACAGTTAGATCTGATGACATTTGCTCTAACTGCAGATACTAATCACCAGGTGTCAATAGGCATGCAGAAAAGATAGCAAAAAACTGTGAGAAAGCACTAGGAAACCAATATGATCAAATGACTTGAAAGCAGCACAGGACCTAAACCTGGACATTTCTGCCCACAGCTGCAGCATGCCAGCTTTCAAAACAACTTTCTGTAGCTGCATCTGAGTAAGGGCAAATCAGTCATGCTTATAGCAAGAGTGTCTCCTGTCGGGGTCCCTTCCCCTCTGCCGTGGGGTCCTGGGGGAGGGTCCCTGGGGGGAGGCACGGAGTTTCCCTGCCCCTGCTCAGCCTCGTTCCCCGTTGGTTGTTTTGTGTTCCCCTGGGCAGGCAGAAGGACCCTCGGGTCCCGGGACTGTGACAGTTCCTTGGCAGATCCTCAGCCATGCGGCTGGAGAAATAAACATCTCTGAAACAGCTATCAAGAATTGGTCCATAGATATTTCTTTTCCACGGGCCTCCTTGTTTGATACATCGTGTTACAGTATCTGCACTATAACAAATGGTGGAGAACTGCGAGCAGAACGATCCCCAATCCCTAAGGACAGAAAATTCATGAGTAAAAACCACTCTAGATCTCTCTCTTCTCGCCTTGGTTTGGATATTCTCTCTGGGCTATGGAAGAATCGTGGGAAATGTGGCTCTCTGAATCACAGAAAGAAATGCATCTAGAAGTTAAAGGAATCCTTGAACAACAAAACAGGAAAGTACTTGTTCCGGGAGATCTAGAACATTATTTTAACTGGCTTTTCAAAAATTTCTTCTATATTTCTCGAGACTTACTTTTTGATATTGATCCTCCTGGAACTGGTAACTGGAACTTCTGGTACAAGATCTTGGAAGAAATAATGAATCAAACAGAACATGCACTAGTGACAGAACCTCTCCATGCATCCCTTGTAATCAGTGAAGCTCTTCAGGAGCATTTGTATGGTCCCATTACCCCTAAAACAGAGGACGGCCGTAATCCCATGGCCGAGACCGCATGGCAGCCATCCCAGGAGCGCGTGACTGCAGCCGTGTCAGCGGAGGTGCCTGCGCTGGATGCGCCCGGCACCCTCTGGAGCGCGCGCCTTATCGCGGACCCCATCCCTGTCTCGGGGTCCCCGGCCGCACGACCGTGAGTGAGGGAGCGATGCCGCAGGCGCCGCGGGTGCTGTGGGCCACGTGCAGCAGAGAGGTGGCCCCCACGAGCAGCCAGGAACCAGGCATCGGCGTGGCAGGCCGCTCTGAGCACACAGCTCGGAGAGCCCTGTAGAACAAGAAGCGGTGGTTTCCACAGCGACACGAGAAGCCGCGCAGCGCCGAGCTGAAACGAGGCCGCTCTCAAAGCAGCGTGGAGTTGGTGGAGTGGAACCACTCACAGGGCACGGGGCCGGCGGCGATGGCAACGCGGGGCTGCGCAGAGCCCAGACACGCGCCGGAGCAGCGCCGCTCGGAGGGCGCGGAGCAGCCGCAATGCAGGTGCCCAGCCGAGACATTGGAGTTGGCAAGGCAGCAGCCACGCGGGACCAGCAGCCACGACGAACACGCAAGCACATGATAGAAGAAGTTTTAGCAACGAAAATCACAGGAACTGTGAAATGGTACAATGTAAAAAACAACTATGGATTTATAACACAAGATGATACAGGGGAAGACATATTCGTTCATAGAACTGCTATTAAAAAGAGTAACCCTGTAAAATACAGCCCAAGCTTGGGAGATGGAGAGGTGGTGGAATTCAAAATTGTACAAGGTACAAAAGGGTTACAAGCATCAGAGGTCACTGGGCCTAATGGTGTTTCTGTAAAAGGCAGTATAGATGCTAAAAATCATAGTCATGTTAGACAATATCTCCATTATAAGCCCCCCCTACAGTCTCCCTTTCCTAATCCCACCTTTCCCTTTTACCCTATATCCTATTACCCCCAGTGTATTCCCAATCCATTTTTCACCCCATGGCTTCCCTATACAATTCCCTTTCCCTACAACTCCTCTCCGATGCCAAGGGGGGGATGAAAAGGGGGAGGGAAGAAATTAAACCCTCTCCTGCCTCAGTTTCCCCACAAAGCATGCTCAGAGATTTCTGTCTCCCTTCTGTCAGCCTTAAGATGTTCCAGAGAATCTGTTTGGACATTCAAAGACTCAGGAGGGTGGCTTGTTTTGTTTTGAAACTGTTCTTGTTATGTTTATCCAGTTGTTTTCAATGTTAAGTTTTAAATCTCTTCTTGTTAAAAATAAACGGGTGAAGTGTCGGGGTCCCTTCCCCCCTGCCGTGGGGTCCTGGGAGAGGGTCCCTGGGGGGAGGCACGGGGTTTCCCTGCCCCTGCTCAGCCTCATTCCCCGTTGGTTGTTTTGTGTTCCCCTGCGCGGGGAAGGACCCTCGGGCCCCGGGACTGTAACAGTTCTTTGGCAGAGCTCTGGCCATGTGGCTGGAGAAATAAACATCTCTGAAACATCTATCAAGAATTGGTCCATAGATATTTCTTTTCCACGGGCCTCCTTGTTTGATACATTGTGTTACAGTATCTGCACTGTAACAGTCTCCCACAGTTAATGGTTAATAGATTTGTGTGGAGATCCTTGTGGGTTCCTTCCAACTCAGACTATTCTGTGATTCTGAATCTGATTCTAACAAAGGTGGTCTTCCTTCCAAAAGTAATCCATGCAATGAAGAGTCTAAATTCTATTTATGACACTTGCTCCTAAAGTCCAAAGGTATTTCTGAAAATGGGAGTAAGACACAAAGACTTACATGCTCTTTTTTTGCCTTGTATGGTTATTGACTTGTAGCAATTAACTCGGCCGCATTCCCCACTGGTGCCTCTCTCCCCAGCGAGCGTTAGTGGGTCTCACAGTTTGCTCTCCTCGCTGCATTCCTCAGCTGTACCAGATGTCAGTCCCTTCCCTTTGGAAGGGCTAAAAGCTCATGCTCAGAAAGTCCACAGCCCTTTCTAGCCTCTCCATGTCCATCTTGGAGTTTTTATCCTTCTTTTGCCATGAAAGGACAGAGCACAGAGGAGCTTAACCAAGTACAAGGTTATTCAAGTTATCTGCTTGCCATTAGGTATCACTGTACAGCACTGAATTATTTATTCCAGCTTCCTAGGCAGGTGTGTGGCAAATTTCCATAAAGCTTTAATGGGAATCAGATTGCCAACTTCAAACCCAAATTCTTCATCTGCACCACAGCATGACTGTGAAGTGTTGCTGCGCAAGGGCGGGATGAACAGCTATGTAGGAACAGACCGCAGTCACAGCTGGGAGAAGTATGTGGGTCTCACTTAATAAAACTTGATAGAAAATATTTGTAGCTATTAAAAAATATCGACAAAGGCACGATACACATCATGTAACCAACATAATTGTCTCACTAGGACGGGCACGTACTGGATTTCAGAGTTTGATTATCTATGAGGACTCACTCCATGTTCAGAGCACATGGAGGCACACACACACACCTGCGGGCAGATGCAGGGGAGAGTGGCACAGCACAGCACAGCAAGGACACTCCTTGCATGCAGATTTGCTTTATTTCCATTTCCAGGTGCAAATTCAGAGTTTTCAGAGTATCACATGTCCAGCATGAAGGGGCAGATCTCATCTACATCCAAAAGATATTGGATGAACTGGAAAAAACGATGTGGGACCCTCAACTCCAGTGTGATCTCACCGGAGGTACCAGGGGATGTGCATTTGACTGATTCTGGGTGCACCTGAGCAGGTAACCCTGTGCCTCCTCTACAGTCGGCAGAGCTCAGGGCACAAACATCCCATCCAAAAGTAGGTGCCCCTGGCCACCACACAGTTCACAGAGAGGCACAGAGAAGACCAGGTCCAACACAGGCAGCAGGAGACAGCTGAGATTAACCACTCTGGGGGCAAGTGATACACAAGAGCCCTTGGCAGGTGGTAGCCTCTAGATCAAAGCCAGCCTGTGTGGTCTCATCAAAGGGCTTGCACAGGCCAGCAAGCAGCAATCCAGGTGGCATGGCAGCCAGGATCTCAGTGGTACCAGTCTTGCTGGATCTGCTCTGGGAGTAAGCAGTGGGCTGCTCCCTGGGTGGTGGCTCCCAGCAGTGCTTCCCCTGCCAAGTTGATTGCTAAATATTTATCCTACCGACCCACAATCAGGAGAGTTTCGTGAGGAACTACGGGATGCACTTTCTGTATAGCACACTACAGCCTTAGATGACAATAAAACTCCAAACAAAAAACTCCCCTGCTCCCCAAAAAACAACAAAACCCCCCTCATTTCACAGGGAAACAACAGAATGCTTTTATTTGTTCCCTGCCAATGTCAAACACAATTCACAGCCAGATGTTAAAATAAAATGGCCTCATTTTTAGTGTCACTACTACATTGTGCTGATTTGGTCAAAATAAAACCCCTTAAATATTATGAAAAACTGCACAGCTTCTGGAACAACAAACCAGATCAGAGTGGAAGAACAAAAAGTTGGTACAAACCTATAGTGTCTGAATTTGTTTCTTTTAATAGATAAATGTCTGTGATTATCACAAAAGGAGTAGAGCCAGCAGTTTCACTGAAGAGTCCTTGACTGAAGGGTCCTCCTGGTCTCCCTAGGCTTGCACAAATTGAATGACTGCATTGCTGGCAGAGCTGCTTGCCTTGCCAGCAGGGCACCGAGGGACGGCTGGGAAATTGTGGTCTCAGTTATGGATGGGGAGAAGGAGATCTGTGCCTGGATACTGGCCATGTTTGCAATGCTGCAGCTTGAAAGTGTGCCAAGGGCAGGCATGCCTTTATCACAGTGGAGCTGACAGAAGCATTCAGTACATCTGAAATCTAAGAGTTTTAATTTGAAACACCTCTAAGGGGGATTCTAGGGAGGTCCAGTTGCCAAGGGTGCCATGCAACCTTGGGTGAAGCATGTACTTGGGAGCAGCCTCTATCCTAATCATTCACTTAAATAAGTAAGAAAATAAAATGGAAATGGAAAGAATAATGTAGAGAAGTTCCATTTTGGTCATTGTTTTGAGGCACAACGCAGAGTTCAATATTGCTGCTGTCTCATCTGGATACATCTCCAAATGAGATGACTTCACTTGCATGATAACTACACTTGCAAATTGACGCAGTAAGTTGGGTATTACAAACAGTGTGCAGACATGAAGGGGAAGCTCTGCAATGTTACTAAAGCTTATTCTGAAAGAGACTCACAAACAGAAATGGCATTCACTGGACAACAGCAAGATGGTGCTGGGGGATGTGATGGGTTCAGGAGCCTTGGTGAAGGGGTTGGGCTCTGGTTTGCAGACCTAAGTGATGAGGACACATTCTAGTTCTCCAAAGTAAAGTGTCATCTGTGAACTAATACCTGAGAAAAAAGTTTCCTGTTCCACCAAGTCCATTTCCACCCAGCATTGCCCTACTCAGACACCTACTCTCTCTTCTCAGCTCACCAGCATAGTCTCAACTGCTTGCAGAAGATTGCTCATCACTGGTTTCAGTCTGCTCATGTTCATATCTACACCTATTTTGAGCAGCCTCCAGGCAGAAATCTTCCCACTCAGTAATATGAAAACCCACCTTTGCATCTGCTTTTAATGTCTCCCTCACATACGGGCATTTCCTCAAGTCAGTTGATTCGTTAGGGCAGGTAAATAGCTCTGTGTCTCCCTAATTCCTCCCCTTTCCTCTTCCCCTCCAAGACATTCCAAAATGATCCCCCCTTTCCTTACCCTCTTAATGATCACCTTCCTACCTGTGTTTTTGAAACACATCCTGTTTTAGAGCTGGCCCCAGATCCACTGCCCTCCAACATGCCAGGCTGGAAAAAGAACAGGCACTCACTTCCCCCAGCCCTCCCTGTAACCTCAGTGTCCTCCTGCGAAGAGCACAACACTCATACAAATCCAAACCAAGAAACACGGACCTAAAGCAGGTTTTTCAACCCTTCCCATATTCTTAAATAGCCATTACTCTTGTTAAACCCCCTTTGGAGAGTTCAGACTTCACTTCATGTCTTTGGCAAACCAGTCTTGTCAGGGCAAGCTGTGATGGTCACTCAGCTGATGAACTGCTAGAGAAAGTCTTGGCCTGGAGATGACAAAGCTTTTCATGACTGGTGTGAACAAAATCATTCTTGCAAAAAAAGTTTAGAAGTTCAAAGCAAAGGTGTTGCTGCCTGTTCTGAGCTTCCCTTCCCCCTCTCCAAGACAAGCCAGGACTTGCCTCTGCCATGTGTTCTGAACTCCTTTGTTCCAAGCACGGGCAAAAACAATGTAACTCAAACTCTTTAGCAGTGTCTGATTGGCCGGTCACCCCGGGTCCGCCCCCCAGTCCTCCCCTTTCCCCTTTTCCGAATAAAAGAAGGACCCAAGAGGGGGCCCGCTCTCTCTGGCTTTGCATTCCTTCTGCGAATGTCTGTGTGTCTCTGTCTCTTATTGAAAGCAGGACTATAGCTTAAGCTGAGAGCTATATTTCTACCTCTTTGCTTCTACTGGTGGTATCAGCTTTGCAGCTATTATTTGCTGCTTTTTGAGCCACTGAAATGCTGGATTGCCCATGTTACCTCTCCAGGCTGCCTGAGGCTTTCTAAGGCATTGAACTACAAGCATAGCTGGTAAAAAGCTGTGAGTATTCCACATTTAGCGCCCAGCGTGCTATCTCTGAACCTTGGTTCTGAGAGACTTTTAGGGTGTCTCAGCAGCTGTGTGTCTGCTGAGTTAGCTCTGCACCTCCTGCTGTGCCAGCTCTGTGTACCGAGCTGTTACTTTCTGTGTAACAGTGAACCCAGAGCCTCAGCCTTTAACCTCCCCCACACCACGTGGCGACGGAATGGCTGGAAAGTAGAAGACCCATTTCACTTATTTTTTTCTCCGGACCTGCTTTCCTGTGGTAAATCCAGAATTCTGGTGAGTATTTCCCTGCTGGTTTAGGGGCTCCTGTCTTAAGCTGGTTCCGGTGCAAATTTCCTCTTTTTTTCCCTCTCTTTTGCAATTTGGGGCTGAAGTTTGTGGTGTTGCTTTCATAATGGGATCTGAGGTTTCTGCACACCACAGAGAAATACACTACCAAGTTCAAAGCTACCTTTCTTGTACTGGGCATAAATACCCTAAAAATCTAGTTCAATCTTTTGTACAATGGCTTTTCCAGTACTTTCCTAATCTGACCTCCGAGGACATAAGATCTCCTGAATTTTGGGATAAAGTGGGGAGAAGACTCTCCTCTCTCAGGCACGCAGCAGACAAAACAGTTTCAAAATTTTTTCCTCTCCTGTTACTAAGTTTCACTTTGCCTGAGAAAACCTAGTTCATGAAAAGCCAATGCAAAAACACCTGTTAATTCCCTTACACCTTCTTCCAACCCCTGTGTCCCTGACCCCTCTTCCCCTACACTGGAAAACACAGCTAGAGCAGACTGCTTTTTAGCACAGGAGTGCTGTCGTCCTCCTGGCTCACCCGTGTTTCCTCAGCACCCTGCCTTGGATGGGAATCTGGAGCCCATCCCAGGACCTTTCCAACCCCTTTTCTCCACTCCTTTGTCCCCAGTTTCTAGCCCTCATGTTTTAAGTGCACATAAAAACCCCTTCTCCCCGATCTCTTTGTTCCCAGGAACAGCCATTGCCATGCGCCTGCATCCTGTAAAAAACCCCCTCCCCCCAACCCCTTTTCTCCAAGTTTGTTTGTCTGCAGTAATGGCGGACACAATGTTTCTTCATCTCCAAACTAACACCTCCCACAATCCCTTTCTCCCCCACCCCGCAAATCCCTTCTTGTCCCCATCCCCTCCCACTCCCGCATCGGAACCTGTCCCCGCCCCCAACCCCGTCCCCACAGCGTCGTGTTTGACCCCTCCCTCTGTGCCCGCCCATGGCTCAAGTACCGCCCCTGCCTCCCACAACCCCGCCCCCAACCCCTCCCCTCCTCTGGCCGTGTCCCCGCCTCCACTCCCCGCCCCTGCCCCTCCACTCCCCGCCCCTGCTTCCCATTGTCCCGCCCCAGGTTCCCACAGTCATGTGACTACCCCCTTAAATCCTGAAACACGTGGTTACCAGAAGTACCTCCAGCTGCTACTACTACACTCTCTCCTATTAGCAATGGAGCAAACCCTGGCTGGCCACCCTTCCCTTATTCTATTATTAAGGATTTGTGCAAGGCAATTAAGGAGTTTGGTATGCATAGTAACTATTTTAAGAGCCTTTTAAGTGCTACTTTTGCAACTCGCTTGTACCTCATGATCTGATTACAATAATGCTAACTCTTCTCACACCTGGTGATTTTGTGTTGTGGAAACAACAATGGAAAATAATTTCATCTGATTTATTGCAAATAATTACCTGGACTTTGACAACAATTATATCACATTAGACCTTTTATCTGGTGACAATAATGTGGCAAATCCCCCAAAACAAGCAATGTTTATCCCTCATCCAGTTCTTACTGAAATCACACGTGCTGCTGAAAAGGCCTTAACATTACTACCATCTCAAACTCCTACATCTCATTATACCAACATCAAACAATTGCCAAATGAAAATATTATTCACTTTTACAACCGTTTGCGCGAAGCTATCTTTTCCCAGATCCCTAACCCTGACCTCCAACAAGCGCTCCTACTCGAACTACTCCAAGTGAATACAAATGATGCTTGCAAACAAGTCATTCTGAATCTTCCTTTGCTCCCAACTCTGACTGTTGAAACCATCTTCAAAGTCTGTACAAAGAAGGTGCAGCTGAATACAGCTGTTCCCTTTTTGAAAAAAGTGGGGATGGTGGGGGGGTTGTGGAGAATGCTATGGGTACAGGGGAAACTCAATCTCAAGGTAACCTTATATGCTATCGTCAGAAAAAGGGACATGTAGCTCGCAATTGCAGAACAATTATAATTGATGATAAAAACTCTCCAAAGACTGTTTCCCCTGGTCAACAGCAGGGCAACGTGTCCTAACAGCTCTGTGTTCAGACAAAAATAGAGCTGCAGACAAAGCAACTTGGACTTCTGGACTCAGATTTAAGGTAACCTGTGATGAAACACACCATTTCAACAACAACAAACAGACTGTGATACCCATCTCATTCCAAAACGTGAACCACATGCAGACTTTACATACCTTTTTGTTATTGGGGACATTCAGGAAACACCTGCTGGGAGAGAGGTTACACCCACACTCATGAAAGTGGATCAGAACGGGTGTTCTAACCTAATGGTACAATGTATATATCCACCATACTTTATGCCAAAGGGTCAAGTCATTGCACAGGCCATGCCACCGCCCAAACACCTGTCCACAGATGGTCATATCCCAGCTATCTGTTGGACTGAGGTTTTGGGAAACGACAAACCTGTAGTAGAATGTAAGCTCCATCATGGATCACATAAAATCAGTATAATGGGAATGATAGACATAGGTGCTGGTGTGTCTGTCATTCCATTTGATAAGTGGCCTGCGCAATGGGAATTGCAGTCTCAGGATATCATACAAGGGATTGGAGGTACCCAAATTGCGAAGCAATCCAAAAACACCATTCAAATTGAAGGTCCTGAAGGACAAATAGCAACACTTCGTCCGTATGTCCTGGACAGCAAATTCACCCTGTGGGGAAGGGATGCCATGTCTCAGTGGGGAAAAAAAATTGATATCACCCCTGGACATCAAAATTTTCCCTTGCAGCCACTGGAGCTGAGTGCCAACCACAAAAGCTAACTTGGAAAACAGATGAACCAGTGTGGGTTAACCAGTGGTCGCTAAAAGAAGAAAACTTAGAGGCACTCAAAACATTAGTAGCTGAACAATTGGCTAAAGGGAATATTGTACCAGCTAATAGCCCCTGGAATACACCCGTGTTTGTAATACAAAAACCAGGAAAGAACAAATATAGGCTCCTCCAAGATCTTAGAGAAATCAATAGGGTTATTGAAGACACAGGACCCCTTCAACCAGGTATGCCATCACCTTCAATGCTCCCACAACATTGGCATTTAGCTGTTCTTGATATTAAAGATTCCACTCCACCCTGCAGATGTCCCTCAATTTGCGTTTTCTGTGCCCTCTATTAATCGTGAAACTCCCATGGAACGTTATCATTGGCTTGTACTTCCCCAAGGTATGAAAAATTCCCCAACTCTCTGCCAAGAGTATATTGCTAAAATTCTATCTCCCATCTGTTCCAAAGCAGAGAAAGCCATCATCCTACATTACATGGATGATGTACTGGTATGTGTTCCCAATAATCAGTATCTCGAGCAGACACTTAACATGGTGATTGAGGCCCTAGAGGCCAAGGGCTTTGAATTACAACCTGAAAAAATGCAGAGAACAAGCCCTTGGAAATACCTCGGACTCAAAATCACAGAAACCTCTATCACCCCAACACCCGTCCCCATTAATAATAACCCAAAACCACTAGAGGAAGTGCAACAGATCTGTGGGACACTGAATTCTTTAAGGTCCTGGTTAGGACTCATCACAGAGGATGTAGCTCCTACTGCAAACCTGTTAAAAGGGGAAGGCGGTCCAGCATCCCCTAGATCCCTGACAGAAGAGGCAAGGCAGTCTCCCAAAAAGATACAAGAGCTCATTTCCACCAGACAAGCACACGTATCAGCCCTCCCTACCCTTTAAGCTTGTCGTTCTAGGGAAGGTACCACGCTTTCACGGCCTCATATTTCAGTGGGACAAAGAGCAGAAGGAACCCCTCATCATAATTGAATGGGTGTTCCTTCCACTCCAACTGCCTAAGACCATCACACAGCCACAAGAACTAATGGCAAAAATTATCATGAAGGGTAGAGCAAGGCTCTGCACCCTGGCAGGATGTGACTTTGCATGCATCTACTTACCTGTAACAACAGACACATTAGATCACCTACTTCAAAATAATATAAATTTAAAATTTGCATTAGATAGTTACTCAGGTCAAATCTGAAATCATTACCCAAAACATGGCATGTTTAATCTGGCATTCTCTTTCATCCCTTGAGAGATTCAAAGTAGAAAACCCCTCGATGCGATTACCATTTTTACCGATGCTTCAAGAAAGAGTAAAAAATCAGTAATCACATGGAAAAACCCAAAGACGCAAAAGTGGGAATCTGACATCAAAGGTAATCCAGGGATCACCACAAGTAGCTGAACTAGCAGCTGTCGTTGGAGCATTTAAGAGGTTCAAAGAACCCTTTAATTTGGTCACAGACTCAGCATACGTAGCTGGAGTAACTGTTAGAGCTGAGCATGCTCTCCTAAAAGAAGTCTCAAACAAAAAAAATTATGATTTGCTCTCAAAGCTAATTTATCTAGTTTCTCACCGAGAGCATCCCTATTTTGTCATCCATGTGAGGTCACGTACAAACCTGCCAGGCTTTATTGCAGAAGGTAATCGTAGAGCTGATGCTCTGGCTATGCCAGCAGACATAGTTCTATCAGCCGACTTACCAAAGCTCCCCCAAGTTTTTGAACAAGCAAAATTGAGCCATGCCATGTACCATCAAAATATTCCTGCTCTTATCCGCATGTTCCATCTGTCGCGGACACAAGCAAAAGCAATAGTGGCAACATGTCCCAGCTGCCAGAAGCTACAGCTTCCATCACTGGGCATGGGGGTCAATCCCAGAGGCATTAATAGCAGTGAAGTGTGGCAGATGGACGTCACACATTTCCCTGAATTTGGGAGATTAAAATATGTCCACGTTTCTATTGATACCTTCTCTGGTGCTATGTATGTCTCTGCACATGCAGGTGAAAAAGCTAAGGATGTTGAAAAACATCTTGTCCAAGCTTTTGCTGTGCTCGGTATACCTGAGGAGATAAAAACTGATAATGGACCTGCCTACACCTCTCAGGAGTCTAAAAACTTTCGTCAGCAGTGGGGATTTCGACATGTTACAGGTATCCCTCACTCCCCAATTGGACAAGGCATTGTTGAATGTGCCCATCAAACCCTCAAGTGAATGCTGCTACAAACAGTCAGGGACCACTAAACTCAACTCACCTGTCCTCAGACTCAGCAAAGCATTGTTTACCATAAACTTCCTGAATGGCACCTTTGAGGATCCAAACCCTCCCATCTATCATCATTTCCAGAACACCAGGAGACAGAAACTGAAGGAGAATCCAGAAGTCCTGATCCAGGACCCAGAGACACAAAAAATCCAAGGACCGTACAAACTTGTTACTTGGGGACGTGGGTATGCCAGTGTATCTACCCCTCAAGGACTGAGGTGGATCCCAGGGAAATGGGTAAAACCTCATGTCACTTCCTCAAAAGTGAAAGAGGTTAAAACTGCCTCCTGGAGGAGACGCCATAAAAAGAATCCTGATTTTGCACCCTCATAAAAACCCCCTACTCCAGATTTTGATGTTAATCCCTTAAGTTGCACTGTTTTGCACGCACATTTTGCACTGTATTTTGTAAATTTTCGTCCTGATACCCCATACCATAGATGTCCTGACTAACCCCTTGAGTTTTAACTGGGGAACTACTTTAAAGACATCCTAGGTACTGTTGAGTTGTAGGGACGATAGATTCCAATGATGTTTTGTACTGTTGTTTCGTTACTGTTCTATGCACTTTAAGTTACTAAGAGTTACATCCCAGCTTTAAAGAAAAAAAAATAGGGAATTGGTGCTGCCTGTTCCAAGCTTCCCTTCCCCCTCTCCAAGACACTTGCCTCTGCCATGTGTTCTGAACTCCTTTGTTCCAAGCACGGGCAAAAACAATGTAACTCAAACTCTTTAGCAGTGTCTGATTGGCCGGTCACCCCGGGTCCGTCCCCAGTCCTCCCCTTTCCCCTTTTCCGAATAAAAGAAGGACCCAAGAGGGGGCTGCCCTCTTTGGCTTTGCAATCCTTCTGCGAACATCTGTGTGTCTCTGTCTCTTATTGAAAGCAGGACTATAGCTTAAGCTGAGAGCTATATTTCTACCTCTTTGCTTCTACTGGTGGTATCAGCTTTGCAGCTATTATTTGCTGCTTTTTGAGCCACTGAAATGCTGGATTGCCCATGCTACCTCTCTAGGCTGCTGGAGGCTTTCTAAGGCATTGAACTACGAGCCTAGCCGGTAAAAAGCTGTGAGTATTCCACACAAAGGCTATTAGAATGTAACTTTTTTTTGCTATGCACAATCTGTGATGAACCAGAAAAGGCCCTTTTATTCCTGCATGTATCACCCTTCAGTGGTGAACAGGATTCAGAGCCAAAAACACCACAAGAAAGCAGAAGAGCAAGGTACCTACTTGTCAGTAGTGTCTTCTCGTGTGGAACTAAAGCAAACACCTCTGCCCAGCACCCCACACAGACTGTGTGCCAACAGCACACTGCATCTGTTCACAAACCACCATTTTTTTGTAAATGACCACACCTGAGCCTGCTTTTGTTACTTGGGGAAACCCATCTTTTTATCCACTAGTTGTGGACACTTGCTCTTCACTAAAGGTGGCCCTCATCAGCACTGCACACCCCAGTTCTATCCTGCCTTTCCCACCTTCTTTTTCCCTGCCTTTACCCCAGGTTCAAGGGCCAGAGCATCTCATTCCTTGATGCACACACATACCTTCTCCAGCAGAGCCCAGCACTGCTGCCCCCACTTCCCCTGTGCCCGGCCCTTGCCACCTGCAGGGAAGTGTTGAGTAGAGTTTTGCATCAAAGGCAATGGGAAATTGCGCTGAGAAATGGCATAGCCTAGCAGCATCTCCCAGCACTCCTAATGAAAAACAATGCAGGAATTGGTGAGGCCTAAAAGATTTTTAGAAAATAAATAGTTTCTCTGTATCAGGGTCTCTCAGGAGGTGGGTCTGGGCTTTTTTTTTGCCATATTGAGAAATAGAGATGGAGAAAAGTATGAGTGGTCATCTCAGGGCATGTCACAGAAGAGGTAGTTATGATCTTGAGATGAGAAGACTTCATTCAAAGGGACAAATAAAGCAATGAATTAAGGTATCCTGGTGGCAAAAGGGCTATTACATGTGAAATAAACAACTTTAATGAGGTTGCAACCCTGGATTTATAGTCCCATCTCCATGTGGAGGATTCAGGTGCGTAACTCCATTAGCACTAATGGGATGTGCACAATTAAAGCCCCACACAACAAAATGAGACTGCTGCTATTAAAATCAGCCATGAACAACCTTCAAAGTAGTTCTCCCATTTAGCTCAGCAGAGTGATCCAAAAGAGAGAAGCTCATTTGTAGTTGAGCTGATCACTTTGCAAGGTGGTCAAGTATGAGCACTTGCTGTGAATTCTCTGTGTGGTAGATATGAATGGGTTGGATGCTACTTCTGCCCTGGACATTTGAGATCTCCTCTGCCAGGAATAGGTTTCTGCTCTCCATGAATGGTCAGTAAAACTGTTGGATCCAGTCACCATCAACTCTTGCTTTCAAACTGGGGAAGTGTTGGCACAGAGGATATACTGAAACTTCTGCCCTCCCTCTAGATTCCTTGGCAGATTGCATGGAATGGCCACAGGCTGGGCAGAGCGGCTCAGTTCAGGCACAGCGAGTTCCCTGAGGCTCCCAGCCTGAGGGCTGTCTGTGCTATGCACAGCACAGAGAAAGTGCTCCAGGCAGCTGGGGTATCACAGTCAAGCGAGGTGACTTACCTCAGGCAATGATTCATGCCTCTGAAATACTTGCTCCCAAAGCCAGCTCTGGGCTGGCCCATGCTCTAGCACAGCAGGTAATTAGCTCTGGAAAAAAAAACCTCTGGGAACTCAAAATCAACATGACACAGCATTGAAGATACTCTGGAATATCACTGGGACAAAAAAATTGCCTCACACACACAAAATACGGGACAAAATAGCTCAGTGTTTTAAATCTGCAAATGTCTCACCTGTTCTCAGGAGCAGAGCACACATTATACACCCAAGTGACAACAGGCCAGCTGAGACCCTGGGATGCTACTTGTTTACCTGCTATTAAATAGTGCCACCAGGCAGCCATCTCCAGTTGAAAAGGGCAGCAGTTTATACTACCAGGTTTTTTAAAAAAAATAATGCAGATAATACACTTGGAATTGCTTTATTGGCAGAGAGAAGTAAAAGCTATTTAAATCTGAATAATGCCACAGTATATCTGAGGGTAATGGAATAAGGTGCAGAGGCCGAAGCAGAACTACAATGACAAAACATTAAATACCAATATGACTTTAGATATTATATTATGCTCTCCCCCAAGGGCTGTAACTCTTCAGAGATATGAAGCATTCAGAAAAATGGAATTGAACCCTTTATCACACAATTTTTTTCTACAATATTAAAAATGTAATTTTACCAGAAGCCATGGGGAGTCCTATGTTCTTAATACACTTAAAGATTTTTACAAGCTAACGTTAAAACTGACTGAATTGTCATACACATTCTTGTTCACACTAAAGTCTGGTCTGAAAGCTATTCTCTTTAGTTTTGCACTGTAATGTCTATATTCTTATACTCTTAATACTCACAAATTTCAACAGTACAAAATTTTGGCATCACTCCTGAAAAGCCCGTGTTCACACAGAATCCAACAGTTTCACCATCAGCTTTAGTGGCAGCAGGCTTAAGCCTACAAGTCTCAAATCTGATAGAGATTAAAGAATGAGCAAATTTCCTGGTTAATCTAATTTAACTAGAAGACGAACATTCTCTACAAGGCCAAGGATATTACTGGCAGCACAAGTAGCCACACTTATGAGGAAGCTACTTAACATTTTCCATTGTAATACTCCGCTTCAGGATAACTTTAAACAATTCAGGCTAAACATTCCTGATGTTAGCTGTCTGACTAATAGGATCTTTTTTGGGAAGCTTTAGCTCAAGGGATTCAGCTATTTCCAAGGCTGATGTTACAGAAAAGAAAAAAAAAAAAACAAAAACAAAACAAACAAACAAACAAACAAAAAAAACAAAAAAACAAAAAAAAAAAAGAAGAAAACTAGAGTTTCATATGTAAAGCTCTGGAGCTTCCATAAGGGAAAATAAGTTTCGATCTTAAAATTCAAAGAATGACCAAGGATGAAGGCTGACAAAGAGCATAGAGTGTGGCTGAAAACAAGTAACATAATGATCTAATTACAGAATTAAGAGACATAAGAAATTAAAATCAGGTGCTAGGAAGAGGCGAGGCAGAACAATCTTGTCTGGCTGGTTGTATTACAAGACCAGAAGGGTTCATCACATCTATGCATTTTGGCCTCAACACAGCTTTGCTGTTCAGCAAGCAGCAAAGCAGCTCATTAACACCTCTCTGCTGTCAGGTACACATAGCAGGTAACTGCATTGTGCTGCTGCTTTCCACTCTCTTGGCTCTCAGAGAGAGTAACTGTGTCTCCAATACAGCCTCAAATACAGCTGGCATGGCAGTCTACACAAACTCATACAGTAAAATCTGCTTTACTAGACTTTAGAAATCTGAGCCCTCAAGAGACAGGAAAAACCTGAATTGTCAGTGCAATCTTCATCCTGTTACTCAGTACACAACCCTTTAATAGCCTAATTATGTAAACTATTTTCTCCATAAGATATAATAATCAGGCAATTATACTTAGATTCTCCAAATGGTATCAAGGGTCTGCTGAGCATGGGCTGGATTGAGCACATGAAGCACTTTAAATGTGTATGACAGACCACAGCATCTGTCTTAAGGAGCTTACATTCAGAAAATACAAAGGAGAGGATTCCTATTTATTGTACTGGACCAATTAAGCACTGGGATTCAAGTGCCTTCTCAGGGTGGTTATCTGGATCTACTGTATCCAGGTTTAGATAGGATTCCTGTTGGGCTCACATCTATATTGCCAGGCAGTTGTGAAGGAAGAAGCAGTTCATATGTTTCAAATCAAGAAGAGCTGCCCTTTACATAAAGAAGTTATTCACCTATCTATCAACAGCACTAGTGGCACTCCAGCACCTGGAGTGGCATGTTCACAGCTATGGCCTGGTGGCAGGTAGAGCTTGTGGCTGCTGAGCCGTAGGACTTGGAAAAGCTTCTCTTCAGGCATGGTCCTCCTTTGAGTCTGCTTAAGCCCATGGCCCAGGTCCTCTTTCACCTCCTTCAGTGAGGAATGCCCTCCTATATTTTGCAGGAGAAAAGCAAAGCTTTGGTTGTCCCAAGACAGGAAGAAGCAGCAGCCACCTATGAAGGGAATGAGAAATTTCATATAGATGCCTGATTTGTACCTGATTTATTTAAGATAGATGAAAAATACCATATATATACTAAAGGAGTCTCTTCTACTAATGCTGTGATCTAATGAAAATTCTTTTGATTTAAGAAATATTCACACCCACAAATGCTGACTTTTCTGCCAGCATGTGTAATTAGTAGACAAACTCAAGCCAGTCACTTTACAACCATGGAACCGGTTTGATGCTCAATTCAGAAGCCTCTCATAAACTACCTGATTTCCCTTATACAGATACATGAAACTAGTATGTCTGGGTATCCCCCTTAAGTAGAAATTTTTTCCTTGGAGAGTGGGGATTAATTAAATACTCACTGAAGTCTTAACAAAAAATCAATTTGCAAATGGGAGTTTTTCACTTCCAAATAGCTTGTTTGACTGCTCTCCCTGTTAGCCAGCCCAGGATGGATGCTGGTGGTCCCTGTGAACGCAGATCTGTACAGCTTCCCCTTCACACATCCCCTGTACTATGCACAGCTGGTGGTGTCAACATTAATGAAGGGTGATGTTGAGCTTTTCTAACAAGGCAGAGCTAACGCAGTCGTGCAGTCTCTTAACTGCTCTCTAGTACCTTCTAACCTCATTGGCCAAGTGCAGTGGGAAGAGAGCAGCAGGCTGGACTGTCGAGGTCCCGAGCAGACCTGCAGGACATGCGGCCCCGAGGGCTCGGAGCCGCGGCCACGGGAGCCGGGCAGCTGCAGCCAAGTGCTGGAGCAGCACTCACTCACAAGAGAAACTCGGGCAGAGAGAACTGAAATCCAATGTGGCATCAGCGTGCAGGAGTCATTGTGAACAGCTATTTGTGGTTGAACTAAGACGACCAAAAAGCCACGTGAGCACAAGCCCATGATTGCTTGTGCTCACATATGCAACTGCAGAAAGCACTCTTCTATAAACTGAAAGGGCTTTTCCCCCCTAATAGTCGAGCATCATTTCAGGAGTCACGTTAAAAAAATATTAACGTTAATATGGCCTTGTAGTCCATGCAAAGTCCATGTAACATGGACAGTGATATTAACATCACTGAAATTTGTAATTGCTAATAATTTTGGAAACTATTTTCTTCATAGTTAGCAACAACGGATTTGCCAGACCTCTGTGTTATGTGAAATGTTACAGCAATCAATATGATCATGCTTTTTTGCTTTTCTTTTTTCCTCAACTGAAAAATAGTAAGTATCTGTATGGAAATCACACATTTGGTCCAAAACAGAAACTGCTCATGTTTTAAAATTCTTGCAAGACAGACTAGCCTTGATCTACTTACTTCTAAAATAATAAATTGGTCATTATTAGTCAAGACTTCCCTTTCAAGCACATTTATTACCACATCTTGAAAAAGGCAAGGGTATTGCAACTGGTGAGTTCCAGTTATTATGTTTTCCTGCCTTAGGTGCAATCTGTGAGCTAATAATTAAATTTGGTAATGTTAAAGAAACCAAGTGAAATATTTGGGAACAAAAAAAAATTAATCAGTTCTGTGACAGAGAAAACCTACTTAAGTGCTTTGCTTTCAAACATGATGATACACAAGTAAGCAAACACTGCACATGTTATGAGACCCCTGAATCTTTCAACCAGATTTCAACTTTCTAACCTGTGGGATGTGGCCTTCCATCAGTTTTGCTGAGAGATAACAGATGAAATCACACACTGAACAATGAAAACATGACACTTTTTTTTCATCTAAAA
Organism: Coloeus monedula; assembly: GCF_965178545.1. Classification (NCBI taxonomy): domain Eukaryota; kingdom Metazoa; phylum Chordata; class Aves; order Passeriformes; family Corvidae; genus Coloeus; species Coloeus monedula. The sequence goes on from NC_138781.1 coordinate 145,073,921, forward strand.
CTACATTTGTATTGGTCAAATCCAGAAGGCAAAAAAACCCCAAAATCAAAAGATTGATGTATCATATGATATTTAAGGAACATCACCCTCAGTAATGGAGAGAGATTGAGTAAGTTGATAATTCAAACCAGAATGGCAATCCTTGTTGCACATATTCTTTTCATCTTACAAAGTTTGGAAGTCTTCAGTTGTGTTTCTGATGGACGAATACATTGCTACTCTTCCTTGTTTATTTTACTGACACTCTAATGCCTTTTAATATCATTGTAAAATGGATCTGGCCATTTTTCCTCACATATAAATGTTTGCTTTAATTGAAATAAGACATTAACTTTTCTTTCACTAAGGAGCCTTTTGCCAAAGCTGTTGTTTTTAGAGACATCCTCCATAGCTCTGCACAGTTCATTACTGCTCAGCATATGATGCATTGTGTTAACAGCAATCTGTTCTGTCAATTAAAAGATCAAAAATAAAACTCAAGCCCAACTTTGTATAAACCTCCTTCCAGTTGTAAAGTCAATATGAAAAGCTTCTGAATGAGTCCCTCTGGAACAGTCCAAGGAACAGCACCAGCACCTTCTGAGCAGTGCCAAGGCATTCAGGGCCCTGCAGCTGAAGACCAGGGGCATGAGAAAGTTGAATTTGGGACCATACCTGACACCTGAGCAACTCAAACTTCCGCCATAAATGGAATGTTCAGATCACAAAATTTAAAGCATCCTTCCAGCTGCAGACAAAGCTTTCCAGGAGAATTTATGGAAAAGTAAATATAATGACAGAATGCATGGGTTTTAGAGCAGCATGCTGGTTTTGCTTAAAAATCAACAAGCTGTGGGCAAAATCTGAAGAAAATTAAAAGGCAGCATAAAATCCAAGGGAAGAAAATGCACAGGCATGAAAAATCATGAGGGACGTATCTCTCACCCCAGGGCTGTCAAACCGGATGAGAAGCAGTTCTACAGAGAGAAATTCAATTCCTCTTACTGCATACACTGCACATATTTTGACTGGGATATTATTTGCATCACAAGCTCCTAACGACGTCTTAACAGAGCACTCAGAGTCCTTTGACTGCCAAGTGAGAACCATTAAATAGTGCTTGCTTCTTCAAGATGCCTCAGACTGTCACCAGTGATTTGTCATATCAGAGATTTGTCAGAAGGCAAAAAATTGAGCAATACAGACCAACAAGATGAATGAATGGGCTCAGAAATTTGCAAAGTATAAGGAGCATAAAAACAAAGATGTCAGATGTTTACAAGTGTTATTGGTTGCCAATGCCAATCCCATCCAGCATTCTTGTTAGCACTAAGAACACCTGCAACCTCACCCAGACCTTCTCTACTCTGCCCTCTGTGCAGGTGTTTGCATCTGCACAAATACTACCCCATCCTTACATGGCAGTTCCTTATACCCACACTGGTCAGCTCTGCACACAGGTCCAGACTTTGACAGGACACACAGGAATAGAAATTATGCCTCCTAAATGTTTAAGTGTTTGGGAGAACACCATGTGGAGCTGAAAAGAAAAAAGGACATCATAACCTGTGTAGAAGTGGGGGAGCATCCCGTGTTTCCTCCATGTGGGCAGTCAGCAGCAGAATGCTTCACAGTTTAGATGGAGTCTGGTCCAACTTTGAGATCACCAAACAGAGAATGGAAATGGTGCATCATACTGTGATGTCAAGGCAAGGTCACACAAAGTATGTTTGGATTACAGAAAAGCTCTTCCATTTAGTTTAATTTTCCTTAAATATTAAGGACTAGATTCTGACAACAGCTGTGGGAGTTAACTTTAATATCTAAAAGATTATTTATTTTTTAAGTTAAACCAAGAGATGGCCCAAAGTTTAGCACCTTTTCTTATGGCCTGTCCTGAGGATAACTGGGGTGCCGGTACAACCAGACACATTTCAGACTGTTAGAAATGCTGAGATTAACCTGTTCCACTTTGCCTTGAGACTGAGTGGGAGCATGCACCATCCATTACTGTGATTATCTCAAACTACCAGAGCACTGACTTTCTGACCCTTTATGCAACACCAAGTCGCATCCACCCCACCCTTTACCAGCAAAGCCTTTTTTGTCTACACGTGACAAGGGAACTGGGAGAGCAGCACAGCCCCAATAAGTAGGCAGCCGTGGCACTGGGACCTGAGCTGGTGCTGTGGTTAAGGGAGATGGCACTTCACGTCCACACTGGCTCTAATTATCAGTACAATTAGACATTTTACAAGTAGCAGTGGAATAGAGGCAGTAAATCTCACAGCAAAATCTCACCAGCTATACTGGTGAAGATCCTAAGTATTAAACTAGAAGAAATGCTGTTCTTCTCCAGTATCAAAACTAAGATAATTGTCCCCCTTTTTCTCCTTTCAGATGTCACTTTTGAAAGACTTGCTCATCTGCCTTAGAGAGCCTGTAAGATTCACACCAATTAGAGACGGATTCCATAGTAACACTTTCTCTTACAAGGATTACAGTTCTGCAAAAATAAAAAACCAATTACAAACCTGCATGGTTAGGAATCTGACAGGAGAGACAGCTTGATGCAGACTGTGTGTGTAAGTAGTGACCACAGGGCAGGTTCTCCCTTGCATGCACATTTGGTCTCCTGTGTGTATATGTGTTACCTATGGACATGTAATGGAGAGGAAACCATGGGGCAGAGGCCTTGCCTGCCTCTGCAATGGCTTGCTGAACAAAAAGAAGTTCTAACTTCTTTATACACATTTTTCAAAGACACTAATGTCACTACATTTTCATTAGTATACAGAAAAGGCTTTCACAGACAAGGAATGGGAAAAAGCAGGTAGTGCTATGATAATCAGAAATGGAAAGGACCTATGTCATGGTGAATGAGCCCCCAGCTCGCTTACATTAGGTAAAGAACAAGTAAAAGCAAAGTTCCAGAAATACAGAGATAGTGGGGAAAGTCCAGACTGGATCCAGTATGAAGACACAGCCCCACCTCTATTAATTTCTAATCTCCACAGATGTCGATTCTCTTTTACTGATCAACACCTTCAAGTGACTCCACCTCCTTTGCCCAGAGAAGCTTCCTCTGATTATTTCCACCGCAACAGAAGACCAAAGTGTAATTCAGAACAGAACAGTTAAATCATCTCCAAAATCTACTTACATCTCAGCTCCTTTTGCATCTCATTTCCCTCTACGACACAGGTCTATGCCTTTAGAAGCCACAAGTCTCTACTGAAGTCTTCCATATTTCTTAATGGACTTTAATTGATATTTAGCACATTCAATCTGGCTAAATAAAATCCACTGATCTTGTTAAACTTCAGCACAGAAGAATATTACTGCCTTCTTTCTCACATTTACGTCCTCAATCTTAAACAACTAATTCAAAACACACAGATTGTTTTTAATCTGTTCCAAGTATTTGTTTTGCTAACTTTGCAGACCTCCTAGTACATTACTGCTGCTTCCTTCCATACACAGGAAGCTCCAGAGTCAGTCTTCTATTCCCAGTTATCCAGAAGATCATTTTTTCTCTCTTAAATGTCTCAGCCTAATTATCTGCTCCTACTTCTGTTCCCTGGTGGTTATTTTGGTGCAAGGGAAAACTAGAACAATTACCACAGTTTGAATATTTTCTGTATAGGACATGAAACTCAATCATGTGGCACTGTAGTAGGTTCACTGTATGAAAGCTAACACAAAAAAGGTGCCCAAAGTTTCCAGAGTAAAAGATCAGCCTGGCAATCTGATGGATATGTGAAGGTTAAACAAAATTTGCATGCATATTTACAAAAACACTGCAATAACTATAGTTTAGATTGGAAAATGGGAAATTCTTAGTCTAAACCCCAGTTTTCACATACTTAGGACTTTACAAAATATTCACGTTAGAGGCTGAAATATTCCATGCTAGGTCCATATTTAGAGCATGTTATTTTAAAATTCATTCCTTCAACCATTTTAAGCTCTTGGAATTCAAGACACAATGACACACAAGAAAGAACTCAAGGAAAAAAAGAAAAGAGGAAAGCATGACAGCAACATGTGTGAGTTGCCATGTACTAAATCTTCAACTTTCTTGTTAAAAAGATAAGTAGCCCAAGTTCAGGAATAAAGGCTCATCCACATGGCGAAGTTCCTGCAGAGAGGGATGCTGCTCTTTTACACTGCACTGGCTGCTCCAGCTACTTCTGGGCTTTCTGTCGTGAACAATTCAGTAGCATCCCTGGATTACACAGAATCACTTAGGTTGAAAAAGACCTTTAAGATCTCTAAGTCCAACCATTAACTGGTTTTCATTCCAGTTCTTCATTCCAGATTCTGATTTCAACCCAGTTGGCGGCAGCAAGAAGAAATGGGAACAGAGCACAATATGATAGGGACCAGTCTCCACATCGCACTGGTTTTGTATGTTCTGAATGTGAAGTCTAAGAAACATCTGTGATACAGAAGCACCATTGCACCAGACTGTCCAAAGAGATTAAAATAAAAATGAGCAACTGCCCCAAGTGTCTAGCACATTACAGTTGTAACTTCTCAACCAAAACTGGGAAATCTTAAATTTCTTCTCTAAGTCAGTTATACTGAACATTTGTAATTATTTGTTTTTATTTCTGACTCCAAGTTAAATAAAACCTGTATTATTTGCTATGACTAAGCGTGAATAACTGCCAAACCTTTATAAAACCTGAGTGACCACAGAAAATTCCAGTTCAATAGGGCCAACAAGTAAGAAAATACTAAAATATTGTTAAAATGTGCCTTTATTTTTCTTATAGGAGAATTCTACATAAACCAAGCTGACTCTGTTTTACAAGACTTTTCTTCTAATATAATAAATTTTCAAGATGATCATGAACAGTGTAAAGCTGTAAATAACTCTTCTTGTTGAGGGCTACAACAAAGTTTCTTCAGTTGTTGTAATCCTGGAGAGCCTGAGCCATGAAAAGCTTGCCCAGGTTCTGTGCATTGAACTCCTTAATATTCTGGCAGTAGGTATTAATTTGACCTGTCAAAAGGAAAGAAGAGTAAACCCTTGTCAGTTTTGAAATTCAGAAAGACACCCTAGAACATAATTTTTCAAAAGCCAATGTGTGTGAACCACTGAGGATTTATAGAGAAGCCACTAACTTGGCTCCACTACTCCACACTTTTACATTTTCAGGATGCCCAAATAGGTTTGGGAAGAAAAAGAAACTAAATCAGGAGAACAGGTAAACTGGTATGCTCAAAAAACCCCTTAATTTTCCAGCAACACTGCATATACTTTCTGAAAATACGTATGACAATAAAAAGAATAAGCAATTCTTGCTGCTGAACAGAAACCTCAATCACATTAATTCTTCAACCTAGCTTCTCCAAAAATTCTACAAGACTAAATTTCAGTTCCATTCCTATGCATATGCTTTCTCTATTAAAATATTTTAAACAAATATTTTTCAGCAGCAGATTGAAAATTGTGCCATGTCTCTCTGACATTCTGCTAGCCATTTTTTCCACCTAACATTTCACTTTATTTGCTATTTCAAAAATCATCAGGGTATGAAGATTTGTCAGTGCTTTACAGATCAAACGTACCCATCAAAACATTTTTATACTCTTACAGCAACAAGTTATTTCCCTTGTTAGCTAGGAATAGCAAAACATGAAGCCAGTTTAATCAAAATTAAGGCTGTTTAGAAGGCAAATAAACTCTTGATTTAATGCTCTATTTGAAAAGTTTTTAAATGCCTCAGAGACAAAAGAGCTAAGTTTTATTCTTTATCCACAAACTTTACTTCATCTAAGTTGATGTGGATGCTTTCAATTCTTCCCCTGACTATGGTAAAAGAACAAACAAAGAAACTGCTCTTTTCCTTTAAGTATAATAGTTTTCAATTCTTTCTATCATAAGGGGTGACTCATCCTAAGTTTGCACTTTCATAAAACACACATCTACACACATACACTCTTCCATTGTATTTATAAACTATGCTAGAGCTGAATGTTTAAATACTTTAATGCTGCTAGGATTCAGTAACTGCTAAAAACTATAAAAACAATAGAATTTTTAAAAGACTCTGTAAGGAATAATAAATCAAGAGCATTGTTTCTTCTAAAAGCAGAACTTATTATCAGTATGAAACTATTAAATGTTAAAATAACAATCTCTTGGTCACTTCAAAATTCAGGTAATTCAAATTCACTTTTTTTTTTTAACGCCAAAGCACTCTTTGATGTATAGTACATTACCAGGATTTTGAATTTCTCTCAGTACAAAACAAGGTGACAGCTATCTGATCCAAAAAGCCTGCTACAGTTAAACAATCTGCTTTCTCGTGACATTTTCCAAACTTATTTTACTTAGCATGGCACCTAGGTTGTCTGCTCTCTGTTGACACTGTGAGGTTGCAGGTATTTTTTACCCTTCCAGGAGGCACAGAACAGGCACTGATGATGGCTACGCCTGCAGCCCACCAGTGAACTGAAGAAATTGTGGGGTAATATCTCTAGCTATCTATGCTTTGTTCCCATTTATACTTTCCCTTACCTGGGGGTGCAAGAAGATGGGGATAGTTTCCCTACATCTCTGGCCATATAAACAAAGAAATTATCCCCACTCTATTTGAAATTAAAAGCAAAACTTTCTCAGCTGCTGCAACAGCCAGTTCAAACCTAGAAATGTTATCAATAACTTGGGTCTGCTGTAAACTGCTCTGAATCAGAAATTCCAGCCTGAACAGCTTATTCCTGCTTCTTGTCTGTACAGCTCCCAAATTTCTGGAGCTGAGGGAGGGCATGAGTGAAGGGAGCAGTTACACCCATTCCTGCAGAAAGCCTGCCCCACAGAGCATTTCTCCATCTCTCCTTTAAAATCTCAAATTTGAAATATCAAGGATAGGATTTGGAATGCTACCAAGCCAAAATATCACACCATAATGGCAAAGGTAATGAAAACTTAAAATGCTTTCAAAGGATACAACTGCACTTTTTCACAAGCAGACATTCTTACGTTAAAAGGTAAATTGAAAACACTGCTAAACATTACCTGCAATAAGGAGTGACTCCATTCTTGGAGGTGGCTGTGGTGGTTTAAAAAGCTTATTGATGTCCTCCTCAGGAAGAGGGGGCTCTCCTCGGCTTTGACGCTGGATATTTTCTTGCTGACGTCTCTGTTGATACTGAAAATAAAACAACAGAATCAAAATGCAGCAGAACTTACAAAGCTGCAAAAAATTTTTCTTTTCAGATGTTTTCAACGAACCAGTAAGTATGTTTTAAAAATTATATTATTCAATACAATTCAGGTTACTACAAACAATGCTAATGCAATTCACAGTTTATCAATTCACTGGCAACAAGGCATTCCCCATCCCACACACTGGCACCTTAAATAAGTGAGAAAATGGAGAATCATGTAGTACTGAGGTTGTGGGATTAGCTTTTAAAATTTTTCAGAGATAAATACTGTATCTGATGGAAAGAATAGAGCATGGTTGATAAAGGCCTCCATGGCCCCACACAATACAGAACAGAAAGGTTGGAATAGGCAGGTATAAGAAGCCACTACCTCAGATAGTTACACAAACCAGAAATTCTCCATTTTATGCAAGTTAAAGGTCAAAACAATATTAATGTGAAAGGGGAAAAGAACTTGATTAAATAAGGTGCTTTAAGCCAAAAAATATTAAAACTAAACTGAGAACAAAGTGGTGGCTGAAACCAAGCACAATGGTTCAGTTCTCTGTTAATATAGCAGAGTAGCAGTTTGTAGAAATTATTCTGCTATATATAAAAAATTTCTTTTCAGTACTTCTCTTTGCCATATAGATTACTCAAACTTTATAAAAATTGAGACTAACGTTTCTGCAGCTATCAGATAAACATTTGTTCTTGTGAAGTTCATAAATTCAAACACTATGTGAGATTTCATACTGTATGTGGCAGTGAGGATTTAGTTATAAAGTTTGTCTTCAAAGTCCTCATACTCAACACAACAAAAAAGTCTTTAAAACAAGGAGGCAAAGAGTACAGAGTGTTTTCTCTCACTTACTTAAATGTATCTGTGATCCAATGAGTTTGAAAACAGTTCTTACTTGGTGGCATAATCAAATGAAGTAATTTTTTTCCAGTAGTAGTGACAAATACATGTTTTTGGACAATGTTAAAAATAAAATCTGAAATGCCCATATTTGTATGTGAATTGCATGTAGTTTCTTCTTTCTTTGCATTACCCCATTCACTTCTCAGCAGTCTGCCTATTATTCTTTATTGAAATGGCTTGCTCTTAATCACAATTGCTCCATTTCAGAAATGAAGTTACGACCACTAAGTATGCTGCAATGAGCCACTACTAAAGCAGCTATAGTTAGTAAAGAAATTAAGTGAGACACCATGGAACCTACTTTGCTCTGCTTTTCAAAATAAATAGACCCCCTTGTTATTAAGAAAAAACTTTGAAGTAGATGCCATCTTTCTATTCAAACTAGGCAATAAAGGAAAACAAATTTTCTGAAGATAACATGAAGCTTCTATGTCCTTGGAAATAACATAGCCAGGACAGACCACTGATCATGTGCTGCTCCCCTAAAATATTCCCTGTTTACTTATGTAAAAAAGGCAATTTTGATTCTAAAAGTTAGTGATGAAGCCTTTCACATAAAGAACAGATACTCTTTTTAATAATCACTTACTTTGTGTAGCAATACCTGCAACATTGTATCTTAAAAGTGATCTGGCCCATTTTCAGTTGGCCAATATTGAATCTTGTCATATCTCTGTCTGCTAGATTAAAGAGTTCCAATTTATTCTTCATGCAGGTATCTCTTGAGTAAGCACGTAATTTGATAACTTATCGCGTGATGTGAATTCTGTTCACCAAAATCTTCTCTCCAGGCTTTCAAGTAATTCTCATAGTGCTTTTTTCCAATTTACTACCATTCTCCTACAGTCAGACACAGCATTGCTTTATCTGTGCAGCAAGAGCAAAGAAAGTAATACTGCCTCCAAATCACAGAATAGTTAAGGTTGGAAGGGACCTCTGGACGTCACCTTGTCCAACCCTTCTGCTCAAGCAGGATCACCTAGTGCTGCTCTCCACACTCAAGATTCTCTAATCAGACTGCTTTGGATTTTAAAGAGGCCCTTTGGCACCAGGAATTGAAAGTCAGCATCACCCAATCAGCATCACTATTTATTGATACAAAAATGACTAAAATGTCCTTTCCAACCAGAGAACAGTCCAACCTCTTCACAGTCCACTGCACTATGTTTCTTTATTTCTAGGTGCATGACTACATGTGATGGTACTAAGACACTGTTTGTTTTGGAACTAAACTTGCAGTTTCACCTCTTTCATTTACTGAATCTCTTATTCCTGTGTCCATGGTGCATTTATAAATTATTTTGGTTTACCATAAATCACTAATAAACATGTAAAATAGCAAAGAAAGCTAAATCCATACCATGTCACTAGAAGTGAATTTATTTGGTAATTGCCTATTGACTAACCTATTTTATAAATCTTCTCATATCGGGTTTGTGTGGCAAGATTTTGGTAGCAGGGGTGCTACAGGGATGGATTCTGTGAAAAGCTGACAGAAGCTGCCCCCATGGCCAACAGCAGCTGGGTCTGAGATGGACCCACCACTGGCTAAGGCCAAGCCTAACAGTGACAGCACCTCTGGGATAAAACATTTTGGAAGGGGAAAAAAAAGCCCTTAATGCCAGCCAAGAGAGAGGAATCAGAGTATGTGAGAGAAACAGCCCTGCAGACACCAAGGTCAGTGGGGAAGGAGACTCCCCTGCAGCCCACGGTGCAGAACATGGTGAGGCAGCTGTGCCCCTGCAGCCCACAAAGCAGGGGAGGAATGTGAGAGGACCTAGTCCTGAGGAAGAAGGAGCGGCAGAGACGTGTGATGAACTGACCACAGCCCCTATTCCCTGTCCCCCTGCACTGCTGAGGGGAGGAAGGAGAGAAAATTGGGACTGAAGTTGAGTCCAGAAAGTAGGGAGGGATGAGGGGAAGGTGCTTTAACACTTGGGTTTATTTCTCATCACCCTACACTGATTTGATTGGTAATAAATTAAACTAACTCCCATACGTCAAGCCTGTTTTGCCTGAGATGGCAACTGGTGAGTGATCTCTCCCTGCCCTTAGATCAATCCATGAGACTTCTGTATTTTTTTCTCCCATGCCCAGCTGAGGAGAGGAGTGATAAACTGGTTTTCTGGGACATTTGGTACCCAGCCAGGGTCAATGCACCGCACTGCTTAACAGGTGTATTTTTGAAAGATCTTGCTTAGATCCCAATTCATCTGTCTTGGATAACACAACCCAAACCATATTTTGTGGGAAAAAAAAAGCTCTCATTCAGGTTTTTCCATGTTACCAACCTGGTGTTTCTGCTGCTGCTGCTTGCTTACATTCCTCAGGTAGGTATTGTATTTAACAATGTCTTGGCTCATCTCATCCACTCTGTCCATCAGCAGCTGCAGACTCTTCCCAAGGTGATTACTGAAATATGAGAAATATTCATGAAAGATTAAATTTACTACAAAAAAGAAAGATTTTAAATTAAAAATTCATTCTGTCTCTTGATCAGTATTTCTGCACTAACAGCACTATTTGCAAATTTTTAAGTTCCTAATTATCTTTGTTAAAATATTTATTTGATGATACTTTACATGGCATCTCCTCCTCTAGCATCTTTGTCTCACTGCAAAAACCAAGTTTAAATGTTCTGGTCTTTCCAGGAACCTCCAAGTAATGGAAAAACAATACCTTGCATGAATTTACAGTTATTAGAGATGCAGGTCACACATCTAAAAGAAGAAGTCATGACACTTTTGTGACATACAACCCAAGCAATGTTCCAGGAGATGTTCAAAGAGCTTGGTTTCAAATGACTACTTAAAAGTCACTACTTGAATTTGGTTTTTCACAAATTTTTAACTAACCCTCTGTTAAATATTATTCTGAATAAGAATAGTTAATTATTCTTCAGAACTCCATCTCATTAAGTAGTCTATCAAACCATGCCTGGAAGTTCAGCAGACATTGCTTGATCCTAGCTGTTGAGAGGGAGTTCTGCGCCCAGTCCAGCCAGCTCCACATTCCATACCATAGGCAACATGGAAGCAGCAGGCTGGGCGCATCCAGTTCCAGTTATGTGATCTACTGCCTTGGCCAGACAAATGCAGTCTGTTAAACAACTTTTATTGTTACCATTTTTAGCAATGGATTCAGTATTTTGCAGGAATGTTCAACTTAAGGTATACCTTCCAAGTCAAAGTTTTGGAAGTTTTTAGGTTGGTGCCCATGGAGACATCCTCCTAAATTGTGTTTACGGGGTAGAGCAATGAAAGAAGGACACTTTCTGCTCTCTATTGATCCCTTTGATCAGAAGCTAGTTTGTTGGCTCTGATCTAAGCCTTACCCAGTCCTGCTTGGCTGAAGACCAGCAACTCAAAAGCTAAACTCCATCCTTCTCTTCCTCAACTGAAATCCACTAATATTCATGAGAGGTTTTTTCCAATTAAAACTTCAGTGCACTTCCATGTCAGAATCACATCCTTCAATCACTGTTTCACCATGTTATCTGAGATTCTCTCTGTCTTTCACAATGCTTTCCTATAATCCTACAGCCTATGGACTGGAGAAACTAACTGGAAGACATAGGCATAAAGTAAAAAGAGAACCACACATGTAATACTGTGCACATCCCTCAAGTAAGTGTAAATTACTCCCCAAATCCAATAGAACTCATAGCTGGAGACAGAAGCTGCACTTAGGAATACCTGCAGAGAACAGAGCCTGCAGACACCCTTATCTCTGAGTGCAAGGACAGCTGTTTCACTCACTGAGCTGCTCACTGAACAAAGGGCTGCATCAGGAACTTCAGACCACAATTTATTTACAAGCCAGAGTGTTAAATCTCACTTGCGTACAGAGGCAGATGGTGAGGAGGATTTCAGCTGCACAGCAGCAAGAAAGGCGCCACTATAATAATTATTTTTAAACTTCTTGGTGGTTTTTTTTGGTTGAATATTTCAAGCACATGATATTTAGAACTGTGGAATATTGCCATGGCCAGGGGCGTGCATGTTTCCAGTTTTTTAGAGAGTTTATATTGTATGGAGCTAGTGTTAGAACTGGGTATTATCAGAAATGCCTGTGTAGGTACACACTAATAGCCTTGTAAGGTATGTGCACAACAGAAATTATTTTACAGATAGTGTCCAAGTGAAATATAGCTGGTTACAAAGAATGATTTTATGTGAATCTCTTTGGGACCAGCTTAGCACAGCAGAGTACAGAAACAGAGAGTTATTGTCAGAAGTTGCAGTAACACAGTGTTTGCTCTCATTACCAGGGCAACAAAAACCAGATAACTTAAACAGATGTGAACTGAGACATGAAGTGATAAGTATGCTGCAAATACAGGACCAGCTTTTTCCTCAGTTCTCATATAGCTGATACCCTTTTTTACGCCATCTCTTAAAAAAATAGAAAGACAAATAGGAAGTAGTTTGTAAAAACGTGTATGTACAATGTTTAAGAAAGTTTTATTCAGCTGACGTTTATTCTGGTAATATTTAGGAAGTTGGATCACATTGCTCCAGCCCGTAACACTCATCATACGCTTAATTAGCCCAAAGGATTCTTTAGACACCTCCTTACCTTGTGTATTCCCTACAGCAGATCTCAAAGATCATACTGCCAAGTACCTAAATGCATCAATACAACTTAAAAAAAAAAAAAATTAAAAATATATCTATTTTAAAAAGGGGTGCCAGTAAGAGCTGCTCATATCCTTATCCTCACTTCCCTACAAGGCTCTGTCATAGTCAAATGTAGACAATGTGGAGCTCAGCACTTGCACTGGCTGTTGTTCTGGGGGGATCAGTAATAAAGAAACTGCAATTTCAATGGCTGCATTTCAGTCAGCAGATTCAGCAAAAGAGTCAATTAAATTGAGTTTACATTTAAATTAGCGAGTAATGCAGACCAACAGGAACAGATCTATACAGCAAAACAGCTGGTGCTGAGAAACCAATGGCCATGCTACATGTGTTTGGGGGGGTTCTTATCACTACTTCTGACATGGTCCGGTGATCTAAAAGTGGCTGAAGCACAGTAATTATCCTCCCAATGCCTCTTTACAGCTTAGCTTCATCTGAAACAAATCAGGTCTGAGATCACCCAGTGGTGATGATCATCTGAGAGCACTCTTGAATTGAACTAGAAGACAGCTCCACCTTAAGATAGCACCAGGAGACCACAACTCCTCTGGTATCAGTGAATCTTCTTGGAAGAAAACTATCAGCTGCAGAACTGCTTTCATACTAAGCATCACGAATAAATCAGAAAAATTACCTGCCATGTGGATTCTACACATCTAATGAAGAATAATCTAATGTGAGAGCACTCCTTCACCAGAACTGTTACCAGGATCATGGACCTGTAAGGACCTACCCGTAGAACTTCTGGAAATTTATCATTTGAGACTTGTGTAGCTTAGATAGCATAATCAAAAATGCCCAAAAATGACAAACACATACAAACTGTCAAAGGGAAACTGTCAAAGCTTTTTTACATCATAAAACAGACTAGAAACTATAGTCTGGAAAGCAATTCCTTGTGCTGTGCAATTTTGCTGTAACAGCCTTACATTTGATGGGGTATAATTCTTTACCCACAAGGGCAGATATAAGATCAGGTCATTGACACATGGATTACTTCTGATTCCTTGTTTAACAACTATCAAATACAAGGGTCAATTAATTCTGAGGGTGAGAAGTAGAAACCTGTGAGCAGAGTAGCTTAATCTGCAGATAACACTCACGGTCTTTCCTGTCTTGTTCTTCCTGCTGGCAAGCCCTGCAGTTGGCAGTGATGCAGTCCAGCATCGACAAAAGGAGAAAGCAACAACTAAACATTTACTGAACTCACAGATCACTCACTACACAAGGGCATCCTCTTAGGATACAGATCTGACTAAGAGACCTGAACACGAGCCTTCATCTTTCCCAGGGAGTGCTCATACCACCAGACCCTCCCTTTGCAGATAGATTTTAAGGAGAGCAAAGGTGTAGTTCACTGCTGCCAGCAAAGGCAGTTTAAGAGGTTCCAGCATCAGCATCTTCTTGCCTCTCCCTCCTTGCCCAAAGGTTACAGCACTCTGAGCTATATGGAGTCAGCTGTTTGCGTGGGCACACTTCAAACCCTTTCAGTGAAATAGTCTACTGTAAATGCAAAAACACCCCCTGTTGAGGTTTCTTTCTTTTTTTTTTTTTTTTTTTTCAGGGAGGCAGAGGGAAAGGCTGGAAGGGAAGAGTGGGAGTCTGATTTTTTCCATTAGACTATTCCACAAAAGCTAGTTGTACAGCCATATTCTGAAACAGATGAGGGAATTAAAATCTTTGAGAGTGGGAGGGATGTAGAGATGAAATAGGGGTAATGGGGAGAAACGAGGCAAGCAGCTGGGACTGGAACCTCAAACTGGCTCCGCTTCTGTAGCATTCATAATGGGGAACTACACATGAAGCCCATATTTACTTCAGCATCTTTAATCAGAAAGGGACTCCAGACACACTTGCTAAAGGTCTGAAACATCCAAAATGAAGCTTCAAGTCAGACACCCAAGCTTCAAAGAGAAGCAGCAGTTCCTGCGGCTCCCAGTGCCCATGCCCTGCTCATTGGTTTTGCCTGTCTCTAGGCACAGCTCCCGGGCCCCAGCTGGCACAGCCCATGAACCCGCGCTGGCCCGGGGGGCTGCATCTCTCTCTTCCCCTGAGATCCGAGTCACCGTGCTGCACCCAGGCACTGAATTTTGGGCTATAACAATTCTGAAGCTGGAGATGTGCAAAAAAGATGGCCCCCTAAACTTGCCTACAATTACCATAATTGGACCCCCTCACTTATTTGTGTTTTGCTTGTACTATAGCTAAGGAAGATGACAACAAGAACAGCAAGAGGAAGGGTTAGAAAATGCTGTATCTGCTGCTCATTTTTTCCACTTTCCAACAGCTCCATTGAGGCCCCTCTCAGCGACTGCTTTTTGGGAAAGGTGCCATCCTGTACAGCATTTTTCCTCCTGGTGGGAACAGATTTGGGTGGATTAGAGAAGTACTGCTGGGCAAAGCACATCTTTTTGATTAAAAATTTGTAAGGTACATTCCCACCACTTAGCAGAACTTCTTTACATCTCAGAATTTCAGCCTGAGTTCAACCTGTGCTGTTTAAGAGGATTTTGTTTGAATGAGATACATAAGTCAAGAATCTTGAGTTCCATTCCATTTTCTATTCTGACTTTGATGTGTGCCTTTGGGCAATGCATTTACTCTCTCTGTGTCAGGTTCCCCCATCTGCAAATTAGAGATTTTCATAATCATCTTAATAATCCATTAAGCACATTGAGATTTTTGAATAAGCTGTGCAATGTATAAAGGTTAATATTGTTTTCAAAAGCCAAAGCAACCTTTCTTTTGTCACTTCTACAAAAATGCTGCATCTGATGTTTGAAAAATATAACTGCCAAGTAGATGTTAGTGCAGTAAATGTTCAGCACATGTTTGCTTCTACTGACGCACACTATTAGAAAAATTGCTTGAGACAAATTGAGATATTATAGAACAACCCTATTATGAAGCTAGACCACAAAAAAGCTCTTTTTAATTTAAACTAGATCATCAATAGAACACGGAAGAGATGGATGAGAATGAGAAAGTTGGTTGTAATTATTTCTCTGAAGATCTGGAACATTATCTGACAGGATTTTAATTCTCAAGTCTCTATCAAAAGACTGGCAGCTCTCCAAGGTCTTCAAGACATTTTGGTCCTTAAGGGTAGCAGGATAACTGAGTAAAAGGCCTTTACTTGCTATTACTTGCTAGCCTTGTGCTAGTCTGCCTTCAACTTCTTTGCCTAGAGTACTCCAGTCAATTCACATTTCCCAAGAGAAACATAACTTTATGTCCAAAAAAGTAAATTACTATACACAATTATCACAAATGTACTTCAAATGCAGAAAGATACCAAAGTGCAAGCAAAGTACCTCAAATAGGTAGAGCTTTAAATTCAGACAAGGTGGGTGGCTGAACATGTGAAAATCTTGATGAAGCAAACTCTCCAGAAGAGAAGAACTATGGGTAAATAATTTTATTGCCAAAACCATTGCTTCAGAGAGTATAAAAGTTCAGGGATGCTCCCAAAGAGCCAAGGAAGTCCCCCAAAAGCCCAAGAAACCTGAGACTCCAAAGAAGTAAAACAACAATGAAAACAAACAAAAAAAACCACTACCACCATCAAAAAAAACCAACAAACAACCAAAACGCCCCCCCCAAACAAACAAAAAACCAAAACAAACCAAAAAATCCCCACAATCAAACGTAACAAACTTAGAGAAAACCCAAAAAATGAGGCCAAAACCAAAAAGTAGCTTTGAAGTTACTGTCAACAACAGCAAAGTTAAGTGAGGAAGATGTGCACTAAAATTAGAAGTTGTTATCTGAAATGTTTTAGCCTAAACTGCTGAAAGACAAAATTAAGGAAACATGAAAATAAAAGTCCAGAATAGTGGGGGTTTGAACTCCCTACTTCAGGTAATATATGCTTTGACAGAGTAACCTTTGTAGCTGAATTCAAGTAAAAACTATCTAAGTATTTCAGCAGGCAGTACAAGTCACCTAACCTTGAATAAAAAAGCATGAAAATACTTTAATTTGCTAGCTGCTTTGCCAGTTATACCAATGTAAGATATCATTGAATGTAACATGCCTGCTAACCAAAAGCAGCTATCAAATATTAAAAAAAGGACAAATACAAAAACCTCCAAACAACCCACTGGAGTATTTTCCAAAACTTTCTCTCCTTCAAACCAAGCTAAGCACCTTAAGTTCCTCAAAGAGACCAGGTGAGCTTGAAAAACCTGCCAGGAAGGTCTGTCTTTAATTTTCAGCTGGTACTTCTCTTGTTCACCTCTCATTCCCTTTACCGATACAAGGACCAACACAAAAGCCTGTCTTGCACCAGACATTTAACACCAGAATGGAAAGTAATTTGGACAGATCACAAATCACAGGTTTACATCTTATGTAGTAACTGCTCTGTGCCACTGTCCTGACTCAAGATAAAAAATAATAACTGTACAAATTACTTTCCATTTCCAGAATTGTACTGTGTCACTAGCAGCAGCCCTTGCTAGGATCCAGGGTGCCGGGAGGTCCCAGCCCTTTATACAGGAGCAAATGCAAAGAAACAACCAAGGGCAATGCTGTCAGGTCACCTGGAAACCTTCTGTATTCTCAGCACGGTCCTCTATTTCACCATAAAGTGACAGAGCTCATGAGGAATCAAATCACTGCAATTTCCTACATCCAGTGCTCACTCTCTCCTCAAATGGGAAAAGCTTTGTGATCTTTGACCAAGGAAAGAAAAAGACTTACACAATGCTTGCAGAGTCAAGCAGACTGAATATCTCGGCAGGAATTCTTCACTTCATTAATTCCAATGTACCAAGTAACAACTTTACTACACAGAATTATTGACTAAGTATTACTTGTGGCATTTGTAAATTCACCAGCAGAGTTCAACCCTATACCTGTTCTCTCTTGATGAATTTCTCTAAAAGCTATCAGATCCCTCAGAAAATCCACGTAAGCTCAAGTAGAGAAAGTGGAAAATTTCTGCCAACTTAGGCAACATAGGGACCACTAGAAATATAGATCCATTAGCTTCAGCCTTAAATGGCCGGGGAGGGAGGGGGAGCAGGAGAAAAAAGGAAAAAGAAAAGAGGCCACTAGGATCAGAATCTTGCCAGACCATTCCTTGATGCCAAAGTAAAGTGTTTTACCCCAAAAGCCTATTAATGAATACAACCCATCTTCTACATGCAATAAGATACTGCATTATTTTGTGTATCTCATTATTTTGGTCAGATTAATAATAATCCAACTGTTTTGTGTTGCATAATATTTAAATACCACCAAATTTTTGATCATACTGCTAGAAGTCATGCCAACTTTGTTATCAAAAGTGTATTTTCAAGGCAAAGTGCTACAAGAAGAAAAAGTTATTCCTAGACAAAGTTATGAGAAGATCATTTTAGAAACTCTTAAAACAATTTCTGACATCATGAATGCTGGCTGTCATGACAATCAGTGGCATTTTTGCCAGTTTGTCAGAGCCTTTATTACTTTACTTTCGAATTCATCCTGCTATCAAAGCAAAAGAAATGCAATTTCTTTTTTATTAAAATAATTTATGTAATTACTTAAGGAATATTTAACAAAACCAAATTATTTCTGCCTGAATTTTCTGAGTGCCCATATTTTCTTGAAGAAACACACTTCTGAAAAATTTATACATTTCAAGCACTGCAAGTATACGAGGATTACAGACTGAATTTAGTCCTTGAATCTAATGCTTCAGTTTTACCATGCATTTTTTTCCTTCAGCAAAAGAACATGAAGGGTAAAGTGTTAACCCCGTTAAAAGTCAAGGCAAAGCTTCCATGGACTGTAATGAGACTGGGATTTCACCCAAGGTGTTAAACTGTGGTTTGGGAAAGCGAATAAAAGTACATCCATTATTGTAACAAGTACTTACCTGCTAGCCAGACTGAGCAACTCATGTCTATCGGCTACTGCAGATTTCTTTTCCAGTTCCCACAACATCACATTGATCAGGTATGAATTCTTAATTACAATAGGCACTTCTTCAAACATGTTTTCATACGCAATATTTGCTTTTTTCAAGCTGTGAAAAAAGTTATGGAATATTTACTAATATAAACAGTAACTCTCTTATTCTCTTTGTTGAATTGTTGCTCCAACAATCAACAATTTTGTAAAAAGTCTTGATTTTCATAGTTTCACAATTAAACAAGAGTCGAGTTTTGTTAAGAAAGCATTTGCATGGCAAAACCTCACGTTTAAAAGATTAGGAAAAGCTCTAGGAAAAACTTTCAGAAGACAAGCAGCTGCCTTGCTTGCTAATAGATTACCTACATGAAAAAGCCTCCAGCAAGAGACTGTACTGACAGGATTAACTCTGCCCCTTCCAAAATATTTTACTGATTTCCCTGCCATCAGCGTTTCTTAAACAGAACTGAACAGTTAGTTAACACATGATGCTAAAACACCTTTAAAATAGTAACTATGACAATGAAAAACAATTTTCCCAATAGCTGAATAATTAAAATTTTTACTAACCAAAAAATAAGATTCACAAAATAGTGTATGTTTTAGAATAATTAAATTCTATGGTGAATATCAAACCAAAAATTTTCATGGTATATTTTGTTACAATATTCACATAAAAATCTATTGCTATGGCTTTATAATAAAGTAAATAAAGTAGACAGTAATACCCTTCATAAAATCTGGAAATAAAAGCATGATCTAGAAGTTTCTAAGGAAATAGGGCTTTAACTTCTTTATATTCATACTGGATTTTGGAACAAAAACTTTTGCTTTTTGCCTCCCCCCAACCCTCTCCCCCCCCCCTTTTTTTTTTTGACTGATCACAGATTTGTTTGTTCATCATTAGAGTTTTAGACAACAAGCAATGGAACGATTACATTTTTCCTCAACAAAGTGATTTTAACAAGGGCTTGCGCTTTTGCTGTTGAACACCAAGCAGCTGGAGGCAAAGGATGCCAACTAAGGCCTGCACTTGTATCAAGCAGCTAATCTTTTGCAACAGAGTAATTAACTATCTCATTTTACTCCAGAAGGTTGTGTCCACACGGGGGAGTTAATTTGGAATAAATACACAGGGACAGCAATTCCAAAATAGCTGTTCTATTTTCATTCTGGAAAAAAAAAAAAAGAGCTTTAAGACAGACCAACTATTTCCCTTCCTACATTTCTTTTTTTTACTTTTGGCTGTGTTCCAACATACAGCTATACACCCTATGGTCTTTAGAGCACATTCACTCACTAGCCCCAAACCCAGTTTAGGTTCCACCACTTACAGAGATGCCCAGACAGCCTTTCAAGCCTTCTCAGTGCACTGTGCCACTGCACGCCTATCAATGCCCATTTAGGTCCATTTTCCCCAGCACACACTATTCATTACATGAGATTTTAAAATACAGTGTTCCATAACCCCGGGTACCGTTCTGCATCCCAAATAATTTAGCAAACCCTATGAGAAAACATTCTTTGAAGTTACTTACGCTTCTGGAGAGAAGTCTTTTTCTTTGCAAACTTCCATCAGTTTGGGAGTCAGCCTATATGCCTTCAGTGACAAAGACCCTTGGGCAGTCTTAATTGGATCTATTATTAAAAATGGAAGGAAGCCTATTATTACCAAACCCAGAGTCCCGTTTCCGTTTTAAATATCTGAATGACATAAACAGAAGGAAAATTACTAATAAGTCCTAGTGGAAAAAAAAATTAAGGCAACAAACACAGAAAAGATACTACAGCAGAGGTAGTCCTATTGTACTGCAATGTAAAATACAACAATATACAGTGAAGCCAATTACTAAACTTAACTTAGAGAACTTGAGGGGAATCTAGACCCATTCTAGTTGTATTATTTCTCCATTAAAGGTCCAATTCACATTTTCTTTTTTCATATGAATTATCCACAGAACTTATGTAAGAGTGACCTCATTTTAAAAAAAGAGTCTCCCTTCCAGTCATTCTGCTGTAAATTAAAATATTAATTAAACATCATTTTACACCAAAAAAAGAGTAATTTTAGAGTAGCAATAAGCTAATTCCGATCAAGTTGCCATGCTGCTTTGTGCATGACGATGTAACTGGTGTATACAAAGATTCGTTTTGCCTTGACATACTCTGCTGAATTTAGGGGGAAATTTTCTAAACAAACTGTTACATTCCTTGGACAAAGAAGCTTAACACTTGCAGCATGATAACGGCTGAAGCATGCCAACACGAGAATAAAAGCTGTGTTAACATTCATGTTGTCTGAAACTTAACACAGTAAAACTTTTAGCAATCGGTGATAAAATGAAAACCAAAATAGACTGAAACAAGTGGAAAATTCATCAAGGTCTGATGATGCAATGTTTCCAGCCAATATAAGTATACTTTAACAACTTGTTCTTTACTGTAATCCAATTGTTAACATACTGAAACAATTTTGGGGCAGCTCATAAGATTGATCGTATTCATTAGTATTTTTTCTGACAGATACTCAGGACGTTACATTTACTTCTCAGCTGGAAACTATATGCAAGTCTGCCAGATATGGCAAACTGTGAGTGTTTGGGGAGGGGGAGGCTATAAAGCTGTTAAATTGCCTACGGTTCTGATACAGCACAGAACATCTGGTCTGGAGAGCTTGAGGAAACACCATTAAATAGGCAGAAAAGAAAAAAATCTTTGTGCTAAGAAACAGTCCAGGTTTTGTATGCTTCTGTCAGAGGTATAAAAAAACTTGGCAACTCGTGTGATGATTGGTCAGTCACGTACAGAGCCAGACACGCTAGCAAGCGGGGTTTGTTAGACATCTGGTCGGGTTCCACCAGCCCCTTCCACGAGGGAGGGGAGATGAAGGAATAAAAATGAAGCAGCTACTCCAGCATTCCAAAACGTACACATCAGGGCTCTGATAGCAAGAAAAATAAACAGAAAGAAGGAAACCCTGTCTAGACTTAGCTGCTGCTGAGGCTGCCGTAGACACAGGGTTGGTATTTACTCGAAAAGGCCTGCCAGGCTACTCTTACAGGCAAAAGACAGAATACAAAAATAGTAGTAATAATATTAAGAGGGGAAAAGAGTAATAAAGGAAACCTCATACTAACCGTAAATGAGAACTACAGACTCTTCAATTGCATGCTGGTAACTGAACTGGGAGTCCAGGAGGGCACGAGTGACAAAAGAGCCATAGTATGTGGACTGGTACCAGCCAACGTGAAGATGATCAATGTTTACGTGGCGAAGGCTTCGCATCATTTCCATCTGGTACTGAACTAGATTAAATAAAAAGTATGTTTAAAAAGTAAACTTACACAAACTGTTCTATTTAAAGAGAAAGCTTGATATTAAATGAATAAATTGTATTTTATTTTCATTTTTGCAACTGCCTAGAAATTTATTTACTCACTGGACTGTCTTCATTAAAATCCAGAGTTTCCTCAGAGAATGAGAGTAAGACCAGCCTGAGTAAGCAGACTTTTTTCAGCTGCAGTTAATTGCTAAAGTGATCAACAAACTGTTACACATCATTTACAGTGTGCATTACCTTCCTCATTCATTAAAAAAAAAATCTGATACTGAGTTTCATTAAGCAGTTACATTTTACCATTTAGTAACAAAGACTTATTGTGATTTAAGTTGAAATGCTGTCTGGAATTAGGTAACTTTTGGAATCAAAAGGAGAATTATTTAATGAGTATATGCAATAGATTATAAACTCTTGTCTTTTTCACAACATAAAACTACATTTTCAGTATTAGAGTTTGGGGAACCAGCTGTAGCTGGTAAATAGTTTTGATTGCATTTTTTTTTCAATTTTCGACACTGTTTCTTCTTTTTAGGCGTATATAAATGCAAAGGATGCATGCATGTATGTATTATTATATATAATACACATATATCTATACACCGCAAGTCACCTTAAACAAGCAGAGAACATTTTTTGGTAAGGTTTTTTACACCAACAGCTGCAATGTTTCATTGTACCTACACATAAATTCTATTTCTATTAAATGCTTCATTCAAACAGATCACCTTCATGAAGCACAGTTCTATTCAGGAATATTTCACATAATCCCATCAAACAGAACAACACACCTTATCACTTATCAGACCATTTAAACAGACAGACACTGTGCCTTTTGGTTAAATTTAAAGAAAGAGAATTCAGTGTGATTATCAGATGAACCAACACTCGGAGCCAACTGACAGGAAATCAAATGCAATAACACTACACAATCCTTAAGTTTTGTCTGCAGCTGCAAAAATTAGAAAGATAACTAACACACACAAACACACACAATGCATTCATTTTTGGTTTATTTTTTCAAGGCTTCTCCTTGTACAGATGAAAATATGATACTCATTATAAAAGAAAGCAACACAAATTAATTAGACACAGAATGTGGTACATTTTCAGACCCCACTTCATATCCTTGCAAAAGGGGAAAAAAAATCCAAACATACTGTTTAAAGATATGAGGAGACATTCTTCAAGACTGGACAAATATTTTTCCAACTTATCACTCACCCTTGCAGCACAAACTACATTCTGCAGTCTTGTGGCCCTTCTCATTAAATTGCCATATCTGACTGTATTTTTGAATACAGAATACAGAATATTTCTGTAAGTATACATGTATACTTACAGAAACCCTTGCAGACTTCTTCTATCGGTATATGCTGGTGATTGCATTCTATTTCATAGCATCTTAACAGAAATTACTTAAAATTTGTGTTTTATCCAGGGCACCACGATAATACAGCATCCCAAAACTAATACAGCAAAACCACCCAGGCTTCATTCTGAAATCCTTTAACACTCAACCAGTAAAGGAGAGGGCTGCACCATGTGCCTGTCTCTATACCAAGGCAAATCTGGAGATGCCTCTACACTCTTCAGGGCAGAAGAGTGCACAGTTGATCCAACAGCTATTTCCAAGTCAGAATGAAAACCTTCCCCCTTGCCAGACCAAAGCAAGCTCACTGTACTACTTCCAGAAACAGAGGCCAGGCTGAAGCTCCTTACCCAGAGCCCAATGCTTCACCACTGAGTGTTTGTCTCAAAAGCCAAGCTAAGATCTAGTTTGCTGAAGAAGCTCAGTCATTTAACTTAAAAGGTTTTGGTGGATTTTTCTGGAGGTGAAGATGGTAAATTTCTAAATTTTGTAATTAAAACAAGAACACAGTCCTCCTCCTGAACAAACTAGAAGACTCCTGCTGTAACCATGATTTTGAACTGAAGAAAGTGTATGGTCCAGTTATTAAATGTAGCTAGAATAAACTCTTTTGGTTAAAAAATGCTTTTCAAAGGTGTATCTGCGTGGAAAGCAAGTATGACCTGTTTTCAGATTACTTGCTACAACATGCTAAAAAATGAAATTATAGTTAGATCCTCTGTAGCCAGATGAAGTCATGAAGAGGAAAAACTAGAAAGGATTTTCAAAAGCAGCTGAAACTGACAAAGGATTTTGTGATAATTAAATGAAATTAAATGAAATGTTGCCTTTTAGATAGCTGAGCTAGACTGCTCCTTGCAGTGGCAATTCTCCTGTAATGGTGGACACTGTCAAAGTAGAGGTGGTCATGTAATGATGGGGAAAAGATACTTAGACATAGATTCCTATGAAATCATGTGGCTGATACATCCAGACAATTTCCCCCTTGAGAAGTGTAATAATCAAGAGCAGGAAAACATCCAGATCTTTTGCAAACTTGAATGCAGGCATATCATGCTCTTAAAAGTGGTCATCTGAGAGCTAACTTGTAACAAAAGTTCCAGGACAAGTTCTTTTCTTAAACACAGTACACCCAGCAACATGTAACTAAACACGATGTAAGAGATACTGTCCAGAAGAAAAAGGACTCACTGAAAACCATCCAGATTTCATGTCAGCAATTCCTCCCCTCATGACTGTTAGCAGTTAGATGATAATGAAGGCAATAGTGGAAAAAATGTCAAAGAACCAATAAAGCATCAATAGCTAACATCTTTGCCTTGGGAAAACAACTGCAGAAATTAAAACATGATGCAGTCCCCACCAGGGAGAAATGGAAACTCTTTTAACCGAACATATATATTTTATAACATGTATTAGTAGCTAGATAGCTCCTACATGCTGCCAACTTGCACAAATGGGTAACAGCCCCCAAGTTGCTTTTGTTGATACTATTACCACTGTTTCTTTACATCATTTGCCCAATCTACAGAATATCCTCTTTTTACCTAGCACAGACTGGGCAAGAGCTTTCTCCTTGTATTTAGTACTCAATCTCCTAGCATTTGGGACAGTTGTGCACTTTTTCTAATGAATTCACTGTTCCGTGTCACAGTCCTATCCAAGCCACTCTGCAAAGCTGACACTAAAAGAGCCACTAAGTCTGAGAGTGCCCAGAACTGAGGTGAGCAAAGAAAAGGGCAGGGAAACAGCCAGACCAGGATGCTTCCTCCTTCTCCCTCACATTTAACACAGTGTACCTACCTTTTAAAACAAATTATTTGTTATGGGGTGTCCTTATGATGAGGAAAGCCTACAGTCGTGTTTGCACTTCTCAGTGGTGCTGCTTGCATTGAGAACGTGCAACCTCTGTCTCCTGAGCCATCACCCCTCTCCTGAGCTCCTTTCTGAGGTAGATTTTTATAAACAAAAGATTCCCTCTTCTTCTATTATTAAAAAATTCTCTCCTTCCTCTAAAATGGTGATTTTTTTGTTAGTTTGCAAAGAAATGGGGGGAGATTAAGGAAGCTAGAAAGCGTTACCATAATTTGTCTGAAGCAAATGAAGTGCAAAACTATAGGAGTGTTTGATTTGAAAATTATTGACTTGTGTGAATTTGTATTACCAAAATGCCTGGACTGAAAAATCTTGACAGTAAACCTTATTACAGTAGTTTGGTGGGTATTTTTTCTCCTAAACGCAATTTAATAAATCTTGTAAAAGATTAAAGAAAAACTAGAATAACATGAAGACATTTTCCTTTTCTAGAAAGTACTGCCAAAATTAGAAACTTTATCTGGGGTTTAACATATAGGAGATATACACCCTCCCTTACAAAAAAAAAAAAAAAAAAAAAAAGAAAAAAAAAAAAAGAAAAAAAAACCACAAAAGAAAAAACATATAATATATAATATATAATATAAAATATATCAGATACAAGGCCAAGAAGTTAACCCTGGGGCAATTCAGCCATGTTTTCTATACCTGAAAATATCCTTGGTCAGTAATTTCACTATTTGAAAACCTAATTCCAGAATAGAACAAATCAGCTGAGGCACTGAAGAAAGGTCCATCATTATTCTAAAATGCAAACAAACCTAAGACCCTAGAGCTCAAAAACAACTGGCAAATGATACACGTTTATCTATTACTAAATTGTTTCTTTACCAACAAAAATGCATTAGAATTCACCTCTCACGGGGTCACATATGCATGTGCACATTGCTGAAATTTAGTCCTTGAATAGTTATCGTTACCATCAGAGGAGATGCATTTCAGCCTGGCCACATTCAGACTATCAGTAAATACTGTGATGTGAAACCCTCATCAGTGGTGGCCTGGAGACAATATATTTGATGACACCTCATCTGCTCAAGGCCTTAATTTCCAAAAGATAATTTAAGTTGATACACCTTAAGAAATGTGATTTTAACAGTAGCAATCCACATGCCTCCTAAAAGGCCAAGCCCTACTGAAGCGGAAGAACTTTGTGCCAGGGTTAGGTGCCATAGACTGACTGGTTTTATGCTGCTCCTCACCCAGCTTGCTGCAGTGGACCCTGTCCAGAGGAGGGAACAACCAACTCTACGCTACAAACCACTAACACCTGCGTAGCCTTCGGTCTGCCCTTCACAACTAAGTGTTTGTCTCGACTCATGGTTCCCAAATTTGTTCTTTAACTGTGCTCTAACGCAGAAATGACGTGTGCCTTCAGGAGGGCAGGTCACTAGTTCAAGAACAAAGTGGACCTTTACTGCTCCCTCACCTTCTACAGCCTCCTCAAAAAGACTCTCTGGAGGAGAATGAATCCGAGGATGAATATTATTTCCTTGAAGAATGCTGAGCACCCTGAAAACATATGAAATAAAACTCCCTAAAATTTACTCAAGACTAGGCATACTGTCCAAGGGACACAGAAGTCCCTCAGAAGAGACAGCATCCAGTTTCTGTGCTAACACTTCTCTGAATTTAACTGGCAACATGAACATGGCAAATTTTGGTTAATCTGGTCAAAATATACTGAAAAACAGCCACGATATTCCTTTTACAGCACCGCTGCTAATGTGGACGGTATTTTTGATGCAATAATTTGTCTGTTTTGAAGTGCTACCATGTGGTAGCATGCATACTGAACAAGTGCTATACACTTCGCAGCAGAAAAAATTTGGGTTTTTCTATACATATTAGCTTTGCCAAACCACATGTATGCTTCAGACAGTATCTTCAATGACTAAACCAAGTTAGCAGATGCTAGTTCAAGGAACCAGCGTATGCATTTGAAAAGAAGGAAAATTGATTTATTTAATTTAATTTGGCACAGAGAATTATGGAGACAACAGATTAATTCATTTCCCTCCACACACACAATCTCAATTAATTGTCTGAAAAACTATGAATCACAATAACTGCATCTATTGATAACAATTCCAATTGTGAAGATACAAATATAAGGAATACCACAACCAACTTGTTCTGGTTAAAAAATATGAATAAGAAGAATGAGCAAAGAGAAACAAGAATTCAGAATTAATTCCAGCAAAGGCATTGTTTTATCTGAAAAAGCCTTTAGACACTGTTGAAATACATTTCTCTGTCTAAAGTTTGCACCACATACGCATACAAATATTTACAGATTTTTATCTATGTCCAACCACCTCACACATACACACTTCTCCCAAGACAAATGCACAAGCTCAGTAACTCAACAATTCTTATATTCACAGAGAAAAAAAAAATTAAAAGTAAATATTGCCTTCCTCAATAATATTAATTTCCTCCTCTGAAATATCAAGTCAGGGCTACAAAACAGTGCTCTATTTTATGCACTTTTGCTATACTGGGCTGAAAGCACCTGATCTCTAAACTTGGAAGCTAAGCAGACCAGGGTCTGTAGGTAGCTGGATGGGGAAAAAAATCACCTGAAAATAGGCTAAAGTCCAAGAGTCATAGTCATAAGAGCACACAAAACTGAAAGCAAGTCAAAGGACTTAATTCAACCCCATTTTAATTGCTAAACTGAAGGATAAAAAAAAGGCAGAACATATCTGGCCAAATTATTTTAAGGAATTTTGTGTTCTAATGCGTTAGCAACTGTGGTGGAAAAACTGAACATTCACAGATCTGTGTTTTTGGTATAGGCTATGAGATAAATTCACTACAAACCTTTAGGAACCCCCTCCATCCATGCCACCAACACTATTGCTCGAGTAAGAGCAAGGCCAGCCTTTTCTGAGTGAATGCTTATTACAGCAACTGAGGCTTTGCTAGTGCCTTAATATTTTTCTAAAACAAAAAGATCCTTCATTTTATGAGAGAGAAACAGAAGAGGAAAAACTCTTAAGTAACAATTCATTATGTATGCTCAATAAACTCATTCATTTTTAACCTTGACCACAATTCAATATTAGTTTTACGACAGCACTGGGTGATATTAATTATGCTCTACAGAAAAAAGTACAGGACACCCAGAGGAGATACCACAATCAGTAGGTGAACAGTGAAAAGTAACAGAACATAATAAAATAAAAAACAACTTTTGGAGTGCTTCTATCTGGAGATACTTACCCAAGTGTGAGCATTTATCTCCAGACTGTTATTTATTATCAGTTTAGCCAGCAGCTGCCAGAGCACAGTCCCCACCAGAGCTGATGACCATGGTCCTATTATTAGGGACAGGGATGACTTTCCTGGGGTACGGGACACCCCACCAAGGCCAGCAGTGACTGCCCATGACCACCTTGCTACTTTACAGAGGTGCCTCCAAGCCATGGGCAAACACAAGGACACAGCTCCTGACAAAGCAGGACAAGGTAGGAAAGGGCAGCTCTGTCACTGGTGGGAGGAAAGGAGGATGAGGACAAGTTTAGAGAGCAAATGAGTAAAACAAGGGAATGGGGAGCACAGGGATGTGCGTGACAGGACAACGGGAAAGTAGCAAATGGAGGCACGCCACTTCCTGCACATGTGCTGGCACTCACCCAGGGTTTTCTGACAGCAAGCTTGGGGCTCTGGTCTAAGCACACAACCACTGAATTAGGAGGCCATCAAACCCATCAACCTATTACAGCATTTTATTAACACATGAGCAAACACTCAGATAAGCCCTTGGACAAGCTAAATCTCACCGACCACACAATTCTGTACACAACTCAAGATAATGGAAACTTGTTCTGTTTTTAAATAAATACATCCAAGCCTCAAGACAACTCTAAATAAGATGGTCAAGACTGTCAAGGTAACTTGCAAAATTGTCTTCTAATGTATGCAACATTATTCCAAAGGATAAAAGCATTATAATACTATCTTTCAGTAATATTAAAACATGCAGTTTTCAAAAAGCATTTTTAATTCATAAATTCATTTTAAACTAGCATCTTGAAATTAAAGTTAAAATCAAGCAATATAATTCAACTATTTTGTTGGCAATGATTATTAAGAAGCAATGGCCAAAAGAAAAAGCAACATATTTGAAGACTTTCTACCATATCTTCGGAGAATTTTTTTTTTGCATGTATCTAGAAAGCTCCATTTTCACAGTATCTCTTACAAACACTCACCAATTAATCCTCCATCTCCTCCTATATGGCAGGTAATATTATTCTTGTCTAAGCATCCATTTGGCTTACTACACTACTATTTCTACATTGATTGAATACAAATTTGATATGAGATTGAAATCTTTATCACGAGAAAAAGTTTCAGTCAGCCTACACTGTCATGACAGCAGGAAACTATACTACTAAAAATGCCATCTGTGCAGCTTAAATCTCGCTTTCCTTGTAAGAAAGCAGGAAGATGATATCACATTTCCTAGTAAACATCACATGCCTAATGAAAGCATCAACTGTTTTCTCTTTGGAGTGTATTCCCAGGAACTTCAGCACCTTGAAGCCTTTACTTACACCAATTTTGTCCATTAAGTATCATTCTAGCTGCTAACAGCAAAGTAGGATTAAAGGCATGAAAAGGAATCAGCATGGTCAAGAAACAACTCTGCGTTACAGTAACCTCATATCTAACAAAGGACCTCCTTTAAAAAAACTGTGGGTTTTTAAAGTTTCCTAAGATATTCTTAAGTTTGTTTAACAGCCACTGATTTTTGCTTGTTTACTCTAGTGAGGCTATATTAACAGGCAAAAGCTCTTTCCTTACAAAATATCAACATATTCTTTACAAATGTCTACCTTAGTGCTCTAAGTTACAAAGCAATTAACCACACTGTAACACAAAAATGTGTGGTGAAACTCTAATTCCTTTCCTACATAAATGTCAATTAGATTAATGTATTTTTTATGTAATTTCGTATTACACAAATACTCAGAGAGGTTATTCAATTATCTGGGAAAATTTAGGAATGTTTAAAGAATTACACAGTCACTTTTACTTTTTTAATTTAACACAGATTTTCATATTCAACAATTTGAAAGCAAAACAGGAACAGACACTGAAATGGAAACAACTCAGAAACCCCTGCATTTTGAAAATCAGTAATTTCATACTGCATGCATCACAAGAAAGTCAGTCTCATTTTGTTAATAACTTTTCAAAGAGTGAAGAAAAATGATGAATTCACATAAGGGGTTTAGGGGCTTTTAAATTCCCCATCTCCCCCTGAAATGCAGAAAAAACATTTTTCTTCTTTGTACAGCTTCAAAATTTGGGTATTTTCTACCAATCATTGTTTGCATTGCTGAAATTCAAAGGGCAGTGGGAAGTGGAAGGACATCTTCTACCGCTTATTTAAAGTCAAAGCACCCATCTTGTGTTACCAGATACAATGAAGCAAGTGGTTTTCTGATGGCTTGGTATTAAATATCCACAAGTCTGTTTTCAAGAATTTCTCACACTGTTCTTAAATTTCAAGCTCACAAGGCACAGTCTGAACACTGAAGCACACACAGCCCCCACAAAGCAATCTTCCTGAATTGTCTTTTTAGCAATTCAGGATTCATTAAAAGAAAAAGCATCGCTGCTGCCTATTTCTTCAGGTGAAAGTTACACAAGCTATTTTTCTGTGACCCCCATCAGCCCATCATGTACGGATAACACTGCTAAACATTAGGCAGAGAGAATCAGTGAAGTTGTAATTTTGGGAAAACAGAAGAAGAACATGGTAGTCACCCCCATAAACTCATCCTCTGAATCAAAACTATACAAGTGTCTTACTAAAAAGTAAAAAGACAACTGTTTCTTCAGCATTGCCCTTACTGCTTCTTCCACTGGGGGCCTACTGTGCAGAGCAAGACCTCCCCATGCACCAGGAAGTCTTGAAGCAGTCAACATCTGTTGCTACTCTCAGGACGACAGAACTACCCCACACAACCCCCAAAAGTCACACTAGTTTTACAAAGTCTACCAGTTTTGTCTAGCCCAGGTGCTGTTACTCACTGAGCAAACAGCTGTAAAATGCCACATTAACTTCTTTCTTTTCAGTAAGAATAGCACTAACTCTCACCCCTCATTTAAAGTAGTGACTAGGAGCTTGTCTACTACCTAGATGAACTTTCAGCACACTTCTTACAACACTCTTAGAACCCCACTTACACCTCCAAGTAACACATCCCATTGAGCAGTCCACAACACAAAGACAGACTGAGACATCCCATCTGACCAGCTTAGAGAGTAATGATTAAGCTGAAAGCTCTAACCAAGGGCAGCTTCACTTGGATCTCTGCTGTAGGACCACCTACAAATGCTCCTCATGGCTGTCAGCCAGGTCTTCAAGCCATGAGCAACACAACTTCAATTCACACAAGGTACCAGTAAGTCAGAATTCAAGCCAAGCCCTACCCAGCAGACAGATGACAAAGTATCTCTTCACTACAAGATCCAGGGTCAGACATTTGCTTTGCCAAGCACTGACTTCCAGATAAAATGAGTCAACTCCTGTTGCTTGCAATGCCTGCCACAACAGAAATCTTTGCCCTTCTTTAGCTTGCAGACAGATTAGAGTGACAGGTTCCCTTCTGGTTTAGTTCTTGAGCTAATGATAGCCACTACACAGCAGACACACTTACTCAACATCACTTCTTATCACTGGGCAACTCTTTAAAAAGAGAGGGAAAACTCAGCTTTTATTATTCAAACTCTAACACAAGAAACTCTTAACAAGCAGGCTTACAAAAGTGTAAGTAAACAACCCCTCCACGTAAAGATTTCTCTAGATGAAGTGAAAGGTTGTCATTGCACATGTGGAGGCCATGGGTCCATACAGAGATGATGCCAAATCAGAGCCAGAACCGAGTATACCAAACAACTCCGTTTTTTGAGGGGTATACATTGCACTAGTATTTTATTGTAGCATGTTGGCTACCAAGATCTGTTTTCAATTCTCTTCAGGACAGTTTTGAGTTTGTGAAATAATATGAAGGAAACTGATTTTATGTGAGCTCAAAAGTAGAAGACACTGATCAATATTTTCTAAGGAGCCTGAGGAAGAATATTCCATTTCAGAGGAAGAATAGGACTAGTGGTTCAAACCTTGTGAAAGAATTTGCCCAAAAGACTCTTAAATTACTGCAATTAGATGACAAGACATTTTCAGCTTTTTTATTAAGTCTTCCCTGCCAACCAACAGCATAGCACAGTAATTTCGGGAGCTGTTGGCTGCACCAAGAAACAACAGATTAAATCAAATTCTGATAGAGGTAGTCCCTCCTGCATGTGAAAATCAGCCTCCTTTGCTCCCTATATATTACATATAATAGTATGCGTATTTCAACATGACAGGTGATAGCATTAGCAGAGGGTATTGGAGATGCAAGAAGTTATACAGTAGCCACGTATGCTAGGAGGAAGAGCTTACAGTGATGAGAGACGTGACATTCTGACCAGAAATTCATCATCAAGAACTGATGGCATCCAAATTTTCAACACACCTCATCCCATACAGCTAAGCAATGATGTTAGAAAAAACCCAATGTGTTAAGAATTTAGGAGCTAATCAATTGAGGAAGGATGTTATGCTTCATTAGGTGAAACCTTGTTTTTATGCCAATTCCAAAACAGAAATGTTCAAGAACATCACTAATACATCATTGTACTCTTTCCATACATGACTGCTACCACAGCAGCTGTCGATTAATTAGCATGTGTAACATTTAATTAGTGAAAGAGTATTAAAGCACTTAAGGTTTAAAAAGTGTACAGTTTCAGGCATAACAGCACCGACTTTTTAAAAACTCCAACACGATGCTTTAACACAGGGTTAGCAATTTACAACACAGGTGCCATGGAAAGCCACCAGGTACAGTTTTGAAAGTGGCAGCTTGTCAGAGACTGAAATATTATAGTTTATGACTTAAACATTTACTTAAGGACTTTTAAAACTGTATTACAAAAGCTGCAAAGACGACTACCGCACCCTGAATGGGGCCCTGACTGAGGGCTTACAACGCTCGCTGATGAAGATAAGATAAAGTAACAACTCAGGGCTGGGGACATTCACAAAGCACAAGCTTAACACCTCCAAGGTGAAGACCACAGCCCCAGGGCTATCAGCTGCCAGGCTCACACAGACCCCCTGCACCAAAGGGTGGAGGGAGGAGAGGCTTTGGGTATCTGGGAAAAGCCTCTGGTCAGAGGCGCAGTGACTGCCCATCCTCCACTGTGCAGAGGAGCCCAGCTGAGGGGTCCTCACGGGGGGGGGGAAGCTTATCCATGGCAGAAGGGGGTGACATGGCCCATCAAAGGGACCTCCCTCAAAGGGGTCCCCAGACCCTGCACCAGAGCACCAGAGATGATGCAACAGACCCTCAGTGTTGCAAGGGACAGTGTCAAGCCAGCCCCTGCAAGAGAGACACATGGGCATTCCCACCTGGCCCAAAGCGTATATTAATCCACAAAATTCTGTACTCTTTGGCGTGGCATGTGGTGTGGTGGCGTGTGGCGGCGTGGTGTGCCATAGCGTGTGGCGGCGTGGCCACAGCGGTGACGGGGAACCTTCACCACCAGCAGACCGGATGGAGGGGAGCAACGAGACGTCATTGGGACCCTTGGATGGGTGATGTGCTTCCACCTAACCCCTGTCACCTCTCCGTTCCCCCATCCCCATGCACACTTCTTTTTTCCATTTCTTTCTCTCTTTCTTTTCTCTTCCCTTCTTTTTGCCTCTTTCACTATTAAATAAAATACATCAATTTTTTGGCATCAACATCTAACCTCGTTTGGTTTTAATCTCATTTCTGGGAATATTTTGAACTTTCTAGTTCTTTCCGGTTTATGCACAGAGACACAGCTTTCTTTGCTTTTCTGAGTTTAAACCAGATCATAACACAGCTATCGCTCCAGTTTGACACAAGAATCATCAAAGTCAGGGAGACACAAATACCAGATCTTCTTTTAACACTCAGGAATCTACTGCAGTATTTAAGCAAGACCAGTTCAGTTTTCAGAGGTTTTCTACATGGATGTAAAAAAAGTAAAACCTGGTACACCTAAATGACATTTCAACTGGTCAAGATCCAGACTAACTGTGCATTAACTGCATTAACACTCTCCAAATCCCCAGACTATTTCTATACCAGATGTCCAACCTTTTCTTGGACAACCTGCAGAGTCAGCTACTACCTGTCCCATTTTCTTCCCATGGAAATCAGAAGCATCATCATCACTTAGTGGTTCCTTGTTTTCAGGTATGTGTGTGTATATATGTACACACACACACAGAGCTGTGAGGGGGGTGGAAGAAGAGGGAGAGAGAAAGAATACATACATACACATACACACACATCCTATACGTAAATATTAATTTAACCAGGAATCAAAGTGGATTTCCCATGGTAAATATTAATGCACATGACCATGCTTTTATATACATAGAAAAAGTACGGTACAAGCAACTTCTCAACAACAAACAAGACACACAAGACTGACAGCACTTGTTTCCAGTATTACAAAGTTCATCTCTATCCTTACCCCACTCCCACTTGATTTCTCACCACTGCCCAGATAATAATGTGATGGTTAGGGGAAATCAGGCCAAGATAGCTCAGAACAGAAATCCCCATCTTACTGAGCATTAGAGCTGCAGTAAGGAACTACAACACTGCACAGCATCTATTGAATGGCATCACCACTGGTATTACTCAGTTGAGTTCCTAAAGACCAAGCTAACACTAATAATGCCTGCATTAGTATCACTTCGTCAATGCATCCTCAAAAAAAACCAACGAATTCAGGCCGGATTCAGGAAGTCTATTCCATAATTCAGCAAGAGGAACAATAAAATCAGGAGTGGTTAGGTATCTGAGACAAAAGACAGTCATGCCTTCGCATGAGCAGCCTTTGGCACCTAACAACTTGAGATCGTGCATTATGTTCAGATGCAAAGATATCAAATAATTTAAACAAAACTAAAACCCACAACAATTTAAGAATATTTAATTTAGAAAATAAAGCTCATAGCTTTCCGATCAAGCTACACAAGACAGAGACAGGATGCATTTCTCCTCATTCTAGGGCTTGTAACATCATATGGCAGGATTTTGCAAGCCAAAGCTAATATTTCAGCAACACAGCACTTGCAACTTTTATATCTAAGTGTGGCTTGTTCTTTTAAAGTAGCCAAGAACTAAACTCACACCCTGTTTCAACAGGCAGAAAAACTGCTCTGTGCCAAGAAGGAAGTTATAAACTTAAAGAAGGTTTTTTACATGGGAAACAAGTTGGGAAGCAGAGGGGGAGATTCACTGCAATCAATTCTTTAATGAGTAAGAGAAAAAGCACATACATCAGAGCTGGAGGCAGTAGGCTGCAGTCCCACTGCATGCTCAGCTGAAGGACTCCCTCATGGGCACTGGACAAGTGCTCTCTTTCCACTCCCTCTTCTTCTCTGAAGACTATAAACCCTTGGGACAGCACTCACCACTTATTCTGAACAAAGCCTCAAAGTAAAACAGCTTCATTTGAGGAAGAGATGAATCATCAAATCATTTGGTGGTACCTATTTTTCACTGACTGCCAAAATGCCTTTGTAGCAGCATTGTATTTACAAACTCAAATTACAGTTGGAGGGGGAAAAAAAAGAATACAACAAGATTAATACTATCCCAACAGACTTCAGATAAAAAACACAATGATGATGAGCCATGCAGGGCTGTGATCAGCAGCACGAAGCCCATGCTGATGCCAGTCACTATTTGTGTGCCCCAGAGATCAAGACTGGGTCCAATACTCTTCTGTCATCTTTATCAATGACCTGGATGATGGGACAGAGTGCACCCTCAGCTAGTCTGCCATGATACAAAACCGGGAGATGGTTTGCGCTGACTTTCAGAGTGACTTAAACAGGCTGGGAAAAAGCTCAGCAAAGGGAAATGCAAAGTCCTGATCCTGGGGAGGAAGAACCCCAGGCACCAGCACATCCTGGGGCAGACTGGCTAGAAAGAAACTCAGCAGAAAAGGGTCCTGGATGGATGTTCAGTTGAGCCATCAATGGACCTTGCACAAAGGCCGGTAGTTCTTGGGCATCAGGCAAAGCATTGTCAGCAGGTCGAGAGAGGTGACCCTTCCCTCTGCTCAGCCCTGGTGACACACATCTGGGGTGCTGCGTCCAGTTCTGGGCTCCTCAGTATGAGACATGAACCTGCTGCACAGAGTTCAGGGACAGGCCACAAAGATGACTCAGGACTGGGGCATCTGTCATTCAAGGAGAGGCTGAGAGAGCTGGAGAAGACTCAGAGGGATCTTACCCATATGCATGAATACTTCGGAAGTTCAACTTAAATATATGACAAAATAGCTTATTTGTCTGCTTGCTTTCAAATTGTGAGGAAGGGCAAACTCCACAATAGGCTGCCCAGAGAAGCTGCAGAGCCTCCACCCTTGGAGACAATTAAAACTCATGTGTACAACCTGTCCTAGCTGATACTGCTCTGAGTAGGGGGATTGAACCAATTCCTTCCAAGCAATTCAGTGATTCTATGACTGGAAAAGATGGCTTAGTATGTTAGAACACAGTAAAGAAAAATAACAAAAAAAAGGCCAAACATTAATTTCAGTTGTTTCAATTCGGATGTTTCAATAAAACATTATTGGTCTTTTTTTTTTTTTTTTTTTTAAGGTGCCAAGATCACAAAGTTCTGTTAATTGCTAAAATAAAAATATCACAATCTAGGTAAACCAAGTTTAGCTTGAGTAAAATATAGGTTTCTAGAAACAACCAACCATAGCGTGAAATCTCACTGAAGGAGACTTTTTGTGTTTCAAAAGCATTTATTTTCATTCTGCATTCATCTTTTTGCTAGTTATTGAAAATGCTAAAAGCAATTATGCAGAGCACTATATAATTCTCAAAGGATTCAGCCTAAATACTTTTTCAAATGCAAACAAGACATGAGTCACAATAGGTGCAAAATCTTTGGTTAACAGACACAAGACTATAGTGATTTTAGCCACTCTCACTGAATGTCAAAAATGTAACAGAAATTGTTTCCAAAAAACTAACATGGGTAAGCCAGTCTGAAAATATTTTGTTACACAAACTGTGCTTAAATTTGCAACTGCAGTTCAATATGGTAAGCAAATAGGAAAATACAGAACTGTCAAAGGACAAAGAGGAAACAAAGCCAAGGACTGAATAACACTGAACTGCAGTGTCAAGAGGACTTGAAAATTGAGGCTTAGAGAATTCATTTTGTTCAACAGAGACATGACAGAAAGAAATACAAATTAAAAAGCATTTTAGTACACTGACCATGGTGTCCTATTTTTAAAGTTGCATTTAAATTACAAAAAAAATTAGTGTTGCAGCCATCAAGAGCAAACTCAGTAAATTCTCTTTAATATTAATATAACCAGAATTAAATCTAGATGAACTGCTGAAGACTCCTTCTCTGCAAGATATTACAAAGAATGCTATTTCCTGAGGTATTTCACTGAAAAAAACCAAAAAACTTCAATTTGCCACAGTTATACATTTATACCAGAGAGCGGTTCAGACTAATACAAGTTTAATAAGTTGAACAGTGTCAACTTTGAGGTATCTGTTAAGGTGACAATTCAGTAAGAATAAGCTTGATTTCTGCTTACTTAATTATTTTAAATTTCACAATGTATTTTATTTTTATGTATAACAATCACAGTATCAAGTCCCAGCAGGAAATCTGCAAACTTTGTTAGAAGTTTACTCTGCCTTACAAGAAAGATGTTTAGATCATTCTCAGGAGTCTCTAAACAACTATTTAAAAACCTGCAATTTGGGTTTTAAACACCTCCTCATCATTAGAATATACTCAAGGGTACTGGAAAAAAATCCTTCTTTCTGTGTGAAGCCTATGAATCACAGTGATGCTTATTAGAGAGCCTTAATGCATCCACAGACACAGAGCTTGTCGTGTATGTGCACAGAGCCTTAGCCATACAACATCAACCAAATCATGTTGATTGGTAGCGTAATACAACAGGCTTTTTTACTGCCCAATACATTCTGTTACTGTTTAGCTTAAGCTAATACACTTTTTAACAAATAATCTTTCTTCAATTTTTACACTTAAGGAGTTGAGGGGTCTTGAAACTCCTTCAGCAGGTGGAAGAGAGGATTCCACACAGAAAAATGTCCTTCCAAAAGTCCTGAGAGTTAGAAACACGCAACAAACTGACAATTGCACTGCGGAGAGCTGAATTCACAATGGTTTCACAAACCCAGTTCTCCACCTGTGACTCAGCATAACCCAGTCCATGGTGAACTATCCCATTCCTGCAATGGACAATCACTCCTCCAGAGAGATTTCCAGGCAACTGGCTACATGAGCTATATGATCACCCTAACACAACTGAAACTTTGCCCATTTCACTGTTGTCCCTTAAAGGAGAAGGATCCCAAGCCCTTCTCCTCTCCTCCTCTCTTCCCAAAAGGCCATGTGGCAATCCAAGTCTATTCTCACAGCCTCCTTTCTTAGGCACTACTTTGGAAGCATGAGGAGGATCAGGAATACTACCCCAGACCTCCAAATTCTGTTTTGGAGAGAAACTGATGATCACAACACAGTGGCCCTGGTAGCCATCTGTTGTTTTAAAAGGTTATAAATACACAAAACACTCTCCTGATACAACTTTTCTAGGTAACCACTTGTAGCTGTTAGAAGGAGACTATGTAATCAAGTCCCAAAGGGAAAAGACAGTTGCACAGGCACAAAGGAGAGATCCACAAAGAATATATACACAGAATAGTCTTTGTTAAGACCTGCTCCATATTACACAGGAATTCACAAACTCTTGATCCAAGTGTTTTTAAAATTACTCTCTTTTTTAATTCTTTCAAGGACAAGAGCAATAAAGAACGTGCTTTCCAATGCTGCATTTGAAATTCAAGAATTGCACTTGATCTTTGCTTAATTTCTTGACATCTAACATTTTTGCTCCAGAACTCCACAGTAATATTCAGATCTACTGAACAGTCACGTGTCAAGAGTTTACTCAGTTCCTGCTTACTTTCTAGCTGAAGCTCACTAACGATTCACTCTGTTTTTTGTTGAGGTGCAAATGGGGTATTTCTTTTTCATGGAACTGATACAGTGATGAAAGAAAACATAGAAGGCAGAGACAGTCCCTGATGCGTCCCCACGCTATTAAACATGCTTGATGAACAAAGTTCACTAAACACACTTCATAAATATTTCACTTGCTGTCTTCTACAATTTTCCCTGGTAAAACTTCCCAAAACGTGGGTTTGTTACACTTTGTTCACAGACACCAGACACACATCAGCTTTCAGAAAATGCTGTAACTCAAATACAGCAAGGGCAGCACATGGTTTGAGCATGAGAGCAGGTGTGGGTGCACAGAAGCTGAATTTCTGATGCCCTATTCTGCACAGAGGTGAAGGCGACTGTGCAAAGACAAAACCAGTTGGTCACACAGGTGTCCCAAAGATGAATTTCCTTCAAGAAATATCAACTGCATCACCTTAAGGGATCTCTTCTTTAGAGTCACAATTATTACTGAAATTGCTGAGGCTTCTTCATCCAAAAGACTACTTTAGGCTGTGAACAACTTCTAGCAGTAAGTACATAAGATATCAAATCACATGAACTATTAATAAATATAGAAGTAGACAATGAGCTTACATAAACATACAAAATCTGCTCTGTTTAGGGTTACATTATCTTTACAGGCAAGCTTAGTCTAAATCAGATTGGATCATTATACAAAATTAGAAAATATCTTGTTGAAATACAGTCTAAAAGAAAAATACATTTAATATGAGACATTACAGTGCTTCTTCAAGTTATAAAAGGTTTCCTTTATCTCCAAAAATTCATTACATGTTTAAAATATATTCTGAATTTTATTTCTCACAGTGTTTGATATAAAAAACAAACCAGAAGGTTGCCCCAAAGATAAATGAAACATCTGGTGAAACATGTAATAAGCTTCAGGCTCACATCTGCTACTGAAGTTAGTATTCCCGCACCATAGCTACAAGCTCTTTGCAAAGCTCTACAAGAATAACTGAGAACAGGGAGGATTATAGGGAACACATTCCTCAATCTAAATTGATATTTCCTCTTCCATCTGAATCAACATTATGCTTCCATATGTATGCATTAATGCCCAGTGCTAACCCTCAGTGGAAAATAATTTCTAAAAGTAACGTTATCTCATTTAAAACCTATCCTATTATTTTATATCATAAGGAATTTTAGGTAGTTTTAAACACATGCAACCATTTATCTAGGCATATTTATATACACACATATATATATAGATAAAACTAGATATGTGCATATATGTAAAGTTTCACTAGTTTTAGAGTGCAAGCAAACTTACAACAATTAATTCATCCATGTCATTACATTTGACAAAACTTATCTGCAAAATAACAGAGTAGACAGCATAGTTACTGCAATTACACAGAATTTTCAAGTAGTAGCAAGTAATAAGTATTTTCAAGCAGTAACTGATTAAAACTGAATGTAAGATATTTCCTAAGGAGCAAACTATGTCTAAGTCACATTCCTGTTTCTATAAGGAGATTGCTCAATATTTATCTTTTTTTTACCCATTCACTCCTAAACTTTCAATTTCTTCCATAAACAATGACAGAAAAATGTTTACATTTAATGCCAACATAAACTGCTTTATATTTGTGACATTTTAAAAAGACCCTTTTGTGCCATGGAGAGTTTAGAAAAAGGCAGATATCTGCACAGCAGGGAAAAAACACACATTTTGCAACAGCTGTGAAAGATCAGTCCTCCAGAGAAACTGAAACCAACGGCAAACTGGGAAGTGTTTAGGAAATAAAATGTTTCCATCACCTCATACTATCATTCACTTCCATTAGTACTGACGAAAGAGAGACTGGATTTTATACAGTGTTATATGTGGTAGGAACATTACAGGCAGAAGAAACAGAACTGGTCACTAAACAACATTTGGTGACCAACAAAATCAGTCACTAAACAATTCTAACATCAAACCTGGGACAAAAATCAGAAGCATAAATACCCAAGTGAGCATCTGATTAGTCAGAAGATGAAGTGATATCCACAGTCAAACTTACTTTTCTTACAGAAAAATTTCATAGCAGAACTGAAAATGATTAAGATGTTTAAACAGAGGAACTGAAACTTTTTCAAAAAATAGACTACATGGTAACACAAACTGTGCTGCAGAAAACTCCCTCAGTACAGGGCCCTTTTCTCCCACTTAAATTTGCAAAAATGCATTTATTATAATAATGAAAAAAGTTTTACATATATTTAATGCAAGACATGGGAGAAAAACAGGGAAGAGATAAATGTAATGTGACCACCTAAGGAACAGAGATTAAGGACTGACCACAGAAAACGTGGTCAGACCAGTAATGTCATGATATACATCATGCACAAAACCAAGAATCTATCATGCAGAAATAGAATTGCAATATCAAGCATACCAAATTATTAGGTGTTACTTGTGTCCTGCTCCTTGATACCCTGCAGAAAAGGGATGAAAGGTTGCAGGAGAATAATGGACAAAGAGGGACCACTTCTGACACAGTGAGAACCCAGGCATGGAGGGGGCACTTGCATTTCTTCAGATTTAAGAAAAAACAAGCAACCCCCAGCTTCTGTTCCAAATAACTGTTGCAAATAATCCACCTTGCTATATAACTTTGGAATACTTTGAAGACAAGTGTGATGCAAAAGCTTTTCAGAACTCAAAGCAGCTGTAGGGCAAAAACCTACCCCATACCCCAAATACTCGAAACCAACACAAACAACCAAACTGAAGTTTACATGCTACGGTCTGGAAATCATTATCTATTTACACTGCCTTGTACATAGCAGAGCAGTTTGGATGAATCTCAGGCCAAGTATCACCTAAATGCTCAGATAACCTGTCTGTGAGCTCAAATTTAGTTCTTCCTTTAATGACAGTCACAGCAGCTGCTTAGCTTTTCTACAGTATTTGACAAATCTACAGCTGTAACACAGATAATATTTTGCTCAGGCTTATTTCAGAATTACTGTATCTGACATTATCTGCATATTTAGCTAAGAGTAAAACAAGTCACCACAATAATGTTTACAGGTCTTGGTAATTTTATGGTAAAATAAACTCTCTGCTGTGTTAATAGACAACAAAGTAAATAAGCTGGGAACAAAAATTAGACTGTTTCACATCACACTCAATCCTTTACCCTCAACTGCTGCTGAAACAGGTGGTCCATGCCCAATCTTCCTCCAGCTACATGAGCTTCATCAATTTGTTGGATTCACTCTCCAGCAGATCAACAAGCTGATCTGACTCACTTTGTGGCC
Organism: Coloeus monedula; assembly: GCF_965178545.1. Lineage (NCBI taxonomy): Eukaryota > Metazoa > Chordata > Aves > Passeriformes > Corvidae > Coloeus > Coloeus monedula. Next base: position 145,116,522 of record NC_138781.1, read on the forward strand.
ATGCAAGCCCTAGATCCTGTACAAGGCAGGAGACAGGAATATGCAGCCAAATGCACAGAGGAGCAGTTGGGACCGACCCCATCACTCGGCTGATAGATTAAATCACATGTATTATGAAAGTTCAACTGCAGATTAACAAATCACTCCTTCTGGAATGAACAGCACTGTAACTAGAAATACCCAATCCATTTTTTTTTTTGCTATACATCATTCAAAAAAAACCTGTCCTAAAAAATACCAAAGAAGGGATAAATTACATATCACAGTTAATTTACCATTCTTGAAATCATCTAACTTAATCAATACACTGTTGTTTTCAGGCCACAATACAAATGCCTCAGTTAGCCAAGATTTGCTTTGCCAGGGATGCTTAAATTACAAAATTTAACAGCCAAGAACATATTTAAATTAAACACTACCTACAAAGGTCTTCCTGTAGCAATGATAATTTGCTTCAGAAATGGCAGAGCAATGAAATAGTCTGCTCCTAGCAATGGGTGCCCTAACAAGAGCTATAACTAATTAGGGAAAACACCAGCATGACATTTAAATAACATTTAAATTCATCCAGAAAGTACAGAATTTATCAAATAATACATATGTACAGCCTTAGTTTTTTACATTTGAGAAACTGAAAAAATATTTTTAAACTAAAAGCAAGGGCCCTGTGTCATTAACTGGAAGCTTTAATTCACTGAATTTACAATGTGAAGGATAAATACATAGTTAGAGTGCCTTAAATACAGACACAGGATTTATGCAGCAAATGATTAAAAAGCAGTGTCAGAATTCCAAAACACAGATCTTCTCTTAACAAAAAACAAACAAATAGAACAAACAAAAACCAAACAAACAAAACCCCTCACTTCTGTGTGGAAAGCCTACAGAGTAAGCATTTGCTTTGTCAGCTAAAACAGGTATTTGGGGGGGGCACCATGTATCAATACAAAAAGGCTTCTAATGATTAAAGTTCCAAGCCAGTTTGAAACAGAAAAAACTGCAATAGAAGAAGGCATTAATAGTCAAGGTCTTCAGGCTGCTTGGTGTTAGAATTACTGATTTGAGTATTTCTATTTAAAATTAAATTAGGAAACAGTTTCTGAAAAGTTCTATCGCCAAGCAGAGTGGCAAGACTTGAAAACGTTAACATATCTTGCTTTAAGTCATTCTGTATTCTCCTCCCCATCCTGCAGTGTGTGCAAATCACTATCTCCATCCATACACACAGCTTTGTGGTGCTGTCCGCAAGTAGGAGTAAGACCAAGTTATGCAGAGGAAATAGTGGTACATACTGTACTTCAATCTATGGTCAATTAACAACTACATGAAATAGGACAGGAACCATCAAAGACAATTTCTTCCTCTCTGCAGAATGCTACACAGACAATATGAATTAAAAAAAATATTAATTCAAATTTCAACTGTGAATTGCATTTCTTGAGACAAAGAAAGGGAACAGAGATTTCTATTCTTGGTAGACTGGCAAAATAGCAGAACAACTAAAAGGCTTGAAGCATATGTTTAATTTTACAGCAAATGCAGGATGAAGTCCCCAAACTGAGTTTGATCCTTCAGACTGGATTACAACAGCATGTTCCCATAGGACTAGCTACCACCTCCATACCCTTTCTAGGCAAGTGACATGCTTGGGCATTTTCCTCTTCAATGAATGCCACCTCACCAGCTCAGGCTTGATAAAACCCACTGAACCCTTCCACCCATTTCGCAAAACCTCTCAACTTCCTCTTGGAGTAGGACAGCTGATAAAAACTAGCCAGTGTATATTCTCACTATTGCTCCCAGCTGCCTTTCTTCCTTAGTTTCACATTCCCTACAGCTCATTTTCTTTTCAATCCAAGCAAGCTTTACTTTGCATAGAAAATCCACCTTGGAACACATCTACTCTTTTTGATATGTAAAGCTCAGTAAATATACTGCTTACAGTCAGCATGTGGAGATCCTCTCAAGTTATCTCCTAGACACATTCTTAAAAGATGTCCTATGTTGCAGTGTATTCTACTACCATCCTCATGAGCTGTTGAAACCAGGTGGGGCAGTGTTTCCTTGCCTCCTCTCCCTCTGGACTATCTTTCTGTTAATGACCCATCAATGCCCCCCCACATGACTCAGAGATAACTCCCTCCAAACCATCTTCTGGTTAACGAGCCCATCAACGCCTGGCCTCTGACTCATCATCCCACTGTGAGATGCTCCACCCAGAGGAAGGAACCAAGAATTCCATCCTGGATATAATCTGAGATTCCAAACACCACAGACACCCTTTCCACTGGATTCCCAGAGGACAGGAGCTACATAGCCACCACTGGACCTTCTGAGGAAGAGCAGCCCCTTTCTACAGGATCACTGCTTCAACAGAACCATATCCACCACTTCAGGAGGACTGCTACCACCACCCTGACTAACAGGGTGTCAGGTTGTATCCTGACTCTGTCAGTTTGTACCAGTGTTTTCTTCTCTTTTTTTTTCCCTTTTCTTTAATTTCCCTATTAAATTGTTATTCTGACTTGGTGCCTCCCACTGGTTTGTTTTCAAACTAGTACATATTTTGGCACCCAACATGAGGCTTGCTCTGAGAGAAAGTCAGAATTACAATTATGTATTAACAGAAACCTATTCAGCTTGTCTATATGGGTACTGTATCTTGCTCTCTATATTTTTTCTCACATGGGGAACTACCTGCCTGTTGCACTGCTCCTGTTAAAACCAGGGAATGGTATGAGAATTGCTTTATTAGTTTACTGTGTCTATAGCATAATAACCTGTGAGGCAATGAATACTATTTGGAATATATACTCAATTTTGTTTGGCTGTCCTAGTCTGGGCTGCTATGTCTGGGATTGTGGAAGTTGTTACAGCGGGGATTACTGTAACACGCATGTATCAAACCAGGAGTCCCGTGGAAAAGAAATATCTATGGATGGATTCTTGATAGATGTTTCAGAGATGTTTATTTCCCCAGCCGCATGGCCGGGATCTGCCGAGGAACTCTCACAGTCTGAGCTGAGGGTCCTTGCCCGTGCAGGGAAACACGAACCAACCAATGAGGAATGAGGCTGACCACGGGCTTGAGAAACCCCGTGCCTCCCCTCAGGGCCCCTCTCCTAGGGCTACATGGCGGGGGGGAGACCCTGACATTGGATCTCCTCAACAATCACACCCAGCCCTTGGTGGGAAGAGTAGAGAGTGGTTTCTTCCAGCCTTTCAGGCCAGGCACAGCAGTTTTTGAAAATACTGAGCTCCCTCTGGATGTTAAGGATGGTGTAATCTTCTTGTCAGTTCTATTCTCCTTTCTCTCTGTGGCCTGCATTGTGTACACCATGCTTAGAAACAAAACACTACTTGGTGTGGTGCGACATCTGCTTCAGGAGGAGGGAAAAAGGAGCAAAGCAACAAACACCATGTCTACACAGACTGACACAGAGGAGAAAGAAACCAAAAGCAACATCAGCGTCTCCACACAAACCATCACTGAACTAGAACAGCCTAAACCGATTGCAGCTGCCCCCGTTCAGAAGAAAAAATCAAAAAGCAAATCAGTCCACATAGTGACTGACGAGGATGCAGCAGGACCTTCGCACCCAGCAGAGGAGACAGAGCCAGAGATCATCACATGGTCGCTATCCCTGAGTGAGCTGCGTGACTTACATAGGGAATTCACCCGCCAGACGAATGAGTCCGTCCTGACCTAGCTGCTCCACATCTGGAACGCTGCAGCCAATGACACCATTCTGGATGGAAGTGAGGCCAGGCAGCTGGGATCTCTGTCCCGGGATGTGGTCATTGACCAGGGGATTGGGAGAACCCAAGAAACTCTCAGCCTCTGGCGGCGACTACTGACAAGTGTAAGGGACAGGTACCTTTGTAAAGAAGACCTCCAGGTGCACCAAGGAAAATAGAGCACAATGGAACAAGGTATCTGATGCCTGAGGGAATTGGCTGTGATGGAAATAATCTTCTTGGAAGACGAGAGATTTCCTAAGAGCCCGGATGGTATCCAGTGCCCATCACAGATGTGGTTGAGATTCGCACGTCCTGGACCAGAAATGTACTCCTGTTACCTGGCAATGCTGCAATGGAGGGAAGGTGAGGACAGGGTGGGCGTCTTGGTGAACAAACTGAGGATTTACGAGGACACCGTCACAGCCCCGTTTCGCACTCATGTCTCATCTGTGGAAACAAGGCTGGCTGAGCAAGTCCGGAGCTTGATTGAAGAAGGCCATCAGAAACTGAAAAAAGAACTTAAGGAAGAGATTTACCACATCTTGCCAGAACCAACAAGAGTCTCTGCCATTAGGAGCAGGTGTCCCCCAACCAGGGAGAGAGGATACACTCCACAAGGTAATCTCTGGTTTTTTTCTTCAGGAACATGGAAAAGACATGAGTAAGTGGCATGGAAAACCCACCTCCTCCTTAGCAGCCAGGGTACGTGAACTAGAAAGAGGGACAACTACCACAAGAAGCACATCTACAGTCAACGCTGCTCTGGTCTCTCATGCACAGAACTCCAGACAGTATAGGAATGATAACATGACCGATCCTCTTGAAGGGACCTCAGGAGCATATTCCCTGGAGGGAAGCAACATGTACCATGACCAGGAATAGAGGGGCCCTTCCTCTAGCCAGGTAGAGGAAAGGGACAATCGGGTCTTTTGGACTGTGTGGATCCAATGGCCTGGCAAGTCTGACCCACAAAAAATACACGGCTTTGGTTGATGCTGGCACTCAATGTCCTCTGATGCCATCAAGGTATGTGGGAGCAGAACCCATTTCTATTTCCGGAGTGACAGGAGGATCCCAGCAGCTGACTGTACTGGAAGCTGAAGTGAGTTTAACTGGGAACGAGTGGCAGAAACACCCCATTGTGACTGGCCCAGAGGCCCCATGCATCCTCGGCATAGACTATCTCAGAAATGGATATTTCAAAGACCCAAAAGGACATGGTTGGGCTTTTAGGATAGCTGCTGTAGAGACAGAAGATATCAGACAACTGAGTACCTTGCCTGGCCTCTCAGATGACCCATCTGCTGTGGGACTGCTGAGAGTTGAAGAACAACAAGTGCCCATCATCACAGCAACAGTGCACCATCAGCAATACCACACCGACAGAGACTCTGTGGTTCCCATCCATGAGATGATTCGCAAACTGGAGAGCCAAGGGGTGGTCAGCAAGGCCCGTTCACCTTTCAACAGCCCTATATGGCCAGTGCGTAAGTCCAACGGAGAATGGAGGCTGACGGTGGACTACCGTGGCCTGAATGAGGTCACGCCACCATTGAGCGCTGCCGTGCTGGACGTGTTGGAACTTCAGTACGAGCTGGAGTCCAAAGCAGCGAAGTGGTACGCAACCATCGATATTGCCAATGCCTTCTTCTCCATTCCTTTGGCAGCAGAGTGCAGGCCTCAGTTTGCCTTCACCTGGAGGGGTGTGCAATACACCTGGAACCGACTGCCCCAGGGGTGGAAGCACAGTCCCACCATTTGCCATGGGCTGATCCAGACTGCACTAGAAAAGGGTGAGGGAACATCTGCAGTACATCGACGACATCATTGTGTGGGGGAACACGGCATCGAAGGTATTTGAGAAAGGAGAGGAAATCGTCCAGATTCTCCTGGAAGCTGGCTTTGCCATCAAGAAGAGCAAAGTCAAGGGACCTGCCTGAGAGATCCAATTCCTGGGAGTAAAGTGGCAAGATGGACGACGTCAGATTCTCACCAGGGTCATCAATAAGATCACTGCGACGTCTCCACTAACCAACAAGAAGGAAACACAAGCTTTCCTAGGCGCCATAGATTTCTGGAGGATGCACATTCCCGAGTACAGCCAGATCGTGAGCCCTCTCTACTTGGTTACCCGCAAGAAGAATGATTTCCACTGGGGCCCTGAACAGCAGCAAGCCTTTGCCCAGATCAAGCAGGAAATTGCTCATGAGGTAGCCCTTGGCCCAGTCAGGACAGGACCAGAGGTGAAGAACGTGCTCTACTCTGCAGCCGGGAACAATGGTCTGTCCTGGAGCCTCTGGCAGAAGGTGCCTGGTGAGACTCATGGCCAACCACTGGGATTCTGGAGCCGAAGCTACAGAGGGTCTGAAGCCAACTACACTCCCACAGAGAAGGAAATCTTGGGCGCCTGTGAAGGAGTTCAAGCTGCCTCAGAAGTAATTGGCACAGAAGCAAAACTCCTGTTGGCACCCTGACTATCGGTGCTGGGTTGGATGTTCAAGGGAAAGGTTCCTTCCACGCATCACACCTCTGACACCACATGGAGCAAATGAATTGCTCTCATCACGCAGTGCGCCCGTATTGGAAACCCGAATCGCCCTGGGATTCCGGAAATCATAACAAACTGGCCTGAAGGTGAGACTTTTGGATTATCTTCTGAAGAAGAGGAAGAGCAAGTGACCTGTGCCAAGGAAGCCCCACCATATAATGAGCTACTGGAGACTGAAACACGTTATGTCCTCTTCACTGATGGTTCCTGCTGAATTGTAGGCGCTAACCGGAAGTGGAAAGCTGCAGTATGGAGCCCCACACAATGTGTTGCACAAGCTACCGAGGGACAAGGTGGATCGAGTCAGTTTGCAGAGCTTAAAGCCGTCCAGCTGGCTTTGGATATTGCTGAACGAGAGAAGTGGCCGAGGCTCTATCTCTACACCGACTCGTGGATGGTAGCTAATGCTCTGTGGGGATGGCTGGATCGCTGGAGAAAGGCCAACTGGCAGCACAGAGGGAAACCCATCTGGGCCGCTGAGATTTGGCAGGACATTGCCACCCGAGTAGAGAGGCTGACTCTGAAGGTTCGACGTGGATGCGCACGTACCCAAGAGTCGGGCTAATGAAGAGCATCACAACAACGAGCAGGTGGACCGAGCTGCCAAGGTGAAAGTATCACAGGTGGATCTGGACTGGCAGCACAAGGGAGAATTATTCCTAGCTCGTTGGGCCCATGATGCCTCTGGTCATCAGGGAAGAGATACAAGATACCGATGGGCCCGTGACCGAGGGGTGGACCTTACTATGGACAGCATCTCACAGGTCATCCACAGTTGTGAGACCTGTGCTGCAATCAAACAGGCCAAGCGGGTGAAGCCTCTGTGGTATGGTGGATGATGGTCAAAGTATAGGTATGGTGAAGCCTGGCAAGTTGATTACATCAACCTTCCCCAAACTTGCCACGGCAAGCGCTACGTGTTGACCATGGTTGAAGCAACCACTGGATGGCTGGAGATCTACCCTGTGCCCCATGCTACAGCCCGGAACACCATCTTGGGCCTGGAAAAGCAAGTCCTGTGGCGACATGGCATCCCCGAGAGGATCGAGTCAGACAACGGGACTCATTTTAAGAACAGTCTCATCAACGCCTGGGCCAGAGAACACGGTATTGAATGGATATATCATATTCCTTATCATGCACCAGCTGCCGGAAAAGTTGAACGCTGCAATGGACTACTTAAAACCACCCTGAAGGTACTCGGTGGGGTGACCTTCAAAAATTGGGAAGTGAACTTAGCAAAGGCCACTTGGAGGGTCAACACCCAAGGGTCCATCAATCGAGCTGGTCCCGCCGAGTCTGAACCCTTGCACACAGTGGATGGACATAGAGCCCCTGTGGTACACGAGAGGTATTTTAGGAAAGACTGTTTGGATTAATCCCATTTCAGGCAAAGGCAAACCCACCCATGGGATTGTCTTTGCTCAAGGACCTGGTTACACTTGGTGGGTAATGCAGAAAGATGGGGAAACCCATTGCGTACCACAAGGAGACCTAATCTTAAGTGAGAACGGTGTGTAGGGTTTCATTGTGTATATATATATATATATATATGTGTGTGTGTGTGTGCGTGTGTGTGTAGAGTTTAAGGAAGGTATGGATTTGGGATGATGTAGATGGTAACAGAATAAGGGGTGGATAATGTCCTGGGTTGCAGTGTATTCTACTACCATCCTCATGAGCTGTTGAAACCAGGTGGGGCAGTATTTTCCTTGCCTCCTCTCCCCAGACTATCTTTCTGTTAATGACCCATCAATGCCCCCCCACATGACTCAGAGATAACTCCCTCCAAACCATCTTCTGTTAACGAGCCCATCAACGCCTGGCCTCTGACTCATCATCCCACTGTGAGATGCTCCACCCAGAGGAAGGAACCAAGAATTCCATCCTGGATATAATCTGAGATTCCAAACACCACAGACACCCTTTCCACTGGATTCCCAGAGGACAGGAGCTACATAGCCACCACTGGACCTTCTGAGGAAGAGCAGCCCCTTTCTACAGGATCACTGCTTCAACAGAACCACATCCACCACTTCAGGAGGACTGCAGCCACCATTTTATCGGACTGCTACCACCACCCTGACTAACGGTGTCAGGTTGTATCCTGACTCTGTCAGTTTGAACCAGGTGTTCTTTTTTTCCCCCCTTTTCTTTAATTTCCCTATTAAATTGTTATTCTGACTTGGTGCCTCCCACTGGTTTGTTTTCAAACTAGTACAAAGAAGTCAATTGCAACATAAAACACCGCCATTCATATGTACAGGTACCACAAAGAGACAAATAAACAATCCAGTCTCTTGGAATTTTCTTGTTTAAAAATCATTATAATTGGCTTTCCTTTGACTTTGACCAGTATACAGATAGCTTTGTGAATTGATATGAAGAAATTAATACAGATAGTTCTCCTATCCAATGGCTTTAATACTCTCTAATAAAGAAGGCTGGAGGAGAAGGGAAAAGCTGTTGTTGTTACAACAAATATGAGTTCATCTCTCTACTTTTAAGCTTTTGTCTTCGTTTCCATTTTCTGCATGTAAATACTCCTTCGATACTAAAGGTTCATTTCCATTTTGCTATTCTCACACTCCATTCCCGTCACGTTTTTGCATTATTTCAGCTACATTTCTTGTAACAAACCCGAACACTGCCATCTCTGCTTATGAAGTCTTATCCAAAATCAGCTGCAAATTATTCTCACTTTTCTTTGAGGAACAACTCCTCTGTCAGGATGCTTGAGCAACTTTGATAAAAACCTATTAATTATCAGGACTATTTTAATCTCAACTCTCAAGTTGCTAACACTTCCAAGCAAGGGAACAGGGCAGTTGTTGTATTACACAAATGCAACATGACCACATTTTGGTTTACAGGTATCTTGACATAAATAAGCAAACTACAGCAAACCCTCTGGGGCCACTATTCTAGTGGGGTTTACCTGCTACACCATCAAATGGATGCTGCAGCAAGGAGGACACTTTGCTTAGGAACTGAAGAACCTATTCACAACTTCTGAGTCACCAAAATGCAATTTATGGGAAAAGACTGAGTTCCACAAAAAATTAGTGAGTAGCTTACAAATTACTCTAAAAATCCTCTGAGATACCCAACTTCTACGCACATAAAAACACAGCAGAAAAAACATGCTTGTGTTTTAACAGACACAGTTCATTAAACTGAATACTTGTAAGGCTGAGGTACCATAAGAATCCAAACACTAGAATGATTTTCAAGAAATTGTTTTAGCATATACTTAAAAAACTACAACCAAACAACAAAACAAAACTCAGAGATACAGGCCTCTCCATGTCACCAGAACACGGAGTGCAATTACAATTTAAAATGTGCTCAAACAAAGAACTCATGAGAGGTGTTGCAAAAAATCAGACTGTATCAGCTTCATTAAAAGCTAGTACCTTATTGTAAAACAAATGTGTAACCCCTAAAATTTATACACTGAAAGCAATTCCTGTATCTAGTAAAATGGAAGATATCTCACCTTATCATCTCTCTACTTGCATATCTCTGCGAGGGTGTAACTGTCATAGTACTGCCTTATAAACTTGGAATGAAAAACTATCATCTCCTTCAGTAAATACTTCAAACATTTCACAGGTTGAAACATTTAACATATTTGGGGTTTATAATTTGTTGCTTAATTCTGATCACTGTTGTGCTTTTTTTATGGCCAGATTACAGGTACCTTCTGATTCTAGGGTGAAATGTCATTTGAGCTCTTCCCTGCCAACAAATTAACTACTCTCTGAGAGAGAGAGAATAAATTTACGATTTTATAAATGGAAAGTAAGCCTAGACATCTGTTTCAATAGAATAAATTTGGTCTCTGAGATATTGTTAAGGGACATTCCCAAGCTCCTACCCCACCTTCCTCGACCTCTGTAAACCACTCCCTTTGTCTGTAATAGCCCACACTTCCACAGCAGCTACCAAGAAACTCAAAGAACTAGAAGAACTAGGAAAATCTGCATGTTACCTTCATGCTATTTAAGAAAGCCAAAAAAGGCATCTGAAAAACAGTAGGGTTCCTTGTGCCTATAGCATTAGGTCTTAAATGTGACTAGATGATGGCCAACTCAATTTCCCAATGTCCTTTTCCTCAGTTAGCTGAGACTAGTGGACTTTTTCAGAACTGGGTATGTTGCTGGCTTATTCTAAAGAAATGTTTAAAAATCCTGCTTCAATCTGCCCACTGCATGGAATAGTGAAGTTACCAGACTTCACCTCTTGTGGAATTGTATAAAAAAGTAACTGAAAATCTGTTGGGTTTGTTTGGATTTTTTTACCATTGGTAATAATTGACTTATAAAAATTACATGGAAAAAGAATTAGGAGCCATTAATTACACTTAAAAAACCAACATATTAAAATATTTCTTAAGATTTTACTTTTCTCCCTTTTCAGTATCACAGTAAGAACCACAAGCTTGCTTTATTTTGGAATGACTTACAATCCACTGGTTATAATATTGTCCAGTCTTCTAATATATGTGAAGTATCCTTTTTTCAATAACAAATTATACAATCTATTAGTGAATCAGCTATTTCTCTTTCTTTTTCAACTTCCATGAAGGCCATCCAGCTGTAGTATTTCACTGAAATTTAATTTCTTTTCACTTCTAAAGAAAACAATATACCTACGATAAGCAGCAGACAGAGCAGACTTCAAATACACTCGTAACTTGTTCAGGTCTTGTTCTCCAGTTGGCTTTACAATGACACATTTAAAAATCTCAAAGAAAATTTTTAGAAGGCATTTTTCTGTTGGTGAGGAGGGAGAGCACTATTTACATGCCCAGTTTTCAGATAAATTATGTTTAAAATAAAATCTGGCCTGAAACATTAGAATACTAGTAAGTATGGTGTGCCAAAAATGTATACTACCATCTGACAGCACCTCAAACAGATTCTAGTCATTAACTTCATATGTGTCCTGTAGTGACAATATTTTGTATAAACAGCTCTCTTGCTGAAGAAAATAATCTTGTTTTGTTGAGTAGAAGCAAACATCTTTCCTGGTATGTAGACAGATCACCTTCCAGAATATCTGCAGAGTACACTAAGTTTTTGTAATCTGTAGATTATATGTGGGTTTTGTGAAATACTGTCTACCATGATGGAATACACCATGATAAAGTACTTTCAGTCATTTTTAAAAAGCATACAAAGCATGTTGCTCTGACAAAAAGGGAGCAGTCTGATATGCTTTGGCTCTTCACATGAAGATCTACCTAAAGCTCAAGTAATTATACATTTCATATCCAGTCCCTTCATTTTTAGAAAAGGAAAGCCATAGTTTCATACGGAAAGAATTAGTCCATTAAACTTGGGGGGAAAAAAAAAGCTTAAAAAAGTTTTTTTGAACAGAAGACACAAACTGAAAGTAGAAATTACTATTAAAAAAGAAATCACCACATGTTCTAGAACAGATGCCCATATTTTGATTTTTTAGCGTTTGTAGTGTTATCAGATTAGGTGGCATGAGGCAAAGCATTATCCTCTTCTCATACAAAACACAGTTTATCACCAATTTATGGTGAAATACATTCTTTGCTGTCAGAGGTTCAGCAATTGTGTTTGTGGGAGCCACAGAAAAGCCTACATGAAACGCCATATCTGCATTTCTGGCATGAGTAAGGGAACACATATATTAGGTTTCCATATGGAAGTTCTCCCTTAGGTTTACAGCAGGAGTTATTTTAAAAAATTACACATTTCCCTCAGTGTCAAAAACTTTCAGGCCTCAGGGTTTCTTGTGGAGGTAAAATAATCACTTAGCACACAGTTCATCAAATTTCTCAAATGCTGGTTTTTATGCATTGAATAAAATCCTTTGATTTTTACAATGTAGAAAATAAATTTACCCATTTTAGCCCTATCTTTACCAAAAGAGACTATACTAAAACCAACACTCTGCCTTGTAACTTCGACTTTCCATCACCACTTCACTCCCAGTAACACCAAATTACAACTCCCACTACAGTAAATATATTGTTTCTTCATGTATAAATTCTCTTCTCTCTCTCTCTCTCTCCACTCAGCCAATTTAATGCCCATATTTCTTACCATTGTCCCTGCTGCTTAAGCTTTGCCTGTTTACTTATGCAACTCTCACTGAGTAAATACAAAACTAGTAAATTATCATCTTATAAATATAAAAGCGGAACACTATCATCTGCATTTCTCACTGATATTTTTTGCCAATCCTTCTTTGCCTATTTACCACTGGGGATTAGGTCTAATTTATCTAATTTTTTCTCAAAAAACATATTAAAGACATTCTTTTCCCAGTTAAAATTTAAGTGAGCATTATCCTGTAGTCCATTTACTACTTAAAATTAATAACCCACTTGTACCAGTTACATCCTGGGACTTGAACATCTCTGTTCCTCAGCAGAATGGGCCTGTAATACTATTTCACTGCTATGATATCAAGTAATTACTACACAGTCTCCATTATAAAGAATCATATGATATCCATTATATTTGTAAAAATTACTTATTATCAATAAATATAAGAACACCTACTTTTACACAGCAGTTTCTTAAATAATGAAAATGTATTAATTTAAAAAAAAATTAATAAAATGTAATCTTCAAATTAATATTGAGCTGCAATGAGATTACTAGTGTTACTCTTCTTGGGCGTAAAGTCTAATTAACTTGCACTAGAAGTAGTCAGTTCAGTTTAAAAAATAAAAATAAAGTCTCTTCCTTCAGGGCTGAATCATTAAATGCTAAAAACTTCATTTCCAGCCCACTGTGAAGGCAAACAGTAAATAGGTGTTTCAAATAGGTCAGCTGGATTATTTTCTGTAAAGCCAATAACACTGCATGTAAGAGCTCTGTTTTCTTGGGCATTATTATTTTATGAACTCTTCTGTATAAGCAAATAAATGTAGCTTTCAATGAAACATCAAGCTTCTAAAAGAAGCTTCTTCATATTTCTGGGGCGTTCTACATATCTTAAAAATAATCATGTAAAGCAACCAGGAGGCCCTACTACTTAGCAGGATGCCAGTTTAAAAGAAGGAAACGACATGTTCTTTGGCCAGATTCCAAATCAACTTGATGTCCAGGCCAGAAACAAAGAACCACCATGCTCTCAGATAACAATTTAATAAAATTTGTGGCATCTGAAGTAGCAATCTTTACCTCAGCATGATATTCGCAGGCATCAAATTTAATAAAATGGCCCCAATAAAAGTTAATCAAAAGTGTTTAAATGTATTGGCAATAAAACAAATTTTATGGCAGCAGAGTCAGTTCTCTTCTGTGTGACAAATGAACTGAGCACTGAAAATGGGTGATGTGCCACTACCATTTCAACAATGAAAAACGCATGCAAGTCCGGCAGGAGAAAAATTCCACACAGAAAGAGCACAGGAATGAGTAAACCGCCCAGAGCACCATGCATGTTGTACTACACAGAAGATAAAAACAACCAAAGGCGATGCTTCTCTTCAGGATGACCATAAATCTACCAAGCCTACAGCAACAGGTACTCCAGTAATGTCTACTCTTTAATTACATGCCAAATGCAGAACAAGTACCAAGCACTGGAACAGCCACGGTCGGAAGGTTTGCTGGTATTCTTACAAGGGACTAGTTCTGTTCCACTCTCTACCATGCCAGTTTGAACACCTACCAGTATGAACCTCTGAAATTTGTAACATACAAATTAGACCCTAGTTAACTTTCTTGGAGTTGGATGATGAACTAGGCTGAGTTGGTTAAGGATACATGTATGCATACATTACAGCAGTTTCATAGAATCACTTTCCACAGCAGAGGGGTTAGAACTAGGTGATCTTTAAGGTCCCTTCCAACCCAGGCAATCATTCTATGATTCTACAATTTTCAAAAACAGCATCAGCAGCTGCACTTAGCTCAAAACCTCTAAACTTGTCACTTGAAATTAAAACTACCAAGTTATTTTCACAGGCAACAAGCAACAGGACAAGAGGAAATGGCCTCAAGCTGTGTCACAGAAGGTTCAGGCGGGACATCGGAATGAATTTCTTCACTGAAAGGGCAGTCAGGCATTGGAATAGACTTCTTAGGAAAGTGGCGGAGTCACATCCCTGGAAGTATTCAACGAATGTCTGGACATGGCACTACATGCTATGGTGTTCAGTCAAAGGCTGGACTCAATGATCTTAGAGGTCTTTTCCAACCTTAATGATTCTAAGTTTCCCCCCTGGAAAAAATCCATTACCTTTCTCATCATAGCAACCACCCTTGTGCCACCTTAAAAAGCTTCTAAAATTGTTCTCTGTAACAAAGACAGGCTTTGTACATCCGTTTCAAAATATTTCTCTTTAAGAAACTAGTTAAATTATGTTGAGCTCTAGTTGCTCTTATTTTAAGGAAGAAATACTTATGTATTTTAAGTATTATATATACACATAATACTTATGTATTACTTACATAGGAAAGTCACTGTATGGCTTTCCTACATGAGATGCAGATCAGAAATAAAAGACAAACAGCAGGTTTGGGGTAAAAAAGATGTAAGTAAAAAAAAAAATTCATCTATCTTGAATACTTGACCTTATGATTTTGCCTTGCAGCATGAGATGCACTGTGGCCTATTAAGAAGTAGAAAAAAAAATACTTCATCTTGTGAGGCAAAGCAGCTGAAACGAAAGATTAAAACCAATTTCCAGCTCTGTCAAGTCCACAGTACTTTAACAGAAAATCCTGTTTACTTTTTCCTTTTTCTTCTACAAAGCTGAGGTCAAAAAATGTGTTCTGCTTACTGAGCACATGACCATTATCATCTTTTTCTCACTACCTTTGACTGTCCAGTGTGTTAAAACCAAAAGAAAGTCACTACTAATAAGAACTAGTACATGTAATATGGAAATAATGTTTTATGGTGTGGGGAGGTATGTATGCAGTGCCCATTTTTATCCTTGCTTAGTTCAAACCAGAATATAAATTGTCATAGCTCCAAAAAAGGCTAAAGTACTTCTCTACCTTAAGATTTACTACTTTGAGTCACCTTTCTGAAGATAGCTTTACACATGTACTACTATGAAGGATGCAGCCTGTAGCACTGTTTCCAAACACAAATTTCATTTTCATATTCCTCTACAACATATTACTTGAGGTATCCTTTCCCAGGACATGCTAACTTCTACTTATTCCTGTTTTCCTAACCAGTATGGACAAGCAGGAATTTTACACAGACATGGTTAAAACAATAGAACAATAGCTCTGGTTATTTCATTCATAACATGAAAAAAAAGACCAATAGGAAAAAACTAACTGAAAGTTTGCTTTGGGTAACAGAGAGGTGTGTCCATACACAAAAAGAGAAATGCAATTTTATTTAATGCTCATAAATTCTAACAGAGACAAAGCCATGACTTCATGGGAGCATTGTTAGTTACTTTCTAGTTCACCTAGAATTGCCCAACCACCACCAGCAAACGACATATTTAGCTCCAAGCATGGCAACTTGGGCATTACAGGATTACTGGTTTATGATTTCTCCAAGGGACAAGAACAAAAAGGAATATCCGAGGAAGCTTTATGACACCTGCATTTTGAGAAGTGGGAAGAAAAGTCAAGACTTCAACTATTTTCATGCTAAAACTCTGCTCTTCAGCATCTAAAAGAGACAGACAATCTGCAGTGCTTATTACTCAGTTAAAAGAACTTCATTTTCCTTTTCAACAGTTCCCTACAGCTGCCACCTGTAAGACCACAGTTCAAAGGACCACAGGGAAAAAAAGCACAGGAAAGGAACTCACACAACTGAAGAGCTGGAGGAACAAAAGGAGAAAGAATCAATTATTGCCTTTTGTATAGAGAAATTCAGTGTTGTGATGCTAGACATTCCAAAATTAGCATGAGACAAACTTCAAACATTTCTCCCACAACTACCCATGCATCCCAAGGAAGTTACTTCAATTCTTCTATGCATCAGCTTCTTTAACTGTAAACTAGTGATAGTTTTTACCTCACAGAGAGGTTATGAGGCAATTAACTGATCATAAAGCATGCCCAAGATCGTCAAATGAAAGGTGCTATGCAAGTGCAGGGTATTAATCTCACACTCCAGGTACAAATCATTCTCTTATCCCACCTTTTACCTAGTGTTGGCAGCTTTACAGCCATTAAAACTCTCTCCAACCTACATTGGCTCGACTCCCTGCAGCAGACATCTTACACACAGTGCACTTTTGTGGTTCAGCTACCTACACTTTCCTACATAAAATAGGGCATTTGGTTCAAAACATCTGCAGCTTCAGGTAGGCTGCCCAAACACACAGCCTGCAAGCTGGATACAGACTGTGTTTTTGGCTGCAGTATTAGGAGATCCACGAAACTTCTGTCAGCTGCATGTAACGTGTTGCTAGATACCATCTAATGAGCATAAAAGCTGTAGCATAGAAGCAGCAAAAGGACCACCAGCCACCCTTGCAAGTTTAACTTTTAATTGCATATTTTTCAAAACATGCATTGGTTCCATTACCAGTTAGAATGCTTACACTTCATTCATCATAATGTTATTTAAATAATGTATTAGATGAAGACTTCCTTCTAAATTAATAAAACAACTTTAAGTTTAGAACAGGAAGTAACAAACACTGGAAAATTCACACTCAGGATCACCAGTGATACAGATCCAACAGAGGTAGCAAAAAGGACAGTGCAGCAAAGAGATAGTGCTTTTATCAGCCTGGTCTGCAGGTCAGAAGATCAAGTAGAAAAAAGGTTTCCAAGCAGGAAGTGCAGGGGAAAAAGAGCAGCAGTGCAAGCAAGGGCAGATCTGTTCTATGTTAACAGGACAAGTTGGGGGAGGGAAAGAAAAAGATCAAGGCAAAAGACAAAGAGAACTATAAATCAAATATAACCCTAATGCCATAATCTGGATGGGGAATGGGAGAGACTTTAAAAAAGAGATGACAGTAAAAATGAATTTACCACAGAGTGATATTCCATACAAAAAGACAGAATAAGGCGCAAGCTAAAGAAAATACAGCATTTGCAAGGTTCCAGATAGGACAGAAGAGCAGCAGTTTCGGAGTCTGCACGTGTGGATGACATGATGACAACAAAGCCATTTCAACGATAGCCTGGGACACCACGAAGGAAATGCAAAACAAACCATAATGATGATCAAAGTTACACAGCACTGGCTAAATCCACTTTAGTCCTGCATTCACTATAGCTTCAAGTTATGATTTACTAGTATAAACAAAGTTTTTTTTTTTCTTCCACAGTTCAGAAGTTCTTTGCAGTTCCCCAAGCCTGAAACCAAGATCCCTTTCCATTCTTTTCTTCCAAGTCTCTTTTTGAGTAATTTTCCCTTTTCACAGAGGCAACAGCAATAGCATTTTATAGATGTTCAGTGCACTGTACACCTCTCTTCTACGCAGAGACAAAAAGAAGCACATATGTATCTTTACAAAAGTTCTGACAGGAGAAAAGCATTCTGGGAAGAAAAATATCAACAGCACTTCTAAATAGTTAAAACTTTTTAAATTAAAAGATTGCTGATGTGTTTAAAAACACCTGATCAAGTATGTTCTTCATGTTATGCCATATTAATTCTATTCCTACATAACAAAATGCGGGGCGGGCAGGGTGGTCTTAAAATATAAGAGTTTGGATGTATGAACAAAACACATTTAGAATTAGTAAATAAATTTTATGAAACTTCTAGTTATTCATCCATGTCTACAGTTCATTTATCACTTTTAGCCACATCTTGATAAAATCAGAACGGTGGCCTTGTGTTAATCAAGATATGACAGTGATTTTTGATGAGACTGGAAGTTGTATTATTTTACCACTTTACAGAATTACAGAATAAGCTGAGTTGGAAGGGACCCACAAGGATCATCCAGTCCAGTTCCTGGCCCCACACAGCATATCCCCAAAGCCACACCATGTGCCTCGGAGTATTGTCCGAACAGTTCTCGAACTCTGTCACTGCTGTGACCACTTCCCTGGGGAGCCTGTTCGTGTTCCTTCACCCTCTGGGTGAAGAATCTCTTTCCTGATAGCCAACCTAAACATCCCCTGACACAACTTCAGGCCATTCCGTTGGGTCCTGTCACTGGTCAACACGGACAAGAGATCAGAGTCTGGGCCACCTCTTCTCCTCATGAGGAACTTGTGGCCTGCAATGAGGTCTGTCCTCAGTCTCCTCTTCTCCAGACTGAACAGACTAAGTGACCTCAGCTGCTCCTCATACGGCTTCCCCTCAAGGCCCTTCAACATCTTTGCCCTCCTTTGGATTCTCTCTAATAGCTTAATATCTTTCTTATATTGTGGTGCCCAAAACTGTACCCAGGACTTGAGGTGAGGCCACCCCAGTGCAGAGCAGAGAGGGACAATCCCCCTCTCTTGCCCGGCTGGTGATGCTGTGCCTGATGCACCCCAGGACAGGGTTGGCCCTCCTGGCTGCCAGGGCACTGCTGACTCCATGTTCAATTTGCCATTGATCAGGACCCCCAGGTCCCTTTCCACGGCACTGCTCTCCAGCCTCTCATTCCCCAGTATTTCCACACATTCAGAGATGTCCTATTTCAGGTACAGAATCTGACACTTTCCCTTATTGAACTTCATATTGTTTGGGATTGCTCAGTCCTCTGATTTGCCAAGGTCTCTCTGCAAGATCTCCCTGCTTTCAAGGGAGTCAACAGCTCTTCTCAGTTTTGTATCATCTGTGAACTTGCTCAGTATCCCTTGCAGTTCTGCATCCAAGTCATTTATGAAGATGTTGAACAGCCTGGGGTGAAGCCCTACAGAACCCCACTAGTGACAGGTTGCCAGTCTGATGTCGTCCCATTCATTATAACCCTTTGTGCCCAACCCATCAGCCAGCTGCTCACCCATCACATGATACGTTCATCTGGCTGTGTCCTGTCCAGAAGGATCCTGTGAGAGACAGCACCAAAAGCTTTACTGGAATCCAAAAAGATTACATCAACTGGCTTCCCTTCATCAACTAGGTGGGCTACCTTGACATGAAAGGAAATCAGGTTTGATACCAGGACTTTCCTCTCATGAAACCCTGCTAGATGTGACCTACATCTACACTGTCTTCCAGGTGTTTTTCAGTATTTCTGAGAATAACCTTCTCTTTAACTTTACCAGGCAATGAAGTGAAACTGACAGGCCTGTAGTTTCTGGTTTCCTCCTTCTTTCCCTTCTTGAAAATCTGGACAATGTTTGCCAGTTCCAGTCAGCTGGGATCTCTCTGGATTCCTGAAACAGCTCAAAAATTAAGAGAAGTTCTGTGATGACATCAGCCAGCTCCTTGGGGATTCTCAGATGAATCTCACCAGGTCCCATAGATTTGCTGGGATCCAGCTAGAGCAGAAAATCCTGCACAGTTTCAGGGTCAACTAGGAGTTGATCATCCTCTCAGTCATGGTCCTTCAGCTCAGAGCACCCCTTGGCCCCTCCTCCGTGTTGAAGACAGAGACAAAGAATGCATTAAACACCTCTGCCTTGTTTCTGTCCCTGTTGGTGAGGTGACCATCCTCATCCTGTAACAGGACGATATTATTTCTACACTGCCTTTTGCCACTAAGAGATTTGAAAAAACTCTTTTTATTGTTCCCCGCAGTTCTGCCCAGCTTCAACTCCAACTGAGCTTTGGCTGCACAAATTCTATCCTTAGAGTGGCAAGCAGCATCTCTCTATTCTTCCCATATGCTTCCACTGGGCATGCACCTTCCTTTTTTGCCTTATTTCCAAGAGAAGATCCCTGCTCAGCCAAGCTGGCCTTCTCCCTCAGCTGCTTCACTTGCAGCATTTGGGAATTGCCTGCTCCTGTGCCCTTAGGAGGTGATGTTTAAAAAGTGACCAGCAGTGATGGACCCCAGCACCTGCAAAAACATTTTCCCAGGGGACTTTACTCACTAATTCCCTGAGCAGCCTGAAGTATGCTCTCCTCATTTCCAGAGCTGAGTTTTTGCTGGCACTTTTCTTCCTGTCAACAGAGATTTTAAAGTTTATCACTTTGTGGTCAATGTGGCCAAGACAGCCACCAATCTCCACTTTGCTCATGAGATCCACTCTGTCGACAAGCAGCAGATCAAGGAGGGAATCTTTCCCAGTCAGCTTCCTTAGGACCTTGTCCATAAAGCTGTCATCCAGGTTTTTTAGGAATCTTCTGGCCCAGGTTGTACCAGCGGTGTGATATTCCCAGTTAATTTCTAGCAAGTTGAAGTCCTCCATAAGGACAAGGGCTGTTGACTTGGATGTGTCCCTCAGTTCCTCAAAGAAAAAATTCATGAGCATCATTGTCCTGGCTGGGAGGTCTACAGCAGACTCCTACAATGACATCTGCATTATTTGTTGGGCCCGTGATTCTCACCCAGAGACTCTGAACTGTGCCATTGACCACTGTGAGCTCCATACATTCAAACCCTTCAAACACAATGACAATCCCCAGCTTTTTCTGCCCTGCCTGTGCCTCCTGAAGAGCCTGTAACCATCCAACAGGGCACTCCAGACACAGGACTCATCCCATCAGGTTTCACTTATGCCAGTAATACCAAATCTCTGGGACGGGGCCAAAGCTTCAAGCTCCCCTTGTTTGTTCCTTACACTGCATGTATTAGTGTAGAAATGTTTGGGGTGTGGTAGACTGTAGTCATAGCCTACACCTGGTAAAGCAGATTGGGGGATCCATTAGTACTCCTTTCCTCAAATTTTGGCACACAGCCCCATCACTCATCACTGGCAAGCCTGGGTGTGGTAGTCCCTTTCTCCCTTCCAAGCTAGTTTAAAGCACTAGCAATGAGCCCTTCTAGCTCCTCTGCTAGAGCTCTTTTTCCCCTTTGAGATAGATGCATCCTGTGAGGTGTTAAGAGTGGGTGTTGAGTAGGTCATGCCATGATCAAAAATCCCAACATTTTTTCATTGACACCAACCTCAGAGCCATGCATTGACCTGATGGATCTGCCTATTCCTATCAATATTATTCCTTGTTACCAAAAGGATCAAGGAAATCACTGCCTGTGCTCCTGATGCTTCTACCAATCACCCCAAGGCCCTGAAGTCTCTTTTGATTGCCCCCAGACTTCTCTGTTATTTCATCACAGCCAGCTTGAACAACCAAAGTGGATAGTAATCAGAGTGCCTTACTACACTGGAGAGTTTTCCAGTAATGTCCCTTACCCAAGCCCCTGGGGACAGCAGACTTCCCTGCGAGTGGGGTCTACTCTTCATACCGGGTCCTTTGTTCCCCTTAGAAGGGAGTCTCCTATTGCAACTACCCCACCTCTGTTAACAGAGGAGGTCGTGGTGCAGCGTAGAGGTGGCATTGCTTTAGGAGGCCCCACTATCCCAGAAAGATCTTTGTTCACCTCATCAGTTGTCTGGCCTTCTAGTTCCAGAGCTTCACACCTTTGTAGAAGGTGCCAGTCCTACTTGTCAAATTTCGAGGAGGAGAAACCTTCCTCCTACTGTGTGCAGTGATCTGCTTCCAGCCTTCACTGTGAACAGACCCTTGACTAATAGTCCTGCAGGGTTCTGAATCCACTCGTTTTTCCTCTACAGTGGAGGTTTAAGACACCCAAGAGTCTTGAGACTGTAGCGTCTCTGAAAATAACCGGTCAATCTCTTGCTCCTTTGCTGAAACACCATGTAGCCTATTCGCTTCCTCCTGTAGCTCCTTCACCAGGTGACACAGCTCTTCAACCACAGCACACCTTCTGCCAAAGAACTGTTGGCCCCAGCCTCGGGGAGAGGTATCAGGTACTCCTGGCAACCTGTGACCTGGAGAGTTGCAGTAACAGTAACCATAACCGTTAGCTGTAATTTTCAAAAACACAGGGACAGGCCTTTACCAAGGATCTCCAGTACATTACTAGGAAATAAAACCAAAAAAGGCTGCTTGAGCTGAAGACCCAGAACATTAGCAGCACCTTTCCTAAAAATGGCATATCCAAAAGTATACTCTTAGAAGTGACAACCACTATTTTTATCCAAGTTTACCATAAACAAATAATTTTACCAACGTGTTTCCATACTTAAAACACACATATTCGGCTGAAAGACTTTAAACTATGGTAGAAGTTGTGTCACTATTATAGCTAACTTAATGAATTAATGGGGATTGGGAGTGCACATTAATATTATGCTTTGACACTTGAATATAAAAATTGACCACTAACATTTGCTTCTTTTCACAAGTACCTTTTTAACATTAAGTAGAGTGTCACATTTGAGACCTGATCCAGGCAGAAGTATACCAATTGATGAGAGAGAGCTGAAAGTCTCTTAAATACACAGGCTAGATCCAGAAATCCCAGGCAGTGACCACCTGTCCCCATTTATATGGCACTTCTCAGTTCACACCTGTACAAGCGAGGGCTTGGCTACAGATCTGGCTGGAACTGCTGCTGGTGTAAAGCGCAGGAGCAGGACCCCAGCCTGGCCCAGAGCACACAGTGGCACCAAGTACACACCAGCTGGTCACTAGGAGGAGTGACAGGACTTCAGTCCACACAAGTCAGTCCAGCATCTCCTGTGGACATGTGTTTAAAGAGGTTCTCGTAAGTTTTGAAGTGAGCAAAAGCATAGTGACACAATGACAAGAACTTCTGAAGCAAGGAAAAGCGAAATAAGCAGGAAGGTTATAGACAGACTGCATGCGCGTGCCCTGGAAATACAGACCTACTGCCATTTCAACTAAGATTGTAGCACTTCCTTGAATGCAAAAAAGTCAGTGGTAAAACTTATTTCATAAGTTAGCTTAATTATTAAACATTATTTGTTCTGAATGAGAAAATGCGGACTAATGAAACAGTTGCTTGCACATATTTAATGAATTTTAGTATTAACACTAAAATTGCTTTTAAAAAATCAAGAAAAAAACCAGATTTTCCAATAAAATATATATGGGAGCTCTAACTTTTGTATGCAGTTTGGAAACAGAAAAAGAAAAACCAAACCAAAATCAAACATTTAATAATGGGGAGGATTTGCCGTATTTCCCCCAAATTTGCTCTGTTTCCTACCAAAATTGCCTGTTGTCGTTTTATAAAGTAGTGGATCTGAAAAGACATTTGGGCATTACTCTGTGTTTACCATGTTCACATCAACTACTTTCCTCTATGTTAAAAAGGAAAAAACTATAACACATACAACTGAATAAAATGCCAAATAATTAAAATATTATTTCTTCTTTATACTATTCTGAGATACCTGAACTACAACAGTTGAGATGTTTTCATGCAAATGCTGGGTTTCCATTTCATAACCACATATATTTCCAGTGAAATCAAACCACCTTCTCATCAGCTCCTGCACAAATGAAGACTTCCACATATAAGAGGGTGTATGGAAAATATTACTAAACATGTTGATCAAATTACAGTAGTTAAAATGCATCAATTTCAGTTAAAAGTCTCTTTCAAATTCAGGATAAATAGAATATCAAAATCATAGCGACAGAGCTAAACGTCATCTGATAGCCGTTTCCTCCCATTATACACTGTTTGTAGCAAACATCTGGCTAACATACCCTGCATGACCTCCCTAGGCTTCCACTCGACCTGCCCTATTGTACCACTCTTACAATGTTTCCCCTTGTGACTCATCCTCAATACAAGCTAAACCCACTGCTGCTTCTTGCAACCATGCGGGACACAGGAAAAGATCTTGGGCAACAATATTCTTCTTTACAGAGATTTAATCACATGTCCCTTCACCCTCCCTACAATGAAGAAACCAAAAGCACACAACAGAAACAATTCCAATTACTAACTACTGTAGCCATTACTATTAAACACTAGCTGTTACATAGTTGTAATCTAAAAAAGGGGGGGAAGGCAGGGGAGACAGAATTTTCAGTAGCAGATAACTCAGCAAGAAAAGCAGTGTTGCTCGAGGCTCAATAATATGCTCAAGTATCCATGACCAAACCAAATACCCGGATGCCAACAAACAAGAAACTCTCCTACCTCTGCGAATCAGCAAAGCCTCAAAGAGTTATAACCTACACAAGTTACATATAGTAATGGCTTTATTTCATGTCTGCAAAACTGTATCAAAATTCTATCAATAGAAAGAATACAAACAGATCTTTCCCCTATTTAAGGTATTAAGATGGATCCTACTTTATTAATTTTTTAGCAAGAATGAGCAGGATCAGAGGCTGGACCCAAGCGCTCCTTCTTTCATGTTAAAGTGCCATTTAAATGCAAGAAGAGAAAGCAAAAGGGAATCTTAAGGAGCATGTCTGCATTGTACAAAGGGCTGTCCTGGGAACCCGAGGCTGGACCAGAAGTACATTTCAGCGCTGTGCACCAGGCCTATAGCCATGACTCCCTGTGACATGAGCTCCTAAGGGACATGGCTGCACCACACGAACATACACACGTCCTTCTGACATCTACCCTGGTTCCTATGTCCGAGATGGCAGTGCCCCCCCCATTCCATGTAAATTTCTCTCTCTGCTCCCAGCAAGTCTGAGTTATTACCACTCTCTCCATGGCAGGATGTGTCCCAGATCTGCTGAAAGTCATCTACTGCTCTTTCAGATTACAGGTCTTGTTTAACAGGCGCTTTTGTTCCCAGGTTGACACACTGAACTAGCATCTCTCCCATACCAGTTTCCCATTTGAGTACTGTCTTGATTTTTTGCAATTCCTCTTTGTATTGTGTCAGATTAAAATCTAAATCACAGTGATGACAAGGAACACTGATGCTGTAAACAGACACCTCTTTAAATAAAGTTGTGATCAAAGCATCGAGTAGCCCAATAAAACCCAGGTGGCTCTAGCTTATCATATGCCGTACTCATTATTTCAAGTGTCCCATTTAATAGATTTCCAGGTGTCAACAAAAGGTTTGTGCCAGTTCTTTCATTTCTGGCTCTGTTTATGTATCTGGTGCCTTTTGATAAGAAGCTCTAATATTAAAGAAAAAAAAAGGTTAAAAAATACTCATTTTAAAATCGGGCATTTTGCCACAGTTGGCAAAACCACAGAAACCAGTGTGTCTTTGTATTATTCACCATCTACATAAAGCTTAGCTAATTACAGAGGAATACCAAATGACTCATATTTGCCATAGTTTTCTGTGGGCCAATATGTTTATCCAAAAAAGTCCAAAAAATTTACAAATTTAACGTCAACTTTAAGAGACTTAATCTGCAAGTTTCATGTAAGAACACAGTCAAAAATTTTAACTACTTATGGAAGTCTTTACCTTAAAAATTACTATAAGCTCTGGCAGCAAGCAGGCAAAGAGAAAAAAAGCTCATTTGACATTTATTCTTCATTTTAACTTTGTGCTTTATGCATCCGAATACATTAATTAATTTTTCACTTGAAACATTCCAAGAAAAATGTCTTGGAAGATTTGATCAAGTATCATACAGTGAAGCACTGTGAATAGCAGGAACCTTTTTTCAAATGTCATTTTTAAAATTAAAACCAAGAGCTCAAATTCCTACACTTGAGGATAGAGGGACATTTTGTTTTTAATTTTACACCATTGCATCAAAGTAGAATTTTACAAAGCGCTTCCTCATCACTCACCCTGTCATTCATCATTTCAAGTAGTGTCTTGCTTCCCCTCCAAGCACATTTTATCTTCTGACCCACTATTTTCATTTCTTTTCATACGAAAGAGACAAAATTTTTGCATGGAAATCAGGTTTAGAGGTCTAACATTTCTAAAATGCTATGGTATTTCGCCTTCCAAACCCCCACTTGCCTTTCAGTTATAACTGAAATTTCAGTTTCCAAATTAGCCAGGTAGAGATGCCAACAATATTCCACTGAAAGCCATTAAGAACTGGACACCTAAAGTGCTGTGCTGTTTCTAAAATGTTTGAGCAAGTATGTGTTTGTATAATGTTCAGGACACCCAGAGCCAGCTGACGCCTCTGGGCATGAGCACAGTAAAGCATAAATCAGGTCACGCTTCCTAGTTTGAGAGCTACACAGCTTTCAGGGTGGGAGCCCTAACCTCATTCCAATTTACATCTAAACATTTCTTACTCCCACTCCTTATTCCATCTCATCAGCATTCCTCATATCTTCAACACTTGGTGCCTATTGGAAACCATCACTGCCTTCAAGTCTAGTAAATTGACCAATCCCAAACCCGTCCTCAACTGTCCTTTCCTCTAGTCTTCTATCAGTAACACCAAATGAATTTGACACTGAACTAACCTAAAAAGAAAGCACATGACAGAATGAAACTACATATAAAAAATTGTATATATATCTATATATAGGCTTGCAGATAGACATTTCATTAACATTTTTTGGTATTGCAATTATTTTTCTATTTCTGAGAATTGTCACATTTGGTCTAGTTCCTGAATAGCTGGTGTTGCATCCTTGTCTTTCTTATACCTGATGGGAGGAATGTAACTAGACAGCAATGTATCAAGTCTAGAAAATCATGCTCAGTAGAACTGAAATAACAACAAAAAAATTCCTTCCCTTATATCTTTAGTTACTCCTTGTAGGACTGGGGAAAACGTTTCTCAACTACAAGAACCACTCGGCTCACGGGACGAAGACCTTCAGAATTTCCTCAGTAACAAAGACCTCCATTTTTACAAGTGCCTGTTGTTCCACTGTGTGAGAAAGGCTTTCAAGCCTCAGTGTGTACCAGGAGTGGCACCCAGTGTCCAAACTGCATCCTTACAACAGCATCTTTGGTTCCCTTCTCAGTCTTTCCTTGTTCGTTTCTCCCAGGCTGCAGTTACAGAAAATCAGCAGTTCTCTGCTTAAACAGCACGTATACTCTAAGTAAAGTAGTTTACACACACTTTTTGCCAAACTGTTTTAATCAACTGTGCATAGATGAATGAAAATTTCAACTATTCAATGTGGAGAACAAATATAATGTCCGGTAAAATACTTCAATTAAGCCACAGAGCTACAGATTTAAACTCTGAATGAAATCAACATTTGTGTAGACCATGGTCTTTCAACTGTACTCAACAACTGACTTCACAGTCACAGGCTGATTTATTCTCAATTATTGGCACTACTTTAATAGTCCAAACCAGTCTTCCTAAACATGTTTTGCTAGAACAGAAGTAAAAATCACTAAAAGAATTGGAAAAAAAACCCCAAAACAAAACAACAAACCAACAACAAACAATTTTCATGTTTTGCAGCTATGCAGGATTTTAAAGATCGACTGTGCTTGGCTAAGACAACTTAGTCTTAGTTGAGAGTAACAGATCTAGAAAATAAAATTGTTTTGTTCTTCCCAAAATTGATCAGAGGGATAACATTTACTTTTAACCAAGATTCAACACCTGGAGTAAGTTACAAAGAAAGCAGTGCCTCCAAACTGCTACAAAAGCTACAATTTCTAGCTTTTTTTTCTTTCACTATCACGAACAGTTGAGTGGCAGAAAACAGATCAAGATAAAACACTTAATTATTATAAGAGTTATCCTAAAGCATTAAACAGCTATAATTATAACAGTAGGTAAGAGCACTATGGAGCAATACAAACTGGGAAAAAGAAAAAAAAAAAACCAAAAACCAACACAGTCAGGGAAAGGAAAAAAAATGTATTTCTATCTACATGTGGAAGTCAAATAGCAAATACCTCTTTCAATAGTTTTGCCAAATTCTACCTGGTCAGTTTTCCTGTTTCACTAATATCAAACCCCAATCCTCACCATAACATCTCTCCCCTCAAACAATGAAGCCCAGCACAATCTGCCTCACGTGTGCAAGCTGCAAGAACAATTCATGCACCTCTTCAGGAGTCAAATGCCTTGCAGCTAAGTGAAATTCTGAGTTCATTAAAACCTGAAAGATTAGATCTCAGCTCTACTGCAAATATCTCTAAACAAGCTTTTGTTTCTCAACCAAAGACACAAAACTGGCACAATTTAACAGTTTATTGAGAACTTCAAAATCCTGATGTTCAGGGTCTGTAGTTCCTCCCTCACCCCCCTCCAACTTCTCTGCTGCATAAAAGAACACTATAAAACCTGCAAGACACACTACACGGATCAGGTTTTTATATATAAATATATATATATATACACACACACAGACACTGACTAGCATGTTCAAATACTGTTGAATTACTTCCCTGGTATGATTTATTTTGTTTCAACGAGACTTCTACTTGCAAAAACATGCACACATTGCACAGCAAATAGATCTCTTTTTAGGTGCCTAATATGGCCAGGGAAACCATTTTGATTATTCTGTGCCCGCTTATGCATTGTCCTACAAAACAATAAGATAGAACAGCAAGAAACTAGCAATTAAGAGAGTCTAAATGCACATCGGGAATCACTAAAATCCACGCTAGCCAAGTCAAGAACAATATGACTGATGAATAGGCCGTATTATATTAGGATTGTTAGCAAGTGTTAAAAAATTATCCTAAGCAGATGTCCCTTTTGACCTAAATATATCACACAAAGAACATGCCTGTCTTCTTTTTCAAAAAAGTTTTAAGAAATCTTTCCATTTTTATTACTGACTAGAACTCCACACGCCTGCATGTTGGCTATAAATACGTACAGAGGATTTACCACACTAAACTTACAAAAACATAGAAGTAGTTTACTGTAAACAACCTATTTTCATGTATGTTTTTCTACTGCATGAATTTATGCTGTACTGAAGCATGTAATCCAATAAAAGAAATCAAACTGTGTATTCAGCACAGTGAAACAAAAGACAAGCTGCATACTACAGCAACTTATCGACCCACGCACCACAAACCAAAACAGAGTAAATTTCTTCAGTTAGATGGGTGAGAGCCTTCTCTGCAATAAATACATTTTGTGGACAAAGTCCATAAGGAACTATATAAATTTAAGCTACCATGCAGTATTACATGTGCAACTATGCACACCCTGCTCATCCTCAGTAGAGCTTTAAAGAAGCTTTTACTTTCTTAAATTTTGCTGATATTAAGATTCTATACACCAGCTTACCTTGAAACTACAGAGATAAGCAAGATTTGCTCAGTTTGAGCTTTCTCAGTTTCTCCATATATTTTTGACTGCACCACTGGATTTCACAACACATACTAGTCATAAACAACTAATACTAAAATAAAGATACGAATGTAAACTCTACTAAGGATTTTTCTCTTTTCTATCAAAGACTAGTATTTTTCTAGAAGATCTTTAAAAGTTCTATATTTTTATGAAAAAAATTCTTCTATCTCTAACTCCACTGCTGTAGTAGGTTTCCCACCAGCAAAATGGATTTCGAGTCTGTTCCTCAAGTACTTAATTCCATATTCAGCCGTCAACCTTGGGCCAGTTTCTTGTCTCTGCCTTTCCATCAGTAAAACAAATGTAAACACTATGAACAAAAGAGGTGCAACTTAGGTTTCATGTGTACTATACTTTGAGTATGGAACATTTTCTTAGAGAATAATGCTACATAATTTTTCCACATTATGCAATTGATACATACATAAAACACTATTGAACAAGAAATAAGAATGAAAATTATTTTTCATAATTTACTGCTACTACTTATTTCAATCAGTTTCTATTACCTTTCACACAGATGTATTGATTTGAACTGCTTTTCAATAGCACTATAGGCATTTCCTTAATTTTAGCTCTCAGAAAAAAAAAATAGGGGATTTGATCATTTTGCTGTGCTTTCCTTCAGCTCCCTCAAGTTTATTACAGCATTCTTTGGGAAAGGAAATGGCTAAATACTTGCATTAGCAAAAAAGGAAAGGAGGGGGAATGGAAAGAGGTAATAAGAAGGTGTTAAAAGAACTCTCTCTTCCTCTTGGGTCCAGTCCTATTGGGAAAAGAACAAATGACCGTATAGTCCAAATGTATGGCCAAGACTGAGGGGGACCACAAGGACCACAAACAATTGGTCCCTTAAGAAAGGACACGCTACAGGCTGAAGCAAGACATGCAAAAAGCACAGAGTGTGATCCAGGCAGTCCAGTGGAAACAGCCACTCCTGTACCACATTGTCCAACATCAAGGAATAATAACCAAGGATGAAGAAGTTGAAAGGTTTTAGCTGAACTGACAGTGTTGTCTTCATATGGTTTGGGCTTCCTTCTGGATGAAGCTTTAGTTCCTTCAAACACAGAGGTAGCCACAAGAACAGGTATTAAGTATATACACACACACACACACACACACACTTCCATTATTTAATTGGTTATCTATCTGCTTCTGCGCACTTTTATGTCTTTAGTCAAAGCTGAGCTGATTATATTAGCACCAAAAAAATTATATTCAGAATGGCTCATTTGTAATATTTTACCAAAATTGAAGGTAAAAGAAACTGGGCTTTCATATTGCTGACAACATAAAAATTAATGAGTTTCTGCAAGCCTTACAAAATTATATGAAATACCCATATAACAAACTAAATTATTGTATATCATGATTTTAAATAAAGAATACAGCTAAGATAGAACACAAGCTATCAAGTAAAAATTCCTGGTTTCAAGCTGAAATCTTCCATGTAATGAAATGCTTAAATGCATAGCTGAGTTGGAGACAATCTCCCAGCTCATTCTAATGCTGCTAAAAAATGGTTGCATACATCTAAACTACCTATCTCTTAAAACAGATGCTTCTTTAACGTAATTTTCCAGCTAAGCAAGTGAAACTTCTTAAATACACTTTTCAGTAAAGTACAGCATGGAAGTTCATTAAGTATGATAATAATATGCCTGCAATTGTGAATCACGGGAAAAAAAAAAATCAAACAACCCATGACAGATTTTAGGCTACGTTTTTCTGTTTAAAATTGCTCAAGGAAAAATGCCATGAAATATGTTTTATTAAAAAAAATAAAAAAGCTGAGAGCTAGTGGAATATTTTGCATTTGAAATCAAATTACACTAACTTCTTTTGCAGCAAAATTGCAAAATTTCAATGGAACCTGATTTAAATAAAATGTAATATGCGTGGTACTTTAAAGAGCAAAATGATTTCTCTTTTTTAATACAAAATTAGATGTTGAACAAAAGGATTAGCCTACCACTTTAAAGCATTGCCCCTACGGTAAAAATCAACGTGAAAATCCAGAAATGCAGTAAACAAAGCATTTCAAGCAGTTTGTGCAATACTGTCAAAAAGGAAGAGTTGATACACAATCTTTAAGAGAGCACAGTTCAGTACTATAAATCCCCTTAGATAAGCCAAGGGGTTCCATCACAATTGCTGCCTCCTCTTTCTTACACGTGGTAGAACTGGGAGGCAAAGATGCAAAGCCGCAGAACAAGCAAGCTCCTGTCCTGCTTTTAGGATACACACACATAGGAGGTCTGAATCAAATTCTTCCCATCTATGCCGAGCCTCAGAGCACACAGCACATTTAGGCTGATTTAAGAACCGAAAAAACACGAGCCGGGATAGTCAGTGCACTTTGTAACATATTTTCTCAATTCATTTGTGTAAAAGATTACGCGCACTTTATCAGATGAAGGTACCGTGTACCCTCCGCGCTGCCGCAGGCCCCAGGGCTCCCGGCTGGGAAGGCGGCGAGGGCTGGGGCCGTGCGCTGGGTACGAGCGCCCTCTGACGGCAGCTCCGGCCGGCGCCGCGGCCACACGGGCACGGGGGGACACACACGGGCACGGGGGGACGGGCACGGGGGGACGGACACGGGCACGGGGGGACGGACACACACGGGCACGGGGGGACGGACACACACGGGCACGGGGGGACGGACACACACGGGCACGGGGGGACGGACACACACGCGGGCACGGGGGGACGGACACGGGCACGGGGGGACACGCACGGGCACGGGGGGACGCACACACACACGGGCACGGGGGGACGCACACACACACGGGCACGGGGGGACGCACACACACACGGGCACGGGGGGACGCACACACACGGGCACGGGCACGGGGGGACACACACGGGCACGGGGGGACGGACACACACGGGCACGGGGGGACACGCGGGGGGACGGACGCACACACGGGCACGGACACACACGGGCACGGACACACACACGGGCACGGACACACACACGGGCACGGACACACACACGGGCACGGGGGGACGGACACACACGGGCACGGGGGGACGGACACACACGGGCACGGGGGGACGGACACACACGGGCACGGGGGGACGGACACACACGGGCACGGGCACGGGGGGACGCACCAACAATTCACTTGTCCCAGGCACGAGAATTAAAAGCACTGTTCCTTAGCACTTGTGACTACAAAAACATATTGTGGCATACACTGCCGCATCTGATAGAGACAAGTACATGCATACACACACCCAAGGCACACTTCGGCCCCCACCCCATAAAGTAGCCTTTTACTGGGATTTCTTCTTTCTTGCTCAATAAAGACAAAAACCTCCAGCCATTAGAGGTAAGTCTGCACAGTATGAAAACTTAGGCAAAACATTTAACATGCTGCATGCCTGCTACTCCACTGAACCATCACAATTATACAAACCATGTCAATACTAGCTTTCTTTCAGGAAACAAATCAAGGGCTTGCACTAGGGACAGGTAAAGTACAAAATAATTCAGGTGTGATTAGCAGTTTTATTAAAGAATCTTGAATATCTGATACATCTTATTAGATGACAATTAGCACAACTAATAACTAATGTTTTGTCCGTCAGTATATTCCAATATCAGTTCTGGCAATCCACAAAAAAATAAAAAAATACCAAATATCAGATGAGATTATTCTGAGTACTTAAAAACTGACCATCCACCCTCTGTCATAATCATCTGAATTCCTTATATAAATTAAACCTTATTGAGCCTATGGACTATTTCACACACTCATTACACCCAAATGATACAGAAAAAAACCCCTCAAAATTCAATATCCTTTTTACATAGAGAACAAAGCGAAACTTCATAAATGCATGCACAAACCTGACAGGCTTTCACCAGCACTCAGTAATTGAAAAGTCAACATTTACATAGTAAGGCTTTCTTCCTAAATTACTACAGGACTTATGAAAAACACGGATGAGGAACTCAGATAAATGGACTACAACTGGAATCAGAACCAAGGCTGTGATTTAGGAGCTTTTGGGTCATCTGTCCCTGTCCTTAGTGAAATAAAACTCAAATTTCATGCAACCTGATTTCTTCATTTCATAAACATTTAATTTTCTTAAGTAAAACACATGAGCTACAACATCTAAAGAGAATTATCCTATACAAACAAAAAAAAGAAGAAAAAAACAGTCAGCTAAAATTGCATCTGCCTATTCAGAACAAAGTTAAGAGTCACTGCATGTTCAAGGTCTGTCATGCAACAATACAAGAGAAACACAAGATACGCCTACAATGATAAAACCTTTGATTTAGGGTTTAGGATTTTCTGACTCCTGGTCAGAAAAACAGACAACATGTAGCCTGGACAGGAGCCTTTACAGACAGGCGATGAACCAACACTGCTGGGGGGCTGTGATTTAATGACGTCAGGACTTCTAGAGCAATACTGGCAAAAGAAATCAACCCTCACAGAGTCCATTTGGACTCTATTGCAACAAGGCTCATGAAAGGTCTAGAAAACTGGTCGTACAGGAAGAGCTGATGGAGCTGTGTTTGTTCAGACTCAAAAAGAGAATGCTCAGGAGGAACCTCATTGCTTTCTACAACCATCTGAAAGAAGGGTGCAGTGAGGCGGGGCCACCCTGTTCTGCCATGCCTGCAGTGAGAGGACCAGAAGAAATGGCCTTAAACTGATACAGGAGAGATGCAGATTAGGTATTAGAAATTTTTTTTTCAGTGTTAGGGTAGCCGGGCACTGGAATACGCTGCCCAGGGAGGTGGCAGTCACCAACCCTGGAAGTGTTTAAGAGGCATCTGGATCTGGTCCCGGGTGATGTGGCTCAGGGGTTACAGCGGTAGTACTGGGCAATGGCTGAACATGATGATCTTGTAGTTCTCTTCCAACCTTGACAACTCTGTGATTCTACCTGAAGCCCTCTGCTTCTGTAAGGGCCACGTGTCACAGGTGAGCAAACGGGCAGCACTGCAGGTAAGGCTCAGCAGCACAAACTGCTGCTGCCCCAGCCAAGTAAATCCTGAATAAGCACTATTTATGAGCTACAATACCTTTGTCCACATGCAACTGTACCCATTTGAGGCTAAAAAAATGGTGGGTTTGTGGAAATGTTGCACTGTATTATTTCTAGTTGTTACTGAATGATTATACAACTAAATACAACCTGAAGCACAGAAATCTAAAGGTAATAGAACATTTAATCATCTAGCTACTTCTAACCTGAAAACCAAAATGAATGTTCTCAAGCAACAAAATAAAAATCATGTTGGGGGTAGGGTGAGAAGGCAGCATCAGCTTTCCTTCTGTAGCATTTCAGAGGGAATCTAATAAAAGAAGAAAAAGTTACAACCATACAGAACTTATTCTGATGTATAATTATAGAACTGTCTCGAGGTTTCGACTGGCATATTTACCACAGGACTTAGTTTATTATCTTAGTTTTGTAACTAAGTTACTAAAATACATCAGACTGAAATAAATCTGTTTCAAAATAATGTCTCACAACATCTATAGTGAGTGACAAGATGTAAACTTCATTTTTAACAGTTGGATTTCCAAGAAGGGAATATAAATTTCCTTTAAGTGGGGAGAAAAGCTACTCAGTGAAAATGCTGAAGAAAAATCAATTAAGTGCAAAGGATGGAACTTAACATGTTGCTTAGAAACGAAGTTTACAGACATGAAAAACACATTTATTTCTCAGGAAGAACATACAGAAAAGAAGGTTTTTAGTAAACCTTAACTGAAAGACAGCAAAACTATGCTCAGAGAAAGGCTTGGAAGTGCCCTGAAGTGAAAGCACTTCTCAGAAAACAATCCTTAATAAGACAAGCTGGAATACTGCATAATTTCACAGCAGTACCCAAGCCAAAAATCCTTACAGCAGAAATATGATTTTCCCTAAACAAGAGTTGAATCTGTGGGGTGAAGGACGTGGGGAAGGGAAGGCAGGGGCACAGGAATAGCGGCTGTATGTGTAAATCACTGAAAGTATCTTCATATAATTAAAGATCAGCGCTTTGAAAAATAAAGTCAATGCCTATGAAGATTTAAGTGCACCAGCAATAAGTAAACACAATTATCTGAAAAGTAAATGCCTTATCAAAAGCCCAAAGTGCAGCCCTAAAATACCAAACATTCACATTGAAGCATCTTTTGCTGAGGACTCAACAACAATTCTACAATTTTCCTCCATTAGCTCACACATCATCAACTAAACTTCACCTACAGATTTCTAACAGAGAGCTGGGTTGAACCCTCTCACCCCCACTAAAAATCTCATGCTGCAGCAGGCCAACCCAAGTGTTTAAGACTTTCCTGACAGGAAATCTTACGAAAAAAAATTACACTTTGTAAAAAGAATCATAGGAAGACATCACTGCAGGAGAAACTTTCTAAGATGAAAAACACCTGTGAATTCATAAATGGTGGATAGCCTCCTCAGATTTCCAATAAGAATTACTTAAAGCTAAAAAACCTCTTGTGTTTTCTGTAGTTTTAGAAATAGTTCAATTCAAGCTGCATTAAAGAATGTTCTTGCATGAAAAGAGAAAGTTCAGATACGTTTTTAAATAAAAATTTAAGTTCTGAAGGAATTTGTAACAGCAAACAGTCGAAATTTGTATTATCTCAGGCGTTAGAAGCAAGAGACAAAATGACACCATAACAAAAGCGTAACTAAGCATATCTGAAGAAATGGTTGTTACAAGCAAGTTTAAATACATCTTTATCAAACTGATTCTTAAATGTCATGCATACCTATTTCAAGCTCAATTTAAGGATATTTTCTTAGCGCCCTCAAAAATGTGTTTTATATTAGAGTTGCACAGCTTAAAAGAGGAAAACATTCACTTAAATTTGTCTTGCCAATATTCCATCAGTTTGCTCAAATATCACCCTCCTGTACAAAAGTTCAATTCTCTTAACAACAACCATCTCGAGACCACTAAGGCCTACACTAAGGCAGAAGACAATGCAACATCATCCTGACAATAGAGCACAACGTTAAGTATTATTCTGTGTGACAGCAGTGCTGAAGTGCCAAGGCCCTTATATTTCCCCTCCATATCTCTGGGCCTGAATTTGTGCAAATATATAAAACCAGAGAGGGTACTGAAGTAACACAGAGGCCCTGGGGGGAAGGAGGTGCCTTGCTTTCTCTGGTTTTTAGTATCCTGAATTTGAACATTCTGGCACATAACAAGAGATTTCTCTACCTGAATTATCTGCATCTAGAAGGAAAAAAAAAATAGCTTGAAAATCTGGCAGGATGCTTGCATAGGGAAACACAGCTCCAGGGAAAACAAAGAGGGGGTATTTATAAAATTATTGTTTTTCACGTTGGAAAGACAGAAGACAACTCTGAGGAGCCTAAAAAGACACCAAAGGCTCAAGCTGGCAACCTCAACCGCCATTTTGTTCATGTTTTCATCTTTCCTAAGTTCTACCACATAGGTTAAAGGGCTGAACAGACCCCTAGCAAAGGGAATGCAGACTGAACATGAGCACTTTGCATTTCCTAAATGGTTCAGTCTCTTTAAGTGTATTTCACTGAGAAGAATACAGAGGCAGTATGTCTGTGATCCATGTAGTAGAGGCTAGGGAAGATGGAAGCCAACAGGAAATGTCTCCTGAATTGGCTTAAAGGGTTCAGCAAGCTCCCCTGACCTGGCTGCAGATTCCCCACCACTGCTGGAGGCAGAAGCATCAGCTTCACTGCCACAGGCTCTCTTCCTACTAGGGTTAGAGTTTGCTCTGCTTTCTGTGCCCACAGCATGGGAACATGAAGCTGAAAAGCTAAGGGTGAGAGAAGCTTTGCCTTTGGACCTTACTTAAAGCCAGGATTATTGCCTACTTGCTGAAAAAGCGAAAAAGAAAGACTGGTACCAAAAATTGCTTTCTTGGAATGAAGTTTCTCCCAAGCAGGAACAGTTGAACCCTGCATACCAGATCACAGGCTTACAGCTCAGCATAGGAGCCATCCTACGGTAAGCTGCATCCATCTCCGACACTGAGAAATTAGTTTCAATACTTGCTCTCCTACCAGCTACATGGAAAAAATTCAGCCATTTTCTACCAAAAAAAATGAAGCATGGGGTCTAATTAAAAATTCAGATTATTTCAATCCTTTGAAGAGCTCCAGAAGAGAACGAATCTTTAAAACATTTTTTAAGCTCTAACAAAATATAGTTCTGATTTAAGCACCATGTTAATGTAGGACAATTAAAATTCCTTTCTGTTTTGCATTTTTTTTTCTTTGAGCAAACTGTATAATCCCACAAAAGAAGCAATAAACAGCTACAAAACCTTACCAAGTTGCAAAGAATTCTTAAAATTATCTCTGCTATAAAAGCAGGATAAGATTCTTTGGTTATAAGATAAAATATTAATTTAATAATACCTGATCTCATTATAAGCAAGAAAAAGCAGTTTATACTTAGAGATTAAGCAATCTTGCTCAAACTGAATTATCAAAATAGGTAGAATCAACTGCAATTACTTTGACTACATTGCCTCTTTAGTTACTCTTGACGTTAAACTGACTCTCTTTATGCCCTAATAAAGTTTTCCTGCTAGTATCATTAAATACGCATACACATACTTACAGTATCAAGATTAGAACTGTAAGCCTTTTAAGTTTGCTTTATGAATTTGATGTCATTCTGTGCCAAGCCAGTCATACTAACTTACAGTGTCAGTAACAAAACATCACTAGGACCAGCAAAAAACACTGAGACAGAGAGAAACCACCCATGCTACTTTCTAGCTCACTTGGAAAAGCAAAATGATCACCCAGACTTCAAGTTAGCCAAAGCCTCTTAAAACTTACAAAGCTCTGCTCTCCAGGCTTTCAGTGAACACTTAACACGCACAAATAAATCCATGGAGGGGCAATCCATGTGCCAAGCTACATCCCGATGTGTGTGTATGTATGCATACACATACGCACGGCCATTTCCATAAAAAGCTTTAAAGTGATTATGAATTATAGACAGGAAACTAATTTAACTTCCTGTGCGGACAGTCTTATCCTAAAATAAATGTGTCCATATAATACAGTATTCATCCCCTATAACTTCCTTTATAAAGACAAGCTTTAAGTTGGATATTCAGGATGGCATTGTGATTAACATGCTGACACCTCAAGCCCCATTTAAAAAATCTGAGTACATACAAGCTTCTGCTCACTGTGAGGGAAAAAAGTCTTTTCGAGCCCATACAAATTTTCTTTTTAGCCTAAGTTTTACAAAACTGTAACTGTTACCTTCATCAAAGTCTGCATCATCTTCTGTATGCTGAGGAAAAGGGAAGCAATTTGTGATTTCAAGTCTGTCATCCACCACAAGACCCAGCAGTACTCCTTGGACCACTTCATTCCCCTGTCCTTCTTCTTGGTAATGTTTAATGATCTTTAACACAACCTAGAACACAGAACAATAAAATCACAATATGCGATGCATTCTTTTTGTCCTCAAACTATCTGGAATTCTAAATTTGTTGCACAGATTAGAGCTGCAAACCAAGTGAGCTACTGCCTTAAGCACCAGAAATTTTAATACAGGTTGAGAAATAGCCAGCCATCCTAATACTGTAGGAAGAAAAAAAGATCATCATTAAATGAACCATCAAAATGCAGTTCTAAACCAATTTTCTGAAACACCATTCTAAAATGAAATATTGATCTTTTTTACTTTAGCTTGTTGCTGTAACTGTGAGTTTTTAACAGTATCTTGCAGACCCAATAAGCCCCCTCTTAAGGGAAACAGTGCACAAGAAACTAACAAAACATCTTCAAAAACTATTCAGAAACAGGTAGAAATTTTTTAAAAGGTGGAGACCACACCAAATTTCAATTGCATTAATCTTCCAAAGAAGATCTCATTGCTGTTTTACTTCAGATGATAGTTCAATTTATGTGTTGTGAATGCCATGTCATAGAGTATTTAAGAAAAATCAATGATAAAACAAAGAAATAAAAAGATGCACGAACTACTCATTATATTTTTAACAATATAATTACCACTTCCTTCCTTAACTCTGAACTCTACAATGAAAAATTCTCATGAGATGATACTGTAAATTGGAACAGTATGAACAAAACCACTCAAGAATAGCCAGTCATTTGCTAGCAACACTTCATACTTAACATTTTATACTTAACTAGAACTACAATAAGGTAAGACATGAATCACAAACACAGACTTCAAAGAACTTATGCTTTGTCCAGCATAAGTGGGGTTTATTTTACTAAACCCTAATCCATCCATTCAAAATGCAACAGAAAATGTCTGATGATTATGTCTTCATTAAAGCAATACTACTTTAACGTTTGCTGGCAAACAGACTAGTTTAATAGATTTGAGCTCAACCACCCTTAGAACAGACCTTGTGTAAGTACTGGCATTTAGAGAGCATTCTACAGGGGAGGGGAAAAAAAAAAGAAGTTAAGCTCAATACTTGTCAGGAACATATACTTGAGCCTTCTCCTCTGTTGATTAGCAGATGTCACTTTTTGTAAAACATCATTAAAGTACTAACGTATTAAAGTACCTCAATACAGGTTAAATGAAAGAAAAAGGAGACTAGAACAGAAATTATTTACAAATACACTGACTTCTTGGGCTAAAATGGGAAAATGAACTTCATGCGCAGCCTACCTGGAGGCAGGGCAGAGAGGGTAAAACCAAAAAGAAATACCTATTTCCAACGAAGTTGGATTTAAGTATCAAAATGGACTAACATCCACTGATTCCTTGTTTATTTACAGTATCACTCACTTGTGCCTCCTCATGCATCTAGATATACTTGCATTGAAGCTTCTCAGTCATAGGTAGAATACAACATTGCACTCCCATACACATTCACATCCGTCACTCAAGTCCTTTGCAGCCACACCTTTTTATCCCATTTCTTAAAACAGGTCTACAGAGCAGAGACACAAAGACATACTTTGGTAATATACATCCCATTTAATTGGAAAACAGTAAGCAAATTAAGATCAGAGGGCAGTGAAGCAGTATTTAACAGTGATGGAAGCAGTACAGCAACCACCAGTTTGAGATCACCTGGATGTAGAAGATGAATGTACCACAGAATCAGCACATAAATAATACTCAACTTGAATTTAGTGTAAAGTTAAGGTTTATCATATATTTGCCATAAGGCCTGTCTTCCATAGTCACCTGCCAGATTACAGCACAGAGAGCTCTCTACTATACAACTATTCTCAGCATCTTTACAGTTTCGTAAGCTTCACTTTTTCCAGTATTTTTCTCATTTTCTCTTGAGCTCTCTACACATACTGACTCTCCCTGTTAATGTGAATGCTGTTTGCCTGTTTGATTTCATTCCAGGAGCATTTGTGATACGATGCCAATTTGCTGCAGCGTTTCTGATGATAATTGCTCACAGAAAGCAGCCACAAATGAAACACGCATGAGCTGTCACAGAGTATCAATGATTTTTCAGCAAAAGAAAACTAGGAGTTCAAAGCTCTTAAATGTTAACCAAATACCCCAATACACAATGAAGCTATTACACAAGTCTGCAGTTTTTGACCTCCAGTCTGAAGACCAAAGCAGACATTATCCAGAGAGATAAAGACCCCAGGGATTTAGGCCTACCTGCAACCTTGTTTTCTAACAGAGTCTGAGAAAGGGAGCAGAGAAGGTCATGAACTCCATACTCCACATTTCGTAACCATTAGGGCACTGCAGAAGTTTGTGTTTATACCTGCACTGGAGAATACATTAGCTACCGAAATCACTTATTAAAAGATACATCCAATGACACAGGATCCTTGATTTTGTTCTTTGTTCTGGACAGTTTTATTTAGCACATAAAACACCAGTCTTTTGTACAGCAGACTCTTCAACTCAGATTGAAAAACCTGCCTCCAAAATACTACCATATGACCCAGCATGAAATGTGCTCTGAAACTTGTGTTTCAGTACTAAAAACAGACATTCAGGTGTAAAGCAGAACTATTTCTCTACTAATAACATCAGCTACAACACTAAAAATGTCATTTCCATTTGTTTGCTAGTCTAGATACAGCAGGAAGAGCTATGCAAACACCAGTGCCATGACATTTCTGATTGAATGTACAAACCAGTGCTTCATACTGAATAATCCACATATAACCAAGAAAAATGAGCACTAAGTTGTATCTAGACGTTTCCTAAAAGAAAAATATTTTATGTTTGTGAATCATCGGAACATAATCAGAGTAGCTATACTGGTCCGAAAATAAATGTAAGAAGTGTTAATATAAACAATGCAAGTAACACAGCATTTTGAAAAAGACCAAATAACACTTCAAAATAACACTCAAAAAAATCACAAAGAAATCTAAATGAACACCAGTATAAGCATCTTTCAGTCAATGCTGATTCATTTTCCAAATACCATCTGTAATTCCCATCCAACTATTCAATAGCCTAATAGGAGATATTGCCCCTTTGCACAAGCTATGCTTGTTTTTAAATACCTGTAGACCTTTCGCTGCTATGCCATAGCTACACAAAATTAACAGTAACCAAACCAAACCGCATTTCAACTGCTACTGTTATTTAAGTAATGCAGCTGGCCAGCCAGGAAAGGTTATGCTCTTAAGGAGAAAATGTATCAAATAAAAAAAAAAAAAAGCCCTCAGATTTCTAAACTCTAATACTCTGAACACAAGTCAACAATTATGCGCAGCATGATTTAGCAAATTTGCATGTAAGAAATATTCAGGTACATAATGACTCTTTAGAAAAGGATATACAAGTAACTCCTAAATAAAACTCAGAGTCCCCCAACCTTATAAATTTAATGTTCAAAACACCGAATCACTTGGAGTAGCCATTTGTCAGATTTTAATGACCGCTAATCCTCAATTAAAAAAAAACAACCTTGCAGTTCTGCAGTGCTCCTAATCTCCAAATCTTCAAAGTACTGCTCAAACACTAAGAATGAAGTCATACTAAAAAAAATTAAAAAGAAAGAATTAAAAGCCATTCTGAAACTATTAAGAACATCAAAGATACATATTTTAACTGCATACTGCCAGATTTTAACTTCAACTACATCCCGACAGTTGTTAATTTCAAAAGTTTGTACCTCATTATAGAAATACGTGTAACATGAACCCTTAGCTCAAGTATTGTGAGCCTTTGGGGGGTTCTGGGAAGATCCTACTGTAGGGACATGAGTACACCAAGATGCACATTTCTGCATTTATCTAAAGAGAAACAACAGCAAATCAAAGCACTGACGATTCACTTATGGCAGTGTTCCCTAGAGCTGAACATCACCATATTGAAACCAGATTTCCAGTACCTGTGCCGTGTCTTACACATGTGAAATCAAACAAGAGAGAGCTTCTGCTAGCCCACTGGATACATGATGTAGCACACTGATCTACAGTCTTAAATTAAGCATTTATATCTTTTTAAATGCTTAATGTTTTTTCCTCCCCAAGAAAGCTTTGTGGTCACAACCACTAGCATCAATTGCCAGCATCTGGGGAAGAGGATGGGGAGAGAATCAAGTAACTCTGTGTTATGTAGCTGGTTTTAGCACGAAAGTGGAAGGTGCCATAACTCTCTCATCCTCTCAGTACTTAACACTGCTGCAAAGGTGATCAATATTCAGCTTGGCAAAAGGGTCTTGAAAGCTATGACTGCTAAGAATGTGCGATATATTTTGAATACATCCATATCACATATGGAGCCTTCACACAAATTCTTAAAACTCAAACCAAGAACTTTTTTATTTGAGTGTTTCAGCATGAGCAATTTTACTTAAACTCCTAGCATAAACCAAATTCAGGAGAGAACTGATAATGCAGTTTCGTAAATGGATCAATCTCAATGTTGGTCATTACTAACAATGACTCAGGCAATTGTGTTTCACTCCAAGCTGCCCAGAATCAACATCCACTTGATACACATAAAATGCACATATGCCACCTCTGGATAGAGTTGAACTGTTTAGCAACTAATATCCACATGAAGACATACCACCTTTTACTCTAATTAAGTGGCCATGTCTCCTTCCCCAGGTCACCCTACACTAAA
Organism: Coloeus monedula; assembly: GCF_965178545.1. Classification (NCBI taxonomy): domain Eukaryota; kingdom Metazoa; phylum Chordata; class Aves; order Passeriformes; family Corvidae; genus Coloeus; species Coloeus monedula. The sequence goes on from NC_138781.1 coordinate 145,159,880, forward strand.
AGCAAATCTAAACTGGTGTCGTGTTGAAACAACCAATTAGCTGTGCAAAAATGAAATTCAATTAAACAGTTCTGAAATCCTCAAGTAACCATGCAATGGCTTTGTTTTTAAAGAAAGACTTGGGAAAAAATACAAAAAACCTAGATATCGTGAAACGTGAGCAATGCTAACATTTTAATAGTTCCAGATGAGGTTTGTACACACTACAGATAAGTGCTTATCTTACACTTACAAAAGACAAGTTCTGGAAGCTGACCAAGCAAAAACTTGCCTTGAACTGATTTGTCTCCTGGGTATAGCACCACTTGGTAAGACAATAACAGAAACTCTCAACTTTCCTGCCAGGAGAAAAGGAACTCTTAAGTAAATTAAAGATACCATTGCAACGACTAAGAGTAAGGGAACGTATGTCTGATACATATAACGCTCTCCTCCACAAGATTAAGCAGACAGATGTTTATAGACACACATGAAAAATTCCAACTTAATCAGTGCAGTCCACAGAAATGGGTTCTAGGAAGCACTGTGACAGATAACATGTCAAAAGCACAAAATCAACAGGTTGATAACCTTGGTCTCATAGGTATTGGATAAGTACCTTCATGGCACAAGACCTGTCACCACATAAAGTCATGGCATGAGCTCAGCACCAAGCTGAGTTGTGTGGTTGACAATCCTGCAGGATGGGACGCCATCCAGAGGGACCTAGACGAGCTCAAGAAGTGGCCCATGGGATCTCCATGAGGTTTAATAAGAGCAAGGGGAAGGTGCTGCACCTGGGTCAGGGCAACCCCCAGTACCAACACAGGCTGGGGGATGAGCAGATGGAGAGCAGCCCTGCCAAGAACGACTTGGGGGTGCTGGTGGATGCGAGGCTGGACATGAGCTGGCAATGTGCACTCACAGGCCAGAAAGCCAAGTGTATCCTGGGTTGCATCAAAAGCAGTGTGGGCAGCAGGTGGAGGAGGTGATTCCGCCCCTTCTACTCTGCTCTGACAAGACCCCACCTGCAGTGCTGCATCCAGCTCTGGGGTCCCCAGCACAGGAAGGCCACGGATCCATTGGAGCGAATCCAGACGAGGCCACCAAGATGATCAGAGGGATGGAATACCTCTCCTGTGAGGAAAGGCTGAGAGATTTGGGCTTGTTCAGCCTGGAGAAGAAGGCTTTGGGGTTGTGGCCTTCCAGCACCTGAAGGGCGCCTACAAGGGTAACAGAGAGGATTTACAAAAGCAGGTAGTGACAGAACAAAGGGGAATGGCCTCAAACTCAAAAGAGACTGGTTCTAGATAAGCTATTACAAAAAATCCTTAACTGTGAGGGTGGTGAGGCACTGGCGCTGGTTGCCCAGAGAAGGTGTGGATGCCCCATCCCTGAAGGTATTCAAAGCAGCTCTGAGCAACCTAGTCTTGTGAAAGGTGTCCCTGCCCATGGCAGGGAAGCTGGAACTAGATGATTCTTCAGGTCCCTTCCAACCCAAACCATTCTATGAAACTGAAGATTAGAGGTGAAACTGAATTTTACAGGTTACACTAATCTCAAGAAATATGACAATTTCTAGTGACAAACACAGAATTCATTTAAATGCATATTCTAGCTCCTCTGCAGAGATCTTTGAATTTTTCTAGATTCTCTTATTGAACAGGACTGCATTTTTGACCACTCTTGACATGATGGATGTCTAGACATGTTTTCTTTTCTTCTTCATACTAAGAATAAAAGTTCTTAAAGCTGTTAGACCAATTTTATCTCTGGAGAAGTAAAAGAAAAAAAAAAAGTAATACAGTTTTCCATTAAGACCTTCAACATCCTAAAAGTAATTGTTTTGGCAGATATTTTCAGTCCCAACTATGTTTGGTGGCCAAAAAAAAAGTATTTTAATTCCTGAGAAGCAATCAGAAAGATACTTAATCTAAACATTCCGTCAAAAAATCTAAGGCCAAAAGGACAAGACCGAGTAGACTTTAAAAGCAAGGTAACTTCAGAAAAATGTTGTTTTGAACAGCAACTTCAGAAATAATGAGACTTAGCCCTCACTGTTTTATCTAGCAAGTGTAGCAGTCATCCTTTGGACAGACGACCTCAAACGCCCCACAATAATTTACCTTTATCTTGACTCGCTAGAGCCTAAACACCAACATTTATAAAGCCTTTGTAAATACAATTCTTGGAATAGTAAGCTTACATTTTATGTCACTCAACAGCTAATTAAACACCAGATGTTAAAAGCTTATTTCTGAACTTGACAGAAATTTGGGGCTTAAAAACAATAATTATATAGGAAGCGTAACGGAATGATGCATGCCGTTTCATACCGTCTCAATCGGGTGCAAATATCAAAATCTCCTTTTGACACAAGTGAAAGTTTCTTGGAGCTGAGCCTAAATTCACCAACAATGAACAATATGTATTGATCTGAGGTGGTCCTCAAGCAGAGGATGCTACATTTATTTTCACACTGAAATGATAAATTATAGGAGTCTGACAATTTTGTCTCATGTAGCTCCTCAGCATTAAACCATTCTGGAAATCCATGTTAAATTAAATGGAAGATAGTCCATCTTGAACTATGGGGGGAATGATGTTACATGCTTCTGTACTATATTAACATTTTTTGGTATTAGGAAGCACATGAGAAGCATTCAAAGCTTTTTGTTCCCTGGGTGTCTTCTTATATCACTTGCTTAAGCCACAACACTTGCTCAGTTTGTAAACCTCAAGACTTCAGATAACTTAGCTGCAAGAGGAAACATCAGTAACTTTTCTGCTCCACAATATGTACATGAGGCTAAAGAAAACTATTCAAATCATAACAGATTATTGATTTAGTAAGTCTTTTCTGTCACTTCTGCTTAGTTTAGGAACCATTTCACCCAGTAATTATAGGAATCTAGATGGTTTTCCATATTACCTCCTGCTTACAGCCATCTCACTTTCCTTTAGCATTTGGTTGGGGCTATTTTCCAATAGGACAAAGAAGGTGATAATATCCATACACAGCCATAAGCCAGATATAACATCCCTTGCCACTTTACCTCAGTAAGCAGCTGACTCAAAGCACAATTTTAAGTCAGTGACAGGCCAAGAAGCATTTTATCGCTCCTTCCTGAACATTAATTGCTTATGTGCATTGTTTGGGGCATGGCTGGAAAAGTTGTACCTTGCTTACCCTGAAGCTTAGTCTAGAGGAAGTGGACATTCCGTTCATTTTTCACTTTCTGAACACTCTTACACAGATTATGTGTAGCTCAGCAGCACATTCAGCACAAACTGAAAGCAAAGCTTTAACCACCACCAAAAATACTTCTAGAATACCTGCTCTTTCAGTTGCTTTACTTCTCATTTAAAGAAGAACTACTGTGTTTTAAGAGCTGTGATTTAAGAGCTCTAGAATTTCCCTAAAAGCAAGAGGGAAAGCCAACCTAACAAGAAGGGGCCTCCTTACAGCGACACAGCCTGGCTGCACCCTCCAACAGCCCCAGTTTCCAGCCAAGGGGGTCGCTCCCACAGTTCAAGCCCAGATTCCTACAGACACTGCCAAGTGACTGACACACACGCTATTCACGGGAAGCAAGCTCGGCTGCTGTAAACATGGGTTAGCTGCTCACTCATTCTATTACTGGGATACTTTCAAAGTCACAAAGATTTAAAAAACAAAATCAAAGCCTATTAAAAAAGCTATGTCAAATTACAAAAGTCACTCATTTAATATAAAACCAGACACAGAACATGAAAGAGACCATTTCTCAATACGTAGAACTAAAACTGGTTAGTATCTAAAATGTAAGATGGAAAAGACAAACTGAGACAAGACTCCACAGGTAGGTGGAGTTCAGACTTAAGAACTGAAATAGTGAAGACACCAAGCCTGTTTCTGCACAAGTACAACATTAGAAGGGAAGATTACTGGGTTTTAGTTAGAGGCATGTTGGTTTTTCATAGGCTGTGGTTTTCCTTGACTGTGCCAGGAATTTACATTCATCAGCTAATGTCTTGTAGGTACCACGAAATATCTGTTTAAGTAATTTATTTACTCATGTCCAAGTGAGCTGCTTGTTCTTGCAAAAGGAAGAAGTTAAACACAAACTGCAGTACATCAAAGGAAAAATTAATTAAATGGTGGAGAAAAGCAAAGGTTATTAAAACAGAAAAATACTGAATTTTAATCAAGGTTACCAAATAGACCACTCTTCTTCATTATTGTCCCTCTACATTTGAATTTTACACCAGTTCAGGTTAACAACCATGTCCAGGGTTAATCACAAGCCATTAGCACACTTTAATATTGCATCAATGTAAGCAAAAATGCACCATTACACGTGTATTGAGACTCCCCATTGCTGTGTTCACACACTGGTATAACGTAGTTCTCCGCAATAAAAAGTTTCATAACACATTTCACAGTACATGGACTCATGCACATTCCCATGGAAACCGCCAAGGCCACTGGCACTGCAGAATCACTTTCCTGTGGAAATATTTCTGTAAGACAGCCCCAGGACCTCAATCGTGCGAGTGGCAGGGCATTAGATGTTATTAGCACACTGTCAGGAGGCAGTGATAGGGATGCAATGAGATTAACATCCAAAATTCTGCTTGTTACAAGTGGGATGGAGCATTTCCCCAGGACTACTTAGTATATTATTTATTTTATTTCCCAAATCTCACTGAACAAAAAACTTTTGAAAACATTCAGTATTTCAGGCAGCTTTTGCAAATTGCCAATATAATTCATATTTATTATTTGTAATGAATTCAGTATCTAGTCATCATTTCAAGAATGAAAGCTGATGAATATACTCCTTCAGAGCACAACATATGGAAATTATATAGAAGCGGTAGAGGCAGGCACAGTTTCAACATTTTCTAATCAAAACACCAGAGCTATACATTTATACTTCAACATCCAGTCGACACATATGTTCTGTGTATTAGTGAATCACCATCATTCAAAATTCATGGCGCTCAAGTGAGGAGTGTATTGCAACTACAAGGTTTTCCTTAGCATCAACTTCGAACAGCTTCCTATAAAAAGATTAAAGATGACAGCCAAAAGCAGCAGGAGCAATTTTATTTAACAGCCTATTCTTTAACCAGATTGTGCCAGACTGTTACCATTTTGAAGCTGAAGAAAAACTGCAAGACAGTTACCCTTATCCATCTGACCTTCAAAAATTAGCAAAGTAGGGCAGACCTAGATGGGGACGAGGGAGTGGGAGCTCATCTGATACTACTGATCTATTTCAAAAAATGTACCCTGCACTACAAAACTGAAATACACCATCTAAGGGTGTGTCCTTGAAGCATGACTTCCATATGCATTCAACAGATGCTTCCAAGTAACCAGTAAAATCCCTACCGGACATGACTTCCATATCATTTTAATAATTTATAACTTTTTGCACAACAGTTTTTTCTACACTGAAACTCTTAGCCTTTCTGGCAAACACTTGGTTATGTGCTAAGGGGCTGCAAAAGAGACAGATCCTCCTAGTAACAGCTAGTGCCAGAGAACCAAGCCTGGATGGAGTCTCAGTTTTCCTGCTGACTTAAAAGTATAAAACTGAGGAAAAAAAAAAAACAAAACCAAACCATGAACGTCAGTTATTGCTTGAGCTTTCCCATCTTTCAAACATCACCTGAACATTGCCACATGAAAATCACTTCCAGAAGAGTTCCATTTCTAATAACAGCTACTGTGACAATGAGATTAAAAACAACCATTCTAATTTTATCACTGAATGCCAATGGAGAAGGCAGTATGGCTCTCAGATTGTTCTCATGGAGTGATGACAACTGCAGTAAATATCCTATATCTCATCTAAAGTTTAAAAAGCTTTAAAACAGTTTGGTTTTTTTTTTTTTGCATTGATAATAACGTGATCGTAAAAAACCCTGAATCCTAAGTGCTCAAAACTCAACCCTACAATGAAGAAGAATTTTGTCAGAGACTGCATACTTTTCTCAGGTATGCATAAAAAAAATCCCTTAATATCAATAAGCGATTCACACCTCAAAGTTCTTAAACACCAAAGAACACTTGCTTAACAGGAAAGGGTATGCACATTGCTTATTGCACAGATATGGGTTCCAAGAAACAGGAAGGATGTGCAGCAAACATGCTGCAAAGCACAGTACAACATGTGAGCAGAACAAAGGCAAAGACCAACAACTCTTACATGCTCAAAGCAACATCCTAACCTCCACTTTCCAGAAAAAACGCAAATATTTATTGAAGAGAATCAGCCTATTTTTGCATGCATAAAGCAAAATTCAGGTGTATCTTCAAACTCCAGTGAGTAAATAAGCCTCTCTATTAACTTTAAAATTTGATTAAGCCAAAAGAAATTAACAGAATGCTTATCTGAAATAAATATCCACATACAAGTTATTCAAAAATATTCCCACCTTATGCTTAAGTAACTTCGTGTATGCACATTACAAAATATATTATCAAAGTTAAGCTCTATTGTCGTGGTTTTAGATTATTGAATAATCATACAAAATACTAACAGGAATAATTATTATACGAGCCTGAATGTTTTTCCATTTGGTACATTAACAGTTTATTTACTTTCCATAAAGCTGGTATTATTCTGTTATACAGTAACCTAATGAAACTGTTGCACAGTGTCGGTAAAGCCAGTATCACGTCTCTGCAATCTGAATGCTGCTGGAAGACTAAAAATAATATGAAAGAACAGTATGTTCTAAACTGTACTGTCACTGAGAAGGTACTTTCAGTTTGTGTGTAAATATGGAAAAACAACACCCAAAGTAACCATATCCAAAAAATATCTCTGGGAAAGAAAGATTAATGATAAAATACTATAGCAACAGTAAGTTGAAGATACATCATCCTTTTTCAAAGACGGGGGGGGGGGGGGGGGGGGGGGGAGGAAGAGTGTTTGCTCCTCTTCCTACAAGGTCTTTCATATAGTCTGTAAGATTTATTTAAAAGGTGGAAGAAAAAGTCGTAAGAGTGAATAGGGTGTAGGAGTTGTTCATTTCATACACACCACCAAGGGCCTTTCAGTTCTGTACCTGCTGGGTTTCTCCCCAGAGTGTGCAGTTCCATGTACACTTCCCTCACCTACATCCCCACTGAACATTAGCTGCAAAGCTCTAATTCTCTTCCAATAAACTGAAAACCAAAGGAGAACATTTAACAATGTTCAGCGTTCAAGCAGACATAATGCACTGCCTCAGCAACAAAGCCATCACTTGTCACCTCCCGATTCATAGAGTCAAAGTTAACAGCAAACAGGACACAAAGGTAATGATTACCATCTGCTGCGTTTTAGATGTAACATTTTCATCACTAAAAGGTAGGAAGTTATTTGAAAGATATCTGGTGGAAATACTCTTGTCCTCAGTATCAACACAACTAAATAGGAATCACAAGAGCACGATCTACTGTTTTCACAGGAGCTATGAATACACAATTACCACACCAGAGACCAGTTTGACATGCACATAAGATGGACAAAAAATAACGAGAACTTTAACTGCTAATGACAGCAGTGTAGAGGGCAACACATTATTTCTCTTTGCACACAGCAAAAAAAGAAAAGCCTGTTTTGAAATAAGGTTTTCCCCTTCAAGTTTTGAAGTGTAACACTGATCAACACATTTAAGCCATCTCCACATTTAGATTAACTCCTTTTGTCAGCACACTAGTTTCACGGTGTGAAGCGATACCATATGTTCCGGTTCTAAATGCCTCACTAGGGTACAGTTACCATGACACTTAGGAGATGCTGAGCGCACCAATGCACTCTTACAAATCACTTAAAGTTTGTGCTCTGTTAGCAAGTATCCACTGCTATCCACTGAAAAAATACACTGAAATTTGCATTCTCAGACTATCACGATGCAGGTACTTTACCCACTGCCCTTAAAGAAATTTCACTAAGCCTGGAAAGTGTTATATTCCAAGGAGGTTCTTGCCCTTTCAACTTACCAGCACACATTAACGCTTTCTCCTCTGAATTTAAGCACAGATTATATGTCAGAAACTCCTTTCTGGGTTAGATTCATGCAACTCACTGCTAACACACGAAGATTAACAGAATATAAAACAAAGCTCTTCTATCTTCTCCATGATTCAAGGTATCCATGAATACATCAAGCCAGTATTCAATTCACACACCAACTCTCAGAGCCAGCATAATTTGAGCTAATATTTTAGGGAAAGAGGTCAAGGAAAAGTCAACAAGATTAAACTTCAACTTAAAATTCCCTTTCAACTTCTTTGGAAGACACACAAAATACAATACAGCCTGAAGGACATTATATCCTAAAATACTCTTCTACAGCTCTGCAATGTCAGAAAACTCTATGAAGAACAGCAGGCAGAACCCACCACCTGTGCATTCTTGCAAAGTCTTCAGAAAAGGTAAAGAAGAAAAAAAAACCCACAAGAAATACTAGGAAAAGCACAATATTCACAACTTAAGAAATGTCAGAGATTTCAGCCAGTTCAATACAGGCTTCACTGGTACTACAGAACTACTCAAATACTATGGAAATTGATTGCTTTCTTTCAAGAGTGTCAAAAGTTATCATTTTTAAAAGTGATTAAACAAACATTTGCAAGAAAAGTCTTAGAAACTGATTTCAGTAACCATGGCACCTTACTTCATTTACTGTGATCAAACATATTCTGAAGGGCTCCTCACCCAAGATGCTAACTAGGCTTTCCCTATTAACAGCTGGGGATACAGTCCAATCTATCCAAACCCTTTAGGGCAAAAATGGATGGTAGTAAGAAAACAACGCACAAGCAACTTAAATATCACAATTATGAATAGAGTAACTACTGAAAAAGAATTCAAAAACTAGATGAGGAGGTTTTTAAAAATGTAGACTCACATACCCTTATCTATGTTTTTGTAAATAAATCCTCTACATACCATAGATAAGAATAAAAAGCACCAGGCACACTACACCATCACCAGATCAGGGATGATGTAATGAAGCTTAAAGTAACAATCTTTGATTAAATGAGTCTTATCTGACACAAGAGAATGTGGCACTATAGCCACACTGGTGATGGTGGTGCACAAACGCAGACAAGTCCTAACTTCTAACCATCTTCTTGACATATTTATGTTTTGGTCAGTGTATGTTTGTTTGCATTTAATATAAATAAGTTTACAAAGGTATCTTAAGGTTTAGTGGCGATTTGTTACTAGTATTAAGGGTTTGCACATTAGCAATTAAGAAAATGTAGGAATAGAAACCTATAGGCATTTTGAGAAGCCTACATAACTTTTGCTACTTCCTACAATATGTAAAACTTTTGTGCAATGGATGTAAGTATAAAAAGAAATCATATGCAGTGGTTGAGTAAAAAAAACATCATTTCCATTAATGAAATGATAAAAGTAATGCACATATTAATGCTTTAGCATTAAGGATCCAGTTATATTGCTACACAAGAGCCATGTATAAGCAAACCTTTTTCAGTCAGCCAGCACTGTTCTCCAAAATCATTACTGGGTGCAATTTTTTGAATGCATAAATAAATGCAAGGCCAAGATTTAAAAAGAAATTTTGGTGCTTAAGTATTACAGCTAGTGAGGGGTCAGTAGCTCTGACCGAGGAAGAGGTGACCGGTCCGGAGAGATGGTCCCGAAAGGAATCACCTTCCCGAGGCCCCGTGTCTTCCCTCAGCTGCTGGCAGGAGGGCCCGTGCAGAAGCTGTCAGCTCTTTAGTGATTGTCAGCTCGTGATTTCAGCTCAGCTCTGCAGGGCAGCCTCCAGGCCACGCCAGACCACAGAGAGAAGAGAGGCTTGTGTGGCTCCACACGAAAGGTAGCTTTATTGTTGGTCCCCTCTGGCGAAGGGGAAAGCCAGGGACAAGAGCCCTCCTCTCGCAGGGGCAGAGGGCAGCTTTTATAGGGATACAGGGGATGGGTCTCAGAGGGTAAAGGCCAATGGGTTACAAAGGATCTCCCAGAGGATTCTGGGTCTGTCTTTTCTCGCCTTGAGTAAAAAGGTTAGCTGCCTTCCCAGTGAGTCCTGCTGGGGATTGTGCAATCTCAGCAGACATCCCTCCAGGGCAGGGGCTGGGCATACCCCACACTTAAGAATTTAGTTAGATGAAGAATTATTTTCCTTTATTTTTACCTTCCTTCCTAGAATAACCTCATGCAAAAGGTTTGCAGAGAATGAAATGCCTTCCCAGCAACAACACAGTGCTTCGTAACTACTCTGAAGGAAAATGTGATTAATAAAAACACTTATCTGGCCTAGCAGCACACTTGCCTTGCTAAGAGTTCCCCATCTCCCACCACACAGCTGTTATTTTCCCAAAGGAAGTTTCCACATATCCATTGTCTACATACTAGTGGTCTGACACAACCCACAATCCACCACACGGAGTATCTGGTTTTGGATATTAGTTCGATTTCAGAATTACAAAGACTTTGATGCTCATCTTGTAAAAATGCTACTTACCATACCAGATCTTAGGCCTTTGAATGATACACCAGTTCACTTCTGCCTTCACAGTTTTCTATGTTGGCTGATATCACTACTAAAATCATGAGAAATGCATTAATATGCCTCCATAACTGCAATTTTAGACAGTGGAATACAGTTAGAAGTTTCACTAGGAAAGCATTTTAGAAAAGTCTCCAATATTTGATGGAAATTTAGAATCTTCAGCTAACCTAAAAATTTCTCTCCATTCAAAGGAATAATTATTTCTTATGTCCTAAAATCCATCAGCTTATAGTTTGAAATATATTGCACCTTACTGAAAAGGCCATAATATCAGTGAACCAATCTCATTAATTTCAGCAGCTGAATTACAAAAAATTTGGTCCCATTGAAGAATTTCTTGAATACAACAAACCTGAGTTCACCAACACCTCTTGCAAAAAAAAAAAAAGCAGTAAGCAAATTATGGCACTGCTTTACAATTATTTCAGACAGCTTGTGATAATCATAGAATTGGAGAATTGTTTAGGTTGGAAAAGACCTCTAAGATCATCAAGTCCCACTATCATCCCAACCCCACTACGATATTCACCATTAAACTATGTCCTTAAGTGTCACATCCACATGTTTTTTCGAACACTTTTGCGGAATGATGATTCCACCACTTTCCTGGGCAGCCTGTTCCAACATTTAACCACCCTTTTGGTAAAGAAATTTTTCCTAATAACCACTCTAAACCTCCCCTGTACCAACCTGAGGCGATTTCCTCCTGTCCTATCACTTGTTACCTCGGAGAAGAGACCAACCCCCACTTTGCTACAGCCTCCGTTCAAGGCATTGTAGAGAGTGATAAGGTCTCCCGAGCCTGCTTTTCTCCAGGCTAAACACCCCCAGCTCCCTCAGCTGCCCCTCATCAGACTTGTGCTCCAGACCCTTCCCCAGCTCTGTTGCCCTTCTCTGTATTTTTCACAGAACTTTTTACAGAACCACCAGGTTGGAAGAGACCTTCAAGATCACTGAGTCCAACCCATGCCCTAACACCACCTCTTGACAAACCATGGCACTGAGTGCCACATCCAATCTTTTTTTAAACACATCCAGGGATGGTGACTCCACCACCTCCCTGGGCAGACAATTCCAGAACTTTATCACTTTCAGTAAAAAACTTTTTCCTAACATCCAACCTAAATTTCCCTTGGCACAGCTTGAGACTGTAACCTCTCATTCTGTCAGTTGTCACCTGGAGAAAGAGACCAACCTCCACCTGACTACAACCACCTTTCAGGTAATTGTAGAGAGTGATAAGGTCACCTCTGAGTCTCCTTTTCTCCAAGCTAAACAACTCCAGCTCCCTCAATCGTTCCTCATAGGGCCTGTGTTCCAAGCCCCTCACCAACCTTGTTACCCTCCTCTGGACACACTCAGCCATCTCAACGTCCTTCCTAAACTGAGGGGCCCAGAACTGGACACAGTACTCGAGGTGCAGCCTCACCAGTGCTGAGTACAAGGGAAGAATGGTCCTGCTGGCCACACTGCTTTTGATACAGGCCAGGATGCCGCTGGCCTTCTTGGCCACCAGGGCACACTGCTGGCTCATATTCAGTCGGCTGTCAACCAGCATCCCCAGGTCCCTTTCTGCCTGGGCACTGTCCAGCCACACTGTCCCCAGCCTATAGTGTTGCAGGGGGTTATTGTGGCCAAAATGCAGGACTCAGCACTTGGACTTGCTAAACTTCATCTTTTTGGACTCTGCCCATCCATCCAACCATTCCAGGTCTCTTTGCAGAGCCTTCCTTCCTTCCAACAGATCTACACACGCTCCCAGCTTAGTGTCATCTGCAAATTTACTAATAGTAGACTCAATACCCTCATCCATGTTGTCAATAAAAATATAAAACAAAACTGGCCCCAGCACAGACCCCTGAAGGACACCACTGGTGACTGGCTGCCAGCTGGATGCAGCGCCGTTCACCATCACTCCCTGGGCCCGGCCATCCAGCCAGTTCCTGACCCAGCAAAGAGTGCTCCTGTCCAAGCCGTGGGCTGCCAGCTTTTCCAGGAGTTTACTGTGGGAGACACTGTCAAAGGCCTTGCTGCAGTCCAAACAGACAACATCCACAGCCTTTCCCACATCCACCAGGCGGGTCACCTGGTCATAAAAGGAGATCAGATTGGTCAAACACGACCTACCCCTCCTAAACCCATGCTAGCTGGGTCAGATCCCCTGGCCATCCTGAGGTGCTGTGTGATGGCACTCAATATAAATTGCTCCATTACCTTACCAGGTACTGAGGTCAGACTGATTGGCCTGTAATTTCCAGGATCCTCCTCCTTACCTTTCTTGTGAATGGGCATCACACTGGCCAGCTTCCAGTCATCTGGAACCTCACCAGTGAGCCAGGACTGTTGGTGAATGATGGAGAGTGGCTTCACAAGCTCATCTGCCAGCTCCCTCATCACCCCGGGATAGATCCCATCTGGTCCCACAGACTTATGAACATCCAAGCAGCTCAGCAGGTCTCTGACTACTTCCTCCTGGGTAACAGGGGGACCATCCTGCTCCCTGACACCATCAACCAGCCCAGAAGGACAGTTGTCCTGAGGACACACTCCAGCCCCTCAATGTCTTTCTTGTAGGGGAGGGCCCAAAACTGAAAAAGGGATTTGGGGTGCAGCCTCACAAGTGCCACATACAGGGGAACAATCATTGCCCTCTCCTGGTGGCCACACTATTTCTGATAAAGGCCAGGATGCCATTCGTCTTTTTGGACACCTGGGCACACACTGGCTCATGTTCAGCTGATGTCAACCAGCACCCCCAGGTTCTTTTCCACCAGTCACTCTTTCCCAAACCTGTTCACTACCGTGAACACAAGCTTTCTTCAGGCTACTTGACTGGAGAAAACATGATGGAATCTCTACTGAAATTTCTACAACAGGAAGCAAAGACAACAGGATGTAGTATATGGCATTAATCATCTGATCTTTTTGTCATGATGGCCAAAAACAAATACATGCATTCTTACACCTCATCTGAAAGAAAAAGCACATCATAAATGTGAGCTTCTAGAGAATTATTTTTTACCCTGCATTTTCTAATTTCTTAGAAAACCTAGACCACATACACTGGAATCCCTTTTCAATGTAAGTTTATTCATTAAGAAATTAAACAGATTAAAATAAGAAAGAAGTTAACTACAGGACACTCTACCAGATTTGAAAAGGAGGCCCGAAAAGTAGATATTGCTGCATACTTACACATTATGTTTTAAGGAAACATCCTGACATTTAGAACTTCTCTCTTTGTTACAAATACTGGGGTTTTTTTCACTTTACTATTCCTCTGAAATACCAAGCTTTCTAAACATACTTTCACATTCTCACATACAGAGATGACTGATGCAGCTTCTATTTTGCACTCACAGACCCAAAAGCAACCTACCTAAACATGCCTTTGCTTTCAAAGCAGCCCCATTTGAAAGATTAATTGTGCCACTGCCAAGAGGTGAGAAACCAGTGAAGAAAAAGAGATCACCAACTTCCCTGATGCCCACCAGAATTCAGAATTCTTGGCATGTAATCACTCTGGTCATCATCAAGATGACTGATGAAGTCTTATTGCTTTGTGAGAGCACAGAGAAGACATTTAAATCAGTGAGGTATTAGAAAAACATCAGGAGAATTTCAGTAAGGCATTTGAAGGACTTGTGACAGGAGCCACTTTGTTTACAAAGCAAGCAAATTTATGCCAACATTTCTCTCCATCACAGATGTCATGGAAGTTTACGAACCAGTGCTAATGTCCTGAGAACACTTGGTCTAAGAGATACCTTCAGGAGGTGGAAAGTTGAAAGCTTTCAGAGTTTTCAGTAAATCACCTCCCTCTGTACTGACTCTATGCGAGAGGCACCACTGAGCTGTACCAGAAGAAAACACAAGAAGTAAAAAAAAGGCATGAAACAAAAAAAATCATAAGCCGTTGCTGGACTGTCAGAAGCAGACCATCAGGGCCACTCACAGCTGATCTGGATCAACAGCAGCTCACAAAGCAGATCACATGCCGGACAAAGAAAAATGAGAAGTAAAAAAAATGTACCAGTTGCTATCAAAGTGTATGGCACTAGCCTGCTGCAGGAGCAGTCTGCTATCCACTGCTGGGTTTTTAGGAATATTTCACAATTGATCGGTTTTCACCACTCCTTGAAAACGCCAAAGCCAAGACACACAGACAGTTGGCCAGAACAAGGCAGAAAAAACGTGATTCAAATTTTCTCTTTCACAAGACCTACTATGCACAAATACATGATTCTTTCTCTTCCCATATATTTACTATCCTGTGTAACTCCAGGGTAATGACTGAGGACTACCACTATTAATGTCAAGCAGGCTTCAAGGCTAGTCTCAAAACCATGATGTTCTTTCTCATAACCGGGGTACCAACTCTCTCCTTCACACTTCTGCTATACAGTGTTCTGTTAACACTTGACAAACATAATAAAGTAACAATGCTTCTATCCTTAAAAAGTAACTCTTATTTCTTGCATCATTAATAGTTATTACCAACTCTGCAAGACACGAACCAACACAAAAAGATCCAGCAGCAAAGCTGGAACCAACTTTAATAGATACTCTTCCACTTTAGGCCTGCATATATTGTCTGCATTAAGATGGCTCTGTTCTCTGCTAAGTCCCTTCAACCCGTCCGCTTATATTATTTCTCATTAAGCAAACGCAGTAGCCCCTGGCAACCGCGACAGAGAAAGAAAAAAGCACAACGGGTGAAGGAAAACCCACCGTGCTTGTCTGCTCTTACACCTGCGAAACTTTCTGGGTATATGGTATGAGCATAACGTATGAAAGCTGAAAACAGCAACTCCGGGCACAGGAGCGGCGGAGCTGAAAGACGAAATGGGACATTTAAAGGCAATTTACTCTGCCCTGGCCCGGCCTTTGCTTGCACAGGGCGGGAGCCGCTCCCCTGACCAGGATCGAGCATAGGGTAGCTTGGCCACAGCCGGGAAGCTCGGCAGGGGTATGAAGCCGTTCCTGGCCGTCGGTAAGCACCGGTCCCGGCAGGACACGGGGCTCCGCCACGGCACCGCCCCACGGACGGGCCCCGCCGGCGGCTCCACGCGGTCACCCCACCCGCCCCCCGCCCGCGGAGGCCCCGGGCCCTCCGCTCACCAGCCCGTCGATCTGCACTTGCTTGACGGCCGAGTCCCCCGCGGCAGCGGCTTTGCCTTTGCCCTTGGCGGCGCCGAAGCCGCCGCCGGCAGCGCCCGAACCTTCCTTGCGCGACGCCATCGCTGCCCCCGCACGGCCGGAAAGGGAAACGTGCGACACCGGAAGCAGCGGCGCGGCCGGGGCGGTGCGCTGGAAAAGGGCCCCGGGCGGGAACGTGGCGGGGGGCGCGCGAGGTCTGGCATTGCGGCGGTGCCGCCTCAGGGCTCCGGGCCCGGCTCGGCCCCGCGGCCCCGGGGGTGTCTGCAGAGGCTGTGCCTTGTCCCAGCTCATCCGCCGTGGGACGGGCCGAGACAGCCTTCCCTGCCAGCACTCGCTCTCCACAGAATCACAGAACCATTTACGTTGGAAAAAACCTCCAAGATCATCGAGTCCAACCTATGACCGAACACCACCTTGTCACCTACACCATGGCACTAAGTGACAGGAAGGGTGATGTAGGTGAGGCAAGCAGCACCAGTCACTCCTTACCGCGAAGAACAACCACTTCATTAAACAGCAACTAAGAACGGGTACCGAGGTTAAGCTTGTGAACCCCAACAGCAAGGCAGAGACGCAAAGCGGTGCACGCACAACACTGAGCGCTCCCGCTCCCCATGCAACTAGGCGGAGGACGAGATACTGAGCCCCAAATCAGTCTTTATACCCAGTCCTTTAAGTCTATTGGTCCATTTTGGATCCTTCATGCTGTTGGCTCATTTCTCCTGCTGTCATTGGTCCATTTCAACGATGCCTTTTTCACCAATCATTTTCTGAGAACCTCCAGGATCCATGTTCTTGGTGACATCACTCTTATCTGTTGGAACAATCGGAAAACTTCCCCTTTCCCCACGGTATTGAGTCCGCCACCCGATGGTTACATGCAGGTATTACACCCGGTACACTGTCCACAACTTGGTCTAACAAGATAATTAACACAGAAACATCAACCAACCCAACTCCCACCATTAACATATTTACTAACTTAATTAATTAATTATAGAAAACTAAAACTTATTTATAACACTAAGTGCCACATCCAGCCGTTTCTTGAACGCTTCCAGCGATGGTGAGTCCAATCCCTCAGTAGCCTGTTCCAGTGCTTAATCACCCTTTCTGTAAAGAAATTTTTCCTGATGTCCAACCTAAACCTCCTCCGGTACAGCTTGAGGCCATGTCTTCTGTTCCTGTCATCCTGTTGCTATTTGCCTGGGAGACGTGGCCAACATTCACCTGGCTACAACCTTCTTTGGTTCCAAAACGTGGAGTATGTAAAAATTTTTTTGAGAAAGGTTGTTCTTTGATGTTTGATCTTTGTATACTTTCAAGCCTAATAAACAAGAAAGGAGACTTAATCTGAGAATCAGATAGCAGCTGATAAAGTCTAATGTCCAGGCATTAGAAAGAAAAATTACTTGTTGCCTTGTTAAGGTTTAGTGATGGACATGCTTGAATGATCTCAGACCTAGGGGGTTAACAAGGAGCTCGGGAAGAAGAATGTACTACTGACAGTGGACAAAAAGAATGCAGAATTTATGGGCCACAAGAACATTTGGCAGAACCCCCAAGATAAGGAAGAAACTAATAAGGACAATACAGCAACTGTGCTGAATCAGCTGCAGTGGGGTAAAAGGCAATTCTGGCAGTAGGAAATCATGACCACCAACTCAAGAAACCAACTGCAGTGGGTTTGGTTTGTAACCAGGCAGAAACAACATTTTAGTGTTGTTGTTTGGTCCAAGATACTCATTACTGTTTACCTTCTGTGAGATAAGAATTAGGAGAAACGCAAAGCAGGCACCAAATTTGAAAGAATATAAAGAAGTTTATTAACAGATCTAAAAGAAGGAGAAAAAATTATACCACACCTTCAGAACACTTCTCTTCCCCCCACCTTTCTCCCATCTCCCAGTGACAATGTAAAAAGACAACCCTTGAGATGTTCAGTCTGTTTACCACTTCCATAATAACCTTGTTCAGTCCATTTAGGAAGAGGAGTCTCTCTTGCTCATGCTATGAAAACATTATCACAACGAGACAGCCGCCCGGGTTGGTTCTCTGCTCGCATGTGAGTCCCTTCCCACAACTTGCAGCTTTTCCCACAACTGCTTTCGAGGGTCCACTCTTGAAGCTTTGGGGTACAAATTTAAGGTTGAGCCGTTCAGAAACAAAAGTTCTCTTCGCCCATCTCTGGGAGCATTTCATCTCTAAGAACAGAGGCCCTTCTCCTTCCCTGGGAGCAAAGGGTCTTCCTCATCTTCATCTCTAGGACTATCTCTGGGAGCATCTCTAGGAACTGAGGTTTTCTCCTTTCCCATTTGGAGCAAAAGTCCTCATCGCTTCCATCTCTCCCTGTTCAAACTTCTCATGAAATTACAGCTGCGTCAGCATCTGCCTATCTCAGCACAGGTGCTTTTGCTCACAAGTTGAACACTCCACCCCCCATGCCTTCATGAAATTACAATGGGTACTCTGATGCATCATAGCTTTACAACAGAATTTCAGCTTTAAGCATCTCCTCTTTCTTCTCCCTCAGATTTTCAGCTCTTCCCAGAACTAAAAGGGTTAATCTCACCTAGGCCTTGCAGCTGGAATTTTGCTTATCACTGTTGCTCACATGATCTCTGCCAGACAGCGGTGCAGCTTCAGCTGAATCTTGGCTGCACTGGAGAGGGGGAGCCGGGCTGCTCCGGCTGCCCACAGCAGGGCTGTGGGGGGGTTCTGCGGGTAGAACAGGGCCCATCGGCTCCAGGATGGCCGTGGCCCGGCCTGGCCTGGCCCGAGCAGGGCCTGGGCCAGGCCCGTTGGTCCCCGCACGGGCCTTGCAGCCACCTGTCCCTGCATCAGAAACGAGACAGATCTGGGGGGGGGGGGGGGGGAGGGGGTTTGTCTATTCTTAAATGTGGATCACAGAGGCAGTCACAACTTTAAGTGGCTTAAAGAATTGTCCATATTCAAACTGGCCACCTGATAGGTTCTGTCAGGTCAGGTCCCAGAGGAAGCTGTAAGCACCCCTTTGCAGGGACATCACTTCTGGGACTATGCTTGCTAACCCATGACACCGACCAACTCAAAAGAAGAGAAAGACTTAGCATGTGGACTAATTAACACGAGAAGCAAGAGAATCATTAACCAATAGAACATAGAACACTAATTAATAAGAAAACTAAGTAACTTCTAACAAATGAACATTAGTGCCTGTGAAAAACTACTCACTCGGTTTGAAATTTTAATTGTTTATTAGGGGTTGAATGATAATAATCATCCAACCAAGACAGAGGGATACAGCGCTGAGTGGATGATGACAGACAGGATGCAGCCAGAGACACACCCTTCAGCTAAGGGATACAGATTTTATACCCCGGGGTTTTGACCTAACTCCTCCCTGACTGCCTTCTTTCGATGTTTTCATTGGCTCGTTGTCTCCAGGGTCTTCTTATTGGCTTGTCATTTGTGCAATAGGGGTTCCCCGTTTATCCCTTTATGTAAAGTAGGTTAAACCCACACCCCCCTTTTAGAACAAGATTACATCATCTATTTCTAGAACTTTTACAATCGACCAATTACATTTAATGGTGATTCCAACAACGAACTCATCAATAATGAATGTATTTTCATAAAACTCTCATTAACCACTTAAAAAAGCCAACCTTACTAATTGCATTTATAACAGTGCCTTTGCTAAAATGTATAAATAGTGAAAAGTTTTGGTAGTTGTTGTGCTGGCTTTGTAGATTTGCCACCCAGCGCCCCTTTCTGCACAGAACTGTAAATAAATCAAATACCTCAGCTCTGTGTGGATTGGCCTCTTGCACAGCAGGTGAAAGAACCTGTTTGGGCATCACTCTCAGGGAGTTGTAGAGAGCAATAAGGTCCCACTTGAGCCTCCTTTTCCCCAGGCTAAACACTCCCAGCTCCCTCAGCTGCTCCTCATCAGGCTTCACCAGCTCCATTGCCCTTCTCTGGACTCATTCCAGCCCCTCAAGGCCCTCCTTTTAGTGAGGGGCCTAAAACTGAGTGCAGGATTTGAGGTGTGACCTCACCAGTGCTGTATGGAGGGGAAGGGTCACTGCCCTGGCCCAGGTGCCAGTTGGCCCCGGCAAACCATTTCTGACAGCCCAGGAACCTCCATCTGTGCATTTCCGTGGCCGCTTCTGGCAGTTCTGATGCCACAGTGACATGAATTCCCAGCCCTGTTTCTGGGCCAGCCCTGGGCTACAGTGGGGGCTCCCCAGCATGGCTGAGAAGACTCTGCTCTTGGGGGAGGATTTACACCTTAAAAATCTGCATGTGTTGAGGGAGATGCACTTCTAAGAGATAATAGATTTGAAAGCTTTGTGTATTATCTTTACAAAAAGCAAATTACTGAGGAGTGATGTGAGTATCTGTTGTCCTGAGCACGAATAACAAGGCATCAGTGCAAAATCTTAACTTTACACAAATCCCCGAACTATCAACTTCTCATGCAATTCTCAGGAACAAGTTTGTGTTGCATTAAAACAGTTGGTTTTGCTTTGCTGCTCTGTTTTGCTTGAGGTACAGGGTTTTTTGTGTGGTTTTTTAAAATTTAATTTCAAACTCATCAAATTTCTTCCGAAAAATCTAACAGGCTGTGAAAGGCAGCCCTGCCAAACCCCCCAAATCTGCTCAGACACTATGCCAAATATGTGACTTCATAAAAATTTATCTTTTCAACAATGTGTTTAGCAGTAATTTCTAGTAAAGGGAGAAGAACACATTTATCAACACCAATATTAAAATGTATCTGTATTCGCCTGCAGACACAGACCCAGCATTTCCCTGTTCCTATAAAATGATTCTAACATCACTTAGAATAGTCCCTGGCAGTTGCTTGCATTGGTGCTGGAACAAATTCAAGCGAAGAATCTAGTATAATAATCATCCCAGCAAGGCAAATCATATCCTAAATGCCACTGATACCACTGACTAGAACTGCATTGACTCTAACAAGAAATCTGGACACCCAGCTTTGCTAAGGACACCTTGTGATTGATGTCTAAATCAGCGTATGATGAATCCCACTTTACATTTCCATTGGGAAAAAAACTCTTTAATGGAGATTGAAGGGGAAGTTCAGAATTGCAGCATCTCTGAGGGCAAACGTGCTTTGTGCTCCAAAGAGACTGAAGTGCATGTGCAGTGGGATAAGCGTGTTTTTCTACAAGCAGTGTGTAGAGAGGCTGATGTAGTAACAACCCTGAGCTTCAGGACAGTGCACTGTGGCCAGTGAGCTCAGCCATCATGTAGGTGTTGATAATTTGAGTCCTACCCTACCCTTAGGTTTCCATGACTGAAGGTTGCACTCCCCCTGGCACTGCCTTTTGAAGTTTTTCTAGAGAACCAAGTTATTTAATTCAATATTACTATTTCACTTAGCTGTTACGTTCACATGAATATCCAGTTTTAATTTACAATATAATAGAATCATAGAATATGCTGAGTTGGAAGGGAGCCATCCGGATCATCGAGTCCAACTCCTGGCCCTGCACAGGACATCCCCAAGACTCACACCATGTGCCTGAGAGTGTTGTCCAAATGCTCCTTGAGGTCTGTCAGGTTTGGTGCTGTGACAACTTCCCTGAGGAGCCTGTTCCAGTGCTCAACCACCCTCTGGGTGAAGAACCTTTTCCTCATATCCAACCTAAGCCTCCCCTGACTCAGCTGCATGCAGTTTCCTCAAGTGCTGTCACTGGTCATGAGGGTGAAGAGATCTGTACCTGCCCCTCCGCTTCCCCTCCTGAGGAAGTTGTAAACTGTGATGAGGTCTCTCCTCAGTCTCCTCCAGGCTGAACAGACCAAGTGACCTCAGCTGCTCCTCGTACAGCATCTCCTCAAGGTTGTTCTTCATCTTTGTTGCCCTTCTCTGAATGCTCTTTAATGGTTAAATATCTTTTTTATATTGTGTCACTGTAGTGGTTTTGGTTCAAAATATTCATTACTTACTTATTTTCCTTCTGTGAGGTAAGAATTAGGAGAAAAGCAAAGCAGGCACAAACCTTAAACAGTTGCAGTACAATGAAAGAGTTTATTACTAATAGAATTAAAAGTAAAGAGACAATAACAAAACAAAATTAAAGCAAATCCCGCCCCCCCCCCCCCAGCACTTCTCTCCTTTTACCTAGCTCACACAAGGGATAACAGAACATGGGTTGTTAGTCAGTGTTCCAGTTCTTGAAAAGTCTCTCTCTTATGCTTAAGGGAAAAAAGGGTTTTTCCTTCAGTTGCACGTGGTTCCCAAACTGCCACTAACAGCAGATCCGCCCGGAAACAAACAATCTGCTGTGTGTAGAACATCTCTCCCATGAAAAATCTCACAGTTCCTTCACACTACAAAACATAGGCCATCACATGGGGTTATTCATCTTTTTAAGGATAAGTTCTTTTGGCCTGCACACAAAGGCTTCTCTTTGCCACAAGTCTCTAGCAGCCTCTTACTACTTCTATATAGCCTGGCATCGGCATTCTTCACAATCTTCACAGGCACACGAAGATACTCCATCCCCCCATGTTCTTCAAATGGATTAAAGAGACAAACAGTTTGTGGTATTACAGTTTCTTACCACGGCATGCAAGAAGGTTTTTTAAGCTGTGCGCCAGAATCGCGGCACCGCCCTCTTTTCTCCCGTTGCCATTTCCAGCTCCGTCCCACGTGACTCACTTCTCTTTCTCTCTGACTCTGAAGCCGCCATGCTGAAGAGTGTTCTTGTTCAGCCTTTACGGTGGGGAAAGCCTCGCTCCCTTTGTGCTGCTGGCTGCGTGGTGTCTTCTTCAGTTCAGCACGAAGTGTGCTGGCTGCAGACAGGAGGCTCTGCCGGCTCCCGTTGACTCCGCCGGCTCCGCATGGAGAGGAGAGGGACCCGCCGGTCCCCAGAAGCCGCGCTGGATGGGTTTAGCTGTGAGCAGTCCATGGCTGGGTTTAGCTGTGAGCAGTCCATGGCTGGGTTTAGCTGCCTGCGGCTCTGGGACAGTCCCCCTGCAGCGACCCAGGGTCCGTGCCGCGGCGTTGGGAAAGGGGGAAAGGGGCAGTGGCCCCGGTCTGGCCCGGCGGGGCCGGGAGGCTCGGAGCCCCCCCAGCAGGTGAGCTCCGACAAAAAGGGGAAGTCCCGCCTCTCTGTGCGGTTTAAATATGTAAATTGTGAGAAGCGTAATTGGTCTTAAAGACTGTCCATCAACTCAGGGTCAACCCAATACAGTCACCCAAAACTGTACCCATGACTTGAGGTGAGACCACCTCAGTGCAGAGCAGAGAGGGACAATCCCCTCTCTTGCCCAGCTGGCGATGCTGTCCTGATGCCCCCCAGGTCAGGGTTGGCCCTCCTGGCTGCCAGGACACTGCTGACTCATGTTCAACTTTCCACTGACCAGGACCCCCAGGTCCCTTTGCACAGCTCTGCTCCAGCCCCTCATACCCCAGGCTATACACACAGCCAGGGCTGTCCCATCCCAGGTGCTGAATCCAACACTTGCCCTTGTTAAACTAAATATGACCAAATAGTTTCAATTAAAGAAAACAAATAGTAGGAAGCAGTACTATGGGAATAGAGTGATTTTCAACTCCCGTCCATGGACTGCTGGAGATCTGTGGAATACTTCAAAGATGTTGCTGAATAGTATTTAAATAGAAAAACATACCTTCCGACAGTAAATGCACAGTGCTTTACCACTGGCAAATTCTTAAGCATCTGAAAAAGAAGGAAAACTCCTGAGATAATACAAATGTGATGTATTATTCCGGCCTATGAAGTTTTTGAACAGAAGGTCAATGTAATTAAAAAAAAAAAAAACAACAAAAAAAACCTACTTCCCCTCCCCCCCCAAAAAAGCCAACCCCACCAAAAAACCCCAACAAGTAGCTACAGCACAGAATATCACCATGTTCAAAGATACTGCTGTGGGCACCCAAAATAGCCCTATTCAAGGGACTGGCATAGGGCTCACTACTTAATGCACTGCCAGAATAATTGAGTCAATTTTGTTAATTAGGATTAACTTGAAAAATGAAAAACAAATATCAACTTTCTACTTTACGAAGCTCACCAAATCACTGGGGGCAAGAGGCCATAAAAAATTACACCACTGAAAATTCTGAATTCTTGAAAAGGAGGCCACAAAAAGGATGTCAGTGTGAAGAATTTTATAAACATTGCCCAAGCTACTCAGGAAAACCACAAAACAGAAGACTTTCATCACAAAATACTTCAGAACATTCAAGCAGTGCACAGTGTCCATTAATCATTTTTAAATTATACTCTAAATCAAAAGACAGCTGGAACCAACCAAAACCCTTTAATTCCCCAGTCCTGTTTAAGTTAAAACCTTGGTGATACTGAGATATGTCATATCCCCCAGAGCACCTCTGCACCATATCAGGGCTATGAGCAGAACCAGAGTTGCTAAATAGAAATTATCTGATTAGGGTTCAAAGATATAATCCCTTCCAAATAGTCAGACTGACTTTACCTTAAGGGCTAAACCAACTTGAGTTTCCTTTGTGTATGCTGCAGGCTAAGACCATGCACCAGAGACAGGCTAGCCTGCAATGACTTGTTACCACTTGGTAAATGGGTCATGTCTGAATTCTGTGTTTTTCTTCCCTGCCCTCTCAGCAATTCCAAGTATTTCTAAGCATAATGAATACTTTAATTTCATTATCACAAAGTGCAGAGCAATAGGGAAGAATCACTCAGTATACACATAGCAGTCTCTATTTGCACTGAGACACAACAACACCCCAAATACAAACTTGCACAAATAACTACAGTTATTTAATTAACTACATTAATTATGTTAAAAAAAAAAATTGTTTCCAGTAAAATAATCTCCAAAACTCAGTGGCAAAAGATTCTCCTAACACAAACTTAAAATTGCCTTGCAGTTTACGGAAGTTTCAAGTTCAGAAAATCTCAGTATTTTGAAAGAGGTGAGGTATTCAGGCTTAAGCTTTCATACACAGGGAAACACAGGCATGTGGCACATCTCTACATGAATACACTGGTGACCTTTTTCAGTGTGCCACCAAAGGGAACATACCTACGCTGCCTCAGCAGGGCTGTGCACTGCTTACAAATGAAGTAAGAATCTAACATATTTTCTGTGTAAAGTAAGGCTTGTATTTGGGAGGAATATAGTGAATTTAAGACCGTACTTAATCCTTAGGTTCAAGTAAAAAGCTAATTTTTCATAATTCTATGCTTGGCATGGCCTCTGTTCCTTTTGAAATCCCTTTCTTATGCACAGGACACCTTTTGATAGGAGACTCTCATTTACAGACCACTCTTATATCCCTCTGGGAGAGTGAAAATCCTAATGACAAGAGGTCCCTCTGTGTATCTGTGAAGGTATCTGTCTGTGGTGGGTTGACCCTGGCCAACAGCTAAACGACTACTCAGCTCTCATCCCCCAGGATGGGGGGAAAACAGAAGCATTGCAAGACGACCTGGGAATAACATTTCCAAACCCATGGAACAGACAAGATGTCTTCAGTACTCATTCTTTTCTTTCCTTGTTCCCCCCCTCCTCCCCCAAAAAAGGGGTCCAGAAGAAGATGAAACAGGGACCCTCATGTCTCACCAGCAGATGCAGTCTTGCCAGGTGCATGCCTGTGTAATGGTATAGAACCTGTAACTGCAGTTATGTTCAGCAGCACTGTCTGCCATGTGCACACAATTCCAAATTCCAACTCCAGCCTTGTGTATAAGCTTTGTGTAATTCAGGAGTCTCAGCTATTTGTGTCCTGCTGACCACAGCAATTTAAGACTCAAGGAAATGAAATATCCCTGGGTGTACCCACCCATGTTAAGGAAGGTTCTCCCTGATAAATGAGGCAGCACTCCGTTCCAAATTTGTTCAGATATCACTGATCACCACCTGCAACTCACTGGAGTCAGTACCTTTGCATACTTATTTCTACAGCATCTACAACATTCTGTTTCACTGATAAATAATCATCTTCTGAAGTGTTAGGTATTCATCCCATGTTTACTACTTTTCACAGCGGAGCTCAATGGGAAAATTTAAGATCAGGCTACATAAATGCATGGGCATTTTGTGCAGATGGATTTTTAATTGCTGTTATTTCTCATGAGGCTAGTTGTGATTTTAGAAGTTATTGATACCAACGCTGAGATCTGTTCCACTTTTTTTTTCTAATTTTCTTCAAGAGAATCAAAGTGAAATTGTTGGGGTTTTTTTTTTCTATTTGAAGTAGGAAATGGAAAATAGTAAGGTGCAGGAATGATAGAAAAATTGTAAAAGTGGGAGCTGCAACAGCATAGAAACCCCCAGGGACAAACATCAAATGCAATAAGAAACTATGGGACCAGACTATAAACTTGGGATATTCAATTTCTTTTCTGTAAGAATGGAGGTTTCAGAGGCCATGGAAGGTTTCAGCCATGCTGTTACACAGGAAACCTTTTAGCATTTACTGGACTAAAGATACAAGCATTGTATTAAAAAAAAAAAAAATAGGCAGTAGAATAATAAGGTATTTCTGCATGTGAAGGAAATATTAAAAAACATTAGCTCTTTTCTTGGGAAAGTTTGGGTTCTTTTTCACCACTCAACCTTTTTTCTCTGCTTTTTTCAATAAATGTTTTCCAATAAGTGTTTCTAGTTACCTTCTATTCTTATTAGCTTTTATGTTTCAGGTGTTTATAGCTATTTTTTATTATCAATGGATCATTTACTACATCACCTCAAACCCATTAGCATACAGCTAACAGGAACAAAAAAATGACAAAGGAATTAATGCTAAAGTTGCCTAATTGAAAATACATTTGATAAAACAAACTCAGACATTTTAAGCCCTAATTTTGGCCTGTAAATCAGAGACAAATACCTTGTTTAAGCAGAGGTAGACTCTTCCTAGAGTATCAAGTTAGAAAATTATGTAAGTGTAGGGAGTATGTATGATTTTACCACACTGTAAAAATTTGACTTCTCTCTTCCCAGTAAACTGATTTCTCCCTGAAACTGGTGAAAAGATACATAGTAGTGGTTTAACCCAAAATACTCATTACTGTTTACCTTCTGTGAGATAAGAATTAGGAGAAACACAAAGCAGGCACCAAATTTGAAAGAATATAAAGAAGTTTATTAACAGATCTAAAAGAAGGAGAAAAAATTATACCACACCTTCAGAACACTTCTCTTCCCCCCACCTTTCTCCCATCTCCCAGTGACAATGTAAAAAGACAACCCTTGAGATGTTCAGTCTGTTTACCACTTCCATAATAACCTTGTTCAGTCCATTTAGGAAGAGGAGTCTCTCTTGCTCGTGCTATGAACACATTATCACAACAAGACAGCTGCCCGGGTTGGTTCTCTGCTCGCATCATGTGGGAGTCCTTTCCCACGACTTGCAGCTTTTCCCACAACTGCTTTCAAGGGTCCACTCTTGAATTACTGGGGTACAAATTTAAGGTTGAGCCATTCAGAAACAAAAGTTCTCTTCACCCATCTCTGGGAGCATTTCATCTCTAAGAACAGAGGCCCTTCTCCTTCCCTGGGAGCAAAGGGTCTTCCTCATCTTCATCTCTAGGACTATCTCTGGGAGCATCTCTAGGAACTGAGGTTTTCTCCTTTCCCATTTGGAGCAAAAGTCCTCATCGCTTCCATCTCTCCCTGTTCAAATTTCTCATGAAATTACAGCTGCGTCAGCATCTGCCTATCTCAGCGCAGGTGCTTTTGCTCACAAGTACAAGTTGAACGCTCCACCCCCCATGCCTTCATGAAATTACAATGGGTACTCTGATGCATCATAGCTTTACAACAGAATTTCAGCTTTAAGCATCTCCTCTTTCTCTTCGCTCAGGTTTTCAGCTCTTCACAGCACTAAAAGGGTTAATCTCACCCAGGCCTTGCAGCTGGAATTTCGCTTATCGCTGTTGCTCACATGATCTCTGCCAGACAGCAGGGCAGCTTCAGCTGAATCTTGGCTGCACTGGAGGGGGGAGAGAGCTGAGCCCACAGCAGGGCTGGGGGGGGGGGGGGGGGGGGGGAGGGTTCCGTGGCTGGAACAGAGTCCATCGGCTCCAGGATGGCCGTGGCCCGGCCCGGCCTGGCCCAAGCAGGGCCTGGGCTGGGCCCACTGGCCCCCACACGGGGCCCACAGCCACCTGTCCCAGCGCCAGAAACAAGACAGAGCTGTGGGGGGGTTTGTCTATTCTTAAGTGTGGATCACAGAGGCGGTCACAACTTTAAGTGGCTTAAAGAATTGTCCATATTCAAACTGGACAGCTGATAGGTTCTGTCAAGTCACAGAGGAAGCTGTAAGCACTCCCCTGCAAGGACATCACCTCCAGGACCATGCTTGCTAACCCATGACAAGTATCTCAGGCAACTGAATTGAGTTCTCTGACATATATTAGAATTTTGGCCATAAGTTAATTTCTTGTTGGAGGTAGGTTTCCCACATAATTTTTCTTTTGATGTCAATTTGTTTAGCCTTCTCTTCATAATCAATTAATCATTCAGTCAATTATTTAATTTAACTTTCTGATTCTTGATGACACACAAGCCATCTCATGATGAATATAAGAACGTTCTCTAAGGAGAAGAAGAACTGAGGAAATGGAAATAAGCATACCAAAAATCCAAAATGCTTTATGCCTTCCGAGCTTCCTGTCATCTCCAAGGTAAGACCATGTAGGTGCTTAAGAGAACTAAAATGGACTTATATTTAATTTCTATCAGAAACAGGAAAAGGGGAAGAGGGACGTTTTGCTCAAAATGAAGCAACAGGCACAATAGGAGATGAGGTGTAAAGAATCACTCTGTTCTTCCCCTCTACCTACCTTGCACATCACGTATAAGATAGTCAGGCTTTGGCAAAGGTACCTTCCTCTCTCCTGTGTTCTTCACAATTCACATACTGAAGTTACAATTCCCGTCCTGGGTATTCCATTAAGACAGACTATTTTTCTACATTATGGCACTTTCACATCCTCCAAGGGCTTCTACAGGCCCTGTGAGTACAGAGGGAGCTGTACTGCAGCATGTCACACCTGGTGCAGAATGGCTAACTGGTGCAGATCTTGAGGAATAGTGCAGGGAGGGAAGGCTGCTCCAAAACAATGTCCTTGTGTGTCCTTGCAGAAGCATGAAACCAGTTGTTTAACACGTACATCTTAGAGCTGCACCAACCAAAAATGCTGCATAAACTAAATGATGTGCATCAGAGATGTGTATCTATTGAGAAAATTTAGTTAAATTGGGTAAGATGTGATTCTATTCATCATTCATGAGAATTTAGCTCAAGGTCAAAAGAGAGAGCAAAGCTGGTTTAACATTTGAGAAACTTAAGAATCCCACTGATTATTTTCATTCCTATAATTTCTTTCAGCTCTAGTAAGAAAGGTGAAGTTGCCTGCAAAAACTTTGTTCTCCAGAGCATTCTCAAAATATGTGATACTATAAGCAGTCACTTAAAACCTGCATTGATATTCTATTTTATTTCTGACCATTGTGAAACTAAATATGCTGATCTCTACATTAAATGTGTGCTTCCTATGATACACAGTTTAAAAGGTAGTTAATGTGGGACACACAGTGATGGGTCATTATGGTATTTAAGCGAGAAATAATTTTCTAACTAAAGAGTATTGTAATGGTAGAGCCAGAAAATCAGAAAGCTTTGTCATTCACAAAATTCTCATCTGCTGAGATCATACCAACCCACAAAGGAAAAACAGAACTTGCCACAGCCATGGTTATTGTACGTCCAGATACTGCATTCCCATAAAAGATCAGAAAAATAGGCACTGTAAAAGAAGAATGTACATGATGAAGACTAAAATTCAAAAGCGCAATACCAGCCCCAAGGCAATGAAAGGAAGGGCCAGCAATGAATAATATACATTCTGACAAATATAATTTAGTAGTAAACGCTTCTGAATCTTCTTCTATGACCTATACATACCTCAGAAAAATTAATAAAAAAAACACCTAGGAAAATATTTTCAGATACACTCCAACAATGTTTTATAGCCTGTGTTTATTATAGGTTTTTTTTGAAATGTTGAAACTGAAAACCTTACCCTTTTCATTTTTTGTAAATCAGTTAATTTCTCATATTTAAGCACGGTGCTATTACTTACTGCAGATAACCACTGAGCATATTTGCCCAAAGCAACACATTCAGATTAAAAAGTCTGACAGAGGACAACTTTGGGAGAATCAGAAGCTATTTTCTCAACAAGCTACAAGCATTTGACAAGTGCCAGCTATTAAGGGAAATCCTTGTTACTAGGCCTACATCAAAGCTCCTTTGATAAAGAACAGATTTCACTTCAAGTAATCCATGTCACAGCAATTTTGTTATTTAATTCTACTACTGCACTACCTAGCACTCAAAACCAGAGCTGAACTCATTTATGCCAAGAAATAGCCTGCTCTGCAGAGAGCTAATTTTCTGCTAGAGCACATTTTGTGTGCAGTGTGCCTGGTGAAGCCTGGTTTCCTGTGATGCCTGGTTCACCACTGCACAGGCTTGGGAAGTTCAGCATGAAGCTCTCCTCCAACTTTGGATACAGAGAAAGAAGGTTTCCTTCTTCAGTGACATCTGTTTTCATAAATACTGTCTATTTACCCACAAGGTGTTAATATTCTTGGTAAAGACACAGGAACTGTTTTGCCAGATCAGAACTGTACCCAAAAACCTGTATCCTGTCCAGCAGCAAACAAGGGCTTGTATTTCAGAAAAAGAAGTTCCCCGTTTCAAATTCTGTTTCCTGTCTTTGGACAAAGCAAGTTACATTAACAAAGGTAATGTTTAAACAACCTCCACATTCCTCCTCAGGCTCACTTCCACAATGACACTGCTGGTAGGCAGGCTACTGAAGATGCAAGTGGTTTGTTAGTTCGTCAATAAAATCCTCACTTTAAAAGAAAAACCCAAAAAACACTCCCAAAAACCAAAACCAACCCCCCCCCCGCCAAACACTAGAACACTCAAAACCCCAAACTCAAAGGCTTTTGGTGGTGCAGCCAGATAATTGATGAAACTTCTTAACTAACAATACAGTAACTAGTAATTTCTAAAAGCCATTTTCCTCTGAACGTTATGACAAGCTTTGCTGTGCTACAGACAGTCTCTGTAAGGGTATGTGGAATGTGAAAGCTTTTGGTTCATTACGTTTTTTCATTATAGAAGACATTAGAAAAAAGAGGGGCAAATGATCTATTAAACACACACAGGTGCACAAAATTGCTGAATAAGCAGGTGGTAACAAAGACAAGAGTGAGGAGAAGAAGACTTGAGGACATTAAGGAGCTGCCCAGGCAGACACCCTGAGGAGGGCAAGCCTGAGCTTTGTCTCTGGTAAGAATGAGAAAATATGATTATCATGAGTACCACAAGATACTTGAGGGGGTGTATAGGACTGTGCAAAACTTCTTATGGGGTATCAGCAGGAGTCTGCAAAACTTTCTATGGGATGTTCATAGAACTGGCCAAAAACAGGGAAAGGAAGGATCAGGGAGGATCTAGGAAGACACATGGGAAAATGAGACGTAGGGAGGTGCACATGTGAGCTGGCAGCATTCAGTACATTTGTCTTACTGAACTCTTTGCCTGACCACAGCAACTAGTCCTACCTTTTTATGAAGCTTGTTCCTAGCTATTCTTTCTCACCTAAATATCCTGCCCCAGTGTATTTAATCCTATGGATGTGTAATCTGCTATCAGATTTAAACTGGACTAGCTAGTTAGCAGGAGGAGACACACATACATGCATAGGAGGATCAGTGTTCAGGCATGGCCATTAGATGGACCGAGGGGCCACGGTGATTTGTGAATGAGGGTGTTCTGGTGAGTCCAAGGAGTGAGGGTGTGTGAGTGATCACCAGGGCATTTCAGTCATGTTCAGCTGGAGAGGGGGAGCAGGACTTCACTCTCTACTTACATTATGTGCTGTGGCGAGGGTGGATGGTGAGGTGCCACGACCTTCTGGAAGTGCCTCCAACAAAGGGAGTCACTCGGCAGGCCACTTCTCACGCACTCACACACACACTGGATAGCTCATAATCCACAAAGAGACCGACGACAAGGAGCAGGGGAGGGGCTTCGTGTGGGGTTCCACAAGGTAGTTTACTGCCACACACACGAAGGGATCCAGGGACGAAGATAAAGGAACAACCCAGGGTCCAAGATTTAAATATGGGACCGGATAGGGGCGGAGAAAATACCAGGGGCCAATGGTCGGGGAATACAGGGGTGGAGCATAGGCGGGGTTAAGGTAGGGGAGCCAGTAAGGGAGTAGCGAGGGAGGAGCAAGGGAACAAAAGCCAATGGGAGAACCGGGAAGGGAGAACTTTCCACAGGGAAGACCTATAGGGTAAAAAGGGGGCAGGAAGGCCAACGGGCCAACCAGGAAAACAGAACCGGTGTATATCAACGTAATTGATATAGTTAACAGAAAGCCTCTTAGGAGAGACCATTTTCTTTCATCCTAACCTAGTAAAGCCCTAGGGCTCATCCTTCCAGGGCGCTGTTGTGTTTCCTTCATTGACAGGCTCACCGGCCTCCACAATTATGTGTCATTTCTGGTAGAGTTCTCTGTGCCATGGTAGTCTGAATGGCTGGCTCTGTTAGTGTCCTCTGTGTGTGCCACACTTGTCCAGGACACATGGGAGCATAAGAATCCTGCTGGGTCCAGAGAGGATGGATGGTGTGTGGATAGATTTCAGCAGCCAGACGCAGCAAACCCCACGCACCAGAGATGTCTGGATTCAACACCTCTCATAAGATCCCTAGGCTTTTTTTTTTTTTTTTTTTAAATCCACTTTACAGATGGCTCATGGGAATAGTAAAATAATTGAACTTGAAAGAAATAAGGTGAATTTTAGTATATGCAAAATATTGTCAAAGTATGAAAGAAAATGCTGAGAGAACTGTACTTCTCTGCACTGCTATAGTAGGCTTATAGACATTTTTAACATTTTAAATTTAAATTTAAAAATAAATTTTAAAGTAATTGCATAAAAGTGAAATGCAATTTACATAATTATACTGAAAGTAGTTTATCATCCAATTAATGTCATCTTCTGACCAATGGAGCATGAGGAATCTGTGCTGGTTTGCCTGCTAGCCTGCCTTCTGAACATACTCCACCATACCAGCTGCATTACAACTTGTCTGTAATGATGCTATTTACCAGGGGAACTGTATCTCATCCCAATGGTATTTAACACCCTACTCTGGATTATATCTTACTTTGCACTTATTTGAAAAACTAGTTCAAACTCTCATTTACTTGTTTTTCATTTTTATCTCTATTTTGTAATAGCAGCTGTTATCACTGGTGATTCCTCATTCTAGCTGTAAGATGTGGGAAGTGTTTTTAATATTGAATAACTGCCTGTCTTTGGGCAGTTACTTAGTTGTCATCACATACACACAAAGCAAAAACAAGCAAGCAAAAACCTACTGGAAGAAAAAATAATTTGTCTAGTAAGGTTTTACTTTGGAGTTTTTCTGAATGTTTTTGTTTAACATTTTCAATAATGAAACTGTGCAGTTAGGAGAACTGGGTCATCGTGGCATTATGGAAACATGTCAGCCACAGGACTGAAGTTTAATAAAGATCTTTAGATATAAGACTATGTCTAATAATGAATTCAACATTTCACTTAGCTCATAAGGCGGCATATATCCATGTATGTCCATGATACGAGCACGCACAACTGTCCCCTGAAGACAGTTGGAAAGAAGGATTTAATGGCAGAAAAATACTGTCAACAGCACAATTGGATCCCATGGAAAATATTCTCAATCACCTGTTCTTTGCACTCTTCATTCTAAGTGCTTTGAAATATCTTCCCATGTAAATATTTGAATTCTAGAATAGTAATCAAATCCTTTATTTTTCAGTTTCTCTTAACACCAACTAACTTGCTTGGAAGCACTTATTTTCCATATCTATTTTCTAGCAAAAAGGCCAATATGACAGCTGGGTATTTGCTTAAACAACCTTAGAGCAGCCTGACTGATTACAGCAAACTGGCAGGTGCTTGCCGTGGTTTTGCTTGTAGTACAGTTGTCTCAGGTAGAAAGATGTCTCCTGTGGAACCTGCATAGCAAGACAGATGTCTCCAATTATCATTTTGATGGTGTTAAGGTATCACATCCCCTTGCCTGCCTAAAACCAAGGGCATTAAGTTCAGTTTTTAATGCCAGATGTCTGGTGTGCTCATGTTTTGTGTTGGACAGGGAGGAGTTTGTGCAATGGCTTTTTCAATGACGGCTGTGTCCCCAGGCTGCAGTGTAATTAAATAGTCACAGAAAAAAGTTATTAAAATGTAGAATGGGCTTTTCAACTTCGGTTTTGTGGACATTGAACTTAGATTGATGTAGCCAATACAGGCAAACAATATAAATGGGCACTGACTAAACGTTCTTAAGTATTCCTAAACCTTCCACGTAAACAGCATCAGGGTGAGAGGATGTAGTGTTAGCCTGTACCAGGAGAGGTTTACATTGGACATTAGGTGGAATTTCTCAACAGAAGGGGTGATTAGACATTGGAATGGACTGCCCAGGGAGGAGGTGGAATCACCGCCTCCGGAGATGCTTAAGGAAAGACTGAATATGGCACTCAGTGCCGTGGTCTGGTTGACAAGTTGGTGTTGGGTCCTAAGCTGGACTCGATAACCTCTGAGGGCTTTTCCAACCGAATTGATTATGTGATTCTGTGTGCTGATGTGTGATTAAACTACTGTCTCTGCGACAGCAACTGTGATTTTATCAATACATTGAACTAGTAAAAACAGAAAACTCTGCATTTCTGATCTCAGCAAACGGCAGGAACCAGCACAGCACCGCAAAACAAGGGGCAGTGAAACAGCCCTGAGGCTGCCCGTGTGCCGGGATGGACGGGCAGGTGGGACCCTCCGGGGGCGGGGCAGCTCCCCGGCCACGCACCGCGACCCCGGCCGGTCCCGGCTCTGCGGGGGAGGCCCCGGCGCTGCCCGGCCGGTTCCGGCTCTCCGGGAGAAGCCCCGCGGCCCCGGCGCTGCCCGGCCGGTTCCGGCTCTCCGGGAGAAGCCCCGCGGCCCCGGCGCTGCCCGGCCGGTTCCGGCTCTCCGAGAGAAGCCCCGCGGCCCCGGCGCTGCCCGGCCGGTTCCGGCTCTCCGGGAGAAGCCCCGCGGCCCCGGCGCTGCCCGGCCGGTTCCGGCTCTCCGAGAGAAGCCCCGCGGCCCCGGCGCTGCCCGGCCAGTTCCGGCTCTCAGGGAGAAGCCCCGCGGCCCCGGCGCTGCCCGGCCGGTTCCGGCTCTGGCTCTCCGGGAGAAGCCCCGCGGCCCCGGCGCTGCCCGGCCGGTTCCGGCTCTCCGGGAGAGGCCCCGCCCGGGCCTGGTGCAGCTTCCGGGGCAGCCGCGGCCGTTTCGGGCGGCGGCGCGGGCGCCATGGGGGTGACGAGACAGAAACATGCCAAGAAGATAATGGGCTTCTACAAGCACAACTTCCAGTTCCGCGAGCCCTTCCAGGTGCTGCTGGACGGCACCTTCTGCCAGGCCGCGCTCCGCAACAAGATCCAGATCCGGGAGCAGCTGCCCGGGTACCTGGACGGCGCCGCGCAGCTCTGCACCACGCGGTACGGCGGGGAGCGCGCTCCGGCCTCCCGGGGCCCTGGGGAGGAGGTGGCGCTGGGGGCTGAGGGTGACTTGCAAGAGGTTGGGAGCATTCCTCAGACCCAGCTGCCTTTCCGAAGGTGGCATGAGGGGCCAGCGGTAAGCCCGCTGTGTGAGGGAGGGCCGGGTGGGTCTCTTCCCACCCGCAGCGTCTGATTGGTGAAGTAACAGCAGGGGCAAGCTGAGATCTCCTGGGCCTGGAGAGTTCCTGCCTTGCTGGAGCTGCAGCCTACCAGTGCCAGGTTGTTTCCAAAGTAGCTGTTCACAAGAGAGGACAACGATGTGCTAGACAAAGACATGGAAGCATGTACATTACATACTGAAGTTGCATCCAAGTTGCCTTTGTTATTACTTAATTATGTTTATTGTATGTATTAAAATACAAAAACCCAGTTACGTTGTATATCTGCAATAACACAGAATAGCCAACTGCCCACTAGGGAGGGAATTAGTGAAAATACCAGGAAGATGTATACCCTCGGCTTGAAAAACACACTGAGCCTTCTTGCACAGCATATGGAACTGGCCTGCACTTCCAAACAGTATAAAGTATTGAGTCATGTCCTTAGCTGTGAAGTGTTTGGGAATTGTTTTGATCCAAACTGTATTCCTGTCATGTAGAAATGTCACTTCTTGCTTCTTCTTTCAGCAATATCTGTTGGTCATTTTGACCAGGTTCCACTTAGGCCAGCTGAATGGACTCATTTTCTCTGCTGTCAGAACACTGAGTTGCTGAGACAGCACCTCAATGTTATGAAAAGAACCTTGCTGGGGAAATGAGCTGACTCGCTGTCACCCCCAGGTGGGATCTCACTAGAGTGGAGTCATGGGGGAGAATCCCCTTCCTCACCTTGCTGCCTACACTGCTTGTGATGAAGCCCAGGACACAGCCTTGGACACAGCCCAGGCTTTCACACTGCCAGCTCATGTTGAGTGTCTTGTCCACCAACACCTTCCAGGTCACTCATCAGGGCTGCTCTCAATCCATTCTCTTCCCAGCCTGTATTT
This sequence comes from Coloeus monedula, assembly GCF_965178545.1. Taxonomy (NCBI): domain Eukaryota; kingdom Metazoa; phylum Chordata; class Aves; order Passeriformes; family Corvidae; genus Coloeus; species Coloeus monedula. Next base: position 145,196,207 of record NC_138781.1, read on the forward strand.
GTGCTTGGGTTGCCCTGACCCATATACAGGACCTTGCACTTAGCATTGTTGAACTTCATAAGGATTACACAAGCCCATCTCAAGCCTGCCCAGGCCCCTCTGGATGGCATCCTTTCCCTCCAGAGAGTCAACTGCACCACACAGCTCAGTGTCGATGGCAAACTTGCTGAGGGTGCACTGAGTCCCGCTGTCCACGTCACTGACAAAGATGTTAAACAGGTCCCAATACCAACCCTTGGGGAATGACACTTGTCACTGGTCTCCACTTGGACATTGAGCTGTTTACTGGAACTCTTCAAGTGCAACCCTCCAGTGAGTCCCATATCCACCAAGTAATCCATCTGTCAAATCCATGCCTCCAGGTTAAAGACAAGGATGTTGTGTGGAGCAGTGTGAAAAGCTTTGCGTAAGTCCAGTTGGGTGACATCTGTTGCCCTTCCTTATCCATCAGCACTGTAACTCTGTCATAGAAGGCCACCATATTTTTCATCATTTCCCCTTAGTGAAGCCATGTTGGCTGTCACCAGTCAGCTCCTTGTTTTCCACATGATTTATGTACTTTCCAGGAGGATCTGCTCCATAATCTTACCAGACACAGAGGTGAGACTGACTGGCCTATTGTTCCCCAGATCTTTTATTTCCATTTTTTAAATTAAATTAAATTTTAAAGTTTTATAATAAGTTAATTTTAAAATAAATTAAATTTAAAAAATAATTTTATTTGTTAAGTAGTGGTTCATATGCTAGGTGGTATCCAAACTTAAATTTAAGGACTCAGCATTGTCACTGATGTGAATCATTTTTAAATCATTTAATATATCTTAATGTTATTACTGGTTAATCTTGTTTACAGCCAAGGAAACCTTGCTGATGTCTTCAGATGGGCTATTGCTTTTTTCTGGTTGCCATTTACAAATCATAGAGCCTGAACAACTGGGTGTTGCTCATTCCTAAGTAACTCACATCAGCCTTTTGCTGTTGTAAAAAGTATGAGATTTTTTTGTTTAAAAATCATTGCCTCTTTTGGTTTTCAGATGTGTTATAAAAGAACTTGAATCACTGGGGAAAGCACTGTATGGAGCAAAATTAATTGCCCAGAGATTTGAAGTTCGAAGCTGTTCTCACCATAAGAATCCTGTGAGTGGTTCAACCTGTTTACTTTCCATGATTGAAGATGGCAACCCTCATCACTTCTTTATTGCTACACAGGTAAAAGCTCATGGGAAATGTAAGTCTATTTCTTTTGAAGTGATGCTTTGATACCTAAGGATGAAGAAGCCTACAATAACCTCGATTATGAGGTTTTTAAATAGTTTGTGGGAATTAATCATCTAAAGCCTTACTTGCTCTTTAATGTATTTCCTAATTATGAATCAGGTAATCTTTTCTCTTACTTGAACAACTAGATTTTTTTTACTTTGTAATGATATTGAGTAGTTGAGCTGAAAGTGTACAAAACATGACTACCTATTGACATGTAAAAAACAACTCGTGAATGCTAATTTGTATATTGCTTGTGTGTGCATCCCCTTCCCTGAACTGCTTTGCACAGTAGTCTGAAAAATGAAATTGTTAACATCCATATAACTTCAATTTTAAAAAATCTTGAAGTAAAGAATAAATAACTATACAAATAAGAAAGGCAGTTTTTTCTTGGGTTTGTTATTGGGACTGCATGTATAAATGATACACAATATATAAAAAATGGTTTGTAGTAGAATTCTTCATATTTATGTAAGACACAGGAGTTTGAAAATTATTACAGAAGAAATTATGTTACTTCTTGTGTTATGGTGATCTGCATACAAGTGAATTGGGACTTTTTCCTCAAAAAATGTATGTATGCATATACATGCAGGAAAAAAAAATGTTGATAAATTTTGCATCAGAAATACAGCTAGTCAGGAGAGAAGTTGAAATTTAGAGTGCTCTGAAAGGCACTGCCATGTATATCTGCTAGATTAAGTTTCTTATCTTTTTTATAATGTAATTTATCTTCATAGTTTTGTATTAAAAGTAGGTGCATTTGAATTGCAAATACCATTTAATCCAAAAATATTGACTAAAGTATTTAATTTTGCAGGACCAGGACTTATCAAACAAAGTGAAAAGGAAGCCTGGCATTCCTCTCCTCTTTATTATTCAGAACACTATGGTGCTAGACAAACCTTCTCCTAAATCTCTGGCATTTGTTCAGAAGTTGCAGACAAATCAGCTTGTTCCAGAGTACCAAAAACAAAGTATTGTGGAGCTTAAAGAAAAAGAAGGACTAGTAAAGCAAGAAGGTGAAAAGAGAAGAAAACGCAAAAGGGCAGGCGGCCCCAATCCTCTCAGCTGTCTGAAGAAGAAAAAGAAGAAAACACAGGAGGGTCAGGAGCCTTCTGCTGAAAAGAAGAAAAGAAGAAAAAGAAAACGAAACAGAGTTAAAGCAGAAGCCATGCAGTCAGTGCAGAAGAATGAAGGAGAATAAACCCATCTTTGTAAACACCACAGAGCTTGAACATTGTTAGAACTTTGGAAAAAAAAAGATTAATATGCAGTCATATGAAACTGAGTTGTTAATATTAAAATTTATTTTTATGAGATGGTTCTGCTTATTACTGTATCACAGCATTTGTAGGTTATTGTCCTAATAATTTATTGTTATTTAGTATTGGGTTTGTGAAAAAATATTTAGGAACCCTCATATTTTGTTATTCTCTCCAGTATCTTGGTTTGTGTCAAAATTCACATGAGATGTAGCAATTTTTTAGAAACGCTTCTTGGCTTACATGTGGATGTTGGTGGGATATTAGGTTTCTTTCTAAATCAAAGTTGTTAATAAAACTAGTTTTTACAACTGGCTTGTTAGAGATCATGAAACTTATCTAAAATAACACAATATCTTATTTATCTCTATTGTTTGAATACAAAAGTTAACTCTTGCAAAGAGACCGCAAGCCCTCTAAAGCCCTGCCCAGCCTAAATTTCTCTGTAAGTGCCATATGAACCAATATGTCTCTTGGTGTTGATCTTTATTTATTAAGAAAATCCTGGAGGGTGTGCAATGTGTTGATATTCCTGGCACTGTAAGGGCATCTTTAATCTTGCCTATTTTATCTGTAGTTTGTTCTTAATTTTTAATAGGAAAAATGCAACTTAAAAATGCCGAATCAAAGCACTGGTAATGCCATCACAGTATAGCAGAGCCATGCAGGAGTCCTGGAAAACAAGCAGCTGAGGATGATGGGACTCAGGCCCTGCTGCCTGTTCTGCTGTTTTGTAAGGTTATGAACAGAACAGAACTGGGTTGGGGGAGAGTTGTGGTTTAACCCCGTATGGCAGCTCAGCCCCACGCAGCCGTTCAGTCAACTGCCCCTGTGTTGGGATGGAGAGAATCAGAAGGGTGAAGCAAGAGAACTTCTGGCCTAAGATAAAGACAGTTCAATAGGGGAAGTAAAAAGCATGCAAAGCACACAAAACACAAGCAAAGCAAAACAAGGAATTCACAACTTCCCATGGACAGGTGGGTGTTCAGCCATCCCCAGGAAAGCAGAGCTCCATCAAGTGTAATGGTGACTTGGGAAGACAAATGCCACCACTCTGAACATCTTCCCACCATCTTTCCCAGCTTTATATGCTGAGTGTGATGCCATATGGTATGGAATATCCCTAGGGTCAGTTGGGATCAGCTGCCCTGGCTGTGTCCCCTTCCAACTCCTTGTTGTCTCCCCTGCCTACTTGCTGGTAGGGTGAGAAGCAGAAAATGCCTTGACCCTTTATAAGCACTGCTCAGCAATAACAAAAACATCCCGACACTTAAGCACAAATCCAAAAACATAGATAACTGTGAAGAAAACTAACTATTCCAGCCTAAAGCAGCACCAGGAGAGAGTTTCCAAAACTGTTTCAAGTACCTGATTTTCTATAGTAACTCTTGCTTCCTATGCTGTTGCAGTGGGGATACTGCAACACGCATCTATCAAACCAGGAGTCCCGTGGAAAGGAAATATATATGGACAGACTGATTCTTGCTAGATGTTTCAGAGATGTTTATTTCTCCAGCCGCATGGCCGGGGCTCTACCGAGGAACTGAGGCAATCACGGGACCGAGGGTCCTTCTGCCCACGCAGGGAACACAAACCAACCCATGGGAACGAGGCTGAGCAGGGGCAGGGAAACCCCGTGCCTGTGCCCTCAGGGCCCCTCTGCCAGGGCTGCACGGCAGGGGAGGGACCCCAACACCTCACCCGTTTTATTTTAATAAAAGGAGAATGAAAACAACTGGATAAACATAACAAGAACAGTTTCAAAACAAAACAAGCCACCCTCCTGAGTCCTTAAATGTCCAATCAGATTCTGTGGAACATCTTAGGGCTGACAGAAGGGAGACAGAACTCTCTGAGCATGCTTTGTGGGGAAACTGAGGCAGGAGAGGGTTTAACTTCTTCCCTCCCCCTTTTCATCCCCCACTCGGCATTGGAAAGGGATTTTTGGGGAAACAATTCGCAAAAGCATGGTTTTGTGAGGGAAACCATGGATAAAAAAACGGATTAGGAATACACTGGGGGTAATAGGACATAGGGTAAAAGGGAAAGGTGGGATTAGGAAAGGGAGACTGTAGGGGGGACTTACAATGGAGATATTGTCTAACATGACTACGATTTTTTGCATATATACTGCCTTTTACAGGAACACCATCAGGCCCAGTGACCTGCGATGCTTGTAACCCTTTTCTACCTCGCGTATAATTTTGAATTCCACGACTTCTCCATCTCCCAAGCTTGGGATGCATTTTTCAGGGTTATTCTTTTTAATAGCAGTTCTATGCACGAATATGTCTTGCTGGTTGTCACACCTTGTTATAAAACCATAATTTTGCTTAACATTATACCATTTTACTATTCCTAAGATCTTAGGTACTTTGATCTTTTCCTTTTTCCGAGTGGCTGCTGTTTTCTGTCTCGCTGTGTCTTTGCTCTCTCTTTCGGTCGCTCCCGTGTTGGAATTGTCGGAGCTGCTGGTGCCTGCGCGCTCTTCCCGGGGTCGCGTTCGGGGCTGCGCGGGCCGGGCCGGGCTGCGCCGCTCAGTTCTCCGTGCGTCGCCTCCTCTGGTCGCAGCTTCGCTGCCGCTGCCCGGCGCTGCACCCACGTCTCGGCCGGGCCCCCGAGCGACGACCCCCATGTGCCCTGCTCCAGCGCGCGTCTCGGCTGGGCGCGGCTCCGCTCCACCACCGCCGCCAGCCGCTGCCCGCACGCCGCCCCTCTCGGCCGGGCGTTCCCGGGGCTCGCTCCACCACGCGCTGTGCTGGGCCGGGCGGGCACCGCCGGGTCCCGCCGCTCCCGCCGCGTCTCGCTCCGCCACCGACACCGCGGCTCGCTTGGCTCCGCCCGCACGCGGGAACTGCCTCGCTGCTGCTCGCAGAGCGCTCGGTGCACGTGGCCTGGGCCGCACGGTCCCTGCGCCAGGCTTCCCTTCGCCAGGACACAGCTGACATTGCTCAACAGTCTCGGTAATTAAATAATATTCACGAAAATATTCTTCCATCGGCATATATTTTGACTCCAATATTAACTGTGTCCAAACGGTTTTCCAAAAGCCCTTGGTAATAATTAAATCCCAAGAAACATAGAAAAAGTTCTTAAACAACCATGCCAGGAAGTGTTTCAGTTCTTTTTGAGCTTGAATCAAGCTAAAATTTACAAATCGTTGTTCAAGAATCATTTTAAGTTTGAGATAAATGTCCATATGCGGCTCTGAGAGCCAAGAGTCTTCCCACGGTTCCTCCATAGTTTAGATATGGAACAGCAAAACAAAACCAAGAAGAGGAATCCAAAGTTTCCAGGGTTTACTCACACAAATCAGTCGCTTAGGGATCGGGGATCGTTCTGCTCACAAATCTCCACCATTATGTTGCAGTGGGGATACTGCAACATGCATATATCAAACCAGGAGTCCCGTGGAAAGGAAATATACATGGACAGATTCTTGATAGCTGTTTCAGAGATGTTTATTTCTCCAGCCGCATGGCCGGGGCTCTGCCCAGGAACTGTTCCAGTCACGGACCGAGGGTCCTTCTGCCCGCGCAGGGAACACGAACCAACCCATGGGAACGAGGCTGAGCAGGGGCAGGGAAACCCCGTGTCTGTGCCCTCAGGGCCCCTCTGCCAGGCTCCATGGCAGGGGAGGGACCCCAACACTATGCCTCCTTAAATGTTTTGTGGCATTAGAGTAGGAAGTGAGTGACTGAGATGACAATAGAGATATGTGACATAGCACATGCTGTGGCATCAGTGTACTCTCACACTGTTCCAGTCATTTCTTGCCAGATTTTTAACTTTTCTCGACACATTTCTTCTTAACTGAGATGTTCTTTAAAGGAAAGCTTTCTGTTTCTTGACCTACATGGGTTTAAGCTGTGTGTTCTAAACAATTCTTCAGCCTGTGTATCATGCATTTGCAAAGTAGTTCTTGTGCATTGTCTGAACAGCTTCTTGAACGTCTGGAGCACACACCTATAATGTATGATGCTTTCTGTTGGCTTTTCAAATTATACGGACAGTTGTTTCACAGAGTTTGAGAAACCAGCTCAAGTGATGGGAGTTGGCCAGTCTTAGCAGACTCTGTGGGGTCATGTCTTCAGAACGTTCCCTCTGGCCAGCACAGGGAGGTGCGTGGTGTGCTCTGTGCTTCCAGCATGGGACACTGCTGCTGTAGCCCCAGCACAGGCCTTCCTCGCAACACAGCTGCTAGGAGCAGACTGTGGCTGTATTGTTCCGTATGAGAGACCATATGCATCTTTGGTATGGACTGTGAGAGACAGAAGCAGGGAAGAAGGGTGCTGTAGTCCAGATGAAAGCTTTAATTGACACTTAAAACAGTCACGCTCATCGTGGTATTGTTCCTACATGGATTGCTGAAGTGCGTCCTGAGGAGAAATTCAGTAACTCCTAGAAATACCTTAATGCAGCATATTTGTTTGATGTACATCCCCTTTCTCAAGCTGTCATAGTCCCTATACACTCATTTATTTGGGCACAGTCCCATATTAATATAGTTTTGCTTCCCATTCCTCCATAAATATTGCTTATATTTTTTCCCACTCCCAAAACCCACCCACAGACATCACTGCTATAAGTAAAGCTTAGAGCAGACAGCAGAGTTGGTTCACCATCAAAATCTCATCCTGAGTCAAAAGTATATTAAAACCCAGTAACTTTACTAAAAATATTGTTTTTAAAAATAGAGCAGAAAATACTCTAATTATTTACAGTAGTCTCTTTCATTGTCATTAAAACACAAAGCTTAAAAACGCCTTTTTTAAAAAACTGTAAACAGACAAAAACATAATTTCTGTTAAAAAAAGAATAACAGTCCTCTGATGACTCCCACCTTAAGGAATTTAAAACAATATTTATCTATGTTTCCTTAGAATTTAAACACTAAGGGCTCACGGTGCTGCCATTGGGAAGAACTGGAATATGAAGGGGAGTGAGCTCTTAAGAGAAAAACTGGAAAATTTATCTGCCGCATACCTGTAACTCTCCTCCAGCGTGGTAAGTAATTTGTCTGTCAGCTGTGGGGGAGAGCTCCCACCCAGGCAACAATCAGAGGCAACCAGACCATGTGTTTTACCGCTCTGAAATTTGAAAGAGAAGCCCAGCCTAGTTTCCAAGTGAAGCAAGGCCTGCAGGCCGCAGCTGACTGGCTGTATTTATACCATTAAATCAGTAATCCCGGGAGCAGCCGGCAGCACCGAGCCCAGCTGGCAGGGCTGGCTCTGCCCGGGCTGGGCTCTCGCAGCTCACACCGCTGCAGCTCCCGGCGAGCGGGCCCTGCGGGTGCTCTGGGGCTGCGCTGCCTCTGCCTGCTGTGTTTGGTGAGGTTTAGCTGGCCCAGGCTATAAACCATGACAGGTCCCTCTAGTAATTCAGCAGTGTGAATCTCTAGGAGCATTCCTGGGCCTGTCAGAAACACCACTGTGGGAGTACCCATGGAGCTAACTTTGCTGCCATAGGTGTTCACTCCATGTACTGCCTGAAAAGCCACTGCCTTCTTCATCAATAAAAGGTCTGGAGTTGTGGCTACAACTCTCCTGTAGACAGGGTTCCCAATATAACTTCTCTTATGAAGTTCAGGATTGTTTTGCTCTAGGGTGCTGGAGGGACTGGTTTCAGTTTTGAAACTACAGAAGCCAGAGGTAAATTAAAAGGAGCTTGACCAAAAACTTCTTTGGGGCTATTGATTTCCTCTTTTCTCAGACAGCATAAACATTTACCCCAAATCCTAGGCAGTAGCTCACTAAATCTTTTTCTTAAAAGAAGGGAAATAACTGGTGTTGTACAATACAGTGTATGCTACATGTGCAGAGTAATAGAAGAAGAAAACAATAATACATCAGCCACAGTCTGCAGGGCATTAGTGCTGAATTTAGGACGGAATCTCATCTACCAGCAGCAGAAGATATTTACCTAGACTGCCTGCCAATTGAATTGGCTGGATTTATATGTTAGTGTGATCCAGTACTACACAATCAATCACTCCCTGAGCATCTGTTAATGACACTAAATAGATGAGTTAATTAGAAGCTTCTGGAACCTGGGATGTTTATGAATCATTAAAGTAAATATGAATATGGTATGACTTGAGGAATACATACATTCTGGTGGTGAAAGGAAAATAGGATGTCCAGATCAGTCCTGCTCATTTGTTTTCAGCTACACTGATACAGTGTGAATGACTTCACCATCAGCTTTATAGTGTTCCTGGAGTTTTTTGAACATGTTCTGTCAGATACAAGATGAAGAAGGTCGGAACAATACCATTATTTATACTCACTGCATCTTTCATATAGAAGTTTCACAAACAGCTACTGTATATTTCATACCTCTGCGTGGGCGTAATATCTCACACAGGGAGCAGCCAGAGATACGGGAATGAACAAATAAGAGCCCCAGCAGGTGTTATCATTTACAATTTAAGGGAGAAAAATTGCAGTGTTCCAAGAGAGAATGACAGAAAGCAGAAGTTTTCGTACCCAGAGAGTCAGGAGTGAGAGAGAGATGGCACCTTGTGATTTAGGAATGGCCTAACTAATGCTGGGAAAGGGGCTTGTGATGTATTTCTGGTAATTATTATGTCTGTGCACTCCAAGCCCCAGATTTGTCTCAGTCTGAGCATGGAGGCAGTCATTTTGTAAAAGTTGCTACAGCTTGTTATAGCAGAGACAGGCTGGGCTCCCTCGGGGGGACTTTGTTTTCTGATTTCTTCTCCTGCGGTTGAAGGGAGCGCATGCAGCTGTGCTTTGTGTATGGATACAGGAAAACAACGAAGCTGTTAACAAGGGTCCAATTAAAAACAACCCAGAGCTGAGAGCTGGGTGGAAGAAAAAAGACAATATATTAGTCACTGAGATTTAAAGAAACCAAGGAAAAGAGAAAAATATACATGAGGGTTTCAGGGTGTTAACTGGAGAAAAGAATTGGTCAGCAGTGAAAGATGAACCAGAAATGGCTCAGCAGAGTAGGGAACAGAATAATAAACTATAAACAAGTTTTATAAAAAAATCCTTCTAATTACCTTTAGAAAACCTCATTACCCTTTGTGGCTCAGTTTCTGCCTTTTCAAAACAGTGAGCTGGACTGACTAAACCACTCACAGATCCTGTGCTGATAGCCCAAGAAGTCCTGCAGAATGTCGGTCTCATGACACCAAACACTTGGTATCTTTATGCTTTTCCAATATCATACACTTTGCAGCACTGCAGGTTTGCAGCCAAATCATTCTGCTGTAGATCTTGCCTGACCTCACGTGTGGCTCACTGCCCAGAATGCAGATATTACATCCAGGAGCACCCCTACTCATGCCATTACTGATAGGGTTAATTGCTCCTGAGGGTACTCACAGCAATACTCTGGGATAGCCAGCCAGAAGTTCTGGCATGGTATGGATTCTTTTTAAAGTCTAATCTCCTTCCAAGAACTCAGTAGGGGACCTCAAAGTTTCTTGTCGCAGTCTTGACTTCTCGTTGATCCAGAATGATCATGTAGCCATGTTAATTCCTCTGGGGCCAAAGAAACTACTGATTTGACTCTTCAGGGCAGATACTCTTTTAGACCGTCTTGGAGAAACACTGAAGAAATTTTTCACTTTGTGAATTGGCACCCACTTCGATAGGCAGGTTTTCAGAAAAAATGCAGGGAACACTCTTCTAGAATTTCTGGCTCCCCCTTTCTACCCTGACCTCTCTTTCAGCTCCCAAGAATACAAGCAGGGCTGTTCCGGGATGGTCCAAAAATCTGTCTCAGCCAGCATCACGCCTCCAATAGTGGCTGAATGTTGTTCCTCAGGAGTAGAATGAAAATTGACAAAACATCTTTTTGGTGCTTCCCCAAATGACTTTCCAACTTTTTGACAATTTATTAGGGAGTTCCTGACCCAAGAAAAATATTTTGTTTTTAACAGCAGACAATGAATTTCTGTTTCACTGATTTGTTCAATCTCTCCTTGGAGCCATGTAAACTTTAAACCTCTAATTTTCTGTGGCAAGGAGTTGCACAACTTGAACACATCTTATGAAAAATAATGTGTCCGTTTTGAATCTACTGCCTACCAGCTGGCATTTATAATGGGTGAAAGTTTAAGCAGTCATTCTGATGCCTGAGATGGCCATCTAAAAACAGAGACTAGACAAGAATAAGGGAATAGAGGTAGGTATTTATTTGAAGGGCCTTCAAGATACACCCTGGGGAGTTAAAAGGCTACACCCAAGATGGACCCTGGGTGACGAGTTCTTCACACTTTCGTAAGTTTGGTCCATTTGCATATCAGGATCAATTCTCCAATTGCAACCCCAGTTAATGATGTAACTACCCAAGTTTGCCCTCCTCTTCAGAGGCCTTAGTTTACATATTTTGGGGCCTGGGACAATGTAGGTGTCCTTGGAGAGCAAACCTAGAGTGGCTTATTATGTCTAACTGGCATAATAGAACAGTAGCTAACAGGCCACAAGAAACTTCAGAGTTACTAGGCAGTACAGGATTTGAAAAATATAGAAGTTAAAACCTAAAGCATCAATTCCTTAGTCACTCTTCCCATGCCACTTGTGATTGAAGAGACATCCATGATATTTCCCCTCACTCATCTTTTTTCCAAGCTGAAGTGTCACAAACAGCAGCACCTAACAGGAAAGCAAATTTCTGCTTAGTCAGGCACACTTGAGAAAACCAGAGTCTCTGCTTTCTGATGGATGTTCTTCAAGGAAGAGTGTGGACAGGAAGAGTCTTGTGAGAAAAGGTGCAGGACAGGAACTCTGCATTCAGCTCTTTGTTTGCCACGGACTCCGTGGGTGCCTGAGCTGAATGCCATTGTCCTTGAACATGTCTGGGCTTCTTGCCCATGGAATGACAGTGTATGTGCTTCCCTGAGCTCCCAAGCCCTCCAGAGATTGGCATCACTAGCATTCACAACTCAGCTGGCTGCTGTGCTGATACTATTGTAAAAGGCCAGTCTTTGCCCAATACACAATAAATCTTAAATATAACTGAGCTGCACACTAGGCTTAGGATTGTATCCCTGTACCCTAAAATTAAGATGTAAATGATAACTTGAATAAGGTAGAATCATAGAACAGCCCAGGTTGGAAAAGACCTTGAAAGATCATTTGGTCCAACCATTCACAGGACAAGGAGCCTAAAGGAGATTATCTAGCACCCTGTTCAATGATGTCTGAAAAACCTCCAGTAATGGGGACTCTATCCCATCCCTGGGTGTGGTGATCTGTTTACCCACTGCTTTTCTGATCCCATATTGTTCCAACTCCCCCCCCCCCCCCCCCTCCGCTTTCCCCTTCTCCTAGCCCTGGCCACTCCCTCGGGTTCGTTCCCGTACCCCAACTCCGCCCATGCACCGCCCCTACAAAGTGACAAAACCCCCCTGTGCCCAGATCACGGGGTCTCTCTGCCTCTGGGGATCGCTGGGACAAGATTTAAGATCAAAGATCCTCTTAAACCCTTATGGAGAGACCCTTCTTGCCTCCTTCGCCGTCACTGTGTTGTAGAGCTGATAGCTGGCTGGAGCAAGAGTGTGGAGCCATCCGGAAAGGACTGCGGGAGGACAGAATGGCTGTCCTGCCCTGAGCAGCTCCACTGAGCTCTCAGGGAACGCTGCAGCTTGCTAAACTAAACCTAGCACTACAACACCAGGGGAGATTGTTCCACTGAATGATTGCTCTTTGTGTAAAAATTGTCTTTTTTATATTGATTTGAAGCCTCTGCTAGTGCCACTTGTTTCTGTTGCCCCTTGTATTCTCCATTAAACTCTTGATGAAGAGGGAGTGTCCTCTTGTAACCACCATTTAAACACTGGACTACAGTGATGAGCTCTCTCTGAGCCTTCTCCAGGGAAAAAAGACCTAACTCCTTCAGTCTTCCCTCACAGAACAGGTTCTGCAGCTCTCTGATAATCTTCATGGCCCCTCTTTGGACCCTCCTCAGTCTGTTTACATCTTTCTTGAATTGTGGGGGCCAGAACAAGACACACTACTCCAGGTGCAGCCTGACAACCACTGAGTGGGATGGTGAAGTCCCTACCACTGCAAGTTAAGCCCCTGCAGATGCAGCCCAGGATCCAGTTTACCTTTGTGGCTGCAGCCACACGCTGCTGACTCGTGGTCAGCTTGTTATCCACCTGGACCCCAGGTCCCTCTCAGTGATGCTGCTCCCCAAGCACAGATCCTGGCCTGTTCTGGGCTCTTTGGTTATGTTTGGTTGTGTCCCAGGTGCAGGACCTTGCATTTGTTAAACTTCATCCTGTTCTTTCTCACCTGCTCTCCCAGCCTGCCCATGTCTCTGTGAGATGTCTCTCCCTTCTGACGTGTCCCCCTCACCATCTACTTTGGTGTCATCAGTAAACTTGTTGAGGCTGCTTTCAGTCCCAGCATTCAGATCTTTTATGAAGATGTTCAGCATCATGGGGCCCAGTGTTGATTCCTGGGGGATCCACCCCTGGTATCCATGACTTTTCAAATATTATAGACAGTGGCCTTGCACTGAGAAACAGCTAATTTTCCTGCCCTGTTTAGCAATGGTCCTGTGTCTTACCTGTGATTCTGCTTATTGGTCATGTGTCTGAAGAGCCATTTCTTGTTGTTCTTGACATCTGTGGCTAATTTCAGGTCTAGCCAAGCCTTAGCTTTCTTGACTGCCTCTCTGCATGCCCTGCCATGGTTCTCTTAGTCCTCACAGGCTACATGGCTGCATGTCCATAGCTAGAATCTCCCCCCAAGTCCTGTGTTTGTATCTTTATCCCACTTGAAGGCCTTGCCTCTCAGTATCCATAATGACTTCTCAGAATATGAGTTGTCTCCTTATGTTAGAATGTTTTTTATTAATTAAATTGGATATTAAAAAAAAAAAAAAAAAGGAGTTCTGCATCATCACTAGAATGCCCACAGAACTGCAGTGTTTCTTTTTGTCTTGTGTAGAAAAGAAGTCAGATTTATTGTTGCCCTGAACACAAACACCACCACTCGTGTCAAGGTTGAGTGTGAGATAAATTTGCACAAAGATTGGTGCTATCAGAACCCAGGCAGGCCTGCCAAGTTTCTGAGAAGAAGATAGTAAAATTAAAATGGGGCTATGGCATTCAAACAAATCACTGCATTATGCCAAACAGTGGAATTTTCTTTCATCTATCTGGCCTTTTGTGATTTCTGGGGGACTTGCTTTCAAGTCTGTATTTACTTCTTAATGATAGTGAGAACTAGAACATTGTTATTACATATGCTTGACAATATCAAAATGGTAGGCAATTAGCTTCAGTTATGTAAAATATCTGAGGGGCATTTAATTTATTAGATTTTTACTTGGTCTGTGTGTGTAATGGACCCAGAAAAGATAAGAAATAAGGTTGTAAAATTAATCTGAAAAAAATCTTGTTTCCTCCCCCGACTCCTTCAACCATTGAGATTTTTTATTATTATTTTTTGGAGTTGTTGTTGCTGTTTTTGTTATTTATAACTTATTTAATTATGTGCTTTAGAATAATTTTTGGTGGGCACTTGCCAGTTTACTAATATTCATTGCCCACTACCTGATGGTGTCACAAACATACCATCTGTTCACTTGTGCCTTTCAGAACTCTCTGAAGTAGCTAGCTGACTCAAGCTGCAGGTGGTAGGATTGCTCAAAATACATAATTACCAAACTTCTAAGTAACAATACTTTCTAAGTAACAATACAATTCTTTTCTTTCATGTATACTTTTATAAAATCACATTTGATTAAGGCTTTCTCAACTACCCTCCAGTTATATACAAACTTACCTCCACCACAAATATATCTGATAGCATTATGCTGAAGAAAAAGGCTAATGCCCCACTTTCACATTTTTTTCTGAAGGATTTCTCAGCATGGCTTTTTTTCCATGATTGGGCCAAAACTGTATATCCCAGTCCCTGGACACATTTCTCTTGACATCGTGCTCACCAACTAGTGATAAGCACCACTTTTTTGGTATATTTGAGTGTGTCCCATCTTGGCTCTTCCATCTAACAGATTGTGGATGGGAGACTGGATCTCAAAGCCGGGAGCACTCGTGCAGGACCGTGCTTGTGGCTCGGCTGTTTTGTGGCTGCAGTGCCCTTCCCTTTGGTTACTAATGAATTAATCCCTGTTAGAACATTTTCAAAACAGAAATCTCAGCAGGTTACAATAATAATAATGTAATTCTATCAAAAGGGAAAATAAAGCAGTATTTTTGATAGTGGATATCTCTACAGGCTTTTACTTGAATTCTCTGAAACAGCCAGTGTTATTTCTGTGACCAAAGATTAATTTCTGTGCCATTATCAAATGTAACCCTTGAGGAATTAATTGCATTTGTATCTCATATTGAAGCCCTATTTATATGATCAAGCAATCTGGAACAGATAAGCCCCTTCTTGGGAAACCTCTGCTGCTCGACAATATTTGCCTTTGCCTCAGACAGGTTATGCCCCCTGGGACCCCAGGAGCTCACTAAAGCACCATTTGTAATGCAGCGTGACAAATACCGGAGCCACGGCGATAATCTCTGCAAACTCTGTACAAACAGTCCCTGTGCCTCAGCAAAAGTGATTAATGGGCTCTGCGGAATCAGCATACGGCCCTCTGCATTAATTACTTCGGAGGGACGCTAAGTGGAAAGCCGCAGGATGTGGGGGAGGCCGCGGGCCGGGCGGGCCCCGCTGTGCTGGGGAAGGGGAGCGGGGCAGCGCGGGCTCCCCGGGCCCAGGGGCGGCTCAGGGCAGTGTGGGGTCCCGGGGCGGCTCAGGGCAGTGTGGGGTCCCGGGGCAGCCGGGACGGCTTGGCCTGGGTGGGCTCGGGACGGGCACTGAGCCACAGCGCTGCTCCGCAGACGCCTCTTGTGCCCTGCTCACGCCGGGCGCTGTGGAGGAGAGAGAACCCCCGCCGAGCCCGGCCTTGGAGTGGGGTCAGGGAAAGCACCTGGGGGGCCGGAGGGGACGTGGTCCTTCAGGAGAGACCCCGGTTTGCAATATTCCCTCTCTCTCTGCCATAACTGCCGTGATTTAAAATGCACAGGCCCTTTGTAAATTACTGCAGCTCTGCTGCAGTGACTGAAACGGGGCCAGTTTATCTCCAGGGAAGATCTAAGCCTAAACGTTTTACAGAGAAAGAAAGAAGATGAGGAGAGAAGCATGTATTTATCTTTCCAGTGTGTTCTCTGGGCCTCATCCAAACCAAAAACTTCTACATCTTGTCTCAAGTCCTTCTAATCCCAGCTAGAGGATTCTGGTTAGAGACCCCCACGGAAAAGTCTTAATGAATTTACCATGCATTTTTTCAAATTCATTAAAAATATGTCAAATCCAGTAAAGCACACTAACCTGCCTGTATATTTTCCCCTTCTCCTACATAAGTCTATGACAGGAATACCATGGCCTACCCAGCCCTTTTGAGTTACTCAGCGGTGGCACAGCCCCGGCCGCTCTGCCAAGTGTGATGAGTTTGTGCCCAGCTGGCTGAACCCCCAGTCCTTAAGCTGCAACAGTGATTTCAGCTGGAGGAAATCATTTGGTTATTCTGACTGTTTGGTGTGATCCAGAGACCAGAGAGGGCTTCACTGCACTTGGACAGGAACGATATTGATAGTACTACATCAGGTGTGGAGCCACACTCTCTCGTGTAATAGCCTGTGCTGATGGACATCAGGAGGGGAACCTTTTGCTACCCTATGTTATACACAAGAAAACAAAAGCAGAAGTATCTTTTCCACTTTGCATGTGAAGGATGAGAATTACAGCATTTTAGTTTCCTTGTCTTGTGTTGATCATAATATCCTAATCCATTCTTAAAGAGTGTGTTCATCTGACATTCACCCTCCTAACTGAAGCAATACACCAAAATGAATAAACATAGGAAAAGATACCTACTGGGACACTTAGCACACTAGCGTGCTAAAGTAACAGAGGTTTGAAACATAGGTAAATGAATAGGAACAATTTTACATTTTCTCAAAGAACCCACCACTCATCAGGTGTAATTTGGCATTACACCCGATTTCTGATGGAACTCATCCGAGTGAGAGCTAGAAACTCAAAAGCTTACAAATCAGATGTAAAAATAGTACTTAAAATCCTGCAAAGCTGTCTGCCAGGATATTCAAGCATCTTAAAAAATGTGGCTCTCAAAAATTTACCAGTGAAGCCTGAATTAAATCTCCACAGGTAAAAGTTCACTGTTTTCCTTGCAATACTCTGTAATGACAAGAAAATGCATGAAATATTTGGAAGATGGCATGGCATCTAGTTTTACAGAGTATAGCCTCCTGAAATTGCTGGGATAAAAACAGGGCAGCAAGAAAGTCAGAGACACAGCAAGGAGGCCTAGGTGTCTCTTCTGAGAAATAAGACAGGTTGAGTTTTAAAGGGACTTTAAATAAAACAAGCAATAAAATAAAGTCATTATTTCAAATTGTTCTGAAGTTTTGCCACTTATTTGGCTAATCAGTGGGTACAGAGAGCAAGGACAGCAGGGAGGGTGATCTGTGTAGGGGCACTTAATCCAGAAGGTCCGGAGGGAGGATGTGCTGTGACATCCATATGAGTGGCTTTCTATGTGCCATAAACAATTAGATGGACATTCAGTACTGGAATAGCAAATTCAGAGTCATGGATATAATCAAAGTGTCTCTAATCACAGGTGACTTTTCCACTTCCAAAGTCACACAGCTGGAATCATTACTACAGGACATGTCTAGCTCTGTGCTGGAATAGCCTTTCCACAAGGCAAATGGGTCCTGAGAGCAGTACCTGGCAATTTGCTGATGGGAAGAAATTGGGCAGATAGCCTGAGGGCACCAGGTCCACTTAGTAACCTTTATTATGCAACTTATGGAAGAAGTCTTTTTTCATCTTTGGGAAGTTTGTAGCTGTTGTGGTATTTGGAGAGAGCAGTTAACCCGAAACCACTGGCAGCAGCTCAGCATGAAGAGGCCATGTTAAAGAGGGACCTTTCAGAACTCTTTAAATCGGATTTCCTCAAAGTGAAACAGGATGGGACTGCAATGTTTTCTTGGCATGGCCCTGAAACCAAAATGATTCCTCACTGACTAAATAGTTTCATTAGCTGGTTAGACTACAGCCTGAAGCCAGAGATGGAAAGGAAGCTCCCTTTTCCTTGAATTCTGCTCCTTTTTCTCACGAAAGCTGGAAACAGGACTAACACAAAGTAGTTCCTTTCACTGCCAACATCAAACTCCAGTTTGATTACTCAGTGCATCAATTTACTGATTCTGTGATTTGAACCCATTGGTTTATTGATTTAGTCTTAATAGGTACACTAATGCAATCACGAGATTGTTCTACTTTAATTAACTTTGTAAAATTGTAGCAGATTTACCCTTGCTGCCTTAAAAATGAACTCCCTTGCTTATTCTTTTCAATAAAACGCACTTCAGTAAAATCCACCACGCCTGTTTGTTCTGTCAGACGGCTCCAGGCAACTAGCAATATGACAAGAGGACACAGGCTGCATCAGAGGAGGTTTAGGTTGGACATTAGGAAGAAGTTCTTCACAGAAAGGGTGATGGGGCATTGGACTGGGCTGCCTAGGGAGGTGGTGGAGTCACCATCCCTGGAGGTGTTTAAGAAAAAACTGGATGTGGCACTCAGTGCCATGGTCTAGTTGACAGGATGATGTTTGGTCATAGGTTGAACTTGATGAGGTCTCAAAGATCTTTTCCAACCTAGTTGAATCTGTGATTCTGTGATTTTGTCAATCAGAAATGCACATTTAGAATAAAGTATTTCCAGGCCACTGGACTCTTCCTTCAGACTAGGATGAATCCATCTTATAATACACAGAAAGTGGGAAAGGCACAGAAGGCAGCATGGAAAACAAAGCTGAACAGAGGAAAATGACCTTTTTTTCCTCATACCATTTATTTTTCCAGTAACATACTATTCAATCTCATAATTATTTCTAACTTAATGACTGACAGGTAGAAAAGGTTCAGAAATATGACTTAGGCATGGACAAAATAACTCTTCTTACTGGTAGATGAATTTCCAGGTGTCAGACTATTCAGTAGGGTGACTTTAAATAATGGCCATAGGTCTTATTTGTACAGTAGCTCACAGTCTGCTTTGCCCTCTGTCAGGTTTGATAAGGAAACAGTCCATTTAGTGTATTGAGATTTCAGCTGCAAGCCTCTGCAGAGAGTAATCATACATTTTTAGGGCATTTTCCATCCTGGCTATCTGGTGCTATTCTTGAGCTTTGCAATTTGTTGCCCATGTTTTTTGCAGCGTGATCATACCGTTTTTCTTTCTCAGCCCTCTTTCTGTTCACTGTTGCTCATAGAAGTCTCCAAGACTGGTGCCCAGGTACAAAGTAAGGCTGCACAGTCCAGACCTGTGGACTTCGTGTCTTAGACAGGAAGCTCCTACACTTACTGTGTGCACTCTCAGAAAAACTCTAGTTTTCTCTTTCAGTTT
Source organism: Coloeus monedula (assembly GCF_965178545.1). Classification (NCBI taxonomy): domain Eukaryota; kingdom Metazoa; phylum Chordata; class Aves; order Passeriformes; family Corvidae; genus Coloeus; species Coloeus monedula. Next base: position 145,215,183 of record NC_138781.1, read on the forward strand.
CCCAGGGCCTACAGGTATACTATTTACATCTGGTATTCTTTTTTATCTGAACCAGAGGCAAAACAACTAACCACAGGGTGAATATGTAGATGAAAAGCCCTATGAGTTGGTTCTCCAGTGTGATTTTCTGAATCAAAAAATGCATAGGAAGAAGGGGGATAAAGGGTATATTATTGGCCTAGAAAAAGTAGGATGTCTCTAAATGAAAAGATGGGTAGAAAAGAACCAGAAATTAATGGAATGTTGATGCATCTCAATTTCAGACTGCAAAGCTACAAGCAAGAAAATTATCTGCCTCTCAATGACCTGTAAAAGAAACTGGGGTATTGACTACTCTGAGCTTGAAGCTGATCTAATGAAATCATACCAAGAGATGTGAACAAACAGCTGGAAGAGGAAAACAAATGGTGAAAAGACCCTGGGATAAATTGCTCACCAAAGTAACAGCAACTGCAGAAATATGTCAAATTTGTTCAAGTTTCAAGAAGAATAAACAACTGCTGACCATTCTGTGCAATGAAAAAGCCAAAAACAATCAAAGGTTATTAGCCAAGAAACATCCACAGCATCAACAAAGCAGATCCTCTCTTCTCAGCAGCTCTCACTGGGACTTTTGCCACTTCTGGGAGCTTGCAGCAGGGAGGAAGACCAGTGACTGGAGGTTTTGCTGATCTGCACGTTCATGCAGAAGGGAACCTCTACTGATGGCAAGGCTGCTCCAAGCAAGACCCTGCTGGTCCTGTTGTCGCAGCTGGGATGCACGGGGGAGCTTCTGAGACCTGCCCTGGGACTCTGCTGGTTCAGCAGATGATGGGGAGGTGCCATGGTTTAACCCCAGCTGGTAACTCAGCCCCACACAGACGCTCAATCACCACACCACCCCCCTCCCCCCCCCCCGGTGGGATGGTGGCAAGAATATGAAGTGTTAAGAGAGAAGTCTTGCGTGGATTGAGATAAAGAGAGTTTAATAGGTAAAGCAAAAGCCATGCACACAAGCAAAGCAAAACAAGGAGTTGATTCACCACTTCCCGTGGACAGGTGGGTGTTCAGACTTTCCCAGGAAAGCAGGGCTCCATCACACGTAGCAGTAACTTGACAAATGCCACCACTCTGAATGTTCCCTCCTTCCTTCTTTTCGCCCCAGCTTTATACACTGACGATGACAGCATATGTTATGGAATATCCCTTTGGTCAGTTGGGGTCAGCTGTCTCAGCTTTGTCCCCTCCCAACTTCCTGTGCACCCCCAGCCTCTTTGCTGAGTTTTGTCTTCCTGTCTTTGATGTGTTACTGTAATGTTGTCAATAATTTAGCTAATTTTTGATGCAAAATGCACCCCCACTAATGGAAATATTTCATTTATCATCATCATGCTTCTTTCAGTTTTCAAACTTATGCTGCTGAGAGAGCTCCAAGGTAATCCTGTGTATCTTGAGAGTGGGACAGAGAAAACAGAAAGGCCACAAGAAGGTGCTTGGTCACCCACTCGTCCCTCCACAAATCCATGCTTTTCCCGATAAAGTGCTTTACAAAGTAATACTGAAGACCAAAAAGATTAAGCTTTTGAAACTAAGGAAGCAGCTGAGTCACAGCTTGGTAAGCAGTGGGTGAACAGTAACTGGGAAAAAAGGCCTGTTTAAAATTAAATACAATACGAGATATTGTAGGAGACACTTGCATATTTTAAATGTTGTACAATGGACCACTGACACAGTATTCATGTATACACACAAGTAAATTAGATGATACTTCATTTCCTCTATCTCTCACAGAAGAGTAAGAGGCTGGATCAACTCACTCAGAAGAAACATGATTCCCAAGAGTACCCAGAGCTTCAGTTCAAAGCTCAGATCAATAAGGTATTTCTGTGCCCTAGAATAAAGAGTTGTAAATGTGTATTTGCCACCTGATTCTCTTTGTAATGTAACCAGGGGGTATGTCTCAACAAGTGATAATTGGAAAACACCACATGTGAGAAATCACCTTCCTTCAGAAAGGAGACAGCCAAAAATAGAACTGAGCAGATCACAGCGCAGGGCGCTCCAGGATCTTTCCACATGAATGAGAGGGAGTGAAAATGAAATGGCAGAATCAGAGCTGATGACAGCCTGTCTGCCTGCTAGATGTGACCTGAAAATGGATTTTATAACATTTTCAACTACTGTGAGGATTCAGGCTGCATATCTTTGTTACCTGCACACAAACATGTTCAAGGGAAAGGGGTGGCTCTTTTTCTGGCCATGCATTTTAGCAGGCATGAGATATCCCCAAACCCTTTGTCTTTATCTGTAGTATCTGCTATGCATCTTTCTGTGCCAAGCACTCCCCTTTCACACTGAGCAAATAATTTTAGGAGTAATGAAACTGCCATTTCCATCAGACATGAATGCTGTGCCAGCCCTGGCTTGCTGCTGGAAAGCAGGGTCCACTGTGCAGGCTGGAGCTTGGCTGGAAGAGGTGGGCACAATGGGTTTCAAGAAAGCAGTGGGGTTTTAAGAGCAGGAGACCAAACCCAGCGTCTATTTTGTTTGGTACCCAGCTTTCAACAAGCACCAGGGCTGGGTGCCTGCAGGTTTGGGTTGGACAAAATATCTCAGGTATCTGGGAGTCGTCTTCTGGGAATGTGTCTGGCCATCAGACTGGCCACTACACAGGCGCCTGTACATCAGAGTAACTTATTTCAGCATCAAAAGCATTTTTGGTTTGCTTCTGATAAAGTGTGTGGAGAATCATCAGAGATGTATCAGAGACCCCCACCATACCTAGCTTTCCTGCATATCTGGATGGAAGCATGGTCCAAGGAAGCTGCAGCTTTGTCTAAGGTTATTTTAAGGAAGGAAGAAACATCTCATCCAATCTCTTGCTCTTTGACAGCAGCCACATCCATTTCTCACAGGAGTTTTTCAATGTACCTATTCAGGAGGACAGCCTGACTAGAAGAAATCTGAAGTGCAGGATTAGAGGACAGGCTTCTGTTACAGCAGGTGCTCAACTCACCTGCCTTCACCACACAAATCACCTTGAGAGGAGAGTGACCATGGAGATTTCAACTGGACATGGAGACAACAGGCAGACAGGAGCTGCAATAGGACAACAAAACAGGAAAAGAAAATAACAAACCAGTGATCAGTGGTGAACCATGATATTCACCCAGAAGCTGATCCTCTGCCTAAGACTCTTCAGACAGCAAGTGGCTTCTGACTGCAGTAGGCAATTCGTTCTGTCCTTCTAAACCCCGAGAGCTACCACCACTTTTTTCTATCTTGTTCAACATGCAAAATATTAAGGGATGGTCTTCCTTCTCTATACTAGGGCTTTAATTATAATTTGGAATTTGTAGTGTTTGGTAGGTTTGTATTTCTGGGGAAAGAGATGCTTTTCTGTGCTCCTTTCTCCAGTAGCAGTCATGGTGTGGGTGGTGGGTCAGATGAGGAGGTCCCTGCTTGGACTCCCTCCTCCTCTGCTAGCTAAAGCAAAATGGCAGTGCATAAGTTAACCAAAATAGTTAACCAAATTGGCCAGTGACCTTATAACAATAACAGTGTTTGAATGTTACTTTTGTTCTCTCAGCATAAGGAATAAGGAGAGCGAGAATGAGTGGCCAACATTGGTCCAGCACAATCTTCTGGGGTAACCACAGTGCTTGGTTGCAGAGGGTTGTATCTTCCCATGAGGTGATGAAGATCATCTCTCCACAGCACCATTTCTGTTTGTTATGGTGCTAGAGTGAGTGACAATGAGCAGTGACATGACATCAGCTCCCATGGGACGTGATCCCCATGTTTCTGGCCAAGACCACAGAGTGACCCCCTGCCAACGTCTCAGCTCCTCGGTCCCAAACTCCAGGACCAAAGCACCAATTTCACTGAAATCCAAGGGCAAATTTCTTCCCCTTCAACAGCACTGGCATTTCAGTAACTTTTTGCTTCATGTGGCAAAATGCCACACTTTCACAGAGTGATTTTTTTGTCCCTGTAGCAAAGCTTCCACTAGTACTGGATAGGCTTTCACCTGCCTTTGGCCTAGAGCAGTGAGATCTCCATACCTGGACAAAGAAACATTTGTCCTTTGTAGTTTGAATTCAATAAAGAAAAAGAGAAAAGAAAAGCAAAAGCAAAAGAAATGGAAGAAGATGGGGCCACAGCTGAGGGGGCTAGGACACCTGAAATCAGAAAGTCCCAAGGAGACAGAGTATTAGAAAGACAGTAGGTCAAAGCTGCACATTAAATTTATCACCAGGCTGTTATTTTTATATAGTTGGGTCATCCATCACAGGGATGTTTTCTCTAAATGAGTGAAGCATGTGGCAAGCTGCCCTTACAGTTATGTGCACATACAGAAGTAAAACACCTTGTCCTAATTTTTGCCAGAAATCTCCAAGTATGCTAAGAACACAAGGAGATTTTTTTCTGACTCCACTTACTGTAGCTCTCTCTGTTTTATAATAACTCTGCATTGAAGGTGGGACATCAATTCAATTCATTGCATGTCATTTATCAAGTTTGCAAAGATACACAGAAGCCATCCCTTTAGGGATGGGAAGTTCTGATACTCAGAGAAATGAAAGTTAATATCTACTTTGCTGGTGTAATGGAAAATGTTATTACTTTCAGAAACATATTTCAAGTTCGGAGACAAGGGTTTTAGGCAGATCTTTTGGAGAAAATTGTGGTTTATTGAAAATGGATGTAAAAGTAGATTAAGCCTCTTCCCATACCTTAATGCAACATATTTTGGAGTGTTCCAAGAGGTCTGGCCAGCTTATGAAAAATCTGAGCTTATATGACTAATAGTCACATCCTACAAGTAAGCCCACTGTTTGCATTAAAGCAGCCTGAACACGGGGAAGTGTCTGTAAAACCAGGCAAAAGAAAATGAAACCAGACAATTTGAAAATCCATTCTTACTGAGAAAAATATGTATGACAAACACCCTGACAAAAATCTCAACTACTGTAAAATGTTGTAGCAGCAGTAACTTCAGCAGACAAACTGGAACTGGTCTTGGAGACATAAGCACAGTTTTGTCTTCTGCTCTTCTGGCAGTGCCTAGATAAGCAGGTAAGATTTGATACCATTGGCTGACAGTTAGATAATGTCTCAGAGAAAAATACCATCCTCTGATGTTAATGTTCTGCTTACTTGCCAAGGGACTTGCAAAGCAGGGAGGGCAGGACATCACCAGTGAACTTCAGCTGTGGTGAGTCTCCTCCTTAGGCAGGATTCTCATCACCAAGAGGGTCTGAGATACCCATCTCAGTGCCATGAATGGATGCAAAAGTAGGTCCAGCACTCTGAGTTGGGCTGTAGTTGGCACCACTGCTGAGGGGGTTGACTGTCCTGGATGCTGCTCTGGGATGGTGACAAAGTGCATCAGACCTGCATGAGCCTCCAGTAACAAACAGGTTGAGAAATGACAGCTTCCAAAAGGTAAATAGTGTCTTTCTGAGGAATATCAGGGAGTGATGCTTTTTTTAATCTAGTACCGTAAATAATAAAGTCCTTCACTATAGAAAAACTGTTACTCCTCTCCAATGTTCTTCTAAATAAATCTGTTCTGCCTCATGTTCACAATGCTCACCAATATGAACTCCTCTACATAATTGCCCCAGCTCCAGTGCACATCAATGCCACTGTCCTTGCCTCCATCTTCAGGTCAGTCAGCATCTTCCTAGACTTCACACATGGCCAGTATATGAATGGCTCCCTCCCAGAAGACTTCCTGACACAGCTGTATAGGAGCAAGATGTGTTCCTTCCTGCTGCTCCTAAGACCAAAAGCACCAGGTCCTTCCGTGCATCCCTATGTTCCAGACAACAGATAGCGTTTTGTACAGAGAACAGGCTGTGCAAAGAACACTCATGTAGGCTTTCAGCTTGATGGACAACCAGAAAAACTGGAATGTTACTTGAACACTGCTTCCATTGAATCTAAAAGAGAAAACTAGAGACAGTGTTTTTTGTAGGGAAAATGCAGGAAAGAATTCTTTTTTGCTACTGGAACTGGAATTGTCATGCTTCACTAAGCTAAGCATTGCTGGGAATAGAAGATCTGTGGCAGAAGTGACCTGAAATGGGAATTTATGGGCATGGAGAGAGAGAAATTGCCAGAAAAAATGGGAATCATTGATTCACAGTTATAGAATGGTTTATATTGGAAGGGACCTTAAAGATCATCTCATTCCAGCTCCCCTGCCATGGTCAGGGACACTTTCCACTCAACACCTTGTCCAGTTTGGCCTTGAATGCTTCCAGAGACAGGATCTCCACAACTTCTCTGGGCAACCTGTCTCACCACCTTCACAGTAAAGAATTTATTCCTTATGTATAATTCTGCCACCCTTAGAAGCACAGCTCCTTCAGTAAGAAATTGGTGTCTCCTGTCACTGGGAGTTGCCACCACATTCTGAGTCTATGGATGACCTTGGCCTCTAGGATTTCAAATAAAGACTCCAAAAAAGCTAGTTAACTTAAATCCAAATCAAGAAGCAATTGGACAATTACTTTCAAAGTTTTGTCACATGTCTAAATTACATGGGAGTTTAGATGTGGTCGAACTTGCAGGGTGAAGGGACCTGAGAAGACTCTTTTGCCTAGAAGTCCTTTCAGATATGAGGATAGAAGAGAAAGGGAATAGAAAGAGTCTCAAAATCTGTTTTGTATACAACTAAACCTCTCCATGGCAAAGAAAGCATATGGTATGAATGCAGAAACTCATTAGTGCAGACCTTTGGGAGACACTATGATTAAGCAAAACAGAGCCAGATGAACATTTGAGAGAAACAACAAATTGCCAGTGCTGGAGAAAAATAACTGAAAGGCAAGTGACTACAGTTGCAGACTCACGAAAAGGATATTCAGGGATGTGATTTCTGGGAAACACTTTTTCCAAAAAAGGTCTCTGGCTCTTTGAGACCAATCCAGACACGGAGGGAGTAGGTTAGCTCAGTCCTCAGTGGTGAAGCAAGGAGATATTTAGGTTGTTAGCAAGGAGCTGATGGTATTTTTCTGTGGGCTGTTTCCACTTCCTAGTACTTTAAATGTTTCAAGAATTTAAGAGCCTTCCCCGGGCTGCTCAGATTCTTGGTCCATCTTTTTACAGCGAGATCTTCTAAAATTAAAATATCCTTGCAGGAATGTAATGAAGACAACTATCCTTCCCTATCTAGAAGGGAATATGAAGTCTCAACAAAAGATAAATGCGTATAACCTCACACACATCCTTTAGTCACCAGGAAATTAACTGCTTTAAATCTTCTTTTCTTGGCCTTTTGCCCACCATTACATGGCTTTCATCAAGAACTTATACCTACCAGACTTTATTGAGCATCTAAACCCTAAACCTGAAAATGATCTAATTTAGCTGATCGAAGGAGAAAAATTACAGAGAAACTACAGTTTGTAAGGGACTATTTTAATTGCTAGCTGCTTCTACTACATTTAACTGAAATCTGTGAGCTGGTTATAGGAGGCTATGTTTCAAACATGTAAAGACTATATTATGGTGATGATTTATCAAATGATACATTCTGAAATCAAAAATGTAGTGCTTCTTCGCTACTTGTACCTTTTGGTTCAACTGGATTTCTCTATCCTGTGTTTTGAACATTATTTTGAACAACATTAATTAGGAGCTAAAGCTTTCAAATAATACAAGGTTTTTGTAGTAGGCTTGTTCAATGAACTTCAAACACTAATTTTTTGCTTTAAATGTCAGACCCAAGTTCACTGTAGCATTTTAAGTTATGTCATTGGATTTAAAACCTGGTGCCAACTTGATACTTCTCCCTTGGAGTAGGTGGAAAAGAATCATGGATGAGCATTCATTACTCATATCTGTGTAACATTCAGGTGAAACCAGCCTGATTTTTGCTTAGAAGTACCTTGTCCTGGTACTCTAGTCTAAGCCTTTCCCAAGTGATGAAGACCTGACTGTGCATCGTTGACTTTGGTGCAAGGACTCTGTCCTAACTGTGAGGCTCCTGGTGAGAGATGCTCTCTTCACCCTGCTCCTCACCTCTGCCACTGGGAGTTTGCGCTGTGATGGGGAACAGAGAAGTGGCTTTTCTCTGCAGCTGTGATGTGCTTGAGGTGATAGGATGGAGGAGTGCAATGTCAGGGCACACGGTCATCTTCACAGGGTTCTCTCACACAGGCTTCACTGTGGGTAGGCACAATTGGGCTTTCTAGTAGGACAGGCTGGGAAATTCCTCTGCTGGAGGGGAAGGAGGAGAGTGGAACTTCGTAGTCCAGGTGGCTTGCCAAGTGCCGTTCATGGAGGAGTGTTTACATGTGTGTCCTTGCACAGTGCATCTCTGAGGAAAATGTCAGCTTCTGTGGAGCTGGCAAACCCCAAGCCCATGGCTGCCAGGGAACTCTTGGCACTCACAGCTGACTACCAGACTTGGGGCTACTGCATAACAGTATCTATTTTCCCTTTGGGCAGAAGAACACTCAGGCCAGGGTTTTTACCTGTGTAGCCAGGAAGGGTGTTGCTACACCACTGCAATCCAGCAGCTGTGGTACCCTTCTCATACAGTGCTGCCTGCCTCAACCAGGCACAACCACTGATACCATGTCCCATTTTCTTCACAGATCACAAGTACTGCTTTGCCATTTACTCAGGCATTTTGCTGCTCAGCTCCTCTTACCATAAGGAAGGAAGTGTCAAGTTCAAAAAATTACTGTTTAGTTTTTAACTAAAACCACACACATTAATACCAAAATAGAACTACCACACGTAGGAGATAAGAGCATGTAACCATGAAAATCTAGAGTAATAGTAGTCTTGCCTTTCCTTCCAGTATGGTAAGCATGTTTTGGTTGGGTTTTCCACTGATGATGCCTTATTTTGCATGTGAGGTAAGGGTGCGCTTTGTTTTGCAGGATAGAATGAGCACACGTAACCTTGGTTCCAGGAATCTTATCACAGGATAAATTAGATTGGAAAAGACGTCTGAGATCATTGAGTCCAACCTATGACCAAACACCACCATGTGAACTAGACCATGGCACTAAGTGCCACATCTAATCTTTTCTTAAAAACCTCCAGGGACCATGACTGCATCACCTCCCTGGGCAGTCCATTCCAATTTATTTACCCTTTGTGTCCTTCAATGGAAAAAGTCTTGGCCCTCAAATTAAGCATAAAACTTTGTTACTGCTGAAAATCTGGGGCCTCAGGGATGATAGAAACAGAGAGGGCTTTTGAGGAAAGACAGCAGAGACATCATGCTCATGTTTGAACCCATGATTTATTGAGCAGGTGGGTAACTTTCCCATATCCTTGTCCCGGCAGCCCAACTGCGGGCCCTGTCTCTCATCCTGCTGAGTCCACCTCCACAGCTGGCAGACCTTATGTCTCCACCTTGTTTGCAATGAAAACTCAACAGTTCTCTCACTTTCGGTCCAGCCTTAGGGATTCAGAGTCCTATGGCTCCATTATACATATGCCCAGCACATGGCTGGATTTGGTACCTGCTGTATTTCCCTCAGGGCATCACACTGAGCCATAAGGGTCCTTTCCTAACAGAAATGGCAGTACTAAGTCACAAGAATAAAGTGCCATAAATGCAAAATCATTTAATGTAAGGCTATGTGTGCACCCCTCTTGCTGGACTAACACTGCTCTCTGGGGAAGGCTCATCCTCCTCCTCCCCAGCTCTGTCTGTTGAGAGTAACCTGCATCAGCCTCCAGGGAACAGCTCTGGGCAATCAGGTCAGGAGTACAAGTGAAACCTTCCTGCACAGCTGTATGCACTGGGGCCTGAGCTGTTTGTTTAGCTGTGCCTCACCAAAAGGAGCTCGTTGGTGATCAGCAAAACCTGCCCAACACCTGCAACACTCTGATGGTCACGTCACCCTGCCAAGGGAATAGCGCAAGAGAGATGGCAATGATGGTGGCTTTGCTGCTGACATGAGGATGATTTAAATATTCCTGATAGATTTCTCTTGCATGTGGTAGGTCTGCTCTTTTTGGGCTTGGTTTTAAACCATTTTTGTATCAGCTTTGAACAGAGCCTCCCTGTAATTCCACAGGCTCAGTGGTGAAGGCAAGAGATCCCAGAGATGCCAGCCCCAGCTCACACCCCGGGGAGCAGCCTGCCACAGTTAATGAACTGGAGAGGCTCCTCACAGCTGTGGAGATGAAACTCTGCACTGGAAGCACCGGTGTCTCCCGCACTTACTTCAGTCTTGAGACATGATAAAGGAAAGCCTGCAGCTTGTGTTGCTAAATGCCTGCCACCATAACAAATCTTTGTGTGCCTTTTCTAGCTCATTGCTGCCTCCCTCAGCATCAGCAGCACTCAGTACAAGTTTGCATTCATGTAATTACAAAATGCAAAATGGTACCATTAGTTTATTTTCAGGGTCTCTCATTAGTTACTTGACCAGAGAAACATTCCTAAGCATCAAATTTGGCTTTTAAATCCAAATGCTAAGCTACTGCTCCTTCTATTTTTTCTTATAACATTGACTGTGGTTTCTTATTCCTTAAACATCAGCATTTCTTTTGTTTTGGAGATTAGTCCCATAGTCAAGAAATATGAGAAGCAGCTTAATTTGTACAAAGACAAATTTAGCTGAACTTTTCTGCAAAAATGCTTAGCAGTGGAACGGTTTATGGTATTCTGATCCCTTCATTTCAGAGTTCACAATCCAGTGCAATGTGTGGTACATGCTGCCTGTGAATTTACTCCAATTCTGGCTTCCTCTCCAGTAACATGAGGACTGGATATATTAACTTTCACAAAATGAACAGAAAATTAGTGTGGACACATCCACTGGCAGAGGCTGGGCTTGGGCTCTGTCATAGAAATACCTGATTTGAGGGAGAACTTTCAACTTCTGTGTTGGAAAAACAGAATATTAATAAGTGGTGTGCAAGTTGATGATGAACAGGCCACCACACAGTTTTAGCCAGGGCTGGGACTCCTGAATTCAAACTGCGATTTTGTGAATAATTTTCTTAGACTGGTTTAACACATATGCAAAGTTGGCACAGCCATCCAAAAAAGCAATCATCACTCCTTCCCTCCTCTATTCTTCTGCCTAGTGCTTCTTGTGTTATGCTGGCACAAGTTTCTGTGTGGCTGCCCAGTGAGCAGGATGTAGGAATTGATCCAGCTGGGAAAAAAAACATGTTTCTTTTGGTGGGTTTTACCCTGAATCAGTTCCCACTATCCCCAAACCTAGAAAACTAAATTGTACAAATAATTGCCAGCATTACCTGGGCACTGGAAGGCGGGCAAAGTATTTTGAGAAAGTAGCAGAACGATTTAATTTAGAGAGGAGTCCTTGCATGGAGAACACTGCTGGCTGTAAACCCCCATCTACCCTAGAAGGATGCCAAGTGTCATGAGCAACTTGGTGTTCCTCATCACATGTATTCTTGATCAGTGTCAAACATTTATAAACATCCATGATTAAAGGTCAACCACACATCCTCAGTTATTTAGTGTTAGTTTCAGGCTATGTTATGATGTTTAATGTTTTTATTGAAAACAAAAACTGGGCAAACAAGAAGAGCAGCGGGGCTGGGTAAAAGAGAACATGTAGAGACCCAGCTCGTGACAACCAAACTACCTCTTGTATCCTTCCTGCCTGCTGGGGAATATCTAGGGCCAAATGGCATCGGAGGGTGTGTTCTCCTAGACAGTTTCTGGCACTTTATTCTACTTATAATACAACACTAACATTAGTGTTTGGCTAATACAAATATGTTCTTCTACCTGAGGTTTTTTGAATTGTTTTTTTATTATGCATAAAGATGTTTTAAGCTACAACAAATATAAAGCCAGCTCCTGTTATAAGAACTAGAGAAAATCTTCCCTTCTTCTACCTCCTGTTCTTGTCTCTCCCATGGCTTTACCAGATGTTCAGAGGTCAGCAAGAAATGCAGAGAACTGTCCTTTCTTCCTTGTGTATTGGGACAACCTATTTCGTGGTAGTTCAGCTTTTCTCTATGTTCATGTTGCAGAAATTCACAGTATATATTCCAGCCACTTCATGGAGGTGAAACAGAAGAAAGGTCTGAAAAAGCACAAAGATGAACACAACCACTTGAGGAAAGAAGTACAATCAATGGACACTTGAGAGGTTTAGCAACAGAAAAGTTTACCTTAACCCCACTCCCCCTCAACAATAATATTAAGTACTATGACACACACTTGGGTGTAGCAGTGGGATGACAACAGGGAGTGAAAAATAACCCTTTGAAATTTGACTTCCTTGATTTGCTGGTGCAGGATGTCAGCTGGAAAGACCAAAGCAGAAAAGGCAATTTCGTGCCTACAGAAGATGGGCACAGATCAACATCCTCAGCAACATATAGTTGATCCTCCAACAAAGGCCCTGAAGCAAAGTTAACCACAACAGCTGCCAGGTCATTGCTTAACAAGCTGTCTGGTATCAGGAAGAATTCTCTACTCACACCCTTCCCAGAAACAGAGCACTATTTAACCTCCAGCTGTAGATAACATCACCTGCCTGACTTCTTCCCTTCCACCCCAGTTGGAATAAAATGGAGCAGTGGGTCTTCAAGGTGGATCAGACACACAGGGCAAGAATTCATTCAACAACTCGATCTCATTGAAGAAATATTTCCTTAGATTCCTGAACTCTTCTCTTTTTCACACACCAAGGAGTAATTTGGAAAGCAGGGCATGCACAGTACCCCCACTGTGAAGAGTTAAGCTTTGCAGACAGAACAAAACTGCCACTAGCGGAATGATGGAGCACAGAGAAGCATTCACAGCAATTCCTTCCCCTCACTGCTGCACTACAGCCAAAGGCACTAGAGCCAGTCCAGCCTGACTGGGAAGCACTGAGGAACACATTTTACAGTAATGCTCTTGATCAAATCTAAATCCCTCACAAGACAGCTTCCTGAAAAGAGATGTTACTGGGCTGTGACAAAAACGGCTTCCTATCTAGTAAAAACTAAGTGAATGCTTATGGCTAATTTCTTTAAAACCATTTCATTTGTTTGAGAAGGAACTGTAATAAAATGCGGATGCTGTACTTCTTTACAAAGATGTTGGAGCACTTTAAAAAAACCCCAAAAAACAACAGCAATCATAGGGAAAACAATGAATGCTGTGCAAAGAGAGCCCTTCTCCAACTCATCATTTGTGTCCGTAACAGAGAAGGGAAATATACTTCTTGTACCTCGAGGAGCTATATAAGAACACCAGTGCTCCATCACCATTCCTTGGACCTCATTCAACAGAATTACCACAAAACCTGCTTTCCAAGAAACGTGAGCCTGTTGGTACTACTTGCAGGCCATGGTCAGAACTAGTAACGAATCCTGTACGTGATGAAGCAGAGTTGGCATTCAGTGCCCCAGATTAGAGTGTCATCAGGCATACATTTGAGCAAAATTAACTTGTCATGAGTGTTGATCACAGTGGTGTAACAAAGAACCAAACTGGTGATAAAAATGTACTAGATTATGCATAGAAGCCAGAAGAGCTTTCATTCCAGCCTGAGTGCCCAAGTTCCCATACTTCTCTCTCACAGAAGTTGAACTGAAGAAATGAAAGTCACTTCTCCAGTGCTGTACCTACACACACACACACACACACACACACACACACACACACACACACTTGGGCTGGCTCAGCACAGGCCAGCCTGCATCCCACAGGAATTAAAGCACACACAGGATGGGCCTGGCTGCTTCCACAGGTCACTTGAAAGCAGGACAGTCCCTTGTGTGTGGAGCCCAGACTAAGTTAGCTCACTCAGCCTATGTCAATCAGAATTCACTGCCCCTGTACACAAGCTCTGCAGGTAACCAGCTGACTCCATGTGCTGCAGCCACAGGCTTGGATCCAAGTGCCTGGATCTACCAGGACGAGCATGCAACTTCAGAGGCACTGACATACATGCAGAAGCAATTCCAGGAGCAAGGGAACAGCAGAGCTAACAGAATTCAAGCTGGGTATGTTCTGGCATTCAGAAGAGACAGGCATGTAGATGAATCACCTTTTATAGATAGTCTCCCATAATTTTCCACAGACATTTCTAGCACAGAATCCTTGAACAAAAGCACAGCCAGTGAGAACAACCCTTCCTTCCTAACAGCAAGAAATCTATTTACATACTCGAGTTTTAATATCTCAAAGAGCTAAATCTTTCCACACCCAATACTGAAATTACCAACCTCTAAGTGCTCAGTCCCTCCTACATAAATGGAAGTGTTCAAACAAGATACAGAGCTAATACGTAACAGCTTATAACACAACTTTTATTAGAAAAGTTATACATAACAGCATCAACTATTTTCAAGAATATTAACCTTGAAAAGCAACAAAAACAGACTAAAAATGTGTAACAAGAAACTAATGACCATCTCTATAATTAAACATTCAAGTTATCTACAATGTCTCTTTTTACAAAGGGGAAAATTACGGTTTTACAGGCACATCATGTTGAAAATAAAGCTGCAGTAACTTTGTACAATTAACTTTTTCAAGGATTATTAAAACATGGTCATCATGTAGTCTCATGTAGAGTTTTTTAAACATTCACATAATTTTACATTTGAGTATACACTGAAATTTCAGAGTCCCAAAATTATTTCACAAAAGTGCCAACATTAAAACCAGAACCTTCAGTGTGAATAATTTTGCCCTAAAAAAAGTTAAGACAGGTCTCCATAATCAACATATTCACATAATTTCTGGTGCTACCTGGTCTAACAGTAAAGCTTCATTCTTCAGAAATAAAAATCCAACCGGACTTCTTTTGCAAAACCGATAAAATGTTTCGAACACAGGAGTGTACATTATCAGAAAAAATTGACACTAAAACCATAAATATATCTGAAGAGTCATTAACGCACTACACAATTATGTGGAATTGTGCCCATCTATACTCTATATTCAAGGTTTGTTGCCCTTTTGGTACAGGTGGTATCTGAATTTAGCAATTTTTCTTATTCTTGTTGTTGGATGCCTGCTTAATAAAAAAATCAGATAATTTACAATCTAGAAGTCTGTTTTAAAAAGTCTGGAGTTTATATACAGCTCTAACAAACCTAAAGCATTATGATTTCTTAAATGTTTAAATGAAATGACTAGTTTTCATTTGTCACTTATTAACGTAATTAGCCATTATCAGTAGTGGACCATAACAAGGTGATAAGTGAAAAGGAATGTTTTGTCTGAAATGCTTCACGTGTTCTGTCCTTTCATGTATCAGGTAGAGGAAGTGCTCTCCACAGACACTCATTTCCCCTTAGCATCAAGGGCTACAAAAATCTGACTGCAAAAATGCAGTGACACAGCAAGCTGACCTATCAGGCACTACCTTTCATATTGGCAGCTTTAGGAGACCCACAGTATGCACAAAGATCTAGAGAAGGGGAAAAAAAATCTACTATTATGAGAAGCAGACCAAACATTTCAGATGAGTTTGGCAAAGTTTTTAATCAGACAATAGGTTGGCCATCCAGATTTACTTGTATAGATTAAAAATACCTCTATTAAATCAACTAGTCAAATTATTGTAAGACATTTTCATTGATACTCAACATCACATGCACCAATATTGCACACATCTGCTCCGAGCTGTTAAAACAATCTTTATCTGGGCGCTTGAGATGTCTGGTTTCTGCAGCTGGAACTCAAGTCACCCACCCCAGCAGTTTCACTAAAAATGTGAGTGGTAAAGTTAAAATACAAACCCCAAAACAACCCCAAGAGAAAACCAAGGACTTTATACAGACAATAAAATCTAAATTTTCTGCAATGGTCTTGTGGGCCCTACGGACAGGGCAATACACGCACACACTGGTGAGACGAGCACCAGCTCTGCTCTATGGAACCATTCAGATAATGTGAAACCTGGGACCAGGGGTGGCAATGATGTCACTGTAGGGCTCCTCCTGGGTCAGCTCTATAGCCTGCTGCTTTTTCAGTACCAGGAAACTGTAGAACTTTGCAGCTGCTTGTTTTCGATTTGTATTTCTGCACAGCTCAAGCAAGCTGATAGATTCTGCTCCAGTCTTAGCAAGAGCTCTCTGAAAAACACAACATTGATACCACAAATTAAACAGAGAACTACACAGAAACAACAATGTCTCTTGGCAAGATTCTGTTTGTTGTCAACCCCAGAACACTGAGGATTCAGAAGGATGGGAACATTACCACATGTACATGAAAATTTCTTTATGGATCTCAGTTAAATGAAACCTAGTAGGCTTCCTAGAGATGTGTGAAAAAAAAAACCCATTCTTGAATCTGCTGAACATATTCCAGAAACACTGGTGTACAGCACAAGATTTTATTTCTGCAGCTATAACTAACCAGTCTTTTTTGACTACAGGACAAATTTTTCTATTCTTTAATAGGAATAAAACAAAAAAAAAAAATCAAGTTGTATTTCTCAAAATAAAGGTAATCCCAAAAATAATAAAGTAAAATTTCAAGCGCTAACGTTCTTTAAATGATGTGTAATTTTCCCAAGGTGAAAGCCTGTTTATTTCTAAAACTCCTCTGTCTTAAACTAAGTACCCAAAGTCACTTACATTTTCTCAAAGTCTTGGCAAGAATATATTTAAAAAAAAAAAAAAAATCATGAAAATACATCTTTTTTCTGGCCAGAACAACAACTGAAGCCTTTGATTTAAAACAGAACTGTCCGCCCTGGAATGACCTTCAACTAGATGAAAAGATATTTGGCTGGCCAAACCAAATTACTTTATATTAATCAGATCTTAACTCCAAATCTCATTGCATATTTAATGTTTCAGCCATCCAAAATGATGCTCTTTTGGGTACACAGAAGAAAGAACTGAAAAAAACTAGTTATGGCCAAAGAGAATTCTAAAGTTCTTTTCAGAAACTGTAATGAAACAACACTACCAACTCAACATCGGTATACTTTAGAAATTATTTTTAAGCTACAGTTGTAGTGATTTGGTCTGGGAGAGAGTTAATTTTCTTCACAGCAGCTCATATGGTGCTGTTTTGCATCAAGTAGGCTGGAAGTGCACAAGGAGTTGGGAGGGGACACTGCCAGAACAGCTGACCCCAACTGGCCAAAAGGATAATCCCTGCCATATGCCATCATGCTCAGCATTTAAAGCTGGGGGAGAGAAGAGGGGGGTGTGTGACCATTTGGGATTGAGGCATTCAGTAACAGCCAAATCTCAGGAGTTGCCAAAATGCTTAATGGAACAAAGGAGCTACAAACTAGGATGAAAGGCAGATGCAGTCCAAGAATATGTGGAGGACACACACAGAGACTGATAAGCAAAGGAACGGTTTGCACTTCAGTTCAGGTGCACAGTGGGGTGTGCAGAAAAAAGCTCTTTAGCTCCAGCAAGCAAGAATCCATCCTATGGACAGATACATGTCTGTGCAGACTGAAGTCACATGCTAGAAATCAGCCGAAGTCACATTTCCACAGTTGTTAAGAGATTCAGCTTCTCATGGCATGCAAGTTTTCAAACTAGCACAGCCAGGAAGTAAATATCCTGTAAAATGGTGTTACATCCCTAGACCCTTATGGGGGTTTGTCTAAGGACACATAGCACAAAACCAGAGGTGCTAGGGTTTCATTAAAAACACAATCAAACTCAATTATTTTAAAGTTTAAATTTCTGGGAATCTTAGTTGCACACCAAGTGTAGACACAAAGGTTGAAAAATATTTAAGTGAAAAATTTTAATTCAAATGTTCTCTGAAAAAAAGTGACAATTATGAAAGTATGGACTTAATTTTAATATATTTATTTGATATAAATTTAATCAACTACACGCATTCTTCCCCCTCTAAGGTAACTGGTATTTTCGGCTGTAACACCAACTGCAAAGAAAGCTCCTTCTTGACCTTTTTAGGTCAAAAGCATCACTGGGCATACTCAAAAGCTACTTTAAAAGAAAGCAAATAATCATGTGTACCTGAAGTCCATGGAGCATTTGTTGAGTCCTCTTGTTCCATCTCCTTTCTTCTTGATCCTGATCACCCCCTGTGCCGTCTTCTTCCTGCAAACAGGCGTAAAATAAAAGACATCAATGAAGTTTGTTTTGATATCCATAGAATATTAAATACTGTAGCTAAGAGACAACTTAAGTTATCCCATTTCAGGACACGGTTGGTTTTCTTGCAAAAAGCTACTTTCATTAAGTAGCACAAGCTATTTAAAATATACCACACTATTAAGTTCAAAAGTTCTTGTCTAAGGCATCAGAAAAATATAGAGTGGTTTAATCCAGCCACGTGTGAGAACAGGAGAACACTAATTTAAAACAGAATGTATATGCAAATTATAAAATTAAATAATATAAATATAATAAAATGGTCATGAAATAATTTAAGAATTACATTTCCAAGGGCTACTAATAAGGACAGACAAAAGAACTATTTCTTATGCCTTTTATTGAATCCACAGTCAAACACTTCTGGGAAACACACAAACTGATTCTACACGGAGTTCTTACTTCTTCCTCCTCCTCCTCCTCTTTCTCCTTTTCCTTCTCCTTCTCTTTTTCTGGTAGAAGTTCTAGCTCTGGTATTAGCTGGCAGATGTTTTGGGGCTCCTCTGGAGGCATTTCTACAGGTGGTATTTCCAGCTGTTGTGATGGTGGATGCTTTAAAAGCACACAATACAGTTAAACAAACAGTATCATTTTGCCAGTGCTTTTACAATAGAATAATGGTGCTACAGACCAGTTTAATAAAATCCAAGTATGTAAATCTTAGCCATTTATTAGAATTTTTCATTTTTGAAAACCAAAAACCAATTTTGTTTTGCTGTTCATATGTGTATTTTCAATCCTTTAGATTCTACTCAAACCAGAAATTATGGTATCACTATAAACTAAAAATGCTTTCCAGTAACTTCACTTACTCCCCCATCCCAACTACTGATCTCATTCCATGGATCAGCACATGCAAATTTAAAATCCCACATAACCAGATGCAGTGCTACATGAACACACTTAAACTCACTGGAACAAGACATCTTCAAAATATCAAAATGCTGTTCTCATCAATACAAACATGAAGGAATTAAACACTGGTACCTGCAAAGTTTCTGAAAACGTATGAATGACTTTGGTGCTCAAGTATATTCTCAGAAAGTATTTATGTCAAGAGGAAAATCCAGAAAAGTAATTTAATAGGATTTATGTAGACAGTTTTAATAAAATTGATATATGGTACTCTCCCTCTTATAAACAGTTAAGTGCTTGCCAGTAAAGTTACCCTGACACCTGAAACTGTTTATACACATACCCTAAAATGGCTAAGCAACTTCTGATGTAGTCACACAGCAGGTATCACTACAGATTGTACATGTTGCCACAGGCCTGACCTGGCCTCTAAGATGGTCACAGAATTCCCAACACACCAAAACCCCTAATTACACTGACTTAGCACAGTTGATGCTGATTTCACCCCATGACATAGCCAAGAGGAGCAGCAGCTGCCACCCTGTTAAATAAGATAATGTAACATCTAACAGTCCCATTCTAGAGTGACAAGCTGTTAGCCAAGGAATGTGCAAAGTGAGGTTAAAAAATGCACAAATATGCGACACAGCATAAACCAGGACTGTTCTCACCAGGCAAGCATACAGAAAAATACACCTTTCATTTCGCCCATTTCCTTCTTTTCCCCTTCACACTGCATCACAGCTAGTGTCCAGGTCTACTCACAGCTCAACTAGGAAATCTCTCCAGACAATCAAAGTTTTTCTTTGAAGCCTTAAGCCTGGAACACTAGGACTGTCTTAAAAGACATTTCTGCAGCTAACACAATCTTTGCTTCACGGAAGCTGTTCATATCCACTTGCCAAGCTGTGTTGGTTTAACACAGTCTGTTTTTTAGTGGGGTTGGGAGATAAGCTCCTCGAAACTTCTATGTCCAGCACAGAGCCAATCACTGAAGGCTCTGATGATGGGCAGGTTACTAGCCCGATTAGACAACTTGGTAACGCCTCTGTGATGACATATTTAAGAACAGACAAACCATGGGAAGCTCTCTTTTCCTCTCCAGAGGGGTGGTGAGACAGCTGCCGGGGCCCATCCCGGCGGGGGCGGCTGGGACCACGCGGCCGGGGCCCTCCCGAGGCCGGGACTCTCCTGAGGCAAGGACCACACAGCCAGGGCTGGCAAGGACCACACAGCCAGGGCTGGCCGTGCAGTGCCGGCAGAGACCACATGGCCAGCAGCGAGAGACATGGTGAGCAATTCTCCAATGCAGAGCCCAGACGAGATCAACCTCTCAACTGCCACTTAAAGACACCAACTTTCTTCCAAGTCAGAGAAAAAGGAAAAGTGAGGACACGTGAGGAGAACCATCATAGCGACAACGAGGTCAGTGAAAAGAAGGAGAGGGAAAAAAGTGCTCCGAGTGCCGGAGCTGAGATTCTTCTGCAAGCTGTGGTGAGGACTGTAATACAACAAACTGTTTGCCTGTAATTCATTAGGTGCCTGGGGGGGGTGCAGATATCCACCCGCAGCCCGTCAGGAAGACTACTCATGCTGGAGAGCGTGGATACTGAAAAGCTGTAATCTAGTGAGGAATCCAAACAGAGATGACCCTTGCTTACAGAGATAGAGAGCCTTCGCTTCCAAACTAGAACACCTCATCCTTAAAAGACTAAACCCCATGAACTAAAATGGCCCATGCTTGGCAGTTGTGGGAAGACTGCTTGGCCCATGGGAGGGACTCATACTGCAGCAGGTTTGGGCAGGACTGCTGCTTGTGGAAGTTAAAACCACGCTAGAAAAGTCACAGAGAACTATCTCCCATGGGAAGGATCCCACAGGACAGAAAAAAGAAACTCTTTTCCCTAAGCATACTGAAGAAAGATTTTTAAGAAGTGAAATACTGACCAAAACCCCATGTTTTGTTTCCTTGCACGGTCGGTGGAAAGAGGGAGGGACTGGGAAAGAAACGTGTTCTGAAGATTTGCTTTGGTTCCCATTACCCTTTTTACTTTTAATTCTGTTAATAATAAATCATCTTTATACTGTTTAAGTTTTGAACCTGTTTTGCCTTAAAGTGTTCTTTTTTTCAATAATCCTTAACTCACGAAAATGAAGTTTTCAATTCACCCTCCTCTGCTCAGCTACAGCAGAGGAAAATAAGTAGATGGTGTTTTCATGGGTGCCTGGCACTTAGCCAGCTTCAAACTGCAACAAGCACAACTTAATAAGTGATATACTAGACTCCTTGAAGACTTTTACTGAAGGAAATAGTATAATTTCTTTATTCTACCAGCATTTTAAGTGTTTCAGTAAGTTTTTCACCTAACAAAGGCACCAGAATGACTACCCAGGGACAAATGTTCTGACACTGCTACAGTGAATCTCAAAGGACCATAGAAAGCTAGGGCCTCAAATCTGTCATTTCCTACTCAAAGACACTGCCCACTTCTCACTCCCCATAAAAAGAATAGTAAAAGCTTACTCACAGGTAACACTGGCTCTGGTTCTACTTGCTGTAGTTTGCGTTTAACACCTGTCTGAGCTGGTGGGGGTGGCATAACTGATTCATCCAGGTTGGTTCTGCTGCCTTCCATCATCGACTCCTGTAAACGGCTTGGTTCTTCCAGAATAGGTTCATCTATATTCCACAACAAACCTTCTTTTAGATACTTAAGAATGTAATTAGAAACTGTACCAAAATCCAATCTGCTATTATTTTAGAATTGAGCACTCTTCACAGCCTGCACTTTTAATCCACTGGTTCAAACAATTCCTAAGCTTCCCCTATTTCTAGGAAAAAAAAGTTATTTTATGTCATAGGTTGTACATCAAGCTAAACAACCCATTACAAAGCTCACTGCTTCATACATAATCTTTGATGACTTAATACAAAGCACAAATAAAAGAAAAAAATACACTCTGAGGGAATGCCCTTCTCTTTGACAAGACACAAACCAATGACATCTCGTTGCTGCTGTTGTTGTTGCTGCTCATCTCTAGGAACCTCTGGGTTTTCAAAGTCTTTAAGGAACTCATCAAGATTGTCAGCTTCTCCACCTTTCCTCCTCTTTCTCAGGTCTTCTGGTACCAGAGGTGTAAGACAGCGAGTAAAGAGCTACAGAGGAAAGGTTACATTATTCACTACTGCAGTTCTCAGTGTCCTTTAATTTCTTTTTGGATCAAGTAATTATGGGCTATCTTTCTTTCTCAGTTTTTAAGCTCCTCTCCAACAGTACTAACATCTAAAAAAATAATTTTTTCTGTAACTGATAACAGCAATGTTTGACATATTTACCTTAGTTCTTTTAATATGTTTTTTCTTACAATTATGAATACTGCCATCACTGTATCACTATTTATATGCTGATGTTTGCTATACATGAGGCACAATCCTGAATACAGTCCATTTAAAAGTGAACTCGCACAAAAACATTACCTTCAGTAGCCTGTTATTCCACAAAGGCTGTGCAGGCAGAGAGAAAAGCTTTTCAACTCCACCAGTTTCTTTCCACATCATCAATTTCTTAGTAGGAGGTGCCAAATCCAAAGTAGTAACAATATCAGAGTAGTCACTTAATTGGGCTCGAATAGTCTTGCTGTCCAATTCTTTCACGCTGTCCACAATCAGCTTTCTCTTCCTCTTTGCTTTGGTTTCCTTGACTGTTGATATTTTTAGCAAGCAATGAAGGTTAGCTTAAACAGGTACCATGCTGTAGAAGAATCCTTCAAGTTCTCTATAGGTCTCACTTGCCCACATATAAAGCTGCCTCAAGAATCTAAAGCAACTCTAGCTTTGGAAGAAGGATAAAACATCAAATACTATGAATGCTGTCCCGTAACTTACACATTCTTCTGTGAATTTGAATCTACTTAAGCCTCAATGTCCTCAGCTGCACATGCCTCTCTACCCCATGGCTAGCTTGTTAGGCTGTGCAAACATTGGCCACTGAGTTGAACAGAGGATGGAGTACCTCTTGTATGAGGAAAGGCTGAGAGATTTGGTTTTGTTCAGCCTGGACAAGGGCAGTTTTGGAGTGACCTAATTGTGGCCTTCCACTACCTGAAGGGAGCCTACAAGGAAGATGGAGGAGACTTTTTACAAAGACATGTAGTGAAAGGGTAGAGGGGAGGGCTGCAAACTGACAGAAAGCAGGTTCAGACTAGATACTAGGAAGAAATTCTTTACTGTGAATGTGGTGAGGCACTGGAACAGGTTGCCCAGAGAAGTTGTGGGTGCCCCATCCTTGTCAGTGTTCAAGGCCAGGTTGGATGGAGGTCTGAGATACCTGGTCTAGTGGAAGGTGTTCCTGTTTATGGCAGGACGGTGGAACCAGATCTTCACGATCCCTTCCAATCCCAGCCATTTTACGAGTCTAATCACAGATTCAAAATACCACACCCACTTTTTCCCTCTAAGCCCTACCTGAGCTTTAGTGGAGTTCATGTGGGTGGCTGTTTTAACAGTAAACTTCTGACCCTGCTCTAGGATGAGTTTACTGTGCTCAAAGCCTGGTACTCTGTGGCAGACCCTGAAGCTCTGGCAAATGCTGTCTTTGCTGATCCCAGCAGATGAGCTGGACCCCTGCTGCCAGCCTGCCACGAGAGGGCAGTGCCAGGGCTCTCCCACTGGCCAAGCAGGGAATCAGGGCCTGGAGCTCAGTCTAAAAAGCACACGACAAGCTACTTTTTTTCCAAACATGAATTTTTTTAATAAAGCAGGGGTCTGTATATAAGCCAAATATAGTATTAGTTAAATAAAGCAAGTTTCTTGCATTAAAGAAAAAGACAAGGGAAATCCCTACTTAGTAGAAATTAAAATACAAAGGTGCATCTCCCAAACTCAGCAATTCATTAAAGCTACAAATCACTAGAAGAGCACTCGTTCTCAGTGTAAACAGTCACTCCTGCCCTTCAAACACAGCACATAAAGAACTGTGCTGCACTACAGATACTGTATTAAAGACATGCTGAGTTCCATTCCAACTCTGTGCATTTTAACTAGCATGTTTATCTAAAGCTACAGTATCATGCTGTTACACGTACTGACTGCAGAAATGACAAACTAGTATTCTCCCAAGACCATCCATGCTACCTCTCTGGGAAGTACTGGAAAGCTAGTATTAGAATAAAAGGAATTCAGCACTTGATCCCTGTTTTCCCTCCCAAGTGAGAAGCAAAATCAGCAGCAGTGCCAGACATTCATTTCTACTCCACCAAGTTAAGGTGGTCTCTGAGAAACTGTGTAAAACATTCCCCAACAGTTCACTCACCCGTTATGTCAATAGGCTCCAGAGCAAAAGCTTCCTCTTCATTGGGAACAAGCGTTGTCTGGTCAGTCATGGTTGGTAAAGGTTCCACGGGATCTACCGAGTCCGGGCTGTCTGGGCCTCCCACTGCAATTACAACCAACACCTTGCACTAGGGTCAAAACATCAACGAGCTGTGCTACCCTTCCCATGCCCTCCTCCACACTTTCAGGTGGTTTACTGTATTTCACACTTTTGAGCTTAATATGCTTTTAAGGAAATTAGAATCCAAATTAAATGAGTTGAAAGTAATTCTAGATCTAGTCCTAGATCATACTCACTTGATACATTATCATCATCATCCATATCATCATGGGGAGGCTGCTCTGGCATCATTACTCCACTTTCTGAGAGTGCAGGTGGGTCATCAAAAATACCACCATCATTATTACTGAGTAGTTTGTCATCTGAAGCAACCATATGAAAGAATCAGTTTTGCATCCACAAATGGGTATAGACACATTTACAAAGAAGTACAGACAAGTTTATTACAACATAGACAAAGATAGTGCAAAAGTTAGAAACCAGTACTTTCAATGCTGACATAGAAGAAAGTAGCATTTCAAGGTGTTTTTCAGCTCTAATTCTGAGCTTACAGATAACCTTTATTACAATTTACTTGCCACATATTTTACATCTAAGATTTTTCGAACTTTGTTTGAAATATGCCAACACTTAATGTGCTGTGAGTCATCTATACTACTGTAGCACTCACAAACCGGAATTTCACTGGGCAAGACATAACTTTTGACAGGGATCTTGGCAACAAAGGAAACAACTTCCCCTCATCTACCCAAGAACTAATTCATTAAGGCAGGAGGTGGGATAGAGGAAGAACAAATTTCTCAAACTTACCCAATATTCCACCATCATTTCCTTCTCCAAAATTATCATCTTTGTATTGGTCTTCATATTCCAGGTGATTAGATTTCTCATTGAGGTGACTGGTGCTCTGTTCAGGTTCCAGTAGGAGATTGGAAGCACTAGTGCTCACTAGCATGTCATCCTCAAATGCACTGCCTTCTCTCATCATCTCACGATCATCCATCCCAAAGTCACCTGCAAGAATACAATTTCACTGCTAAAAGTGCTAAAGAACCAAGATGCAAGAGACCTACCTAACTGATCAACAAAGACCCATATAAGACCAAACTTTAATTCAATTTATCCTATTTGCAGAGTTAACGACAAGATGTAAGGAATTGTGCCCAGCAATACCATAGCAAAAAAATACTGTTCAAACAATTACAAAAATAACTATCTCCTCTTCAAAGCATTTTATTGTACTTATTTGCATTGATATTAGCAAGATCCTACTAAATTTTATCTCCACAGAAACCAAAGAATTCAATGGAATTTGAAAAAGTTGTGCCTTATGCCTTGAGGCTGAGCTTCAAGTACAGAAAACAAACCAATACCAAGTCAACACTATTCCTAGATTATTCTTTCAAAACAATTACTGAATTATGGATTACAATACTGTATATTGGGAACCAGACATTTAAATAAAACTGTCTTTAGGCTTTGATTCAGATGTTAGAACACTGTCCTTGAAAGATACCCAAAGCAGCAAACTTGTTGCCACTG
Source organism: Coloeus monedula (assembly GCF_965178545.1). Taxonomy (NCBI): domain Eukaryota; kingdom Metazoa; phylum Chordata; class Aves; order Passeriformes; family Corvidae; genus Coloeus; species Coloeus monedula. Next base: position 145,241,021 of record NC_138781.1, read on the forward strand.
ACTGATTCAGCTTTAGAAATCTCCCAGTGGTTTCTGACTGAGAGCCTGTTTATGATTAAAGCAACAGCTCACTTCATATTCACATCACATTTTGGAAATTGTAATTGTCACAGTACTTCACTGATTAACTCGACTGAATATTCTTCAGCTTTTCTTTCTGCCTATTCTAGGCAGCTAGAAGTTTGCTGAGCATTAGAGGACAAACCTTCTGGAAAAACGGTCACAAAATAACTAAAAATTAAATGTAGAAAACCACAGCATGTTTGATCTAATTTGCTTTGTGCATAATGGGCATTCCATAGTAATTGCAAAACCGTATCTTACAATAACTGAAATTAGATAGTAGCACATAATAACACATGAGATCTTTACCAAAGTCATTATCCTGGAGGATACTGATGTTGCCTACTTCCTCTCTCATTGTAATTTCTTCCACTCTGCTCTGGTTCAAACTGAACTGCTGAGCCACATCAATATCACTTAAACAAACAGAAGGCAATTATTAAAAATCCCATTAAAAAATTAAAAACAGATAAAGCCTGCTAAAATAAACATTACATTATTTAGTAAAAAGCAATTTTACATTCAAGTCAATTATTGAAAAAAGTAAGTGAACACTGAATAGAAACTACTACTTAAAACAGTGAGACCATTAATGGTTCAAACCTATCATCCAAATTGCGTTAGATTCTGGGAAATATATCAGTAATCTCTCTTACTCCTCGCTGTGTTTGGGTTACTAATTTCAAAGGCCAAACTAACAATCAAGAAAAGACTTCTTCCCCTTCAACTCAAAAGCTATTAATGTAGTTTATCAAACACTGTATTTTGCACCAGTACCAAGTTAACACTCTGTGGTGTATTAAGGTACATTTCTTATAAAGACACAGAAATTTTATGCAGTTTCAAATTAGTATATACTCTAATTTGAATATAAACTATATAGAACACTGAATAAGCTGTATTCTAAAAACTCCCTTATGGATCATTCAAATAACAAAAATATAATAATAAAAAACATCAGGTTTTTTAAGATTAAGAACTATTCAGGTTGTATACTTGTTATATGTACAAGTAATCTATAAGTATTAAGTTTAAAGAATTAAAAGTGCCATTTCAAAAGCTCAACAACATTTCCATAAAACTAATCTTGTCTAACCTAAGCATGTATGTGATGTAGGGTGCCTTGTACAGAAGAAAAAACAAAGTTATAACAGATAGCTGAGTTTTTCAAAAGCTCCTGTACGGACAGCTTTAACTTCAGTTAAAGTCAATGCTACTATGAACTTAAAATCAACACAAAGATGACTGCACACTTCCTTATTAGTGTATTAAAAGTGTATTAATACAAGTTACCTACAGACTTTTTTTTTTTACATTCAGCAATGAGTCAGCTGTTTAAAACCAGGTTCTCCTCAACTAAAACCAATTATCATTTTCATGGAAATGAAAAAAACCCCAAACTTACTCTAGATCAGGAAGTGGTTGGTCAAAATCATGAAACTCCTCAGGTAAGGTAATAGCATTGTAAGCAGCCTCTCTGTTTTCCTCAGGCAAATCAACAACTCCTGCAAATAAGAACACCCGGACATGAGTTCCCATTCCTTACAAGGACAGCATTTTTCCCCGAGCCATTAGCATTTTCTCCCTGCATAAGCTTACTGTGTTTAAATTTGTTGAACTGAACTGATGCTGAACTGATGCTGACACCTACAAAGAAACCTTAAATAATGCTAGTAAGTGAGATTCCAACTAAATTCAAAACATATATCCTCAAGCCTTTGCACTCTATATAAACCTGGAAGCCTCAAATCAATCAGTAGTGTTTGTGTGGCACTATGCAGAGCTGTGCAGCCAACAAAGGCATCATATATTTCACAACACTCCAAGTACCTGTTCCAAAATAATTTCATCATGATACACAGTATGAGCTGCAAGGTTCTACTTTACAGTGGCAGCACAGTGTGACTACTTTGCTACTGGTCCTTTATTCAGTTCCATCAGCTCCAGAAGTCCCAAACAGTACTGATTGCACTTGGGGCACACTAACTCATAGGCTTCTGCACATAAAAGAGCTGCATCACCAAAACCACACACATTTTCTTTTCTTATCCTCTGGAGATGTGTAATCTTATTCAGCAGGCATTCTCAGGGCATGACCACCAGATTGGGCATCACAAAACCAGTGCCAGTAATTGGTCCCTCTCTTTTATTCAAAGTCTTAAAGGTCAGGGCACTTAAAAGTGCATGGGAAATGCAGGTTCAACTCCTTCTGTAACTTGCTGAAGATCTGAGCTCTATGCTCTGCCTTCTGACCCACACACGCAACACAGGCAATTCTGAGGTACTGATACTTCAGAAACACTCTGCCCACTGTGCTCCCCTCTGTAATGAATAATCAAAGAACCACTGTCCATAGACACCAGGAAGAAGCAAGAGTCTGTAGTTTACTCATCATGGTACTTGACTAGGAATGAAGAAAACTAGTCCATCCTTTCAATATTTTTGGCTGTCTGGTGCTTAAAATGAAACATGTAAATGATTCTCAGAACAGACAAGACTCAGGACAATGCCTAAGGCACACAAAGCTGATAAACTGAGAGTAAATGCTATAAGATGAGTATTTCAGCTTGTGTCAGGCCAGAATGTCACTTTTTCTAAGTCTTAAATTTTAAGGTTTAAGGTCACCTTCGACATGCACTCTGTTAGGAGTGAGACAATTGGGAAACAGACTGCCTTGTGAAATTAAAATAAATTTATGTTCTTATCACCCAGGAAAGTTAAACACAGTAGTAAACAAAAAATTGGCAACAGTCAACAAATTGCCACTGAAAGCTACAAAAAATTCAATACCTGAATTCAATGCCTGAATCAAACCTGTAGGTCAGGAAATTAAAATAAAGGGAACATACCCCTAACTTTTCTCAAGTTACTGCTGCACTGGCTTTCAAGAATAGCCTTTTTAGAAAAAAAGTCTCCCTCAAGTTCAGCTTTTAAATCTATTGCACTCACTAACCTAAAAAGGGAGAATATGATTTAGCAGCTGTGAGCATCCAGCAGCATCACTCCAACAGCTACACTGTAGCTGGAAAAAAGTTCCCCAGGCCGGAATTAAAGAAAACTATCTTGAAAGCCACGAAAGCCAAATAATTAATTGATGCTGGATGGAAAAGTAATTTCAGATATTAATATGGTACCCCGTCTTCATGGAAAATATTTTAAGTAAGCAACTATAGAGGGGGAAATTACGTTGCACACATACAAAAGGGAAATTATCTTTGATGCACGCATTACAGTCCACATTACTTTCAGAAACTAAAATGTGAAAGTAGAAAAAAAAAAAGCTTACTTTTATGTTTCTGTCGTAACTCATGGCAAAAGAATCCTCACCCTTGACAGAAACAAGTCCCCTTCTGTGCTTCTTTTCAGTAGGGCACTGGCCTTTTTCAGACAGAAGGTAAAAGCCATGGAGTGTATTTCCATTTAACATCACACACCAGCTTTTACTGAATCAGCATTAGAGAAGTTTTTGTTCAGAATTCAATTAAAAGATGTTTTTCAGCAGACAACTCAACCAGCCAGCTAGCTGCAATAATTACCTCTCCTATAACCTGTACCTTTATGTAATTACACAGATCTAAAGGCAGAATTGTATGCCTCCTTAATAAATACATTTGTCAGTGTAACTTTTCAGAGAGTGCTTAGGTAAGAACAGATACCTGGACGAAAAGCCATCTTAATCTTAATGAAAGCCTCATTACAGTCTGCAAGAAGATATTTTGCTTTCCTGTGGTAGATTCTAACAACACCTAGTAAGAGATGTCCTGAGGTTCGGAGTGCCATCTTCACCTAAAAACACATTGCACAATCAATTATTAGATGTAATCAGAACTAGATGTAGCCTCCCTTTTCCCTCCAGTCAGCTTTACATGAATTTTCTCAATAAAATCAAATATCCAAAATAAGCATAAAAATCAGCAGAAATATGAAGAAACAAAGAATGCAAAGTCCAGTTCAAGATGATACTCTATTACATTATTTATGGATGACCTGGCAAATATCAGTAAATTAATTAACAGCTCACTCCAGGAATTCCCAAATACTGCTCTGTCTAGTTAAAAAATAAGTGACAAAGCCTGTTTTTACCACATCTTTTTTTCTACCACCTTTGCTACTTTGTGGAAAATTGTGAATTATGGAAAAAGTGAAAAATAAAGTTCAACAACCATAAATAGATTTGGTTAAGTAAAATCTGGTTTAAAACTGTTAGCTACCTCTCCATCTTCTGTCCTGGAGTTAAAAAGAACATCAGAGAAAAAAAAGTGGAAGATGTGGAGTGCCTATAAATAAGCACTGCCACACTTAAACAATTTTAAGTTCCTTTCCTCTTCAATTTCACTGCTTTACTACGTAATGTAATGAAGTATCTGCTGTGGGAACGCAAAACTGAAAAAATTTAGAGAAGGACTCTTCTTTATGTATTTAAGGCTGAAAGAGCATGAAATTTGTGTTGAACGGTACATGGAAGAACTGTCTCACAGAAAGAGTAAGCCATACAGCATTTAACATCAGCCTGTAAGAATTCAAAATTTTTATTGCCTCCAATGTCTTTTTAGTATTTTAGCTGATGAACTGTTACATAAAGTTAAATATATGAAAGAGTGCCTGTTAGTTTCTCTTTTCTCTAAAAGAATGTTCCAGCTCACTAGTGAATCTACCAATATTATCTTCTCCCTAGATCCTTCCAGAGCTGATAATGAAGCAAAACACTATTCTGGAAGAGTAAGCATCTCTGTGATTGTACAATACACTTTTTGCTTACACTTAGCAGTTCTTCTAAGATCTAGACTAGCATTATAAGAACTGTTAACATTTGTATTGACTAAAATAAAAGATATAAATTTTCTTTTGTTTTCAAATAGCTGCTTTTTGTATAAGACATTCAGACATCTGTTAACTGACAAAAGCCACAACTGTACCAGTAGTTCTGAAATGAATAATTTCATTGTCATGAGTAGTAGAGGGGAAGAAAAACAAAAACATGTAAAAACATCAAGCTATGTAAAATTTCCTCCACTTTCACAACAGAGTATTTCGTATCTAAGCAGACCTTTCCCCCCTTCAAAACAGCAACATTAAGAACTTCATTTGCTTCAGTGACTCAAATAGTAAGTACCACCAGTACACACAAGTTCTTTTCACTGCAAGGTAACATCACATTAGTGTAAAATGGGTACCTTCGGGGAAATGATACTCTCCACGCTGCTCTCCAGATTACATTCAAAAACATGGGCTTTGGTCAGCTTCTTATCCCAATGGGCTGCCAGCCAGATTTTGGCCAGCGGCCCACGCTTGCTCAGGACAAAGTGGGCATAGAACATGGTCCCAGATGTCTAAGACAAAGTGCAAACCTGTAAAGAGAAAGGCAAATATTTCTTTCTGCAATTTTTATTTTATGAGGAACATCCTTGTAAACACCCTCTTATCCTCAGAAGTACGTTTGCTTTTCAACCACTGAGGTCAGACTATTTGTTTAATATGTTTAAGAAGCCAACACTTACAAATGGTGTCCATGTAATAGCATATATATGTATTTATTACAGAGCAATTATAAAGCAGAAGTAACACCCACTAACAGCCACATATACAACTTAAAAATGTTTATCATCCCTCAAGAAAAAATAATCTTGAATCTTTTAACCTTTAGGGTAATGATACCAAACTCTCCTAGCGCAAAGAAGCACGTCTCAGTTTTCATTCCAGAGTAGCTTTCTACAACTTCCATTTCTTTCTACTCTTAATACAGTAGCTACTACTGTACTATACCAGCATATATTGTATATTGTTCCCAAAAAAGGTTCATCATTATAAAATATACAGTCCTAAATCTTTTTGGACTTCGCTATAATTTCATAAACAGGAAGCACAATTATGTCTACATTTCTGAACAGGTTGTTCTCCATGTCATACTTTTTTAATCAAGTGTTGATAAAAACGGTGAGAAAAATGACTGCACTATTCCAAACTTCCTTAAGACTCCATTTTCTTTCTCCTTAACCAGAAAAAAAAAGAGACACTCTTACCTATTTATCTAGTAACTACTTTGTTATGGCTGATAAGATGCCAACCCATCAAACCATGGGGAATCAGAACAGCATGATGTCTTATGATCTCAACATGCCAGTTCCATGCATGAGGTAAGTGTATTATTCAGTTAACTACAACTAGAGGGGGGAAAAAAAAAGTTTGCTTTAAAAAAGTAGAAGAATCTCCACAAAGAGTTTTTCCAGTAGTTTCTATACTCCAGGAAAATTAATCAAAAGAAAAGAACAGGAAAGATAAAATAAGTGCATTTCAGTTTTTACGTCCTCCATGCCTACAGAAAAACTGCCTGAGGAAGCACAGCAAGTCACAACTGTTATTGCTAGAAATTTAAGCAGAGGGGCAAGAGAAGCACTGACTTTACTGATTCAGTGGAAATAAAGCCAACCTCTAAACATCTGGATAACAAATGAAAAAATGCAGATCTCAAAGTCAAGTCCAAGAATTTCTTTTTTCCATTTTGAGAGTTGCATAACAGAACTGATTATCAAGTTACTCTCTTAATGACAGATTGGCCACCAATTCCATCCATAACCAAAACACTGGAGAGGATTTAAAGGAAATAAAGGCCATGTTCAGCTTAAACTCTAATTAACTCAGTATACAGAATTAATACTCCTCTTAGGAGTGAGGTTAATAGCTTTTAGTCATAATGAAGTTGCAAATTGACAAAAAGTTAGAATGCCATTTTTATTTGTTGAGATTGTATGAGGGCTAAGGACAGCACTGCACAAAGATGGACACGAGCAAGTTTTTCCAGGAAGCACAATTAAATAAATTTTGGATAAACATTACCAAAAGGAAGGTATTCTACTTTCCTTCCCCCCAGTAATTTTTGAAAGACATCACATTGTCTTAAGGCCAGCAGACAATTCAATCCTTGCGTATTTCTGAAGGCCTCAGTATTTTTGTGTATGCAGAGACATAACTGTGCTGCACAGCATTTTGGTATCTTGAGTTGCTACCAGATCTATGCAGTACTCTGGTAACATTATGCCTGTGAATTACCCTTGAACATGAGGAATAGGGGAAAGCACAAACACAGAGTAAACAAACTCACTTGTATTAGTCCATTAAAAGCATTCATCAACAGTTGCAAAAACGTACTTTGATTAGTGGAGTTTGGCACAATTATTAAAATAGATAGCATGGGTTTCACAGAACTTCAAACATATGGTTAACTGAAAACATACTTAAGTTTCCTGTTAAATGTGAAACCCGCTATTTGGACAACTCTGACAAAAACAATTTATATCACTTTAAATGTGTTTCTCTGCATCCATCCCTGAAGCCTTGCCATACTGAAATACATTAAGGGAAACAGCAACAATCAGACTACAGACAGTTTTGAAGTGTGTTTCAATCTGAAGTGTTATTAACAAATAATGATTTCATTCCCTAAAACAGTAATTTCTTGTCACATTATGAGTCTCTGCCACTTCCAAATTCCAGCAGATGATCTGCTCTGCATGGCAAAAACTGGGGTACAGCAACTGTACAAAGCCTTTTATAATTCAGTCGTTTAGCGCCTCAGCGCAACTGTTCAAAGCAGGCTCCCACTTTCTCCAGATTTTTTCTTTCTTTTCAGATACTCCTTTCTGTATTTCAGGCTTTTTGTGTGATCCTTAATTCACAGGACAGTATGTTGATGCAGTGGTGTAACAGAAGAAAAAGATTTTCTGGCATAATTTGGGATTGGGATGAATGTTAAAGTAACCAAGAGTTTCTGCAAGTGGCAGAGTGCTCAGGCAGAGACCTAGAATATGTAATTGGCTGAAAAAGCAACTCATAAGAATCTACAAAAGAAAAGGGTAGCTGATGGCTCTTAAAAAACTTGTAAGGTAAAATATAACTGTCAATTTTTGAAACTGACTGGATATGAAACATACAAAACTTGTTCTAAGAACTTAGGCATTTCTGTCTTGTTTGCATTCCTCTAAGGCAAAAAGAATATGTACTCACAAGGCCATGTGGGACCAAATCCTGATCTTGTCAAATCGACCTTTTAAAATACTTGGAACTTTATTGTCATTAACTTTGAATTTCCTTCAATGTGCCACAGTTGTCCTCAGGCTTTCTCTGCCTAACTTGGTCAAAAACTGCACAATTTAAAAAATATTTTTCTTCCTACAGAAGTGTAAAAATTGCTCTAATTCTATACACAAAGTAAGTGAACATGTAAAGCAGAACTAATATAGTACTGGTCATACACAGGGTCTGATCCAGAATCTGCCTCATTCTCTCATCTGAGACTCTGGTAATTGCTCCTTCCAAAGTAGCAGTAAGAAAATTTGGTAGATACTAACTATGAGTTTCATCTTAACCCACAACTCACATCTATTCCATCTTAAAATCCTTCTTCATATTAGAATGGTTAACTATCTAACTTCTGAAGAGCACACTGGCATAGTTAGTCCCATCCTTCAAAGCATGCAGAAGAGTGCTTAATGAACTAAGAGGTGACAATAGACAGAACATTCAGCATATTTTGATTTGCCTGTGGCTCACTCTAGCTCATTAAACCCACTTGTCAGCTGCTCTCCCTAGGTTAGGTTATGTACACACACACCCCACTCCACAACTAAAGTCCAGTCTTCTATTTTTTTACTGTCACCTACTTTTGTTCCTTGTTGTAAAGCTAGTCCAAAACCACAGTCGCACACAGATGAGTAGACAAATTCCATACTACAGTTTAAGAAATCAGCCAGTCATTTTAATTCATTTGTCCTTATGCTATCCTTCAATTTCTCTTCTCTGCTGGTCTCCCCCCACACGCATAACTTCCTCCTATGCTGTTTCTGCTTTGCTAAGCTCAGGCAGCCCTGGGTGATCAGGGGAAGGGTGAGATCACCCTCTACACCTGCATCAGTCTGAGCTGGCCCTACCAGACTTCAGAAGTTCAGAAGAGCACTCACTAATGCTGCCTCCCTGGCAGGTTTTGGTACCACACTGAACACCTGGTGCCACCGAAAAAAATTCATCACAAACTCCACTAACATCACCTTACAGCTCCATGCCTCTTTTCACCACTACCTTATCTGATCTCCTTCCTTCAACCACTTTTATAATTGTCTGGCTAATCCATTTATCTGAATTTTAATATATTTCTTTGTGGCACCTGCAGCTTTACTAAAGCTCAGTGACAAGTCACCTTAATTTCTTATGTCCACAAAGTCAATTACTGAAAAAGATGAAATTGAACTAGTTCAACTTGTTATATCCTTGATAAATACATACAGCATTTTCCATTTGTCTCCAGGTCTTGTTTTTCCCACCAACAATTTTTCAGAAATTCTATGGCTGAAGTTGCACTACCAGGTCTATTACTCACTCAAACCACAGCACTCCGTTACAGGAACTTCATTCACTGTCCTTCAATTACAATATACTACACACCTACATTAATCAGATAGAACCAGCGCCCCACTAAGGTTACTAATTCAAAAGCCAGATCACTCACAAGTACTGTATGGAGCTGGAGATTACTGAACACTATGAATACTGCTGTCCTCTTCCCTCAATTTTACATTCATACCTAGCCCTCAGCAGGTATCCTGCCCTTGCCCCTACATTCAGAATGCTCAATCAGTAGGAAAGACATCTTTTTAAGGCCCTGTCTCCATTATCTGAACCTCACGTTGCAGAACCATGTACTAACACACTCCTCAAAGGTACGTAAGTTGAACAGAATCCCTTATGTTACTCCATCTTTTGCAGTTGTTACTTCTCTGCACTGTTCACTCAAAGAACCCAAATGAAACAAACTTTTTAACATTTTACCTCTAAGAAGTTAAACTGATGTAGCAACTAAAGGAAATACTCTAATTTCTGTGGGAAATCCCATGGTATAAGCAAGACATGATTAATTTGTGTGGTAATTTAAGTTTATTGTAGGTCTCTAACTTTTTGCTCCTCCTTTTATTAGCCTCATCACACTTACTTCCTCTCCAGTTAAAACTTTATACAAGAGGGCTTTGCTTTCCCAAATTTTGTAGAATGTCAAATAGTCACATACGAACCTTCATAAAATAAAACACAAGCCTGACCCTAATGCTTTGACCCGTTTTTGATGATACGAGTTTTAGTGACTAAGAGATTAAGGAAAGCCTACTTATTGCCCACATTCACACAGTGTGAGCCTAAATGGTAACTTCTCCAAATTTACAGTATTTTCTTTATGTGTCTAAATTTAAAAAAAAGGCATTTTCAGTGAAAGAGACCAGTAAGTCACAGTGACCCCAAGTTTCCTTTGTTACTGATAAACACCCAACGTCCTGTTTTTATATTTAACAAAGCACTTCTATTCAGCATCAGAAAAATCTTAAAAACTATAGCAAGATTTCTAACAGTGTCTGTAAGAGCAGGATCTTGGTTCCTCAAAAAGTCGGCATTTTTGAAGGGCCCTTTTATTTGCAGCTGAACAGCCACAGTGTCCAGAAGGCACTTCGTGTGCCACTAGCGAGGTTGTAAGAGAATTCAGTACCCTGCTCCATCCATGACAGAAGAAAAATTACACTTAAAAACTGATGAGTGGCAAATGAAACTTTGCTCCTGCCGCCCCCCCCGCCCCCGACCGCTGCTGTCCGTTCAGCGAGCCCACAGCCAGGGATCTGTTACACCGCGGCGGCCCCCGGGCCTCCCCACGGCTCCCTCGGCTTCCCCGTGACCCGGATCCCCGGTGAAGGTCCCTGCGGATCCCGGCGTGTGCCCGCTCCAGGTGCACAGACCGCGCCGCCCCTGCAGCTCCGCACTCCGCCCGGGCCGCGCTCCCCTCGGGCCCGGCCCGTGCCGCCGCCAGGCCGCGCTCAGGGCCCCGCTGCGCCTGGCCTCGCCTCAGGTCGCCCCGGACACCCGGCTCCGGACAGAGTCCCGAGGCGACCCCGGCGCCCTGCCCTTTCTGGGGAGTCCAGGTGTGGCGGCGCACCAGGCGGGTCCTCCCCGCCGGGAGGGCTCGGCCGAAGAGCCGGCCCCGAGCCCGAGCATGTAGGCAGCGCCCCGAGAGCCGGGCTGCGGCCGGGCCCCACCGGGCCCCTTCGGGCGGCGGCAGCGACCGCGACGGCCGGAGCCACTCCTTACCCTGCTCCGGGCCCGGGGGCCGCTCGCTGCTCCTGCCCTGCCGAGCCGAGCCGGGCCGGGCCGAGCCCGAGCCGAGCCCGAGCCGAGCCGAGCAGCGCCGAACCGAACGGAAGCTGAGCCGAAGCCAAGCCGGGCCGGGCCGGGCCGAGCGGAGCCGAGCGGAGCCGAACCGCTCGCTCAAGCGAACAAGATGGCGGCCGCGGTCCTTCCTGCGCGCGAACGCGCCGTTCAAACAGCAGGATGTTTACGGTCAAATTCCCCCCCGGCCCCGGCCTCGCCACTGCGCGTGCGCACGGCCGGCGAGGCCCGGCACTGCGCGTGCGTGCGGCCCCAGGAGGCGGGGCAGAGTCGCGTGAATGACGAACGGCCGCTGAGTGACAGCGGCGCGCGGGCCCGGCGGGGGCGGGGCCTCGGCGGGGGCGGGGCAGCTGCGCGTGCGCGTCTCCTGCGGGGAGCGGCCGGGTTGTGAGGGAGCCCCGCCCTCGTTCTGCCCGAACGCGGCTGTGCGCTCCTCGTTAGCTCGGTGTAAAACGTGTGAAACAAACATTCTCTTCTTTCGCAGCCTGCTCCCTGGGAGGAGGTGGCACACCAGGTCTTTCTGATCCCTGCAGCCCCCCATGCTGCCGGGGCGCTGCAGGTGTTTGTGCTGTGGGGTAGTTCGTTGACACGGGAAACGACTGCGGGCACCACTCACTTTCTTTGTTTGGACTAATTTGGTTTTGACAGTATGTAGAAAGGTTTTCTTGATCCTAATTGACTAATTTATGATGGCCACGTAGGATGTAATGGAGAGGGATGTATGGCTACAACTGGACTCTAAACAGGAGTCAATCTCTAGGTAAAAGCAATGGAAAAGTAAAACAAGGACAGGTTTGGGGAACAGGGATTTTTCTGGTCTCTCTCAGGCACTAGGGAGTCTGAAGCTATGAGTACATACCATTCTGGATGAACAACAAACAGCCTTTGGCCCAAAGAGACCCAAAATACAAAAATCTCATTAAAATAACCTCTGAAACAACACTTCTAGTGCAATGGATCATCAGTTTACAAAGGTAATGTCAGAATACCAATAAAATCTGCCTACTGAGGGTTTAAGGAGTATTACTGCTATTTATGATACCCAGATAATACATCTTAGGGGATGATAACATCAGCAAATAACATGTAAAAACATGCAGGCTCAGTCTCCTGGTTCTCTTTCCTTAGATTCGATTTGAAGATTTCAGCATTCATTTTCGTTCATAATGTCTCACTAGATCCTTTATTCAGAATAAACATTGATTCTCTGTGTGTCCCACATGGATTTCTGGCAGATATAGTAAGATTTCAAGGGTTTTCTTCTGCAAGAAAACATTTGCTGTATCACTACTCTCCTGTATCTCCATATGGAGTTAGAGGTCCAGGCACTGAACCAGGGAGTGTCCAGGCCATCGACCACTGGCTGATAAGATGCCTGCATTAGTTTAACAGTGCTGATACATTGGGTTGCATCAAAGTCCACCAAAAGTGTGGACCAGCAAAGCTGCATCATTTGCTGCTGTAGGAAGTAGCCACTCACAGTAGGGGGAATAAAAAGCCACACCAGTAAAGTGACAGCACAGTGGTGTTGATGCCTTTTCCTGGTCTTAAAAATCAAGAGTCAAACACGTTTGGAAGGGAAAAAGGGATTTTACCTTGGTATTTATTTTAAGGATCCTTAGGCACACTACATCCAGGTTGAATGCACCAAAATGCACACTGCAATGCACACCCCACACAAGATCTGGTATAACATTATAGTCTTACTAATTAGCATATCTATCAAAAATTCCCCAATGAGAGGCTCGAATGAGCCTTCCCGTCATGGGTTAGCAAGCATAGTCCCGGAAGTGATGTTCTTGCAAAGAGGTGCTTACAGCTTCCTCTGTGACTTGACAGAACCTATCAGCTGGCCAGTTTGAATATGGACAATTCTTTGAGCCACTTAAAAGTTGTGACCGCCTCTGTGATCCACACTTAAGAATAGAAACCCTGCGGCAGAGGCTCTCTCTCATTTCTGGTGCTGGGACAGGTGGCTGCGGGCCCCGTGCGGGGGCCAGTGGGCCCAGCCCAGCCCCTGCTCGGGCCAGGCCAGGCCGGGCCACGGCCATCCTGGAGCCGATGGGCCCTGTTCCACCTGTGGAATCCCCCCACAGCCCTGCTGTGGGCAGCCGGAGCAGCCCGGCTCCCCCTCTCCAGTGTGGCCAAGATTCAGCTGAAGCTGCCCTGCTGTCCGGCAGAGATCATGTGAGCAACAGTGATAAGCGAAATTCCAGCTGCAAGGCCTAGGTGAGATTAACCCTTTTAGTGCTGTGAAGAGCTGAAAACCTGAGCGAAGAGAAAGAGGAGATGCTTAAAGCTGAAATTCTGTTGTAAAGCTATGATGCATCAGAGTACCCATTGTAATTTCATGAAGGCATGGGGGGTGGAGCGTTCAACTTGTACTTGTGAGCAAAAGCACCTGTGCTGAGATAGGCAGATGCTAAAGCAGCTGTAATTTAATGAGAAATTTGAACAGGGAGAGATGGAAGTGATGAGGACTTTTGCTCCAAATGGGAAAGGAGAAAACCTCAGTTCCTAGAGATGCTCCCAGAGATAGTCCTAGAGATGAAGATGAGGAAGACCCTTTGCTCCCAGGGAAGGAGAAGGGCCTCTGTTCTTAGAGATGAAATGCTCCCAGAGATGGGTGAAGAGAACTTTTGTTTCTGAATGGCTCAACCTTAAATTTGTACCCCAGTAATTCAAGAGTGGATCCTCAAAAGCAGTTGTGGGAAAAGCTGCAAGTCGTGGGAAGGGACTCACATGCGAGCAGAGAACCAACCCGGGCGGCTGTCTCGTTGTGATAATGTTTTCATAGCATGGGCAAGAGAGGCTCCTCTTCCTAAATGGACTGAACAAGGTTATTAGGGAAGTGGTAAACAGACTGAACATCTCAAGGGTTGTCTTTTTACATTGTCAGTGGGAGAAGGGAGGAAGGTGGGGGGAGGAGAAGTGTTCTGAAGGTGTGGTATAATTTTTTCTCCTTCTTTTAGATCTGTTAATAAACTTCTTTATATTCTTTCAAGTTTGGTGCCTGCTTTGCGTTTCTCCTAATTCTTATCTCACAGAAGGTAAACAGTAATGAGTATTTTGGACCAAACCACTACACTAAATTGGTGTTTCCACCCGCTTCAAACCAAACCTGCTACACCTCCCCAAGGAACCTTCCCCTGGATGGTTCTGTCTTCGTTTACAAAATGTGTTCTGGAGAGGACCTTGGTGCCTGGGAGCATTTTGATCCCTAACTATGAAGCTTCTAAGATGTTTAGTCTCTCAGCTTGGCAAACAAGTCCAAGAATGTAGGCAAAAGGCACTAAGAATACAGAAGTTGTACAAAGGTATAACAGGGGTATAAAAGAAAAGGCAAAAAAATTATCATGGCATTAGTGTGAGTCAGAAACCCCAGCGCTTCAGGCCCTGACCCATGTTACTGATGAAACATCCCCAGCACCGCCTGGCTCTGGCTCTTGCCCTGCTCAGCGCTTACCTCAGTTGCATCCATTTTAGTATGAAATCCTTCTTTCTCTGGCTCAGAAGACACTAAGGATTAGTGGCTTTTGGTCAAAATTGCCTTTCTAGCTAGTATCGGCCAGTGTGTGCCAGTTGCTTGCTTAGAAGCCCTACATCATATTGCCATTGACTGAGCAGAAACTTAACAATGGGAAGGAATTACAATTATTTTTTCTTTAGTTGTCACTACCAATTCTTTAATAGTTGCCCATTTAAAAAATAAAATAAAATAAAATAAAATAAAATAAAATGTTTCTCATTGTTTTTCTCATGGTCTCTACTGTTTGAGCAAGCAATTCTTTCTATAAAAGACATCCTTTTTGAAAACAAAACTAGGAGTTATAGTTAAACTTTTGGTAATACCTACCATGTAGTTAAAAGCGTTAAGTTAATACATAGGTCCAGTCTTTTCCAAATGACTCTCTGTAGTCAGTTTTCAATTTTTCCAGAGTTTAGTTTCCAGTCTTTCCATTCTTTGTTGTTATTATAGGACTTTAAATGTATATACTACAAAGAAGCAAATATATGCAAATCCCAGAGAGTTTATAGTCTAAATTTGGCTCAGTTTAAATCTAAAGGATTTGAATTGTTATCACATCTGTTTCTCATGGCAATATGTGACTACTGTGAAGATCAGTCAGTAATCTTGTCGTCTAATTTATTCTTGAATATATTCTAAAATTATGCCAGTCTAATTTAATGTTATTTATTTTTTCCACTGTCCATTCAGTTTGATATTTTTCTGTTTCATCTAAAAAGAATGCTTCTTTCTGTCAAAATTGAAAATCAAGACAATCATTTGCATGGTCTAAAATTAAGGTTAATTGCCTGATATAAAAATGTTTCATTTGTACTGTGAAGATGAATGCACTTCATGAACAAGTTGGTATTTAAGCTTCAGCATAATTTTCAGACATTTTGTTAAGAATTAAAGCAATTACAGTACAGTAAATAAGGAAGATCAAAATACAGTGTGTGTTGGAACTCATGTCCATTGAGTTCCATCCACTGACCTATCAATTTTAAAATACCATAAATAAGTTTCCTTCTTTATTAATAATACATTAAATTACTGCATGGTTCTTTCAAAAGTTTGTGATTAAGTCAAGTATTTTTCAACCTTTCGCACTTACGTATATTCTCCACTACTAATTTTTTTTGCAGTTTTGGTGGTTTTCTTAACTCAGCTTGAAAAGTTCCCTGAATGCCCTGGCCTGAGACAGACAATGTAACTGATCTTCCTGTCTCCATTTTTTTTTTCTCAAGAGCTGCCACAAGCACTGATTTGTATGTGGCACTCCATACTTTGCTGAATTTCTCTTCAGGCTCTGCTCAGCCACATGCATTCCAGATGGTACTTAAAAAAGCAAGTTTGTGACTACGATGTATGCTCTTGCTAGCACATAGCAGATCACATTATGCAGTGACATTTAGGAAGAAACTGAGGCAAAAAGCCTATTTTTGTTTTCAGCTTTGGTCAAGTGTATCTGTCAGGCAACAAAATCATAATTTGCAAATGCAGAACAGCTTAGTTCTTAGGAGAAAAGACAACATGTTTTAATTACTTTTGCTTAACTGAAGTAATCATTTTTCCCTGACAAACATTCTCCCTTGAAATTTGAGATCCAAATTCGCTCTTGAGTCACACACCCATCCTCCAGTTCCTTCCAATCTAAGCTGCTTTGCCCAATCACTTCCAATTACTGGCAACAATAAATTGCTTGTTTGAGCTATCAAAAAAGAAATTCAGGACAGTCACAGTCACACTTCTATCATGTGAAGTAGAAGGAGAAACACCATAATTTGTGATTTCATCTGTTAACTCTAAAAATATCAATATTCCAAGGCAGATAATCCAAGGTTTGTTCAATATGTTGGACCTTCTCTGAGGAAGAATTTCAGTCTCTGTTTACAGGTTTGCTGCAGCTTTACAGAAGAGCAGGAGGTGCTGGAAAGGGACCTGCTATGCAAGTGCACATGGACAGAAGTTTTTAACTGTAAGCCATGACTGCCCTTAGGTGATCCATAGGTGAAATGGTTTCTGAAAGTGTCATTCAGCTAACATGACGAAATCATTGTGGTGCTCTGTTCTGAACATTAGATAGACATCAGAATACAAATATTTGCACTCCAGCTGGTAGTTTAGACTCCTGATTTCAGTGTGGGCCATCTGGCACAGGTCCATGAGAAGTATGTGAAAAATGAGAATAACTCAAAACACCAATTTCTTGCCACTTGGCCTTTAGTTCACAATACATCCTTTTACCAAAAGCTCCAAGCAGAAAGGTTTTATACTTGCTGGGGATTCTTTACATGGAAAGTCAAAGATGTTTCCTATCAGTGTATTTAATTTGAGGATGTCCTGGTTTTGACTGGGATAGAGTTTTCTCCAGTAGCTGGTACAGTGCAATGTTTTGAAATTATTATGAGAATGATGTTGATAACACACTGATGTTTTTGTTGCTGCTAGGTAGTGCATACTTTAAATCAAGGATTTTCAGTTTCCCATGCTCTGCCAGTGAGGAGTTTCATGAAAAGCTTGGGGGAAGCATGGCCAGGATGTCTGACTGGCATATTCTATACCATAGAACATCATGCCCAGTATATAAACGGGGAGAGTTGCCCAAGAGCCAGTGATCACAGGGACGGGCTGGGCATCAGTCGGCAGGTGGTGAGCAACTGTACTGTGCATCACTTGTTTTTCAAGGGTTTTATTCTTCTCTCTCTCCTTTTTATTAAATTATTTTTTATTATTACTATTATTAATATTAAAATAATTATTATTTTCTTTTGTTTCCACTGTTACACTGTTCTTATCTCAAACCGTTATGTTTTACTTTTTCTAACTCTTCTCCCCACTGGCATGGGGAATGAGTAAGTGGCTGTGTGGTACTTGGTTGCCAGCTCTAATTAGACCATGACAGAGGAACACAAAGAGATATAAATGAGGCAAAAGAAAGTTTGGATTTCTGAAATTGCAATGGAAATTCAGGTCTCAGTATTTGCTAATCCTGGATAGATGGAATGTTTTTAGGATCTGACACAGTAAATCATGCATCATGGAATCAGTACAAATAAACTTGTTTGTATTGGGGTTTTCAAGGTTTCTGTAATCTTGTTTCTTAAAATGAGAAATATTTTTTCCCAGCTGAGAAGAAATGATATAAGAATTTCAACTATCTATAGACTCAGTATTCTTGCCCTGGCCTTTTTGATTCTGTTATGTATCAGCCCACTTCTGCTTAACAATTTTTAAAGTGTTTATGGTTATTCAAGAAGAAAACTTTGAAAACATCCTTCCTTTTTCTTTCTAGCAGATTTTGTTTCCAGTAAACTGAAACAAGTGTTTAACCATTTCTAATACTAGTTCATTTCTAATACTAGTTTTCTGGAAAGGCTGCTTTTTTTTTTTTTTTTTTTAATAATTGCAGCTGATCAGGTGGAGTTTTCCTTGCGTACTGGAGCTTAATAGGTTTCAGAGTTAACCAGTAAACACCTGTAATGCTCTCTTGGGCCTAAAGGTTTCAACTTGCTGCTCAATTGCAGTCTTTCTTCTCCCCTGTCTTCTGTTACACTCTTCCCATGTGTTCCTGGCTTTCTCCTCCCAACCTGCTAGCCACTATTTGTAGTCATTTTTAACTTCTAGAGTTGATCAACGGGTGGAACTGATGAGGAAGCTGGCAGGTAATAAATGGTCCAGGGAAAAGAGCCCAAGGACAGCTCTGCAGGGTAGGGAGAGACTGAAGGCAAGCATCAGAAATACAGAAGACACACTGATTTTTTGTAGTAGTTTGAAAACAAACCAGTGGGAGGCACCAAGTCAGAATAACAATTTAATGGAAATTAAAGAAAAGGAAAAAAAAGTAAAAGAAAACACTGGTTCAAACTGACAGAGTCAAGGTACAACCTGACACCCTCTTAGGCAGGGTGGTGGTAGCAAGTTTGGTAGAATGGTGGCTGCAGTCCTCTGAAGCAATGATCCTGTAGTAAAAGAGTCTGCTCTTCCTCAGAAAGTCCAGTGGTGGCTGTGTAGCTCCTGTCCTCTGGAAATCCAGTGGAAAGGGCCTCATCTCTGGTGTTCAGCCTCAGCTTATATCCACGATGGGATGCTTGGTTCCTCCCTCTGGGTGGAGCATCTCACAATGGGGTAATGAGTCATGAGGCCAAGTGTTGATTAGGCTCATTAACAGATGATAGTCCAGAGGGAGTTATTTCTGAGTCATGTGGCAGGACAATGATGGGCCATTAACAGCAAGATAGTCTGGGGGGAGGAGGCAAGGAAACACTGCCCCACCTGATTTCAACGGCTGATGGGGATGGTAATAGAATACACTGCAACCCAGGACATTTTTAAATGGCTTTTCAGTCAAATACGCCAACTTTTTTACTTTGAGTGCTGATGCTCTACAGCAGTTTAATTGAGAGCAGTCTTACAATAATGTGTATTTTGCACAAATGAAAGTATACCTTACATCTCCATCAGCACGGTGGTATTCACGTAGTACTTGCCCTGAGAGCATTTTGATACTGAAATGCAGTTAGGATAGTGTTATCTCATCCATAGAACAGGAAAGGCATGTATTGCTGATGTATATGAAAATTATCTGTTATTGCTAATGTCTGAAAACACTCCCACAATACAATGCACAAGGAATTTCGTAATTTCTTAGCAATTATAATCTACCATATTTTTCACTAAATAGAGAACTTTAAAAAAAAAAGAGTACATAATTAAATTCTTTAAGTAATCATGAAAGCTTCTTTAACTGTGGCTCTGAGGCTAGGACGTCTCTGGAAGATAACATACAAATTAACTAGATTTTGGCACACTAGGAATTAGATGGATCAGAAAATGAAGGAATTCATGAGAGAGCTAAGTATATATTGTTGCTCCAGTTGTTGCTAGGCAATTTGATTTGACCTCCCTTTCATCTGACTTCTCAGGCTCCTGTGATGTCAATTAATATAATTATTTTTTGTGTATTGACATGCAAGCTGTATTTAAATCAAAAGTACTCTTTTATTAATCTACTGTATTTGTAGCATAGTTGTGCTGTGTTGGTAGGCGTGTCTTTTGAGTTAAATTTGTCAAAGAAGACAAGTCTGCTTCTTTGGTAAGTTACACTTGTCAGCTTTCCAAATTATGCTTTTCTGCATTCCAGCATTTGCTCAAAGTGATAACCATGGTGCAGGCAATAACCGTGGAGTGATCTCCCTTCTGGTTACTTTGCAGCTCCTGTACTGAATGTACCTGTCAGTGTTTCACAAGTCTGGAAGCAGCTTTGCACAGAATGAGTCTGCTCCAACAGCCGCTCCCACTGTTGTCCATCTCTGACACTACAGGGACAATATAGGAGTTACAGAATATTCTGAGCTGGAAAGGACCCACAGGGATCATCAAGTCCAAGTCTTAAATCAGGCCCATACAGGGATTGAACCTACAACCTTGGCATTATTAGCGCCATGCTCTATCCAACTGAGTTAATCCCAGGGTTAATATGTAGGTGCTGTTTTGGAAACCACCATCAACAGTGTGTCTGGCCCCCAAAAGTGCAGTCATCCCCTGGTGACATATCGAAGACAGGAGGTACAAGTTGTCTCCTGCTCTCAGACACTGTTGTTGCAGCACAGAAGACTCTTTTGAAAGAGTATGGAAAATTTTATCAGGATTATACTTTGGTACAATTTTAAGTGATATCTGGAAACAAATCCTGATTTCATACTCAGAATTACATTGACTTCCAACTTAGCTTGTTAAGTGTCCTCCAAGTCTTCATAGAAGCTGTCCTGAAAAATGTGGTGTTTGAAAGGGGAGTGAAGAGTAAAGCAATTCTCTTCCCCAAGCTGATCATGTCATTTAAAATAAATTCCATTCTCTGTATGCAGATGCATCATGGTGAAGTAAAAATCATCACACTGAACACAGATAAAACATCCCCATTAGTGTGACATGAATAAAATAAAATAAATATTCCTATTGCAAGGTAACCTTGTAGTCAAGGCTGAAGTCTTGAGAAAAATTGTAGAATAGAGATTCTGAGTCAAACTATGTAACATTAATGGATGTTGAGCAAGGTTGTCCAGTGGCATAAATCAGTTTGCCATTAAATCAAGTACTGGAAGTTAGTAGAAATACAGTATTTCATATCAAATGAGTATCAGGTTTTAAAATCTTTTAGGAGTGAAAAAGCAGTTTCCTCACTGAATTTATCCTTTTTGTTAGCTATGCACTTTTTCTTTGTGTGTTCTTACATTTCACAGTTCCTGTTTGCAGTTGCTTTACACTTCAAAGTTGTAATTTAAACATTTTTCAGTACAAATTGTCTGGGACTATCTATCTGTTTAAATTTTCTCCTGGACATTTTACTGTTATATATAGATATGACTATATTTGTTTCTTTGGTCAAGTAGGACAATTAATTACAGCATTTAAGTGGGTGACATGATTTGTAGAGAATTATGATGGGAGTTAGTATGATGTGGTGGATGAAAATAGACATTAAATAAAGAATGAAGCCAAAAGCCATTCAGCCATAAAAACCTATATATTATATATACAGTATAATAGCCATGCTACTTAATTTCTAGTACTATTAAACATGTCAATGTAGTTTCTCCATCTTCATAATCATGAATGATTTTTACAGGATGTTGTAATTTTATTCTGTTAATAATAAAGATCTGTTTTATGTAATATAACCCCACAAACAATAAATTTTTGTAGATGAATGAATCATGCTTTATATGAAGAGTGCATTTATAAATACTTCATGTAAAATTAATGGATGATCAATAAATTTAATAAGTGAATTACATATAGAATAAGCTGAAGGTGCCTGGAAACACGTAAGTGGAAGATGTTGGTGATTTTTATGTACCAAGGTCATAAGGAAGCTACAGACATATTGGCTGCTGGGGCAGTCTTGAAGAGTGACCAAGCTGTACTTTGATGTGCATTTGTGGACTGGTGAACCAGAAAAGTCTCCTCTGGTTGTCACACTTCTGCAGACAAATGACATGACCTGGAACAGATCAGCAACAGTAACGGCAGTCAAGGCAGAGTTGCTTGGGAAATGGAGCATCTCTCTTCATTTGTCCTCTGCTCATTCAGCCTTCATATACCTTGTCCATTTTCCCTTTGCTTAACACTAGTGAGGTCACATCCCAAGCACTTTATAAAGGCTGGGCCCTGGCTCATACCAGGGAGTTGTCAGCACACTGCAGAGGACTTCTAAACCCTTTAGTGAGGGAACTGAGTATGTGGCATATGAGGGTAGGCAGAGCCAAGTGGACTTCAGCCAAGGGAATACCAGGTTCCAGTCGGCTTCAAGAGCAGTCTTACACTGTTGAAAGGGGCCATAGAAGAGACGGGTAGTGAAAGAATAAGAAGCAGCAGTTGCAGGAAAACAGGATTGGAAGGTGATTTACTTTAAAACATTTCTGATTTCACACATGGTCTCACACTTCCATAGACGAGCACCAGGACGTCTTTACCCAGTTGTCTATCCAGCACATAGGCATCAGGATGCTTGAATACAGGTGTTCTGTTGAAGGACGATGACACTGGCTATTGAGGCTCATCTTGTCTCCTGGTCTCTTCTTAGGTTGAGAGCTAAAGCTGATTTTTACGCATGCTTTTTTCTACCCTTTAGGGCATCTAAGGAATGAGTTTCTTCATCCTATCCCACTTGTCACCTCTATGAGCTGTCAGCATTTACTCACTCTTTTTTGTCTCTGATGTGAGTGTCCTGAGAAGCTGCTATCTGTGTGTTAGGATCGTAATGAACTGCTAATCTCTATATGCCTTCAATACATTCAGTGCACAGCCCTCTGGGATATGGGCCACTCGTCCCAGCTCATCAAACTTACTGAGGAGGCTGTTATGTCCCACCTCTGAGGCAGAGTAACTGAGGTTAGATCATTCCGGGTGAATTAGAGTGAAACAACACTGAATGACCAGTGTATACACCAGGCAGGTTTATTTTAAAACAATTTGGTTGCAAGAGAAAGGAGGTATGTAGTCATTTTGGTTTTCTATAAATATATGAAAATATCATGAAGAAAAAATTCTAAAAGAAGAATCATGAAAGAAAAAAGGAAAAGAAAGGGACAAGAGCAGATAGTGGAGAGGGAAGATATCACCACCTGTGGATCCAGTGACAAAACTTAACAATTGTGATTTCAGTGTCCAAGGTCAGAGTGATGCTTGCAGTCTTGATCCATTGGGGCTGGGGGACCACGCAACAGAGAGTTCAACGGGTTACATATGTTCACACACACATACATATATATACACACACACAGGTATCTATCTATCTATTTATCTATCTAGGGTGGCTGGCTCGAAGGGTCGAGCTCTGGCATGCCCTCGGTCAAGAGGAAACGCAGCGTCACTTCCACAGTGTCCTCAGGGAACGCCTTCGGTGGCAAAGCAGGGCGCAAACTGGATGCACGTGCTGCCACCTCCTCAGAGGAGGCATGACAGGCAGCCGGTGTCTGGGCTCGCATCAACCTGGAGGTAAAGGAATAGAGAGGGGCCTCTGGTGTGGGTTCCAATAGGTTTATTGTTGGAGGGTCCAGGGACCAGAAAGGCCCCGAGGGAAGCCGTGCATGACTTTTTAAAGGGGGGGGGGGGGGGGGGTGGAACAAGGAGGGGAAAAGGGAAACAGCCAATGGGGTACAGTCGAGGGGGAGGATACAATGGGGAAAATGAGGCGGGAGTCACAACACGGAACCAATTAATAACCGAACAAAGTAGAACTTTCCAGAACAGGGGGAGGTAGCCTAAACCTGGGGACCGCCCAAGGGAAGGCAGCCTAGACTTCAGTGCTGTCCCCTGATCTGCCCTCTGACCCACTGTCTTGGGCGGGGAAATCCACCCAATGGATGGCCCTGGTTTGATTGGCATTCCATGGCCTCAGCCCAAGAGTGGGCTGAGCCACCCCAACATCAGGGATTGGCTGTTCATACAGTTCTCAATCCACCTCACTGTCCACTCATCCAGTCCACACTTTCCTGAGTTTGCCTATGAGAACATTGTGAGTGACAGTGGAGAAAGCCTTGTTGAAGTCAAGGTATACAATATCCACTGCTCTTCCCTCTTCCATCCAAGTAGTTGTTTCATTGTAGAAGGTAAATAATTTCACTGAAGATAAATCATGCTTGACCAACCTGACTACCTTCTTGCCATCTGTGTGGATACAGATGGCCTCCAGAGTCAGGTGCTACATTCCTGTTACTAGGCCATTCCTATTGCTCTTCTCCCACCTTTGATACTTCATGCTGTTGCTTCCACAGTCTGTCATCTGTCCTTGCCTTGAACAGCATGGTTAGATTTGGTGATCTGGTTGGATCTGATGATCTGCAGCAACTTCTGCAGCTCGCCTTTCCTACAATTATGTGACATAGTCACAGGGATTGTCTCTGTGAAAAAAAAGATTTTGGGATATCTGTCTCCTAGAAAACATTTATGCTCGGTACTGAGCACCAGGGATAGTGGCCTCTTGGGAGTCTGTTATGTGAGTGATGAAGTGAGAAGAATTGCAAGGAGTGGAAAAGACATCTGGTTTTACCAGAAAGAAAACAAAATTTGATTCAAAAGTACACAAACAAAAAAAAGAATAGGTTAAAGAGTAGGAAAACATTCATAGCTAGAAGGATGTATTTATATTAATTAAAAGAAGATATAGCAAGGACAGTGTCTTTTCTGTCTGAAAATTTTTCTATAAACACTAAAAAGCAACTGAAGTATCTATATAGTAATTATAAGGGGTTTGCACTAAAGCAAGAAGAACAACCAATGCAGAATATGAAACGAGATGTTACAGGAACAATAGGAACATAATGAATAGCAATCATCTTTGTAAAGTATTAAATGTTCAGAAATAAATAATTTGGAATCACATTTTCAGAAGAAAGGTTAAAGGAATTTGGAGTGGAACAGATAGCTAAATGCTAAAGCCCATAAGTGGGTATTCCCTATAAGAGGGACTTCAAAAAGAAAAAAATTAGTTTTACTAATTTACTAATTTACTGTTCCTTTTGATGACTGATTCTTAAAAAGAGCAAGGAAGTTTCCTGAAAGCAGTGGATGAAATTTGCCAGAGATTTCCCCTCAGGTTTAATTTAGACATAGATGCAATTCATTATAGTGTCTGTCATTCTGGTATAGACTGGACAACAAATGTTAAAATCTAGATATTTCTGAGCCTAGTATTACAAAGAATATGCGCCAAACATTTACAGAACCCATCAGAAATGGTACTATATAAGACTAACTTTGTGTTGTGATGTTATTGAAAAGGTGGGTCATTGAAAAATACTTTGAAATGAATGATCAGAAATTAGTTCAGCTGCAGTTAAGTTGAAGTGTAAACCAAAGCAGCCTCTAGGGGCCACAACTGTAAAAGGTCAGTTGATGTGGTATCATACTTGTCGTTTGTTCAAGAAAACAGCAAATGCAATCATCAGTTGAATCAAGAGTATATCCAGGATCTAAATGAAGTGTCATTAATGTCTGAAATGTTGTGGCTATGCCTTTATATGAAAATAAAAGGCTCATAAGGTTAAATTGCATCGCCTCTTCCTAAGTGCCACACCTAAAAGAGAAGTCTAGGATCCATTTCAAAGCATCTCCTGGAAATGCCCATGACTTGCTCTGTCCCTTGAACCATGTGTTGTCCAGAGGAAAACTGAATGGTGTGGGCTGAAGTTGTGCCAGGAGGAGGTTGGCAGTTCAGCCTGAGAGGTGGGAATACTGAGAGAGTCAGGAGAACAGGGAACTTGTATATGTCAAGAGAATAAAAAGGATTGTTGTATTTAAGTTAAAGAAGCAAAAGCAGAGAAGGATACAATGCAGTTTTCTTTTTGCAAGAGAGGTAAATGCCAGTGAAGGTGAAAATTCACTTCAGCCAACTGGCAGCAATGACTCAAGGACAAACATGGATGACTTTTTCACAGGAAAACTGAGGTTAGAAATGAAAATTTCCAAACATGAGAAAACTATGACTCTAGGATAGGAAATTCAAGAGTCAAAAGAACTCTGGAACTGTTTTTCATATAAAGATTGGTTAGTTTGTAAAGTGTCTTTTTGCATTTACTGCTTTTCCAAAAAGCATGGTTGGCAGATTGTTTCCTGTTGGGGTCTCCCCCCCTGCCATGTGGTCCTGGGAGAGGGGCCCTGAGGGGAGGCACGGGGTTTCCCTGCCCCTGGTCAGCCTCATTCCCCATTGGTTGGGTTTGTGTTCCCTGGTGTGGCCAAGGACCCTGGGGTCCCGTGACTGCAGAGTTCCTGAGCTGAGCCCCATAAATAAAGAAATAAACGTCCGTGAAACATCTACCACGAATCTGTCCATATATATTTCCTTTCCACGACTCCTGGTTTGATATATGCTTGTTACAGTAATCCCCGCTGTAACAGTTTCCTATTTGACAAACCTAAAACCTGTGATTTTATTTCCTAAATCTTTACAGATCATCTCAATTCAGGTAGAGCATTCAAATTTCAAATACAGATAGCTAAAAAGTGCATAAGCTGTTTTGGTATTATTTCAGTACAAAAAAAGCATTAGCAACTTTTCTGAATTGTGACTTTTTCTATACTCGTACTGTGATGGAGACTATTATATTTGTTCCTAAATTATACTGATAGGCCTAGTTCTGAACTGCTTTCTCAATGACAGCTCCCTGTAAACTGTGATAATCTAGTCAGCCAAGGAGCAAAGCAATCAAACTGGGATCAAAAGACAGAGTTTGGGTCTGAGTGGTGCTTAAGTAAGGGGTACTGTAAAACAAGTGGTACAAGAGGAAAATACACACCATTAACCCAGGGTGCCAGGAAACAGAAGGGTTTTTTATGTCTCCAGCTACTATCCCAAAAGATCAATGAAAAAAGTCTTATTTATGTTTTTGGGATTGGAAGTGTCTGGTAGAATTTATCTACCTTATGTTGTCCTAGACTAAGTTTGTAAACTTGGCCATTTTGCCTTAAATAAGCTCAATAAAGGGGCAAGATTGAGAAGGAGATGAGAATGTAGCCTGCCTCTAGTCTGTAATAGGCTGCCAAATTTAGCCACTAGCAAAAGCTTGCAGTGGAACACTTAGAAGTGTTCCATACAATTAGAAGGCAATATTTATAAAATTAATAAAAGAAAACATGAAGCATGTAATGCAAGGACTGACCCAGGGCACTCATGATCAGACTTAGGTCAAGGGCTGAGTAAGGTATGCAAAAAATTTGTTATTTATGTATATAATATCCACACATTTAGACAGATTTTTCTGCAGTATTAAAAACCGTGTATATCATTGCATAAAGCCACTACTCCTGTGTTATGAAAACAAGAGAACATTTTCTCCTATATACAGGTTTGTCTCCAAATTGTCTGCCCCACAATTCTTTACTACAGGGCTTCCAGCATTTTCTATTGACAACTATTACCAGTTAGAGTTTTATTCTGTGATATTATAATAACAAATTTTAATACAGAAAACAAATTTTAATATAGAGTATACATTGTCTAGTAGGAATAGCAGCATCATGAAAGCAATAGGAAAAAGAAAAATATGATGCACAGCAGTAAAGAATGCAGTAAAATAAATTGGCACTGCTGTACTGGTCTCCCTTCCTTGTAGGTCTGCAAACTTGTCAGTGACATTGCAAAGCATTTTTCAAGCTTGCTTTCTTTTGAGGTGATGAAAAAGATAAAGGAATTCCTGACTTTGGTGATCCTGTAGGTATTTTAGAATCAGTTGTAATTTGATGGAAGAGCTTTCATGCTCACTGTAATAGTTACATTAAAAAAACTACAAGCAGTTATTTCAAATCCAAATACAGCAACCCCAAATTTCATCTTACAGTTAGGAGAGAAAAAACCAGAATTTTCAAATTTTACCTCTTGTTCTTCCTTCTCCCTAAAGTGCCCTTCCTGTTACTACTAGAAATATCTTTATGTGCCTGATGTTGAGATAAAGTGGGGTTAATCAGATCTAAATATGTACATGTGTAGATGTATTTTTATATAGATGCATATGTATATTTGCAAAAGCTCAGTTCAGTGAAAATGCTTACGTATGGTACTATGATGATTATGTTTAATAAGCAGGAAGCCACACTAAAAATGCACATGCAGAAATACTTAAATCTAATTTCCTAACAATTTGTGTCTCTGTTATTACATATTCCCTCTACCCTCACCTGGGAGAGCACTAGCCTTGCTCACAGTCCCTAGCACTTCCCCTTTTCTCAAAATGTTTCCTAAAAGCCTTTTTTTAAACCCACTTTATCCTCCATTTTCTCCCTTGGGCAGGGCAAGAGGAAACATGTACTGTGGCTGATTCTGGGCTGCCAGGATGCTGGTTCTTTGGATGTACTGAGATGTACTAATTCCACAGATCACACTTGTGGTAATCTGTTAACCCACTGCTTTTGTGATGCCATGTTCCCCCTCCTGCTCTCCCCTGCCCTTAGCACTGGCCACTCCCTTAGGCTCTCCCTATTGGTTCCTGTACCCCAACCCCGCCCAGGGAACGCCCCTGAGCCCCTGACAAAACCACCCTGCACCCAGACCGCGAGGTCTCTCTGCCTCTGGGGATCATGGAGATAATATGTGGTTGAAGTCCTCACAAGCCCTCATGGGAGACTCTTCTCGCCTCCGTCACCATCACTGGTTGTAATGCTGATAGCTGGCCAGAGCAACACCGCGGGATAGTCCGAAATGGACTACGGGATGCAACAGGTCGCATTGCCCTAAGTAGCCCCGCTGAGCTCTCAGGACACTACAGCCTGCTAAACTAAACCTTGCGATTTACAATGCACACTGTAGGCATTTTAGAATCAGTTTTCATTTGCTGGAAGAGCTTTCATGCTCCCTGTAATAGTTATATAAAAAAAAGCTGCATGCATTAATTTCAAATCTAAATATTGCTGCTGAGGGGCTGCCAAACACAACAGGTAACTTGAGCTCATTTGTCTTCTCCACTGGCTATGCAATATTTAATTCTTCCTTCTTTTTGCATTTACTGCTTTTCCAAATTCTTCCAGAAACTTCCAACTGCAAAGACTTCAGTCTCATTGTTGCTGCCTGTTCTGAGCTTCCCTTCCCCCTCTCCAAGACAAGCCAGGACTTGCCTTTGCCATGTGCTCTAAACTCCTTTGTTCCAAGCACGGGCAAAACCAAATGTAACTCAAACTCTTCAGCAGTGTCTGATTGGCCGCTCACCCCGGGTCCGTCCCCAGTCCTCCCCTTTCCCCTTCTCCAGACAAAAGAAGGGCCCAAGAGGGGGCCGCCCTCTTTGGCTTTGCAATCCTTCTGCGAATGTCTGTGTGTTTCTGTTTCTGTTTGAAAGCTTCTAATTGCAGGAATCAGGCAAGCTGAAGACTGTATTTCTCCTTCTTTGCTTCCACTGGTGGTATCAGCTTTGCAGCTACTATTTGCTGCTTTTAGAGCCACTGAAATGCTGGATTGCCCATGTTACCTCTCTAGGCTGCCTGAGGCTTTCTAAGGCATTGAACTACAAGCCTAGCCAGTAAAAAGATTTAAGTATCTCCACAATTTACCTTTCTTTTTTTCAACTGGCCATCTGGTTCAAAACTTACTAGGGAAGGATTGACAGAGAACTTAATTAAATAAGCCTTATTTCCTTTCAAATTCAGTATCAACTTGCTCTGCTGTAGGCAGCATTTCACAGAGAAAGCCAAACACAGATCAGTAGGATCATGCTTATATTATTCCAGTCTCCAAATTCCTGCTTCAAGCCATTGGAAAACTAAAGCTGCTAAACACATCTGAATTGCTTAACATGTAATTAATGACTATTTCACCTATCTTGTGACTCCCTCTATTGCAAGAAAGAGACAAATTGACTTTGCTTGAAATCACCTGCCTACTTACCTGTGTTCTAGTTTCAGTCTAAAAACTTCTCTCCAGCCAATATATAACAGTCCCAACATCAAGAGCTGTTTTTTCAGTTGGTAACTATATCTATTAGTGTGAATATTTAACAAGGTAACTGGGGCACAACAATCCTAGATTTTTTTCTTGCCGTTATCACTGTAATGTTTTGAGAATGAAAACCATATATATACACACAACCTTATATCCTATTCTGAGGTCTCTATGTATACCCAGAATAAGGTTTTGCATAAACCTTATACTACCTTCCAGCACAGCAGAGGAGTTCCCCTAGTCAGCACATTATTTTTTATAAAAATGAACTTTTTTTTATATAGGAACAAACCAGTATCATTTGCCTTTAGTATGATAATATTCCTTTGGGGATAAACTTGATGTTACTAAAACCCACCTGAGTTCTGATTCAAAATCTAAATATTCCTAGAGATGCCATAACTAATATGTAGAAATCCCTGAGCTCTGACTTTTCCAGTAAACTTTCTGTATATAATATTCTCAGCTTCCAGCACTTACACACCACATGCTGTTATAAATTTGGTTTTAATGTTCTTTCAAAGTAAGGAAAGTTTACTTTAGCATGGAAAAAAAAGAAAAAACAGACTGTAAGAAAGCACTTGCAAATCACTGGTGATGGGAAAATGTCCACAATGTCCAAGGAAGAGCCCCAAAGTCAATTTCTATGAAACCTAATTATAGTAATATTAATAGTAATTATATTATTTAGAAGCACAGAAATCTCCACCAAGTGTGGGGAGGAAGAAAAGTAGCTATTAGTCCTATTCACTTGCACGAATTGCAGTACTTCATATTCATAATTTATCCTTATGTATTATTTGCTCATGTTTTCCTCAGATGTCAGTGGAAACTTGTTGTCTTCTTAGTAATGAAAGAAAATTAATGAACAGGTATATGGCATTAAGCATCTTCTGTATGGAGTACCATGACTGTATGGACAGTTTGGTAAGGAGAAGGAGGAGGTGGGTATCTGGTTTAACTAATGAGGTTTGCATAGTTAAGCTGAAGGATGGGACTAAACTGGCCTTGGGTCTTTGCACACTGGAGTCCAGTCTAGGTTAGCAGCAGCATTGACTTTACTTTTATAATCCAACAGGACGGAGGTAACAGCAGTTAAACCAGTAATAGCAGAAATAACCAAGGAGCTGCACTTCGGAGTAGGGCTTGTACTAGGGAAGACGAGTGAAAAAAAGGTATTTCTGCATTCAGCTGAGTCTGCTTACCCCAAGAGGGGTGTTACAGGCGAGCAGAGTTTGTGGGGTGGACACAAATGCTAAACCATAGCAACTTGACTTTACAGGTTAGCCAGACTCCTGCTGGGCTAGTTTGATTACTTGTTTGGACTCTTGACTTTGATGCTTTGGGACAGAAACATTTCAGTAGCTTTGGTCTGACTCACAAGCTCTGTGCATATCTTCATGCACCACACTACTATGAGCAGATGTATCAGGGAATATGGTGCACAGACATCTGAATATCAAAGTACAAAACTAAAATGGCTCTGTACTGAAATTAATAAACATAGCAGGTGACCACTTGGCTCCAATACTTCATGCTGACTGATGTTTTTAAGTTGTCAGTTAAAAATAAGCAGAAGCATAGTCATTAAGGACAGATTTCTCTCCTTGGACATACACAGATGACTTAGCAGAATCTGTTTGAACAGTTGAAATCCTATTGCACTACGGTTTTTAAAACAGTTTATCACCCCTATAAAGTCAACATCTGGTTTCCTCTGCTATTAAAAAAACCTCTCTGAGAGCTACCACTTCAGACAGTTATGAATTTGCCTTCCACTTAGGTATTGTTTATCTTACACCCAGGTATGACAATACACATACATACATACATATAGTGCTGTACATTACACATGAAAATCCCGTTTAGTGGGGTTTAGGCTGGGATTCATCACACATCATGCTAACCCCTCGTCCAGGTTGCCTGAAATGGAACAGGGTCACACTTGGTTCAGCTGTAGACTCTCAGCAGGTCTTTGGTAGCCTGAAGAGAATTTGAGTGTTTTTCTCACATTCTTTTGGGCAGCTCACTCCCAGGATGTGCCTGTCATTCTCCAGTCTTTATAGAAAGTCCCTCAGGCAGATGACTTCTCCAATAGGTACCTTGGAAGTGTACCTAAACAAAGGTGGAGTGAATCTGAGCCTTACAGCAGCCCCAGTGCAACAGTACATTGGTGGTGAGTATTATCTCACCCATGTTCAGGCATGTAGAGGCTGAGCTAGTCTCAGCTAGCTGTCTCCACATTTAGTGGGCTCACACAGGTTCATCCAGAAGGCAGTTCCTCTTCTTGGTGCCAGACACACTTTGTGAGGTGTGTATCTTTGCCTTGTGAAGACTCTTGTCTCCCTCCACTGACTGGAGAAGTTCCCTGGACAACTGGTTTGGACTAGATGGCCAACTTCTAGATTAAAAAAAAAGTGAAGATAAATGTACCATGGATGACCGCATAAAGGTCCATTTGGAAAGTTTAGAGGAACATTATCACTGATAGTGCTGGGTGCAGATTTACATTTCAGGAGGAGACCTCTATGACAGGCAATGAAAATGTAGATGAGGAGTTCAATGTAGAAAAGGACAGTTCTCATAGCAGCTGTATTTTCCTCAAGTAGATCTTGACTTGGATCTATGAGGAAAGACATATGAGTACAGAAGAGAACGTCCATATTTTTGGGCCCTTTAGCATATATGTATAGAGAGATATATATACTTTATGAAAAAGTATATATCCCTACAGTTTGCTTCCCACGTCATTTTTTTGTCTTTTTTCCCCCCTCATTTTCCTGAAAGAGTGTAACACAACTTTGAAGATGATTGTTGAATTTAAACTAATATCTGAGTTCAGCCCAGATGATTCCTAAAACTGTGCTGAAGTAGTATGCCACATCATGTCCCTGATATGGTATTGCATTGTTAACACACCTCTCCACATCTAGCAGAAACAGAGAACTGAGATATAAGGGATTTAATGGGGAAAAAAATGCAGCAGAGTCCTTTTACAGAAAATTGCAGGTTTTTAAAGGTGACTGGCAGAGAATCTCGAGTGTTGTTTGTTTCTTGAATGTCATTGTTTAATCTTACCATTGTTGTTTGCGTTTCCTTACAATGTGCAAAGAAAGTTTGAAATGTGTTATTTTTCTCAAAGCTAGCAAGAATTTCAAAAAAGGAAGTGTCTTTTCAAACAGTAAATTTCATGCCTGCTAGGGAAAATGTAACAGCTGTGAGAAACACATGCCCGGCTCTGAACCCCTTTGTGCCAGCAGTTTATACTTTCAGCTCACTCATCAGTTTAACCACAACCACTCGAGTGTCAGTGTATGTTTGTTCAGAGGGAAGGAGGGTGGCCCTTGTCCTTGTGTGTGCTGTTGTTTTGCAGCATGAATAAGAATGAAGAGAAATAATGTTTTCACTAAGCATCTAACTATTTTTCATAGAGCTTAGATTTGGGAAACAAGTTTTTATCCAAGGTTATACTTGCCTATCCTTTTAGAAACCAGGAGAAAACGGCGAAGTTTGGGGCTGGAGGGAGGCATGAAGTCAGCTTCATGGGCCTTTTTTTGGGCAAAGAGAAGTGATGATGGGAGAGCAGAGGGCAGAGCAACAACTCAGCAGCTTTCTGGGCTGTGCTGCTGAAGACTGCATGTGTGCAATGCCTACATCAGCTGCTCACTGGCCCTGCTTCCTGGGAACTGTGGACCACTGCTATAGCCTTGTTGTCAGGACCTTTGCTAGTGATTGAGATAAAGTCCTATCAGAGAGGTTCAATATGCTTTCTTCAGTAGTGCTGCTCCCAGTCACAAGTCAAGTAAGCTTAAGAATTTCATCCAAATTAACCTCTCCCTCTCCTCCTAATTCTTGCAGTCTTCACTGAGGATGTTTTTCTTCACATAGCTATAACATTTGGATATTATTATTGTTTGGAATTTTTTTTTTTTTTGAGATCACTCTGTAATCTTCTGATCCAGTAAGCAAAAAATATCACAAAAGCTGAAAACACATGGTCTTTCTGCTCCCTATGGCAACTATCCAAAATGATTTTTGCCTCTGGAGATAAGAAAGACAAGAAATATGTAACAGATACACTGATTTTTTTTTTCCCTAGACTCAAACTAAGTAACTCAAACACAGAGGCTGGAGACTTAGTTCTCTATTATATCAGTTTTACACTGGAATAAATCTGAGTGAGTAAAGAAGTCCCAGTATACACTACATATGCCAGACTGGTGCCAGGGGTATATGAACTGTTCCTGATGAAATAAGTTCAGAGAATCACTGTAGAGTTGAAATAAAATGGCAGCTATTTAATATTGAAGGTTATGATAATGTTAGGGATTAATGTCAGAGCTTATGCTTTAAATCTTTGCATAGTAGGACAAAGTTGGTTTTAAAACTTTTTTGGTCAGTGAGGGGCTGTACAGCATGACAGATCCTGTTCAATGCACAGTCCTTACATGCCAACTCTCCCTGCTGCTGACAGCTTGGCAGACCTCACCCATCTCCTGTCACACCATTCTGTGCTTTGCCCATTGCACTCTCCCAGTTTCGCCCTGTCTCTTCTTGGGGATAAATCACCTTGCTCCCAGCTCTGCAATACCAATAACCCAGTGCAGCCATTCTCCATAATGAACCTCAGCTCTCTGAACCCCCAGATCCCAAGCTTGGCGAGTACATAGTGTTTCTGTGTATGGTATCTGTGACCAGCTAGGGATGGAGGGAAAAGCCCACACCACTCGTCAGCAGGGTCCGCTGTACAACTCTGAGGGCGAGTTTTGTGGAAAGCCACTTGAATTGGCAGAAAATGTTTGTCCGGTGTTTGCTGTCCTCCCTCTGGAGGCCTCTGTCAGCATAACAGAACTGGCACAAGTGGTTCGGTTGTGATGGGCAACAAAACAAATTACAGTGGGACAAGTGATACTGAGTTTATCCACTAAGCAACAGCATCAGGATCATTAGATGGCAGTACCCATGTGGTCCACACTCCTGGTCCTTTGCCCAGCTCTGCACTGTTCTGCTTGGTCCTTCTTCCTGCCCTCAAGGCATGCTAGGAGTATTGTAGTTCCTGTCTGTCGGTGGCTCTCAAGCTACCCTCTCTTTCTCCTCTCTCCTCAGAGAGGCTCTGGGGAGAATTGCACTGGGGTCACATCTCCAGTACTCAGGTGGGGGTGTGGAGGGGAGTTCCAATGCCACCTGACAGGCTGAAACCTCCCTGGGACAGCTCTTAACCCCAGCCAGGTCAGGTCCGTTTGAAAAAAGGGTTAGTAACTGGAAACAAACTATAAGCACAAAGCAAAAATTTGTAGGTTCCGTAAAGATTATGATGTTAAAAATAAGTATATCCTAATTTTTTGAGGAGTATAATTAGACTTAAGTCGAATTTTAGCAGTTATAAAGTAAATGAAATGTAAATCCCAGAATCCTGAGTTCTGTTTGTTCTCCCTGGGTTTAATTCTTACCATTTGTAAAATGATCATGTACAGAATTTTGTCACTTAGCTGCTAGTTCAAGGTGCCAGCATAAGGAAGTTGAAGAGCGAAATCCTATGATGATTCGTAGAACAAATACAATGAAAGTTCCAGAACTACAAGTTACCCTGTGCCATCAGGACGGGTGCCCTAGTAATATTACGTGTGAGAAAATCTTGCAGCTTTGTAGGCATGTGGTTCTTAGCTCCTGGAGAGCCACCATCAGTCACTGTTGAATACATGGTCAAATGTTGTGTTGGCTCTTCCATGCAGGAATAAACTCACAGGGACTTGCAATTGGACCACAGCTGGTTTTTTTACCAGCCAGCCATTATTAATGAATTGCAGTCATTAAAATCCAACCTGGATTTGTCCTGTGTTTGTGGTGCCCAGGATATTCTTCAGCTGAGATGACTGGTTTCTGAGTCATGGGAAAAACTACAGGTTTGTGAGTAGTATGCAATACATCTTCTCTCTAAATTTCTGATGGATCTCAGGATGCCATATCTTTTCATCAATCATGCATGCTTTTGGCTTTCAAGCATTTTGTGTCAAATCTCATCTGCCAGATTTTATTATCCTCTTATACTTCCTTTACTCTTCTCAGAGTGAGGATTTCAAAAGCAAATTAGAAGTTCTATCAACACCTAGATTAGAGACAAGAGTAGGGAAATTTTATATTTGTGTATTTCCCTCTAGGACAGAATGGTGCAATTGAGAGAAACTGCACTTTTTCTGGAAAGAGATTCTGGGTCTTCTTCTGACTAGAAGATTTACAAAAGGTTTTGCCTCTTAATAGATGTAAGTTGATCCAAGTTGTGAGAAATTCACACACTATTAATCATCAGATGTATTAATGTATAGATTTGTATAGATTTTCTGAAGTTTTTGTCAACCCAGCTTCCTTACAAAGGCTGTTTCTGTACTTAAACCATAAAGAATATGTAATCTTTGGAAAACAAAACCAACCCAGTCTCCTCCTATCATGCTGTTTTAAAACAGAAAGCTGACTACTGTGTTGCTGAATTTGTGTTGCAAAAAAAATACTCATTTTCAAAGCAGATAAAATTCAGTATTTTTGTCTGAGCAATTTGAAGAGTGGTTGCTTCTAAAAAATGTATTGTTTAACATCTTTACCAAGATCAGCCTTCAAGAGGCTAGGTAGAAGAGGCAAGTCATTGCTCTGTTAAATGAACTAAATTATGCTAAGGCATACTTAAGCAGGTGGATTTTTTTAAAAGCATTTTTTATTCTCATGTAATTTATTATTTGGTACTCTTCTACCCAAACAAAAGAGAACAATATATTTAGAAAGCTCATTTTAAAATTTCTTTATCTTGACCTGTTGCAGGGGAGTTAGGTGTAATTTCCAAGGATATACTTCTGCTTGGTTATAGGGAGAGTGCTCTCACATTTTCTATGCTGGATACGTAAATTCACTTTTATATTTCAGATTAAGATGTAACAGATTAAGATATAACAGATGTGGCCTACAGTGGATCAATAACTTCTATACTCAACTAAAGCAATGCTGTTAGCCCTGCTAATACTGCACTGCATACCATGTGAGGGTGTGACCAACAGCAGCAGCTGGCACTGCAGTAATGGATATTTTAGTTCCTGAGGCAAACTTACTGCATCTGTCAGGGGCCTGTAGCCTCCATGGCAGTACAGCTATAGCACTCAAGTACCAGCACAACACATTACATCATTATCACACCTTGCCATGGAACCAGGGCATAAATAGTCGATGCCAATATGCAACTAGAGCTTGTCTCAGCAGCAGCCCTTCTGAGCAGCATCAACTGCTTGTTAAGCCACAAGTAGCTTGGAAACTGGGAGCTGGACTCCTTTGTCACAATTATTTAATAAGGGAAAAAACATGAAAGATCTGTGCTGACTTCCTAAACTAATAATCTAGGCACAAGTTCTCCATCCAACCCACGCCAGGTAAGTCAATATTCTAGTTAGTGAGCAAAACCAGCCTGCATTGGTACTTGGCTGATACGGCCCCAGTAGTCCTGTAGTCTTCTCAGAAAAAGAAAGCCTGAAAATGGGGGGTTCCCATAGAGTTTTATTCTGCAATTCCTGGGGCTATAAATCTGTTATTCAACCCTAATCATTCTCCAGAATGTTTTCACCCCAGTGCTAATGGCTAGATTGCCCCATAACTGAGGCAGATTTTATGGTATTTTGTCTAGTTCAATTGTGCTTTTAGTGGCTGGAAGGCTTCCATATAAATTAATCTCTTGTCTCTCCTTCAGAAAACAAGGTCAACTATAGCATCAATTTAATATATAGCTCTACATCTATCGAGACTTCTGGATCTTGCAGTTGTAAGTGACAAAGTGTGCAATCCTTTTCTAATATTAAAGAGCAAAATCTGCTTTAAGACAATTAAAACTACTTTGATTTTCCTACCTCCTCTGTTTACTCTCAATTAAATCCACACTCATCTTTCTTTCTCTGCCTTGGAGGGTAAGATTTCTTTGGTGCTTCCTCTCTGCTCCCTGTTTGACACTGTCCTAATGCCCTTTGTTCTTTGATTCCTCAGCTGTTTCTCTGCTGCCCTGCCTCCCTTCTCCAGCTTTTTTCAGTCAGCTTGGAACCATGGTTGCACTTTTCCCACTGAGCTCTTCCCACACCCAATTAGACTTCCAAATATTCATTCCTGTCTTGTATTTGTCAGACACTCTGTTTCACCTAGTTTCAGTATCTGCGGAGACCTCCTTCACCTATGTTCTTTCCTAACTAAGCCAGAGGGCTTCTTTCAGTTCAGATGCCCCTTAATGCAGTCTTCAGGACCACTGGCACTTCCCCACATCTTCTTCCTTTCCATCTTATCCTTTGGTGAGCTTGTGCTCTCTGCTTTCTACTTTAACATCAAACACTGTTC
The DNA here is from genome assembly GCF_965178545.1 of Coloeus monedula. NCBI lineage: Eukaryota > Metazoa > Chordata > Aves > Passeriformes > Corvidae > Coloeus > Coloeus monedula. Next base: position 145,279,066 of record NC_138781.1, read on the forward strand.
TCTTCAGCACCTCCTCTGGTAGATCCTCCCACTCCCTCTCCACTATCTGTTGGCACCCTTCAAGTTTTCACCCTCAGTCCTCCTCCTTTTATCATCTCTATTTTGACTACTTCATCCTCCTCAACCATTTCTGTTGCTTACAGCTATTTTTTCCCCCTGTTGTGAATTTTTGTCTCTGTCATAGTTTCTTTGGTGTTACCTTGCCATTTCAAACTCTCTCCAGATGAGACTTTTTTTAGCTGTCCCCAGGATGTTCTTTTCTCCCTTTTCTGTTTGTTCAGAATTTTACTGTCCTCCTTGTCTTGTAGTCTTACTGTTACCTTTGATTTCTCTATCTCTCTGTCTCTCCAGCTACTCACTTACTAAATCTAATTATTTTATTCTATGTAGCATTACCTGGCCTATTCATGACAATTTATCTTTATTGCCAAAATACTTGTCCTTTTCTGCCCTCATTCTAATAATCCTTTTGCTGATTCTGAAACAAATTTGCTAAACTCATCTTCACCTTCTCTTCTAACCGTGTTTTCATCCAATCTGAATCATTTCACCTGCTTCATGAGTCTTAATCTGTAACCCTTTTGAATGCCTTGGATAATCTGTCCCTCTAAGAACCTCTCAGAATTTACCTACAAACCGCTGCCCGTTCTTCATCCCTCTCCTCCCCCCTCCCCCATTTTTTTCTTTTTTTTTGACTCCCAGGCTCTTCATTTCATTGTCCTTTCTTTCCAGGCTTCATTTAGGGAGATATAAATATTCTAGGTCCTGTTTCTTCCTCCTATCTCTGACAGGAGCAGGCAGATGAATGCCGTTAATGCTGTTGTGATGCTCAGACCTGCCTCCAGCAGCCATACTAGACATACTAGAGGGACCATGGAGAAATGCAACAGGGTGAGGCTTCTCAACTGAATTTATTGTGTCCCTCTGATTAAACACTGATTTATTTGCACTGCTTTCCAGAAAGTCTCCTATCAGTGCTAGTGATCTGTAATCAGTAAACTCTTACTAGCTTTTAGTATACTGTCTTACTAGCCCAGGGAGACGGGGAGCAAAAAGGTAACAGGGAGACAGTTTTTCTGTGTTCCCTATATGAATTGTATTAGATGAAGGTTTAGCCTCATTCCTTCATGAGAACAAGTAAGCACTTCCCTGCAGAAGCCAGCTGGGAACATTAAAATAGGGCAATGGGAACTTGTAGCCAGCATTTTAGCCCTGAAATAAGCACTGTGACAAGTAGTGTCTTTGTCTTTTTATGTATTGTTTATAGGCCTGTCCTTCACTTTATCTTACAGCAATAATGTTCATGGCATTCCAGCAAAAATGGCTTTTGCAGTTATTAAAATGCTGAGGTGTTTACTTCCAAATTCTGTTAACAGCATTTTTTTTTCTCTTGGGCACCAATCTTTAAAGAGACACAAACAAAATTCAGTAGTACTGACTTAATTCTGTCTCTTTCTCATTCTAATTGCTCAAGTTGGTATAATATCCGCCTAGAGACTAAGCCTCAACTGCATTTTTAAGGACTCTGTGAACTAGCACCTTTCTTAGGCATCTTCTTGTCAGCCTCAGAGAAAGAAGTTCAGGTTATTACCACAGAACATGCACAATGCAGATTTCCTGGTGCTGTGTTACTTTACTCTGACCTGCAAGTGCTGTCACCGGGGTCTAATGCAATAGTTATTGGATTTGCTGCTGAGTTTGCCAACCAGGCTGTCACCTGTATATCAGCTGTGATAGATGGTTTTGTGATATAGATACAGCAACGCTTTAAACTAGGCTACTCTAAAACCTTTGGATTCCTTGTAGGAAAACTGTAAAATGATAATTTCCACTAACAATTAGTCTCTTCTGGAATTTAATGGGGGTACTTTGGAGGAAGAACCCTGTCATGTGAGATCTCTGGCTGCATGATCTCTCCATTCTCCACTGCATTAATTTTTCTGTCCCTTCAGATGTTGCCAAGATCATATTTGATTTGCTTATGGAGCGGTGTTATGTTGGCGTAGCAGAACTGGATTATTCACACATTTTCATAGCTTGTGACTAAATGGCTGTATAAAATGGCAGTGAAAGAAAAAAGAATTAGCAATACGTAATATTAGCAAGATGCCTCCCACCTACCAGCCTGCAAAAATTGAAATTCTTTTCTCTCACTTTTGGAGGGAAAATACCTTCTATTTTACACTGAACATTTAAACAGTTATTTCCTGTTCTGTGACTGTAAAATTACAGAATCATTTAGGTTGGAAAAGACCTCTGAGATCATTGAGTCCAAACTTTGAGGAATCACCACCTTGTCAACTACATCATGGCACTAAATGTCACATCCAGTCATTTCTTGAACACCTCCAAGGATGGTGAGTCCACCACCTCCCTGGGCAGCCTGTTCCAATGTTTAGCAATCCCTTTCATGAAGAAATTCATCCCGATATCTCCCTGTATCTCCCCTGGTACGTTTGATGCCATGTCCTCTCATCCTGTCACATGTTACTAAACATCCCCAGCTCCCTCAGCTGCTCCTCATCAGAATTGTGCTCCAGATGCTTCCCCAGCTCCATTGCCCTTCTCTGGACATGCTCCAGCACCTCAGTTCTTTCTTGAAGTGGCCCAGGGCTGGACACAGGATCTGAGGTGTGGCCTCACCAGTGCCAAGTACAGGGGGACAACCCCTGCCCTGGTCCTGCTGGCCACACTGTTTCTGATACAGGCTAGGACACCATTGACCTTCTTGGCCACCTGGGCACACACTGGCTCATGTTCAGTCACTGTTGACCAGCACCCCCAGATCCTTTTCCAAGGGCAGCTTTCCAGCTACTCTTCCCCAGCCTGTAGGACTGCATGGGATTGTTGTGACCCAAGTGCAGGACCCAGCACCTGACCTTGTTGAAAGTCATACAGTTGGTCTTGGCCCATGAATCCAGTCTGTTCAGATCCCTCTGCAAATGCCTTCCTACCTTCCAGCAGATCCACACTCCCACCCAACTTGGTATAGTCTGCTTAGTACGACTTATCAGGATTAAAGCCTGACAAAAATCTGTAGAGTAAAAATCACCAGCCACTGAAACTTACTGGTAACAGACAATGGAAATTGTTAACATTCAAGTGTGAAAAGTTCACCCATTTTTTAAATTTATCATATGCACAAATGTTAATTACATTTTTAAGCGCCTGAAGCCTACAAATTTTGAGAGTACAAAAGAAACTATAGTAACCTGTTAGACACTTGTCCTTTTCTTTTACTTGTCTTTGGCACCCTCGATAAGTGAGTGCTAATAGAGGGGCTGACAACACAAGTGCATTTCTGATGCAAAACACCAAGGACAGGGTGAATGGTCAAACCTTGAAGAAAAGAATGGAGCCTTTTTGTTGTGGAAATGAAACTGTGATAATGTTCCCAGACTATAAACTGGCAGCCTGGCGTGGCAAAAACCATAGGAGCTTTTTCAAAATCTTAATCAATGTCAGCAGATTTTTTTTTCTTTCTGTTGGGGTTTTAGTGAAGAAAAATGTGAAATTTTATGTGAACAGTTTGTTACTCTATATAGCTCTTAGCAACAGGGCTGAAGAATATAAAGGCAAAGATTTTATTGTCCATTCATGAGCCTATTAGTTCTATTAATGAGATAAAAATTCTGTGGACTGAGGTGTTCTGTTTCCAAAAACTAAACAGCATCTAAAAACCAGTCTGTGCAAAAAGTCAGCTGTGAACAAGAATTCTTAGCAATCTTTACATGACTATCTACTTATGTCTGCTTTATACACCAAATGAAAGAGGCAGAACAGCCTGTAGCACCATCTGTCTAAGGAGCTTGGTAATTTAATGCCACCATTATTGTTAATATATGTCTTATATTTCTATCAGTACCTAGATGTCATGAGTGACCTGTAGGTCAGGTCAGTGGGCTCAGACGTGGGGTGTGTTGCTGGCCTCTCCTTCTCTGCCCCTGTAAAAGCTTCCCTCTCTCCTGCCTCCCTCTCCAGAGCATCATCCCTGCCTCCCCAATTCCGTACAAGGACAGTATGGAATCTTCTTTGCACTGTCTCCTTGTCTCCAAATATGGGGGGGAAGGAGGTACATTTTCCAGACAGGGGAACCAGTCAGGGGGAGATTCAGATTACCACCAACATTTATTGGAACATACTTTATGAGTTACACGATTATTAATAAGAGAATAAAGTATCACACCCGTTAACAGCAGGTAATTGTTGGTACAGTCCACTCAGTTACCCCTCTCAGTCATTCATTTTACCCAGCTAGAGCAGCAGTGGGGAGGCCAACTCTGGGTATTCACTGAGAAGCAGAGGTTTGCAGTAATGCTCCAGTAGCTTTTAGGAAGGTGTTCAGCAGTCCCTTCCTTCCTTATATCAACCCTGTAGACTGTGCTCAGTGTCTACATATAGCAGCCACCACCTCCTTGACTGTGGTGTGAGCTACAAAGCCCTGTGCTGATGCTCTTGCATGGCAATGGCCTTGGACAATCTGCAGGCTCTTGCTGTTCTGAGTTTATCAGCTATCTCAGATTCAGGAGAAACACAAGTCTCCAGAGCTTATCACCTTTTGTGAGACTTCCACACACACTGTCTCTCCATATGCACTTTTCCCCTTTTTGTTTTCTGGTAACATCTCCTGTGTGCACACGTGTGTGTACCTACAGAGCCCATTCCCCACATTCACCAAGAAGAGTGGGTTGTGGCAAGGATCAATAAAGTAAGCAGCCCTTCCTGTGTCCTCCTGCAAAATGAAGTGAGTGCTCTGTTTATACCATCCTGCAGAAAATTCCCACACGGGGATAGGTCTATGCTGCATATTGCATCATGGCTCTGAGCTAACTCAAAACATTAAAAGGGTCTCCACCAGTTCAGCATGGTCCTTCATGCATCTCAGAGAAGCCTGGTGACTTTGCCTGTAGGAATGTCCTCTGTAATGAGACATGTACTTTAAAGCTAGCACAGATGTTTCTGTCCTGCATGGCTACTTTGCTGTACCCATACAGCCATATAGAGCATTTGCCCTGAAGAAAACAGATTTGGGGCCAGTACATAATAAAGAAAAATGGCAAAATGGGTATAGAGAAGGACTGAAATACACTGATGGTCTCTTAACCCAGCCTACAACATGACCCTACAGATCACACTGCAGTGAATCAAACCTCTCCATTTTCTTAACATTCGCATTACTGATATTTTTTTTTTTTTTTACCTTAAAAGCATAAAACAGACCCACAAGATACAATCAAGAAGTCAATGACAGATCTGGGCAAAAAGCCCAGAAATGCCTTGTGCCCAATTGCCTGTCCTGTGCATTAAAAATTCGTTATTATTTTTCATTTCTTTTTGCTGAAATGAAAACTATTCATACATTCAACATAAAAGCAACTGTATTGCTAAAAACTTCTGCCTTGATTCAGCTGAGACAAGGCACAGTCCCTACACAGAAGGTCTGAATTTGGTCTTTCCCCTTTCCTTTGATGAATTCTTTTTCCAGAAAGTCCAGCATACATCTACCCCATTAAACAGGAAACACGAACTTCAGATTTTTCAGCACTAATTACCCAACCAGACTTACCAGGTTTACTGAGCCCCCCTCATGCCTGCAAGTATTTGAAGACAAGATCAAACCCTTAAGCAGTCAATAGGATGGAAATGTGACTGATTTGCATTTGTCTAATATTGCCAGTTGAAGGATGAACTAGCTCTTCATGCATTTTTTGCACTGGAGGTGGCTAAGAATTGACAATATATGTATTTTGCTAGTAATTTTACACAAGCTTTGCAGGTATGGTATGGCAAAATATTGAAAATAGCTGTAAGAGACAGAAAAGCAGGTCTTCCTAGCAATGCACAATCGTTCCCTGAATCTGTTGTTCAGGGACTGAAATGAGCAGTATAACCCTCTTGTTTTCCCATCTTTGCCAATGAATAGTCATATTTTTCACTTGCATCTGTATTTGTAACATTTTTGACCTAATCATCAAGCAATATATATGCAGGGAAGATAAAATACAATTTTTGCTCACTGACCTTTCATCCCATAACATATAAATTGTTTAAGAAAGCCTGCTGAATATTTTCTTATCTTGTGTCACTGGAAATTCCATGCTCCCTTGTGAGACTTAGTAGGATGTTTAATATAGACACTATGTGGTACACTGATTGATGGGACAGACTGCAACCCCAACAGCTTTCTGTGATTTAAAACATAAAAAACCACAGAAAAACCCAATGAGCACACAACATTTCAGCAGCGCACGTTTTTGGAGCCTCGTTTCATCCCCATGATGGCCTGGGCTCCCTTGCGGCTGGTTTCAGGGTAGGGCCCCTCCCCAGTCACCGAGCGGCAGGTCCCCACCCCTGTCCCTCAGGGCCACAGCTCCAACCCATTAATACATCCTTCACACATAGGAGATGAGAATGAGACATGGTGCTCTGTAAATGTGGGTCCCCAGGGCCACATTCTTGTGTGATAAAAAAGCCATGGAAGGTGAGCTGTAAATCAGAGAGGCCGAGTCCTGGAGGCAAATTGGTTGCAGTACTGCTGTGTTTTACATCAGTAGTCTAGAGTAAAATTAACGTGAAACACTCTTATAAGGCATCAGTATGGTTTCTCCAACCTGTATTTTTATTTAAAAGTAGTTCAGGTACCTGCATGTCCCTGCAGTGGGCAGTGCTGACGTGCACTGTGAAATCACTCAAGGTCCATGCAGCTGCCTCAGTTAATATAAGGGAGGGGCTGGACTCAGCAGCAGGTAAACTGTGACTTCAACTGTGGCATCCTGCTAACTGTGTTGTTTAACCTGTAACTTTAAATTTATCCATCTCCTACTAGCAAAAATCACTATCAGGTGATGTTTTGACTTCAAGGAAGCTGAGCTGTTGAGAAAAGATCAATCCTAGCCAGCAGCTGCAGTGAGAAAACGTTGAGATTACAAGAAGTCACCAATGCTAAATCCAAGAATTCTGGTTACTTCACTCATTTAAGCTAATTGACAAGTTTATCTTCATACTTGTGAGCTCAGCAGAGGCCAGCTAGGCTAGAAAGCTACTGTCCAGGTGCATAGGAAAGGTTTGATTCAAGTGGAAGCAGCTGATGAAGGAGCTCCTGTGCTAGCCCTGCTCCCCAGGTTTCAGCCCATCAGACAGAGCAAGAATCCCAGCCCTCCCCAGCACCGACACCTTAAGATGAAATGCTGAGGAGCTCTCACAGGGCACATGCCGCAGCAGGGGCTTTGCAGGCTGCAGAGTCTGGCACAGCGTGTGGGGAGGGCCCTGTGAGCAGCTCTGAACAAGCCACTTGCCAGGACTCCTCTTCCAGCACTGTTTCCTTTCCCTCTGCCTGAGGCAGCTCACCTTCAGAGACTCGTGGTGTAAGAAGGTTTCCCCTACACTGATGATGATCATAACTGGAATTCTCCATCAGGCAATATGCTCAATATGGTGTGTGCTTATGTCATTTATTCTGTATTTGCTTGGTATCTTGTTTTGGTTTGGTGTTTTATTTTTAAGGAATCTCTTCCATGTAAAATATAGAAAGGAACTAACACTGACCCTTTGACACCCAAGTTTCTTTGGTAGTGCTTCCACTATGTGTACTAGTTTGAAAGCAAACCAGTGGGAGGCACCAAGTCAGAATAACAATTTAATGGGGAAATTAAAGAAAAGGAAAAACTGAAAGAAAACACTGGTTCAAACTGACAGACTCAAGGTACAACCTGCCACCCTGTTAGTCAGGGTGGTGGTAGCAGTCTGGTAGAATGGTGGCTGCAGTCCTCTGAAGCAGTGATCCTGTAGAAAAAAGGGTCTGCTCTTCCTCAGAAAGTCCAGTGGTGGCTGTGTAGCTCCTGTCCTCTGGAAATCCAGTGGAAAGGGTTATCTCTGGTGTTCAGAATCTCAGATTATATCCACGATGGGATGCTTGGTTCCTCCCTCTGGGTGGAGCATCTCACAATGGGATAATGAGTCATGAGGCCAAGTGTTGATTAGGCTCATTAACAGAAGATGGTCTGGAGGGAGTTATCTCTGAGTCATGTGGCAGGACACTGATGGGCCATTAACAGAAAGATAGTCTGGGGGGAGGAGGCAAGGAAACACTGCCCCACCTGATTTCAACAGCTCATGAGGATGGTAATAGAATACACTGCAACCCAGGACATTATGTCAGCGAAAACTAAATCTCCAGTATATCTCTCTGCTCTTAATTTCCCTTTCAAGAACATTCTGAGAAATGTAAATGTCTGTAGCATTGTCATATTTAAAAAAAAAAAAAATTCAATTTAATTTGAAGCAATTATTCAAAGAAAAGTTCTAATAAAAAATTTATAGACACTAGTTAAACCTTAATAATATTCAATATATTAAAATACTGACAATGATTTATACTCTGTCATAAAATAGAAAGAAGAGTCAAGTAGCATCCATATCCCTTTTTGCAGCCAATTTCATAAATCTACATCAGAGAAAAGCACATTCCTAGTCCAATTAAATGTGTGTAATGAAATATTTACATGTACTTTATGACTTTGGGTTATTGAATTTTTAAGAGTTAAATCCAAAACTGGGATTGTATTTCCAGTACATATATTTTATTAATTGTGCCTACAAATACGATGTACTTTCAGAAAGACACTTTCAAAGTTATGATGGGAAAAAGAAGAATAGAGACTATAGGAAAAAGCAAAATCGGGAATGTATAGGCCCTAGAAGTCAGAGATGTCATTTGCATACCCTGATTATGACACATATGATACAATCTCAAAATTAATCTTCCTAGTGTTGCCAGCAGGTTGAGGATGTGATCCTTCCCTTCTGCTCCAGCCTGGCAAGGCCACACATGGCGTGTGCTGGATTCCCCAGTACAAGAGGCATGGACATACTGGAGATAGTCCAGCGAATGGCTGTGAAGATGATGAATGGTCTGGAGCATCTTTCCTGTGGGGAAAGCTTGAGAGAGCTAGGACTGTTTAGCCTGGAGGAGAGAAGGCCTGGAGAAGATATCAGGGAGATCTTATCAGTGTGTATAAGTCCCTGAACAGAGGGTACACAGAGAACATAGACAGGTTCATTTCAGTGGTGCCCAGTGACAGGACTGGAGGCACTGGACACAAACGGAAAGGTGAGATGTTCCCTCGGAACATGAAGAAGCACTTCTGCACTGTGAGGGTAACCAGTCACTGACACACATTGCCTAGGGAGGGTGAAGTCTCTGAGACATTAAAAAAACATCTTGATAGAGTTCCAGGCAACTACCTCTGGGTTCCCTTGCTTGGGCAGAGGGCTTGGACCAGATGACCTCCTTCTGACTTGTCACTTCCAACCTCGACCATCCTATGACTCCTTGAAAGGAACTGGAGCTGAATCACTCACTCCTGTAACGCAGTTCTGTGCTCGTGGCACGAGCTCTGGCGTGCCCTCAGTCAGAGAGAGTCCAGCTGCATTACTTCCGTGCGTCGCTGAACCGACTTCGGCATCAGGAAGGGTGCTGCTGGCTGAGCTAGCCAGCTGGCTTCTTTGCAGAGGGAACACGGCAGGAGCCGACAGGATCGGCTCACGTAAGTTCAGAGGTAAAGGAAGAGAGAGGCTGTTCTGGTCTGACTTCTAACACGTTTATTGTCTGAAGTTTCTCAACCAGAACGTGGCAATGATGTTAAGCTGGGATCCTGCCGAGCGGCTTTCCCTCAGTTTTATACAGGGTTTGAAAACTGCAGGGAAAGGGGAAAGCAACCAATGAGTTACAAGCCAGGGGGAGGATACAATTCAACAAGAACCATTGGGGGAAACTGGGAGGTGGGAGATACAACAAAGAGCCAATGAACACACGAGTAACCGAGAATTTTCCCTAAGGGGGAGGCTTGGACTCGGGCGCAGGTTCTGAGCCACCCCTCTACCCACGCCCCGAGTCTGTGTCTTGGGGAAACTCGATCCAGGGGAGGGGCTGGGATTGATTGGCATCTCGCTGCCCCAGCCCCACAGTGGGCTGGGTCATAGCAACACTCCTGCATTCCCAAAGACCTAAATTAAGTGAGTTTCCTCTGTTCTCCTAGCAGCCATGTGCTAATCTCCAGTGATTCTTCTCCATGAGAGTGGTGGTTGGTTCAGACAACTATCGTGTGTTCATGCAGGTACGGGCTTTCAGGTGATTATTGTTATTGCCTGTGTCAACCACATCAAACCCATTTGTAAGGAGACACTTCAAGATAACAGGGATAACACAGAGTTCACCAGTCCAGCACATCGTTTCCCAAGTGGCAGTTTATAAGGAACAACCTTAATTTTAATATTTCCTATCTTGGAATACTCAGTCTTAGAGACAATGTAGTCTTCTAACATTTTCAAAATTTCTTAGCAAAAGTTAATTATTTTACTGCATCTAGTTCCATTTGGTAGGTCCACAAAGGACAGTCAATAGACATTTAGTTACACAGCCCAGGCTTCCACTAGATGAACTCAAGAAGCAGCTGGTAATGCTTATACAGACCAGCTGCCCAGCAAAGGTTTGAAGGACACCCTGGGGATTGCTGAGGTTGGTGTGTCAGTCATAGGCAGTAACGCAGATCATCAACTGTGGGTTCAGTTCGTGGTTCTTGGGGTGAATCGTACTCTGACTTTTACAGATAGGGATGTAGTGCATTTGGGGTGGCAAGTTAGTTTAGCAACGTAGACTGATTTCTGTTGGAATTATGTGGTGCTAAGTCCCCTCTTTCCAACAGAGGAACAATGAAGTTGGCTTTTGAAGTTATGCACTGGCCCTCTGTGGACCTCCCAGGAATGCTGTGGGCCAGCAAAATCCAGCAGGTCAGGACAACAGGAATGGGATCCGGGTGAGAATGCTCAAGGATGTGCACTGGTGCAGCAGAGACTCAGGGAAGCAGATTCCTTAGAGCGAAGAAGGTTTTCCTTCTTCTCCCAGTATAATTGTTTGTTTTCCCTGGTCAAGAGTGATTTCTGAAGTGAAAATTCACCCAGAGTTATGAATCTTTTCCCAATGGTATGCTTGCCATAACTGGTATTTATAAGTCTTTTTATGGGGGATGAAGCATGCTCAGTGCAGATGGGATGCCCAGTGATATTTTCAGCAAACATCCTTTAAATTCTGCCAATCACCATTTCTACAAATCTTATATATATACATTCATTGTATTTATATATATAATGAATATATAGAAAATGTGTATAGAAAATATACAGTATAGAGATTTAAAAATATGTATATTTAAAAAACTTGTCATTTGCCCAAAGCAGAGGTTTTTCATGAGCACAGCACAAATTTTGCATCTCCCTGTTGCTATGTGTAAACATAAAGAACGTGTAAAATGTTAATTCAGGTTCTTGCAGAGTTATTGACTCTTTTCCCCAGTTTTCAGAAACAGCTGAATTGGCTGCTCAAAATCTAAGACCCAAAACAAAAACATACCACCTAGAGTAAAGAAAGAAAATGTACTCCAATTGGTTGTGGTTGGCAAAATATAAGCCACTGAAAGCAAGAACTTCATGGCAAAACATCAGACAGCTAGAATTATCAGGATCACCTATCATCCTCCACTGATGATTTAGCAGAGTTAAAGTGGAAATTGGTGTTGACTATATTGAAATCACATTATGGTTTCATTTTGCATTTATAGGAAACATCTGGTAATGCTGGAACTTATTTCTACTTTAGGTCTTGTACCTCATCCCTGAAGTTTCTGAGACACTCATAGTAGCTGGCAACTTTCATCCTTGCAACAGAACTCTTGCCCACACCTAAGTCAACATAAATTTACTAAGAAATTAAAGGCATGCAATAAGCATTAGAAAATGTGCAGCATTTTCTGTGGCATTTAATTCTACTTTAAAGACTTTGCATGATAAGCAATGTGTGACAGTTACTGGTAGGAAGAAATCATTAAAGAAAATAGAGAATTATGGAAGAATTACTTGTTTAGGAAAAAAAGACTTACATAGAGGCTGAAGAATTAATTTAATTAATTTTCAAAGGATTTATGATTTGATGTAGGAGCTGGAGGTGCTTTTAACAAAAGTTATATAATTTAAACTTAAACTCTGTAAGCTGGGGCTATACAAACATTTAAATTACAATAGCCATCATATACGTAGAGAAGCAGACTTCTGGATCTGTGTGCTTGTATCTTTCTGCCTGTAGTTATTGTGTATTTGGAAGGTATACACAGTTAGATCTTACACTCCAGGACATATAAAATGGGCATAAAGGGCACAGCCCTGCAAGATGCTGGTACTGTCTCTATTCATTGCCACACTAAAATGGCTCTCTGCAGTCACACCCCAATGGTCTTCTGTGATGTGTTTAGTTAGGAAATGTGCTGAAGGGATTTGCTGGGCTTGGTTCAGAGACCAACACTTTACAGCATTAAGTTGTATTAATTCATACATTTGCATTTGATTTTATATTTCTGCTTTCAGATTGTTAACTTTTTGATTCTAATTATTTTTGCTACCTTTCCAGATTATTTAGGTATCTGATAAATATACATCCAGTGGTTGCTTCTCCAATGAGGAATTATTTTGGCTGCCGTGTAGCTAGCAGGAATGCTATATGACTTGAAAATGGTATGAGAAGTGTCTATTTTTCTAATGAGTTTTATGGCAATTACTTTTACGTTTCCACCCAAATGTATGTCTGTCCTAAAAGACTCATGGTATAATTTAGTTTGATGGTTATCTTCTGCGAATAAAAATCTTTTCATCATGTCTTTAGCTGAAGGTGCACTCCCTGAGTCGTCAGCCTGCCAGGACTCGACTGGATTTGAACCCAGAAATACAAAGACTGAGCAATAGAAATGAACTGTCAGCAGCTTTTGAATCCAAAGTGCTGAATGTTGCCTTGAGCCCAGAATAATAAACTATGCTTCAAGATGTAGACCCTGGGGATGAAATATGTGTTCCATAAATGGTTCTGAGAAAAATATTATGGATAAGCTCCACGAGCTTCTTGATCCAATTTGGTAGCAGAACACATGGCATTGTTTGGAAATTACAGAACTATTTCAGCAAGGATGTAGGGGAAAGTGATGTTTATATTAGAGTTTGCAGGTTTACTTTTCTTTTGGGGAGAAGAGTTCGCTTTTTTTAAAAAGTGTGCAAGAAGTATGTATATATAGGAAAAGGCCTTTGTTTCATTCCTGAGTAATTCTTCATACATTTAATTTTTTACAATTTTTAGTTCTTTAAATGTCTATTCTGATTTCTTAGAGATACATTCAGGTGTTGATTAGTTTACACTTTCTTTCCTGAAAATGAATATTTTAACTGTGCCTTGTAAGTGGATTAAAAAAATCCAAAACCAACAATGTTAGCACCAAGCATCATTTTAACTTTCATTTCTAGATTCAAGTTGCTAAAGGATCTGCAGATGATTCATAAATGCAGAACTGGCTAAGCAATAAAAATCAGTGCATATAAAATGTATGTTAACTGTAAAATTTAACATTTAGTCATAAAAACTAATGTCTACAGGCACAGGAGAAGCTGAGTTATTAACCCTTTTACTGCATGCAGGGCTTTTTAACAGGTTTGTGGAATGGACAAATTTTATATTCATTTTGGTAAACATGCTGAGGAAAGACCATATGGTATTGTCCAGCAACAAAATCTATTAGAAACTGTTTATTGTCTTCCCAGTTATTTCTCAGAGAGGACAACAATGACAGGCAGGCAGCCTTGCACTTGGAGGTCATACATAATCCCACAGTTCAGAGACTCTCTGGTAGGTCTCTGGACTTTTGTAGTGGTCCAAAAAAGCTGCACCTTACGATCCAGTAATTGGATTGTGTGTCAGAAGAAAAACCCCAAGTAAGTGAAAACATGAAAACCAAGTAAAAACAAAGCTCCAGGCAGGGCAAAACAAATTTAGGCAGAGAAGTCATGCAAGCCTCTGTTCTGAGACACTGCAATCTTGGTTCATGTCCAGTAATGGCAACACTGGGCTGCCAGAGACCATGACTTCATGTCAGCCAGAGCTGTGTGCTGGCTGGTCCTGCCTTGCCTTGCCTGCCTTTCCCTCTACGGAGTGGCTGAAGGAAGCAGAGAAGACAAAGCAATTCATATTCTGCAACCATTGCCTCTGTAAACGAACATAGGTTTTATCTCTGCCTGGCAATGGTAGGCTCAACTGCAGATTTGATGGGAGAAGCTAACAAGCAATTTACTTAAATGGGTACATATTCAAGGCCCAATTTGTTTCTGACTGATGTCAGTAGTAGTTTACCACTGGCTTCACAGAAAACTAGATGAGTGTTGCTCAAAGACAGTAATAGTGTGTTTTCTTCTGTATGCTGCAAATAAATTCCTAGAAGTATCTCTGTAAATGCTTAACAGTGTAATGCAGCTTTTGTCTTTGCAAAAGATTTCACCTTAAACTGGAAGGTGTTTTCCATTTTCTGTATAGGAGAAAACCCTACTACTTTGATCATCCATCTTTAGAACTTCTCTGTATGTCTTTTGCCAAATGCTGTAGTGTTTAAGTACATTTAATACTTTTACCTCTTCAATAACACATTCAATACCTGTCCCAGTGAAGGCATCTCCGCTTGCTCTTCCTATCTGTCTCTCCTCAGAGGGTTCCCTCAGCCCATCTGGTTTGGTTTTTTTCAGTCCTGAAAGCTCTGCCTTTGAGAGATGGGACTGCTGCATGCACCAAGTCACCATCCTGTCTATGCTACTGGGTTCCAACATCCATCCTGTGTTTTTGAGAAGACAAATCAAATTCTGTGCACAGACCTCTCCCAGAATGTTAAAACCTTTAGTTGCCTGTGTCCAGAGGGCTTTCTTGTGTGTGTGTGTGTGTAGCACTGGGCTTGCTGGCAGTGCACCCCACAGTTCTGAGCCCTCTGCCCAGAAGCAGTGCTGCAGTCCTGCCCTGACATTTCCTCGACTGATGTTATGTTACCATAAAACTTCTATTTGCTCAGGATGCTGCTTAATTTTGTCCATGTATAAAGGTGATAAAGTACTTGAATACACTAGAGGACATTTTCCTAACGCCACATGGGCTGTTTATGTGTAGACATTTTGTAGAGAGAAAGAGTGATTGAAAGAGCACCAGAGCATTGCAGAGATATGCAGGGATGTTGGATTGGTGACAGAGAAAAAGCAGAGAGTTATGAAAGACAATGGATATTGTGGTCGATACCCTCTTTTCAAGCTTCCTTTTAGCATTTCTGGAACAGTGCTACTGTGATGCAGCTGAGATCATGTCCCTCTGCAGAGAGGAGATGTACAGCAATAGCTCCAGAACTTCTCCATAAAGAAATTAGATAGAAATGACTGAAGACAGTTTGCCCCAAGCACATCTAGCACCCCAGGGCCTCCTCCCAGTGGTACTGGTCTTAATAGTCCCTTATTTGTTTGGACAGGACATCTTCCTACAGATCAGGATGTCAATCTCACCCTTTAGAGACAATTCGCTGCCACTTTCAGCACTTGCAGATTTTGGAGCCACATAAGAAATAAGGTGGTCAGCTTCTCAAATTTGTTGGAATGCAGATTTCAAAAGTGTGTAGATGATTTGCCTCAATGCAGTTTGCTGGAATCCCCTGACACTACACAGCTTAACACAAAGTAAGCACCAAACAGTGCAAACTGACTTACATGGGTGGAAGATACCCGTAAGAGCAACCCAGGCTCAGGGTGAAAGAAGCCAGAAGTGGGGTTCACATTATCTCAGCTCTGATTTAAGGAACAGATGCTAAAAACATGTTGTTCATGGACAGTGAAGATGGGCTTTTTCCCACTGGTATTTTACAGTGTTTTCAGTGCTAGTTTTGCTCAGTTCTTGAAACACCTGATGTGAGGAAACAGGTAGTTCACATAAGGTATGTTGAACCTTGTTAATTAGATGAAATATATTGACTTATTCACTACGTTAAACAACCACTTATATGCAAAACTCTGTTTTCTGACTGAGAACATGAGGACCTGTGTTGATTGCTTGCTGATTTTTTAATACTTGAGTGAAACCTTTTGGCAAAGACTCAGCATCTTCTCTGCTTTTCATTTCTGTTTTTCACAGTTAAGCAGAAAGCAATGCTCGCTTAACAACAACACAGAACTTTATTAGGCTTAGAGGCATGTGCAAGAAACAGCTTTAGAAAAATACTTCCAAGATGTGCTAATCATCTGCAAGAAGTAAATATGTTATGACAGAGTTTCGAATGACATGCAAATCTAAATTTCCCCATTAGAGTGGACATATGTCAAATTTTCATATAAAAATAATTATTTATATACACATTTTAATAGCAGATAGCTGTTATCCTTGATGCTTATTAACACTGATTTCTTTTACACTGACAATCTGTGAGTGGGTGGAGCTGCATGCAATCAAAGCATGGACTGCTCCAGCAGGGTAAGGACTCCACAATGGAGCACTTCCACTGGGCCTGTGCAAGATGGACCTCACCAGCACCAAAGCTGCCTCTGGCAGGATTTACTTGCATGACTTAGTCCTGGCAGGACTGAACCTCTGCGCTTTGTCCATCAACTACTAACATGTGCAAACACTGAATTGAATTCCAGCTCCATCTTCAGTCTGCTAGAGATGACTTCTTACTGTTTGATATATAGTGAATAATAACTTTTTGCCCTCTGTCCTTTTTACTTGAGAAAAAGCAATTCCTGACACAAACCCACATTTATGTGATACCCAAGGTACAATGCCATCTTTCAGCCCTACCAGTTTTGAACTACTCCTCTTCCCTTTAGCTTTAAAAATGGAAAAACTGACTGACTCTGGTATTATAGTATAGTATCTCTATTACTAGAAAGAAGGATGTGACAACCTCTTGAGATATGGCAACTCCAAAATGCTGCACATCTACTGTCTTCTGTTAATTTTGGGGGGAACATCTCTTTGTCAGCCAGTTGATATAAAGGACAGTTCGGCACAGCAAAAAGGAACTATTAAGAATTCAGCAACAATTTTGAAGCTAAGCACCCATCTACATTATGACACAGAAACCAGCAGGAAGTGTTTGGTACTTCTCGTCTCACATTTATCTATTTTGCAGCATTCTGCCCATCCATACATTTCAGCAGAAAATCACTCTGAAATTAAAACAAGAGTGAAGAGAAGTTGCAAACAAGAATAAATAAGAAACAGGGGACAACGACACCTTGAGGCTCTCAGTTATTAGAACTGATTTCAGCAAGTGCCTTGGAATGATCTAGCTGTTTGTCTAGACTTTCTAAGACAGGTTATTCAAGGGCACACACAGTCTTTGCCAGGACTGAGATCTGCACCGTGTGGCTCTCAACCAGCTGTGGAGCAGGAGGGCTGCGTGCTCTTCCTGGCTGAGGTCTTTTGGTTGCCCCACACAGTAAATTTGTGCCTCTCAGTTCTCTGTATGCCAACTTCTACTCATATTCCACTCCTGAACAGAGCACTTGTATCAAAACAGGTGACAACTGTAACATTACTGCATTATATCAGTGCTTGAAGCACCATGGTTCTATCAAACCACATGCGAAAGAATCTTTAGGGAGCATTCTGCAAGTGTAAGTTGAAGCCTGTTGACTTTCTTGCTGGCAAAACTACACTTGTTCATGGCTTTTATTCCTGGCGGGTGCTTCTGGAGCTGGGTCTTAGAATCTGGCAGTGCAAACAGCTGCAGCCTGTGGTGGCCCTTTTGTAACATCTTTCTGCTTTCCTCTCTTTCCCTGGACAAATCCCAAAACTATGTGTCTTTTTCCTTATTGCTGACATAATGGTGCATCCTTCCAAGAATAATAAAAGCAGGCAGGGAACACAATAGCTGGACTTTTGGCTAAATATTTTAAAGTACCACATGAGTACTTTAGGATTAATGACCTGTGTGCATTTGACAGTCAAGGGCATTGTATAATTCTCTGTCTTTTCATTTTTGCTTCTGTGTTAAATGGTGTCAACATTCCTCGTATACAGAGGAATATTATTAATCTGATAACTGGTTCATCTGTTATTGCTGTTTTCCCAGGTCCATCCAGCTACCTAAGGTGATTAGTGCATTCCCCATTTCATGAACTTTAAATGTGTATTTAAGACATTAAAATAATGTACTTTTTTCTTTTAATTTTAAGATTTTTGTTTTAAACCTTGGTGATAAATTAGCAGTGAAGAGATCAGGAAAATTATTATTTTCTTCAGTCTAAGAAAATTTTAAGGTCACCACTGACGATTGGGCCAACATAATTGTTTAATGGACTTTTGAGAAGAAGGATGTGGATGCAGAGGGAAAAAGCTTCATTGCCAGGATTAATGAAACTGCTAGTCATTCAGTAACTGCATGTTTTTATATGCTGCAAATGGAATAACACTTGTGGAAGGCAAGAAGGTTGTTCAGAATGTTTGTATTTTCAAACATAGCATATAGCAATTAAGAGAGTAAAGAGCTTGCTAAATACTGAAGTCATTTGATCACATGTACAAATTAAGTGAAAGGCAATGGAAAAACTTAGAAAAAAAGTACTGGGAGAGATGATAAAAGAAACCATTTAGGAAATATCTCCTAACAATTACAACCTCATTCATCATTGTTACTCGGTCAAAAACAACTTATACAACAAGACTGTTGGAAGTGAACAACAGGCGAATTAGAAAATAAGACAATAGAAAATTTGATATAGTTTGGAAGAGTAAAGGGGGCGGAGGGTGGTGTTTAACAACTATCAGGAGAGATTCACATTGGTAGTTCTTTGCCATACCAAGAACTGGTAAAGTTCTGAACTTTGAATGTGTGCTGAGAATTAAGAACAGGCAGGCATTTTCTTGAAAACATATCTTGTTCCTTTTTGCTGATTTTGATGTGCCAAGAAAGGTAAATATGGTATTTCTTTCTCCTAAGAGGAACAGAAAAGAACTGCCCATATGAGCTTAACTTTCAATCACTAGAGTGAGAAATGCAACAAATCTGTAACTCCTTTTTTGGGATATCTTGCTATACATACAGGTGCGGGTGTAGAGCTCAAAAAGTATGCAAACACTAGCTTGTATATATTGATGTGGAATCTTTTAATCGATGCAGATGCGGCACTGCAGAGGGTTGTGCACACAGTTTTTGGATGTCACAGCTGCCTGCAGTTAAATAATTGTGCACTGGAATAACTACACCAGTGTCTGCATGTGTGTGAAGCACTGCACCTGAAGGCAGAAGACTGTACTAAGTAGACTTCATCTGTGCTGATCCAAGACTATGTGGTAATGAATTTGCATTGAGCAGAATGGCACAAAGCATAGACTGTATTGGACTGATCTACTGCAATATGCTGATTTTGAAAAAAAATCACTCCAAACCTTTCTTTCTGTTCATGGAAAGAATTTACATCAGCAATTATAGCAAATGCCTGGTTTAGGTGGCCACAAAGTAAGAAAAGAGAATAGTCCATTTTAGTGGGTTTCATGGAAAGGGAAGAATCAGAAATGAAAGCTAATATGAGGGGGAAAAAAAAAGAAAAGAAATAAATAGCCGCTCTGATGACACACTCAGACCATTTAAATTAGACACGTATTTATTTGTATAATTTCTCACATTTTTTGAGCATTAACATACCTTGTACAAATATATCTTTGGGCATTGTATTTCTCTATATGTGATAATATTGTAAAATTACTTAAAAAGAAAATACTTCAAAGATTTATTATTATTTATTATTTTCCAATATATTAATGTTGGGATATCTGTTGTACTAGGCATTGATGCAGAAGAAAACAGTCTTTGTTTTAAAGCAATTACAGACTTGTGATGTGAAGATACAGATGCCTTAATTCCAGACAGTATAATCTGTGGAATGAAGCCCTAAATGAATAAAATAGTAGGGATGACCAAAAGAAATTTACCTCTCATACAAAAGTCCAAGATAAATGTGTGAGAATCATTGCAGTCTTCCTGTGTTTTGACAAAAATGTGCAATTTTGCAAAGGCAAGAATTTTGTCCTGACCAGCGGCAGGAAAACCACAGGGTGAGGAGAACCATTTGTCACACAGAAATTGTGAGATATGTTTGCATATCAACTTTTAATTAAAACTGCTACTCTTACCCTACTGCTGGTGGAAACCATGAGGGTGACAAATTAGTTCACTTGCAACCCAAACAGTATGGGTGCTAACTGCTAGAGATTATGAAACACTATTAAGTCTGGAAGAAATCTGCTTTATGATCTTGCATAGGGATCCATGTAAATGATCCCATTTTTTAACACAGCTGTCACAGTTCTCAGAAATACTGTGATGATAAAGCCAGCAAGGCTTGCAGTTACCCATGTACTTACAGATTTGGCTCTAACTTGCAATGGTAATATAAGCATAGGTCCTGGTTAGCTCTGTAGCAAGTTTTGTGCTGGCAAATGCCTGTTCAGCTCATAGTTTCCCCTGCCTGGAAGGGGAAAGGGATGCCACTGCACAACATGCACCAGAGCTCACTCCTCAGCTGCATGATGCTGCCCTGAGGGTCTCACGGGGCTCTCCAGAAAAAGCATTGGCCAAGGTGGGCAAGGGTAGGATGGCCAAAGGAGGAAAATGTCTCTAACCTGCTGCTGCTGTTGCTTGGTGGAGAGGAGACTGTGCTCCCCAACACTGAGAATTGCCACTGCAGTCTTTGGGCTGTTACTGCATACAGTTTTACAATCCAAGTGGGAGCCAAGAAGGAAAGTGGTCCTGTCAGAGGTTACAGAACAAATCAACACAGGAGATGGGAAGATACTTACTCTTCAATAGGAGTCTATTGATTTTTTAACTGCTGGGCACATTTGGCTGCTGAAAGAGTCATAGGGCTCAAATGAGATACAAGTAATTCATAGCACACTTCAAAGATGAGTAATTTTGGCTATGCATCTTCCCACCCCTGTGATTTCTTTTCTTAATTATTTTAATGGAAGATGGTGAGAAGTTATGTAGAGCTAAAAAAAAAAAAAAAGAAATTGGATTTTGTCTTCAGCAGTGGGACATGCATTGGGAAGGCTTGCAGAAATAGAACTCCTGATCATCCACTGAAACAAGAAGGATGTCAATGTGATGCCCAAACACAGACATCTTGGCTTACTTGAGTGTCTCACCTAGTCTTCACCTGCCACTCCAGGGTGAAGCACAACTCCCATGGGTCCCCACTCTTCTCTTCTGGCCTAGTTTATCATCTCAGAAATATATGTAAATTAAAATAAAGCTGCATTCAAGAAGTGGTGCTCTGTTACAGGGCAGGCTGTTTCAGCTCTATAATCCAGTCGGGTTTGGTATTGCAGTGTAGTTAGTTCTCATTATTAGTTATGTCTACACCTTCTGTGCTTTGGGATTTAAGTGATCACTTGAGTTCACTTGAACTTTCATGAACAATAGTGTGTGCAAAATTCAAATGGCTAGAAAAAACACTTCCTTCCATTTAGTTCATCTGTCATGTTTGTGGGTCATGCTGATCTTGGAAATGGATTGGTGCAGCTGCTCTGATTGGGAAAGAAGGAAAGATTTAACTACTAGATTGAGTTACTGATTATACCATCTGGACGAAAAAGGTTTTCTTTCTCCAGAAACTATTAATCTCTGTTTTAAGCTAATCTCTTTCTCAGAGGCCTAATACGTTTGGGGAACTGTCTAACTGGAGGAACTGAGATAGAAATGGTATTACTGTCTCTGTCTGGCTCCGTGGGGTCCCGCATGCACCCACAGAAATGGGTGGGTTTAGTAATATAGTCGGTAGCAAAGAGTCGAGAAGGGCATTTGTGTGCGTTCTGGCAGGAGCATTTACTGCTGCTACACTGTCAAACGCTGCAGAGGCAAATACGAACATGATCCCGAACTCACAGTTTTATCCAGGGGCAGGGAAAAGGTGGGACTAGGGAACGGGGACCAATGGGGAAGCTCTGGGGGAGTGACCAGGGGTAGAGGTTAACAGCCAACCGGGGAATCCAAACTGGGATAGATTAACATAACAGAACAAGCATCCTGGGAGAAGCCTTTCTGGTCACCCTAACATGAAGTGGTTCTTGTGGTACTAGGGATTTGTTTTACAGAAAACTCTCTGTCCCTTGTAATGCATGTTCGCTGGCCACCACAAAATGGGACATCTCCTTTTCTATCAAATTTAAATTATGCCTAGAGAATTATGCATAAATGGGAAACAGTTCAATTTCAGTAATTGAGTGATTCATAGCTCATAATGAGGGCTCTTCCTCTGACCCTCCAGAGGCCAAAATCCCCACTACACTGTCAGTGGGACTGTTAGGAGACCGATAGCTGAGAAGGGCTTCTCAGTCACATTGTTAGGAGAACACCTTAGCCACAGAGAAGTGATTTTTGGCCATATAATTTAAGGGAAACTGTCACCAAAACTGTGGACAGGCATTTTTGAATCCTCTGACAGGCTGTAGATACTGTTATTAAATAAATAATGCTTTTAAAAATTAATTTTTGGGAATACGGCAAGATTTTTAAAACTTCTGAATCTTCAGAAGTCAGTGGCAATGTGTAATTTCATCTGCATTTGGATTGTGATCTTACTGTGTTGAGATTATGTTATTAAAAATGTAATTTCTGCACCTCAAGAGCCACAGGATATGTCTCTCTCAGAGGATAGCCTTGCCCCATGCTGTGCTGGAGACCAGCAGAGCTTGTTTTTGCTGGTCTGGAGTCTTCCCCAAATGCAACTCAGCACTGTTCCACCCTGCTGGGGTCTGTTACCAAAAATTGCTCCACCAGTTCCTGCCAGGAAAGAGAAAATGTAGGTCTTTGATCTGTGGAATGCAGAGTTGCTCACTTCGGCTGATGGGAGTGTAATGCCTACTTACTTACAGAATCATGTCATCTTAATCTTCTTTAATTAACTTAGAATTTTTAATGTAAGGAAAGTGTTCTGAAATTGTAAATCAGGTTCAATCCACAGTGAAGTGCCTTTTGCCAGGAAAACCAAGTATCACCCAGCAAAAAATAAAAATATCATTAATTCTGAATACTTACTGCTCGCGTATGTTGTGGTACTTCCGTTTTTCAGCTTCTATCATGTCTCTTTGGGGGTGGACATCACTTTCCTATTGAAATCTATATTGATCTCCAGAGTTAATGCTCTGCTGTATTAGTTGCCTATTTAAAATGTTTGTGGTCTTGTATTTCTTATTTTAGGTGTGTCTGTGTGAAGTATCTCTCCAGCATTATGTGTCTAAAAAGATGAGAAAATTAAAAACTGTGACTATTAGACTTCAGGCAGCATTATGGCTTGGAGTGAGAACATAATGCAATGGAATGAGGTTACTGATTTGAGAGGTACAAAACTGTAACTGATGTGCTGTTGATTATGTATGTAGGTGTATAAAGACATATGAATATATATCTCATGGCACTGAACTGCTTCTGTAGGCAGACTTCCAAAGGAGCAATTTGTGAAATATTGTTCCTGATAAGAGGTGATTAGGGCAGGTGTACACAGAGCTGGAAAGGGTACTGACTGTGGTAGCCTGAGTTCGCTGCCACCCTGTTACTGTGTTCGTCTTTTAGGTCTTGGATGCTGGCAGGAAGCTCCCTTAGCTGTCTCACCAACACTTGTCCAAATAATGCATTTTCACCTGTAGAGGTATTGTTTCAGCAGCATCATAGTGTTATGGTTAGAGTTAAGAAAGTTGGCTTTCCCAAAGTTGTTGATTAGTTGTTGAAATAAAGTTGGTAATTATGATAGTTGTTGAAATAAAGTTGGTAATTATGAGTACAGAGGGTTTGTTGAATGTTTCTGCAGTTGAACAGTTGTACATTGATCAGATTTAATTGTTGCAACTGATCAAGGTTAAAAGTTCTTAGTTAATGTGTTCATTATATTTATTGTTAATAAAATCTTTATAGGGATAGTAGTACAAAATAGAGAGTAGGGGAATGTTCCAGAACCTCTATGAGGTAATCATAAAAGGAGGGCCACAACCCTTATCTACATAAGGGTGGAAATGAAGGACTCTTACTGGATGTTCCCCGGACCAGTCAGAAGACCCCAGACAACAGCCAAGGGACAACGAGCCAACAAACGGACTCTAGACAACAGCGAGCCAATCACGATGCTCCAGTTGGGCGGAGAAAGGGGCAGCTGGGAGTCGGAGACGAGGGGTACAAAATGTATCGCCCCAGGCTGCAGGGAGAGCTTCTGGTCTGTTCTGTCCGGAGCAGCTGCGGTCTTCCAGCGGCGCGGCGCGGCGGCGGCTGCAGGCTGGGTGCTCCGGGCCTGTCACCGCGGGGAATACAGCCTGGCAACACGGGGAATACAGCGGCAGCAGTGGTCACGGCTAGATGCGGGCAGCGGCGACTGCAGACTGGCTCTGGACCGCGGCCACACGATGAGTGTGGGCGATAGCTGTGAACACGAGATTCTCACATCAACAAGCTAGTTCCCGGAATTGGCACAGCAGGGCGAAGCAGGCACAGGCAGGGAGACAGGACCACAGGGGAGAGTGCGCGAAGGCGGGAGCAGAAGGGGCCAAGCTGACCCTACAAGCGACCCAAAGCAAAAAGACAAGACAGACCTCGTGGTGTTGCGGCTGGCTGCTTTTATGTGCCCCCAACCTCCTCCCCAAATTTGGCTCGTAGGCCCGTTTTTGGCGGGCATTTTTCGCAGGCATCTGGGTACTCGCCTTCACCAGCAAGCGCGGGGCGGGGCCGGGAGCTGCTCGCAGTCTCATCAGGAAGTTTTCTCTGCCCTGACTGGCTGCCAGGTGAAGCTTCTCTGGGCACAGGGCCACACTGGTTTTTGTAAGAATTTATTTCACCTCATTTGTGACATATGTTGAGGCATATATATTGGTCCCTCTCAGACGCTCTTGGAAGATCGCAGCACCTCGTGCTCCGGCACAGAAGCTGCGGAGCCCGGGATACCGATAATATGCTTTCTCAAGGTCTTGGAGAGTAATGAGTACAGGTGAATTAATGAGTACAAAGAAATACTTTGTGTAGTCTTAGCATTCAGAACAGATAATCCTCGTAAGTTTTGGAAGTATTCCTTCATTCTGCCACAGATCTACATTTGTGTGAAATGTGTGCCTGGATCTCACTTGAAGTCAGGAGAAATTTAGAATTCAATCAACACTTCAGCTGTTTTGTCCTTATCTCTGTATGTTTGGCATAGTGATACAGGTTTCAAACTCCTCACCTACATTCCTGTCTCTGAAAATTACCACTCCAAGAAAGCTGCCATATCTTCCCTAATTGTGAAGGATCAGCATAGAGGAGGAGATATGAGCTTCTGGTGTCATCTGCATGTTATAAACGAGGCTTGGACTTTTTTGGGTGGAATAAAAGTCTGCTCATTTATTAAAAAGAAAACCAGGAGCGGAGACTCGAGGTAAGCTCAAGTCCCACTCGACAACCTAGAAAAACAAACTGTGCATCGCACAGGGTGTCCCCTTGGACTCAGGTTCCTCAGGAAGACGGGGGTGGAGGCTGAGCCCCGAAGCAGTTCTTATAGTCTCGTTCTTATAGTCTCTTTTGATGCTGTGATTGGTGCAGCTCAGATCCTCCCTCTGATGGCTCATTGCTAGGGTCCTCATTGGTGTTCAATTCTGTCAGTCTCTGGGGCATCGAGTGATTGGTTTGCCCCTTAACCAATAATCCTTCAAAGTGTTTACATCATGATTATTGGGTTGTCTTAAGAACATTCTAGAGCATTCCCCTCCTTTCTATAGACCCACTACTTTTCCCCCATTGGTGTCCCCATCTAGTGGGCACATGGCAACATCACACCCGTACAATTGCAATAACAATTAACTAACTGCATACCCCCACTCCTCTAACAAGCAACTTTTAACTTCTTCTCAACCAAAAAAAAGAACTTTTAACCATTTAATACATGTATGTACAGCCTTCTGATGCAGGAAGTCCTTAGTCGACAGCTCTGTGAGCCACAGCATCATAACTGTGTGAACATTGCCTGGAGGCTAAAGGTTATCAGGAGCCAGTGAGGAAGAGAGGACACCAGGTGTCCATCTCCAAGAGTGCCATGAGAGATTGTTGGTGCTGCCTTCTGAGGCACAGGCCACAGATCTATCAAAGCAAGTGGACTCTAGGCACCACACGTCTGTAAACTTTTTTGGGCACGCTGAATACGTGAAACAGGGCCACACTGAGCAGCGAGAGGGGTGGGATGGAGAGAAGGGCTAGTTCAGTTTAGAGAAGGCTTTGTTCAGCTTGGATCACAAATTACAAGAGGAAGGTCAGCCTGCTTACAAAGCTTGCTCATTAAGAGTTCCTCAGGGTAGGATACAGCTCTGAATCAGTTGCAAGTCCAAAGTTCACCATGATAAAGGAGATGCTGCATTTTCCTGACCAATTGTCTTTATATAGTCTTTGTATAGTCTCACAGCAGACAATCTGCCGCGTGGGCCTGGAATCTGAAATAATACTATTTTCACTTAAGCAGAGCTCTAAAATTAACTCAAAATTCATACCAATGGTAAAATACTATTGTCTTTCTTATGTTACCTATTAAATAAGAATATTCTTCACTGGAGGTTTATTTTGTGAAAAACCTTTGAAATTAATTGCATCAGTGAACTATAACATAGGTAAAGCTCCATATAAATTATTTGATACAGAATTAAAATAATAAGACAGCAAATCTGGAACAAATCACTCACTCTGATTGGATTTGAGAGCCCTCAAGTGACTCAGTTGATTTGCCAGAAAATGTGAATTTTAAAACTGGGCCAACAAAAAGCAGAATACACCCTCAACCTAAACCAAAAGCCCTGCCTGAAAGTTTAACACACCAAGTTTTAGCATATTCTCAGCTATGACTGATTGAGGTTTTTGCTATTCTGTACTGCTCAGGGATCTCTTTTAATTAATATCAAACACTGCAGAACAGAAGGAAATACATTGAAAAGAAAATCATTAAGTTTTCCTCTTTTAGATATGCCATATTTTTCACTACTGATTAATAGAGTTCTACACCAAAATTCTGATGCTGCCCTATTACATATCTTAAGAGGCAGAAGTGGCATGGAAATGAGAGCTCAGGTCTGGGCTACTAGATTATTCATCCATCTCTTCCACGGTGTGACCTCGGGAGGCTGCCTCAATTTCCCCGTCCCTCAGTTAAGCTAATAACCTCTTGCTTCCCATGGCCACCATGAGGCTCAATTAATAACTCAGATTTGTTTCAGGTCTGCATGTACTTTTTTTTTATGCTGTAGACTCAAGTGCACAACTCTCATCATACAATGTCTGGGAAGGGAGGTTTCAGCATCAGAAAGAATATCTCTCCGGTCCCTGCAGGCTTGTAGAAGGCAAGAGAAGAGACTGACTTTCAGACAAGAGGTCTCCTATACAGAAAGCCAGAGAAGGGATGAGCGTTGCGTGACAGCTGTTCCTGTAGCTGAGCACCCTATAAGAGCAGGAACCTGTCTTTCATGTAGGGATAGATGCTTTTCATTTTGTGAAACTTTAGCAAGGCATATTGCAAAATATCCACGCCGAAAGGACATACATATGCAAAATGTATCATAGAGTGAGAAGAGTGAAAGAGAAAAGAGAAAGGTAAAATGTATCTTTGTAGTTATCAGCAATTTTATGAAACGTGTAGGGGGTGCTTGTGCAATTCTTTGTGCCCTATGCACCCAAAAACATCAGAAAATTTGCTCCTGAAAGTGCTGCTGTCCTAAAACAGTAGTTACCAGTCTTTGGAAAAGATAGAAAGCGAAAATGGCTTTCTGAGATCCAGTTTCGAGTTTTGAGGACAGAGCCACACAGGAGACTGGAGTCATGGCCAGAATCCAAACAGTTCATTACGTTGTGCAATTCCCTAAATAAAAGGCAGTTAGAATGCATGACCTTGTGGTGTTCCACTGCAGTGTAGCCATTAAGCTTCTCTTTGCACGTCAGGGTACTATTTGGCGAACAGTATTTGTGCTAGTTGTGCAAAAAGACACCACAAGACCATACACATGCCCTGAATGTCCAGTGTGACACTTTGGAAAATCTGTGTTTGTTAAAGTTGAGTTCTGGTGAATTTATGAAGGTTATGTATCTATAAATACCATATTGAAATAAAAACCTGAGTAGAGTTTTTCTATGACATCTAGTCTAGAGATAAATTTTTTTTGCACACCAGTGTTAGCTGGAAACCATGGGTCTCAATGCCCTTGACTGAAAAAAAACAGTGAGCTAAAACATGCAGGCTCAGTGAACATGGAACCACTCTCTCCAGATTTAGGTTGGAAAGACTGACACAAAAAATGGAGAGCCTTAACCTGGATAATCTAGATTTCAAGTGCAAGCACTATAGAACAGTGGGAAAGATGCAGTACAGGAAAACAGCAGGGCTTCTGAGATTGCTTGTGTGAGATGGCATTAAAGCCACAGAAAAATGCTAGCAGAAAAGAAGAAATGAAGAAGCGATGTGCAAAAACTTCCTCTTACAGGCCAAGAATCTGGAAAAGTGACAGAACATACACAGATTAACCTAAGCAAAATAAAGGGAAGTTGGACAGGGTCTGAGAAGAGCTGACATGCCCATGAACTAGAGATACCATGAGAAGGGACTTCCAGGGGAAAATTCTCAGGAATGCTCAAGACAGGTGAGGATGCTCTGGTAAGGATGTACATGAGGATTTTTCAGGCTGATCCTATATCTTATTTCCTGGCAAAACCAGGAAGTTTTTCAAAAGCAAAAGTTTTCAAAAGTTTTGAATTGTTTAGATTTTCTAGTCAAAGAGCATCCTAGTAGCTCCTCATGTAACCCAGTGCCATCCTTTTTGCTCTTTTCCTGTACATCAGGAAGGATTTCTTCACTGAAAAATTGCAAGCATTAGAACGAGCTGCCCAGGAAGTGGTGGAGTCAGCACCCCTGGAAGTGTTCAAGAAACAACTGGATGTGACACTTACTGCTGTGATTTAATTGACATTGTGGTGTTTGGTGAAAGGTTGGACTCGGTGATCCTGGACATTTTTCCCAACCTTAATGAATCTATGATTCTTGATCTCTCCCATTTATGTTTTTTGCAGAGGTTTGATACACTCTGAACTTTGGGGCTTACTTTCTTCACTTAATGGCTTTTACTGAAGAGTGAGATGAAAAATGAAGAAGTGCAGGAAGGAGAGCTTTGAGCAATGGAGTTGAAGCAATGGGTTGAGACAGCAGTGGTGAGACCAAGAGCCAGATGTCCTAACTCTTCCTGCATAAGGCAACAGACAGTCAGGCTCTGCATGGGAGGGGGTCCACATTTGCAGTTGATGTTTAGTCTTAGGAGAACACTGAAATCCCTGTGTGCTCTGTGTTCACAAGTAAGATATCAGCCAGTGCTGTAATATATAATGTCTGAGGTTCTTTATCATCTTCATTTTTTTTTCCTGCTCTGCAGAAGTATAGGACATGTATTGGACTGGGATCTTTGTCTTACTTTGAACATTCAAAACTTTATCATCCTGTGCAACCAAGCTGCAACAGGTCAGTTGCTCTTTAGTTTTATGATCTCTATTAGATGTGAGAATTTACATGGAATCATAGAATCATTTAGGTTGGAAAAAACCTTTCAGATCATCAAGTCCATCTGTTAACAAAAGACAGTTCTTCACATCTCATATCATTACTGATGCGGAATGGAATTTTTCAGATAATCTGCTCAAATGATCAAATGAAAAGCGTTAATTTTTAAAACTTGTTCATTATTTAAAGTGTTTTCTCTGTTTCCTCCTAGGACTCCTGTTCCTAATGTATAGAGTGCTTGCAGATACTGGTTTATTTGCAGGCTGCATCTGCGTTCATTAGAGACAGTGAAAAAACAAGAGGCTGTATGGATGTTATAACAGCAAGAGGGATAAGTCATATGTTAAAAAAAGCCCCAAAATTCTGCACAGCAGGAGGGAAGGAATTTGAAGATACAGCAGACATCTAAAAGCAGAAATCACTTAGGCTTTCAATACTTCTAAAAGCTTGCAGTACTTTTAAAAAGTATATACCCACCCCTTTACCACATCCAAAGAGAGGATCAGCAAGATGAAGATAGAGGATTTTATTCACTCTTACATTAATCTAAACAGAAAAAAAGTCCATGACATCTAGGCTGTGTAAAGACAAGTTTTAGATCTGTCGTTGATGCCTGTTCAAAGAGTTGTTGCTGCATTCCAGCGCAGGAGATTACATGGCACATGGCAGCAGCTGTCCCCCTGCCAGTGTAATGCAATCAGAAAATGCCCATGGTGATATTTAGTTAGCTGTTAAATTCCATTTAATTTTCTTAGTGCTGCATATTTGTGAGCTGGCTGTGCCCAGGGATGTGAAAGAAATTGTGAGCATTGAGCAGAGTTTGAAAAACTCAGAAGGGGAAGCTGGAACAGCCGGTACCTGGGAAGGAACCGGACAGGATGTCCCTCCCAGTGCTAAGCAGTGAGCAGTCTCATGGACGGTACAGCCATCTTCCCAACCTTGTTGGGTTGTAAGGACATGCAGTGGTTTAGATGAATGACTTCAGCAAAACAGAAAGTCAGAACCTTAATTTCAGACATCTCAAAAGTAAGAATTGGGAACTGGGGCTCACAGAGTGGCAAGAGCCCATGTGAGATGCAGAAGGCAGCGCTGGATAGCTGGAGGCTGAAATCCTGGTGATGGTGTGGAGAGCAGGACATATCTGTAAATTCAGTGGGAGACAATTTCAGCTCACACAAGGAACAAGGACGATGGGTCCAGCAAGCGTGGAGCTGCCAGCAGAGCTGGGCAATGTCAGGTGGGCAGGAGGAGAGCTGTGCTGCCACAGCTCGGCACCCAACAGCTCTGTCCTTGATAGCTGGATGTGCAGCATCCTGTCATACATCTATCTCTAAATTAATTCAATTGAATGGGCCTAATGATGCACAAATTGGCATATGGCTCTATTTCTGTTTCTGTTCTCAGTCCAGGTAAAACATGTTGTTACATTTCAGGGAAGGTTTTGACTTCAACCTCTAGAAATCAGAATTGTTATGATTTCCAGCTATTGTAGCCTTTTGTTTCTCAAGAGCTATACAGGAAGGTTTTCTGTGCCATCAGGTTTAAGAAGAAGTACATGCAGGAATTGAGCAGCAGTGATTGCACAGGAGACCTGTGGATGTTTGGGGACATGAGGAAGGTGACAAGTGCACCAAACACCCGTCATGGTGAACACATCTCTGCTTCCTAAATTTCAGAACTCCTACTTAGAAATGAAGACATTTTTAGGAGTTTTTTCTAGATATGACCGCAGGGTAAGACCAAGATCTTGCCTCTTCACTGAGACCAGGCAAATTCTGTCATTTTGCCATGATAAGTATGTATTAGCTTATGTTAGATGAAAGTCCAGCATTCAGCCTAGTAGGAAGGACATGATTTCTGACATTCTCATACAGGAACTTACATCCTTCAGCCTTCCAAAAACTATTTGTGTAAGCCTGGTGGAAGCCTTGTTCAACTGGAGTGGAGATTGTAAATATTGTGTAAGGGAATATTATGCTTAACTGAAAAATAGTGGAAGTGAAGAGTGAAAATTTTAAAAATTGCATATACATTTGCATCATCCTACTCTAATTTATCTAATATGTGTCTGCCAAAACTCTTTCTCAGCTGTCATTCTAAACTCATCTCCATGAATATTAATTTCCTCTGAACACGCTGTTACATTCAACTTTTTTCCGTTTCAGCAGTGCAGCACGGTTCTCTGTGGATGCTCCTATTCTACAGATACTCTTTTTAAGTAATGATATGCTGGTCTTCCTCTTCAGTTCCCTAGATGCTGTCACTCCTTTTTGTCCATTTTGATGGAGAAAGACCTTAGAATTCCAGGTCACAAAGTTTTTTGTGCCTCAGTTAGTCTTCCATAACACCAAACAAAAACCCATTTTAAATGCCAGAGATGTTTGTCTGTGCTGAGATATATGTCTGTATCTAAACAGAACAAATCTTTCTCCCCCCAAACAAGTGCATTTTATCTTTTGGACATAAGCCACTTGGGGAAGACAGTGCTATTGTGACACAGACCAGAGAGTGTCACTGATGGAAGATAAATCCTAAATAATAGATTAATAATAGAATAATGGAGAGATGAAATTGTGGTACCTGAAAAAGCCTTTTCTCTACCCAATTAATGCTCTTCCTCCAACACACTAGTTATTTCTTTTAGACAAAAACAGGAAAATTGATTTGAAGTTGAATAATGAAACCAGAATATTCTTCCTTACAGAGCACCCATAAACTATTTGGAAAGTAAAACTTTACAACTATATAATTATATCACAATACATGTTAAATATTCTAATGAAAATTGTTTAAATCTAAATTGTGAATGTACCTGGAAATAATTTTTTTCTACAAGAAAAGGAGCTAAACATAAATATGATGGAAACTCTGCCTTGTTCCCCTTATAATTAGAAATACAAGACGTCACTGAATCTCTCTTGAGGATTTTTGAGCTGTCTTTGGAACCTAGAGAGGTCCCAGCTGACTGGAGCTGGCAAACATTGTCTGATTTTCAAAAAGGGCAAGGAGGAGCCCAGAAACTACAGGCCTGTCAGTTTCACTTCAGTGCCTGGTAGAGTTAAGGAGAAGATTATTCTGAGAAATATTAAAAAACACCTGGAAAACAATGCAGTTGTAGGTCACATCCAGCAGGGCTTCATGAGAGGAAAGTCCTGGTATCAAACCTGATTTCCTTTCATGTCAAGGTAACCCATCTAGTTGATGAAGGGAAGCCAGTCAATGTAACCTTTTTGGATTCCAGTAAAATTTCTGGATTCCTGTCTCTCAAAGGATCCTTCTGGACAATATGTCCAGCACACAGCTGGATAAACACATCATGTGGTGGGTGAGCAGCTGGCTGATGGGTTGGGCACAAAGGGTTATAATGAATGGGGCAACATCAGACTGGCAACCTGTCACTAGTGGGGTTCTGTAGGGCTTCACCCCAGGCTGTTCAACATCTTCATAAATGACTTGGATGCAGAACTGCAAGGGATACTGAGCAAGTTCACAGATGATACAAAACTGAGAAGAGCTGTTGACTCCCTCAAAGGCAGGGAGGCCCTGCAGAGAGACCTCGACAAATTAGAGGGCTGGGCACTCACCAAGTGTGTGAAGTTTAACAAGGGCAGGTGCCGGATTCTGTACCTGGAATGGGGCAACCCTGGATGTATGAACAGGCTGGGGAATGAGAGGCTGGAAAGCTGCACTGTGGAAAGGGACCTGGGGGTCCTGGTCCATGGCAGGTTGAGCATGAGTCAGCAGTGCCCTGGCAGCCAGGAGGGCCAACCCTGTCCTGGGGGGCATCAGGCACAGCATCACCAGCCAGGCAAGGGAGGGGATTGTCCCTCTCTGCTCTGCACTTTAAATATTGTGTGCAGTTCTGGGTGACACAATATAAGAAAGATAATAAGCTATTAGAGAGCATCCAAAGGAGAGCAAAAAAGAAATGGTGAAGAGCCTTGAAGGGAAGTTATATGAAGAACAGCTGAGGTCACTTGGTTTGTTCAGTCCAGAAAAGAGGAAACTGAGGAGAGACCTCATTGCAGTTTACAGCTTCCTTGCGAGGGGAAGAGGAGGGGCAGGCACTGATCTCTTCTCTGTGGTGACCGGTGACAAGACCTGAGGGAATGGCCTGAAATTGTGTCAGGGGAGGTTTAGGTTGGACATTAGAGAAAGGTTCTTCACCCAGAGAGGGTGGTTGGGCACTGGAACAGGCTCCCCAGGGAAGTGGTCACAGCACCAGCCTGACAGCTCAAGAAGCCTTTGGACAATGCTCTCAGGCACATGGTGTGATTCTTGGGGATGGTGCTGTGCAGGAGTTGGACTCCTGGTGGGGGTCCTTGTGGGTCCCCTCCAACTCAGCATATTCTGTGATTCTGTTTGCTGGGGAAGTTGTTGAGTATGGCTGAGAGGATAATGAAGCACAGTTTCAATTGCAGTATCCAGTGGGAACACAGTAACTTCAGTGCTTTATCTCCCCATTCCCTGAAATTTATGGCATCTTGGGCAATTCAGCTTGTTCTGGGTGAAGAGGTTCAGCTGAGTTAATAAATGCTACCCTCACTTTCTTCAAACAGTGCATTGAAATTTACTTCCCCAAAGCACATCAGGTGTGATGAATAGCATCTGCTGTTTCTAATGACCTTGTTTAAAGGAATAAAATGGGTCTCAGAAAATGTACATTTTCCATGCTAGGCTTGTTGTCCTGTGAAAAAGATCTCAGTACTAAAAGGAGACAGGCAAGGTGCAGGGCTAGTCTGCACAATTTGGTAGTGCTCGTGCCTCCATTGGTTGGAACTAACATAAAACTGTGACAAGCTGCCACTTTGATGAGACACTCCCTATGGTCCTGGTTAATGGGTCTTAAAACCTCCTTCCCTTTCAAAACCCCAGAACGTGTCTAGCTATGGTTGTCAGAGGAGATAGGATCCCTGTAAGGGAAATTCAAGAATGACCATGTTACAGGTGCACTGTTTTCCCATCCACTGCTCATTTTCATCTTTGCTACATCGAGAAGGTGTCCTGACTGGAGACCAGTGACAGATGTCATTCCTCAGGGGCTGGTATTGGGACTGGTGCTGTTTGACATCTTTGTCAGTGACATGGACAGTGGGATCCAGTGCACCCTCAGCAAGTTTGCCATCGACACCGAGCTGTGTGGTGCAGTTGACTCTCTGGAGGGAAAGGATGCCATCCAGAGGGGCATGGGCAGGTTTGACAGATGGGCCTGTGCAAACCTCATGATGTTCAGCAAGGCTGAGTGCAAGGTCCTGCATCTGTGTTGGGACAATCCCAAGCACAAATACAGGCTGGATGGAGTATGGATTGAAAGCAACCCTGGGGAGAAAGGCTTGGTAAAGTTGTTGGTTGACAAGAAGCTCAACATGAGCTGGCAATGTGTGCTTGTGGCCCAGAAAGCCAAAGGTGTCCTGGGCTGCATCAAAAGGAACATGACCTGCTACTTTGGCCCCACCTGGAGTGGTGCATCCAGCTCTGTGGCACTTAAAACAATAAGGATATGGACCTGTTGGAACAAGTCCAGAGGAGGGTCATGAGGATGATGAGAGAGCTGGAGCACCTCTCCTGTGAACACAGGCTGAGAGGTGGGGTTCAGCCTGGAGAGGAGAAGGCTCTGGGCTGACCTTATAGCAGCCTTGCACTGCCTAAAGGGGCCTGCAAAAAAGCTGGAGAAGGACTTTTGACTTTTAATAGGGGCATGCAGTGATAAGACAAGGGCCAATGGCTTTAAACGGAAAGTCAGTTTAGATTAGGTATAAGGAAGAAATTATTTACTGTGAGGGTGGTGAGACACTGGAACATGTTGCCCAGAGAAGTTGTGGATGCCAATTGCAATCTACTGGATAACTTCTGCACGTTTTACTTTTAATTAACTACCACACATTTTCTTGGGATTAGCGACTTGTCAGCATTTTTGGAAGCTGGTGCTAGGAATTTTAAATAATAACAGCATTTATCTTCTGCGTGGATGCATTGTGGTTAGGCTGATTAAAATAAGTGAGGAGTTATACAGGTTTTTCTAAGTGAAAGGTGGGAGAAGTTTGGGGTATTTTTATAAATATAAGAATAATTTCATCTAACAATGATATTCCTTGTATTAGTAGACATAAGAGACCCAAGTATCTTTCTCATAAGTAAATATCATGAATTAAGTTTTCTGTCCTGCCAAGCTTTTCCCTGCCGAATTCTGGCCTTAGCTGCTGACCAAACTCCTCCTCTCTCTTCAAACAGAGGCTCTCTGATGCAGAGGAAGAATTTAAGTTGCTATCCAGGCAGGCACACCAGTCCCTGCTGAAGTTCATTCCTGTTTGAGGCCAAATTTACAGCTGTCCTCTCAGCAGGCTCGAAAAGACTCTTAAATCTCACAGAGAGGGGCGTTACCAGAAGATAGACTAGTTCAAATTAGAAACAAGGCACCTCTCTACCCCTTGCCAAACCATAAATAATGACAGTGCTGCTTAGGAGCTGTCGTGGCAGCTGCCCTTTCCCACATGAAACTTCTGTCTCCTTCTGGGACATCACTCTGGAAGTGACAGTGCTGGCTCAGAGCACAGTGAGGTGACACTGTGTTCAGGCTGGAA